>NC_089589.1:115652491-116369705 GCF_019320115.1 Miscanthus floridulus | reverse complement strand
CCCCGCCTGCTTGAAGGAAACAAATCGATCACCTGAGGCCACATGCATGGAAGGAAACAATAATCATGCATGGCAGGGAAATCAATCATGCATGGAAAGAAAACAAATAATCAGGTACTGGAAGGAAAACATTAATCATGCATGGAAGGAAACAATCTGCATGGAAGGAAACATATATCATGCCCCCCCCTCCATGGAAATGAAAAGTCAATCATGTATGGAAGGAAACAATAATCATTTACTCTTTTTCAAATAGTGGTCATCATTTCGGAGCCCTTCATGCAGTTTAATAATGGCTGAGGAGCTAGGCTGCGAGAACTTACTCTTAATTGGGTTGCGAGCATAAGGATGTAGCACTTCAATGGGTGTCTTGGTTGAGTTCTACAATATGCCAAAAATTGATGGTGCTGATAAGATTGACAATCTTGATAACTCTGCCGTACCTTTCTTTTTTTTCAAAAAAAAGGAGGACAAATGCTACTTATGGTCGAATCCAGTGTTCTTAATTTGTTGTTTTGATTTGATGCCCACAGCCCACATGTTAACTTTTAGAGGTGTTTGTAAGAATCAAAAGGAGTTGGCCTAATGTCAATCATTCGTGTCGTCTTTTTCATTCTTTATATTTATACTAGGTAGCGTGCCCCGTGCGTTGCTATGTGATAACTAACAATTTATACTAAAAACACACGGATCGCACGATAGGATAACAATACTGTAAAAATTAAATACCAACGTTAAAGTAACATGTAACCCAAAAAACAAAGTTTATGAATTAACACAGTCACGGAGTGCGCGGCGTCGCAGACTCACAAACTCTACTTATAGACCTTTTCGTGATGCGGCTAAGATAATATTTTATATTGGCAGGAAGAAATCTCCGATATCCATTTCTTTCATTGTAATTCATTTATCTGGACAATGTTTGAGGTGAGAGCACGGTTACAGTTTTAGTAGCTTGTGATATTATCCGAAGCTATGAGATTATTGATGTCTTGCAATGATTCTTTCATTAATTTAGTTTTCTATCTATGTTTAATTATTTATTCAGTCTATTTTATAGGCACGCCGGTAGATAATGGATGACAAAATTCAAGCATCCATAATTTATCTCTTTGACTTTGAACATGAGTTTTGTTTTTATTTTTTAATTGATATATTTGTTTCTTTTGTTTTTACCGTAGCGTTAGCACGGGCATGCATGAAAAACGAAGATGTCTTTATTACTGTAGAAATCTTTCAAGAAGATCATGCATAGAGTAGTCTTGTATTGAATATTATATATATACAATCACCTAAATATTCTAATTAAACTATAAAATTTTGAATTAGGATACGAGGTAAGGACATGCAAACAGATATTTCAAAACTACCTGTAGAGTCCAAAGAACTTAATAAATAAATCCTTGTAGAGGCAATGCAAATTCTCTCTAATCTTTTATTTGGTGTAGTTAATGTTATCATAGTACCCGCATATATTCATGGGAAATAAATCGTGGACAAACGTGGATATTTTTGGTGCGACATTCCAACATGGTTCCATCGTCTTGCCAATATCCTTGAGACAGATCACATAAAGAATGAGAGTCCCTCTATGAGATTGCCTCACAAGAGACTCAAACTTATATCTGATCATGGTAATGTTGAATTGCTTTGCATCAAACGCATCGACAATGATAACGGGGACATATGTTTTAGTATGCATAGTGGAGGAAAACTCAACCTGAGCCTTCTCAGCAGCTTTTCTGAGCCTTGCAGTGCTAACTTGTCCTTACTTCAGATAATCCAGAGGTGCCACCACAAATTATGCACCACTAAGAAAAGTGTCACCATTGGTTGCCTTGACCTAAAAAATATGTCGAAATTAAGAATTACAACACCTAATTCAACATCTTGGAACAGACACTCAAGTGGATATCTTATTCTACAATATATGTCTGTGTGGATGTAACACCCTAAAATTGCCTCTTTTGGAAAATATGTTTAAAATAATTTAATTCTGTATTTTGTGCTCATGAAATGTAGGAAAAAAAATAAAATAAATTTCTCATGAATTTTAAAATTTATGTAAAGTAGCAACATGTATGTGCATACATGCTGCTGCATCATTTTTATTTTTGTAATGAGTGGTTTGTGATTAAAAACTCAAAAGGATTAAAAAAAGATTATTTGAAAACGAATATGAAAAATTTGATTCAGAAAAAAAAGGAATTCATTTCCTCTCTCCTTCACTTTCTTTCAATTCGGCCTGCTGGTCATTCCTGCCCCGCCGGCCTGGCCTGGCCTGCTGGCCCATTTCTTTCCCCGCCAGGCCAGCTCCGCTCCTCCCTTGCGCACCACGCCAGCCCAGCAAGGCGCTGACCCAGCTTGGGCCAGGCAACCGCAGCCGCGCTGCCCGCCTCAACTGCCGTCGTGCCACTGCCGCTGACAGCTCGGCGCCACGAGTCAGCGCCATCCCCCACCTCTGCCCCGCGCCCGGTCAGCCAGTCATGGCCGCAACTGCTGCGCCCACGTCCCGCGGTGTGGGAGCGCCCCTTCCCCGCGCCCCTGCCTCTACAAAAAGGAAGCCCCGCTCGAGCCACTTCCCCTGCTGCCCTCCCCGCTCCCTCTCGCGTTCCCCTGTGCACGAGGAAGCCGCACGCGCATCACCGGGATCCGCCATCCGCCCCTCCGCGCGAACAGCCATCCCCGAGCCGCCTCCGTCTCCATTTTTTTCCCGTGGTGAGATTCGTCGTGCCCTCCTCTCCTTCCCCGACCGTTTCCTTTGGCAATTGGTGCCTTGTATGGCCGTTTTCAGGTGCACCGGCAAGCTCCTCCTCGCTGCCGGTCATGCCGGGCGCCGTGGCGAGCCATCCCCCGGCCGTGTTTTGTCACGGGGTGAACTCGCCATCTTCCCCGCGTCTTCCTCGTGGCCTCAGTTGGGCACACCGTGGCCCGTAGGACGAGTTTCCCGCACACCGGCGAGCTCCACGTCGCCGGCAATGGCAGCCCCGCCGCGGAAGCTACTGTTCCGGCCGTCATCTCCTTCTCTCTCATTTCCCTGATCTAATCTAAGCCGATCATCCTTGATCCAACGGCTCTCAGTGGCCGATACCCTCTCGCATGTAAATTTGCTAAAGAGTCCCTCGCTTTCGGATGAATTGAACCCGCCATCCCTAGCGTAGTTTCCAGAGTACGCTTTCTCGTTTTGAAAACGTAAAGTACGCTATTTTAGTCCAAAATACGTTTTTAGTATTTACAGAAATGCCACTAGATTTGTTTTGCTCATAAAAACTTCGTTTTAGCTCCGAATTGATCCGTTCAAATTGTGTTAGCTTTGTAATTTCATAATCTATGTGTTAGTACCACTGTTAATCAATTTTGCAACTTTTAAATTTCATGGTTAGGTTTAATTAAATAAAGTGCTATAGGAAACCCCGTTTAATTCATAACTTTCGCGTTTTAGTTCCGATTTTCATGAACTTCGCGTTGACATGATCGTAGCGAGACGTAGATTATTTTCATAAACATTTTATCTTGTTTTCTATACTGTTGGTGTACTATTCTAATTGTAGGATTGTTTGCTTTGCATGAATGTTCCTGGAATGTTGTGTGTTGCTGTGTTGGTCGTGTTCAGACGGTGAGGAGAACGTTGGAGATCAAGAGTTCTTCGACGACCAGTAGGACCAGCAAGAGTTTGTGAACCAAGGCAAGTATAGCATGGGCCTACCTTGATGTCCTATTCACTTTAATCATTTACTCATGTGCATGTGTCTATCTTTGATAACCATAAGGACACCCTAGTCATTTGATGACATGTTTTCCTTGACTCCTTTGGGTTAATTGCATTTGGGTAGATTGCTAGTACTCTAACTGAACATGATCTATACAATGGTTAATGGTTCTATGGAACTAAAGGTAAAACATGCTTTATAACAACTGATCCATAGGGCGAAGGAGCAAATGGCTTTCGATCATGTTGCTCTCGGCCCTCCATAAAGACTTATCTGTTGGCAAAAGCTGGGACTGACAGTGCAACCGTGAGAGTCATATGGCTCTAACTTTAGCTCAGTAATAGGACCTTTTCTAGCTTGATAGAGGTTACCTTTATGACGCAAAAGGGGCTTGCCACATTGGGTATATGGCTGCCCCTGTTCCTGTGTGTATAGCCGCGATGGATATGTGCCATAGGAAAGGGGGGGTTCCTACATCTGCCTGCCGAGAAAACCTAGTGGCCCTAACTTGTTAGAGAAACCTATGAAATGGCTTCATAGTGTACCCTTCCCGCTCACCTTGGCAGTGACATGGGAGTAATTAACCCGAGCATATGGGAATCACGACTCGCGGTGAATGTGCACCACCTCTGCAGAGGGTTACAAACTGTTATAACAGCCGTGCTCGCGGTCACGAGTGGCCCGAAAAACTCACAGAATAATTGGTTACTCAATGTGGTTCATTTATGATGGTATACGATGATAATATGATGCAAATGATTCTGATATATGATTATGTGGGTTTAAATAGGAGTTTAAGCATAATTTGATAATACTTGATAATAAAATCCTGACTTACTAAAAGTGCTAACTGCAGTAAATCAGTGTCATCATTTTTGAGCTACATAACCCCATGTTATCTTGTTAAGTACGGGAAGTACTTACTCTTGTTTACTTTCTTTATTTGGATAAAAATCCCGGATGGGTAACAGATGACAACTGGTATGAGGAATTTCCTGAGGATTATTAGACTTGTGGTCAACCAGTTGACCTTCCCTGTGATGGTGTTCCACGAAAGAGAGTTATCTTTTATTTTCCGCTGTGATGTATAAGACTAAGTTATGTTATTATCGTGATGTAAGATACACTGTGATGATACTCTTTTATAATTTGTCAGCTTGTGTGTGTGATTGATCCCTAGGCACACATGAGTTAGTGCATTCAATTTTATCCTTAAAACTAGGTGTGATAGTGGAATAGTCTTAAAGCCACACATATTTATACGGTGAGTATAACATACTTTGTTTTAAAATTTTATGAGAGATTTTTAAGACACGTAGTATTATCTATGTGACAGGCACTAATATTTACATATATACTCGAACCTGTGTGTACAGGATTATATGGAGATGCAGCGGAACTTATTCATGGATTTATTGGCGCATGAAAGAAATGGATATCGGAGAATTCTTTCTGCCGATATAAAATATTATCTTAGCCATATCACGAAAAAGTCTATACAATAGAGTTTGTGAGCCTGCGACGCCGCGCTCTCTGTGACTGTGTTAATTTCATGAACTTTGCTTTTTGAATTAAATGTCACTTTAACGTCGGTATTTAATTTAACAGAATTGTTGTTATGTAGAACCGCATGGGCACGCTACCTAGTATAGTGTAAACAAAGAGAGATGATAAAAGTTTTAGAAAATAAAATTAGTTTCATGGGAATAAAACTTGTTTGCATGGTTTCTAACACACGAGAGTCTTCTAAGAACACGTTTATGAAACCCCACCGAGACTTGCCTAATCGAGGACTGGATGAGTAGTTGTTGGTCTTTTTCTTTTTCTTTTTCAAAAAAGGAATTCATATATATAGTTTTTCTAGAAAGACACTCAATAGAGTGTCTCAACAATAGCTCGTACAAAATTACAACTTGACACAGAATGACCTCTAAAAAAATAAAAGTACATTAAAGATCAAGCCAGTCATCTTCTTCCTTTGATCGTCCGTTGCCTGTCAAAGATTGAAAAGCGCACTGAAGAGACAGCAAAGGAAATTGACCCCTACAATCACCATCGCCATACAAGGCTTTGAAGACTGACAACGAGATCTAGATCCACTGAAAGAACATCGGCCAGAGATACCCTTCAAGGAACACAGGCTTACAATCCTTCATCATCAGATCAGAGTATTGGAGATGCCAAACTTTACAATAGAAGAAACCAAAAGAAGAGGTCAAAGTCACCGTGAAGAGAGCCAGTTGACTGCTTCCCCTAATAAACACTCCAAGATCTGAAGAAAACCAACATACCAAATTCTCATTGTCCTTCGTCAACACCAGATCGAACATCGAAGAGGTAGGGAAAGACCAGAGAGACATTATTCTAACGCTTCATCGTCGCCACCACTTTGTCGATGATGCCAGGAACCAAACCTTAGAAGAACAAAGATCAATAAAAGACTAAAAACTACGAAGGGATCGGGTCCCCACTCTTCTGGACACCGGCATGGTCGGATTCATATATATTAGTACTACTAACAGGATCACAGTACGTACTTGGTCCTGCCTTTTTTTTAGGTAATCTGCTTTTTTATTGAAGAACCGGATTGATATTGCTTCTAATAATAGGGACTAGCTAGCTATAGTAGGTAAAGTCAAATGTGCCTTTAAGGGAATGTGCTTTGAGCACATCTAATTTGCATTGAGATGTGTGTGCACACACTTCTCAGTGCGAATCCAAAGGTGGATGTGCTCAGAGCACATGCCCTTAAGAGAGAAAAAAACCACCTTCAGCTATAGTACTATGCATTAAGATGTGTGTGCGCATTTCTCAATGTGAATCCAAGGGCGGATGTGCTCAGAGCACATGCCCTTAAGGGAAAAAAACTGCCTTCAGCTATAGTACAGTGGTAGGTGCCTTAGGCCTTGTTTAAATGTAGGGGCTAAAGTTTAGGGGTGTCACTTTGGGTGTCACATCGGGGTGTCACATGGGAGTGTTCGAATAATAATAAAAAAATAAATTACAGAAGTCATCAGTACTCCGCGAGACGAATTTATGAAGCCTAATTAATCCGGCATAAGCACATGGTACTATAGTTTTACTGTAGCACCGCGTTGTCAAATCTTGGACTAATTAGGTTTAAAATTTTGTCTCGTAAATTAGTCATAATCTATACGATTAATTATTTTTTTAGTCTATATTTAATACTCTATGCACGTGTCAAATATTCGATAGAATAGGAACTAAACTTTAGAGAAGGAACTAAACACGGCCTTAATTCTGAGAAGCAGGTGCAGAATACATCAATGCCAAACCAGGCACGAAATAGATGTCCTACAACCCATGTACTCCATGAGACGCCCTAGTCGAAGGCGGCCTCAGCCCTCAGGCCTTGACGTCAGCAACTTTTTCCTACTATATAAAATGCTTGTATCCTGATTTCCAAATGGATCGTCACGCTGAATCATATATATATATCGCCGGCACCACGCCTCATCTACTAGTTCGCCATGCATCATGCAAGTGGTGGAACAAAGTTCGATCTCAAACCCTCTGTCTAGTAGACAAGAGCAGGAAGAAGACGAATCGCTGTATGTCACCGTGTGGGCCTTGTGTCATTCATGCAATCAAGCTTTGGGCTTTGTTTTCGCAAGAAGAAGGACACGCAAACATCAAGAATTCAAGATTAAAGAAGAAGAAGAAGAAGATAAGAGAGAGAGAGAGAGAGAAATGCTACAAGGGGGCTTACGGTCGAGACAGTTGGATTTTGGAGTTGGAATGGGCCTATATTTAAATGCAGCTTGGTTTCGTATAAACACCGAAGGTTATGGACCCTCTCGTTTTGTTTTTTTCTCTTTTTTTTGAGCAAACCCTCTCGTTTTGTTGGGGCCGGAGAAGCACAAGAGCAAAATGCGGCCCAGCCCATCCGCTCCCGACAGCGGTCACAAGCCACGCGCGTGGGGGCGTATCCCCTGGCCCCTGCACGCCGTCGCAGAATCTCGACAGTTGGCGGCCGCGTTCATTGCCTTGGATCTCCACAATCCACGCGCGGCGGTTACTGTACTGGACACAGTGACGTCAGCAAAATGAGGAGGTTTGGCATTTCTTTGAAATTTCTCCATTCCAAGCCAGGCCTCAGGTTATCCTGTTCTCTCCCTCTCTCTCGGCTTCATCACAACATAAAGAAGAAAGTTCACGCTACACTCGCCAATCTGGACTCAGGGTGGGTACATTTTAACCGAAGATCGAACACCGAACCGAACCGAACCGAACCGAAACCGAATCGAAATACCGATTTTTCGGTTCGGTTTCGGTTTTTGCATTTTGGAACATCGGTTGTCGGTTTCAGCTTCGGTTTCCAGGTGGAACTGAACCGAAACACCGTGAAAACGAAATCCCAAAGCGTCCAGGTGTCAGTACACGCGAACACGCCACCCCCTCCCAGGTTCCCACGTATCCCAGCAACCCAGCCCAACCCACGGCCCAGCTGCTCGCATGCGTCCCTGAAAAGAGAAGTAGAGAACAACATCGTCCTCCACGACCCACTCTCACTAGGTCGTTCTTCTCCCGTCCAAGTTGCAAACCCTAGCAGCCGATGCTAACTATCCTCCTGGCGGCGGCGCGGAGCAGCCGCGACCCCACGACAACGTGAGCAGGGGCGCGCGTGGCGGCGGCGGCTACTAGCGACGCGGACAGGGAGCAGCGCGCGGGCGGCAGCTGCGTGCTGCAGCGGGGCGCGGTCCACAGCGGCGAGCTACCCTAGGCGGCACCGAGCAGGTAGCGGCGCGGCATCGAGCGGCTCGGGCAGCGGTGGCGGCGACTGCAACCAGCGAGATTCGGTTAGTACGGTTTAAACCGAAAAACCGATGTAGAAAACCGACACCGAATTCGTCGGATTCCTGTTCTTAGGTGAACCGATCGGTTTTGGATTCTTGAGAACCGAAGTTTTGCCAAACCGAACCGAAATATTGGTTTAAACATGCCCAGTCTGAATCTGGACCCAGAATCCAGTATTTGGGCTTCTGGTTCCATTTGGGCCGGGCTTGCAGTTCCTCTTGGGCCGGTCGTGAGGTCCAGCAGCTTCTGGCCTATTGCTTGGTGCCGAGTCCTCGTTTCCGAAGGAACAGTAACCAAAGGCAGACAACATACATTCTGCAGCTGAATCAGATAACCAGATTTGTCACGCCTCACAAACAATCTTTCATTGATATAAGAGACAGTTCGTCGGTGTACACTAATGCAGCATAAACACTGATCGAGGACAATTGCAATGCTGAGGGTGGTTAATAAAGTTTGATAAGCAGTCGCCAATGGGAATTCTGAAAACACTGAAATAGTCACAATGACAGAGCAAAGGAGGACCAAAAAATAAAGAAAAAGAAGAACACATAAAGCACTTTATGCAGTTCACGTGCCCAGGCATTTCGCTGAAGTCAGTACCATAGCTTTTTTTTTTTTGAGTGGATGAAGTCAGTACCATAGCTAGCATCGATGCTTGTGCACTTCGCTTGCATGCTAGGGCCCAGCCTCGGACACATTTCTATCAGCCCTGCCCATTTCAATGCAGCTTGGGCTACCCGTTTTGTAAACACTGAACGTGATGGACCCTCTCGTTTTCATTGGGCTGCAGAAGTGCAAGAGAAATGAATTCGGCAGCGGTCACCACCAGCCTGGGGCATCGCCGGCGGATCCAGTGCCCGCCGTCGCAGATCCTCCACAGCCAGCGGTGGCGTCCATTGCCTTCGATCTCCACTTCCTGTCGGCGCCGCGTGGACATGCCAGCGCGCCACTCCACAGCTGACACGTTCACCTCCACACTCCAGGCCCGCCTGCCGGCCACGCACTGCCTCTGCCTTCCGACGCGCTTGCCCTGCCATCCCAAGCGCGGATCGGCGAGCGCAGAGAACAGAGCGTGCCTGTTTTTCTGCAGGAAACAGAAACACTACTGCAAACAACAACATTTCGGCCTGCTACTGGCTACAGTACATCGCAGAAAGTGAAACTACGCAGCCCGTGCTCAACATTCAGTCAAATGGATGGAGCGTCCTGATGTACAGCAGCCAATTGCCAACATTTTGGCTCTCTGTTTCGTAACCAAGGTACCAATGATCACATACATCTGTTGCCAGCAGCGGGAAGAGCACAGACAGAATCCGTGTCACGCACGGAGCAGACAGCAGAGAATGGCATCAAACTCCAGTTCATGAAATATTTGTAGATTAGCATTTGGTCCAAGCTGAATAGTACATAAAGGATCAAGTTTATGTAGGTGCCTCAAGTGCAGAATACGGTACGAGTACAGGAAGCAGCCAAGCAGGAACATCGTCTTTTACAAACAAGTGAAACACTGAATCGACAAGGCTGAAACTGAAATGGAACATGACTACCATCTGCGTGTTCTGATGGACTTATTTTTTAGATGGTACATATAACGGCTCAACAAACCTCATAATATAACCACACATAAATAGCAAACAGAGCACAAATAGTCTTCGCAGCAACCGTATGGCATACATACACTGCTGCTCTGAAACGAGGTAAAGCAGCAACGAATGGCCGTCGAACCAGAAACTTTGCTTCACGAGATGCTCTCCGAAACTTGATCATTTATGCTGCAGAGTTTAAATGGACATCACTATATCAGTTCTCAACATTCGGATGTAACTGTTAGAGGTGAATGGTAAATAAATGTCCTGCTGCTAACCGAAAATAACTACGACATGAGGAAGACCAACAAATTGCCTCTTTTTTTTTTGGAAGTTTTAGGCAAGAACCTCAACCAGATTTGGTTTGTGAATAGAAACTAGGGGATGCAGCACTGTCACAGATATTTATGCAAAGGGGGTGAAGATTGATACACAGTGATCTTATCTTACTAGTACTAGTACTAATTGGACACTATAAAAGAGGCTCAAGTTAATCCATATGAGATGTTTTGGACAACAGTGAATTTTAGAAATTCTCAAAATATCAGAAAGATTTGGCCATCAACTAGTAACACTAATAATAATTAATTAAGAGTGTACTCTATTGCCTAAAAATGTCTCTGTTTTGATAAAATCTGAAAGAAGTATTTTTAATAAAAGGTATAATAAGCATTAGAGGTTTAACGTAGTGCCTCTAACTAGTAACAGTAAGGATGTAGTAATAACGAACTTCTAATGGTATGTCTCTTAAAGTTTTTAGCCACGTATTGATAAAGTACTGTAACACTAATAAACTGCATCAGTTATAGATGAACTGACCAGAGTGCTGCTAGCCATGATCAGGACACCACCCTTGAAGAAGGTGGCATGTCAATGTCCATCTCCATCGCAGCACTGCAGAGCTCGGTGGACGCTGGAGAGGGGTTTGCAACTATTGCTTCTTTCAAAGAATTGTCGTCTTCTCGTTTTACATGCTTCGAATCAGAAGAACTGGGTTTGTCAACTGAATTTGATTCGACCCTTGAGATCGAACGTTTCCCTCGCATGGTGGAGGAGCCAGTCGCAGGTACTGTTCTCTCCGTGGCAACATATTTCACCATAGACCCCGTGCCATTCAGATCAACACTTTTCAGATACAAAACTCTTGGTCTCTTTGGATGCTTCTTAGCTGCATCCTCCCAATCAGTTTTTGTTTCCTGCTTAACCTCAGAGTCAAGTGCAATTTCCTGGAGAATTTTGTGCCATTTGATTTCGATGCCAGATAGCCCATCTAAACCATGATTGAGAAGCCGAAGTGAGAGGAGATTCGGCAAAGCTCCTTCGTCAATCTTGGGGAGGCTTGCACATTGAACAAGGCATAGGCGTAGCAGTCCTGGAAAATCGTCACTTGTGATGACGAAGCCTTCAAGACTGACTCCATCCAATCTGAGGGACTCCAAATCACTGAGCTTGCGCAGGTCTGATAGGTCTTTTTCCGTCAGATCATTAGTCGACGAAAGGCACAACTCCCTGAGACTCCACAACACCGTAGTAAACTGAACCAGTCCCCTCAGCTCTCCATGTAGTTTCAGGGACCTGAGGTTACCATATGCTAGAGAACGCAGGATCCTTGCTGAAAAATTCCCAATATCTAATGACAGAGAGCGAACACAAACACCTGTGTCCAAGTCAGCCTGCACGAAGTTTTCAATAGCCACCAAAAGGCCATCAAGGCCCTCATCAGTTGTCGAGTTGCAGCATATCTTAACCTTTTTCAATATCTTCATATAAAGCATTAACTTCGAAAACCCAGGGTTATTGTCTGTGACAAATCCTGCTAGCGTTTGCAGATTGCTTTTTTCAGGCACATACTTTTGTGGTTCACTTTTGTCCCAGTCCCTCTTATCAAGCTTGAACCTTCCCAACAGATGAGCTAGGTGGGGCAGCTTGATGACTTCCACGGGTAATATGATAACTTTCTTTGTCTTCCTCATGTCGAGGGTCTCTAAGCAATGTAATTTCTCAATATGCTTCGGCAGTCTGCTTATTTTGTCCCCGACACTCAAGTATTTCAGATACCATAGCTTGTGTATGCCATCAAGATGTTTGTCCTCCAAATCCTTGCATTCTTCCAAATCCAAGACTCTCAGCAGCTGACACTTGGCAAAATACCCAGCAGCTTCACCTGCACTTCCATAGATCGTCAGAGAATGGGCACGGGATTTCTCTTCATCATCCCCATACTTGCTGTTTGGTGTGTTCTGAATAAAGAGGTGGCGGTAGTCTTTTCTTTCCTCGTTGTTGAAAGATGTAATGAACTTAGAAGACATGGACATGTACAGCAGGAACTCGTGGAAGATGCTATGAGCTCTGCAAGTCTTCACATTTGCATTCTTGCTTGTATCAATTGGCCAAATGGTACTCTGGTCAACTAGTTTCTTGAAGTTATCTTCTGCAACAACTAGAGTGCTGCGTGAATGATCATGCTTCACATATCCTTCAGCCGACCATCGCCTTATCAATCTGCTCCTGCTGATGTGACAACCATTTGGGAACACACAAACATAGAGTAAGCAGGTCTTGAGATTGAGAAAACCTTTTGGCAGGCATCTGTAGGTACTCATAAGAACCTTTTGCAGGTCCACGAAGGCATCATCCGTTGCCATACGAAAGCCTAGGTTGCTGCAGAGTTTCTCACAGACTGATTTGGTGATCCTATCTTCACTCTGCAAATAATTTGCCAAGGTAAGAAGAGCATGGGGGTGGCCATCACATTTATTCATGATTGACGTTGAGCTCCTCTCCAAATCAGGCGAATGCCCCTTCAATACAGCTTTCAGCAACTCCTTGGAATGCTTGTTACCTAGAGCTTCCATATTGTGCACATAACCGTTCCCACGGCTGCACACTTTAGCTACTCTCTGAATTGTTGTTGTCACAATTATTCTTCCTGTTGCCTTTTCAGGGAAGGCAGATTTGATACCGTCCCACCATGTTTGCTTCTTGATGTCATCAAGTACAATAAGGTACCTAGCAGATTGATTGATAAAATGAAATGTTAGTACAGTTATCATTCACTAGAATGAGGGGTCAATTTGGTACATTAGCCACTAATAATGGTGAGCTTGAAGGAAGCACATACACCATTGTAATTCAATCTGTTGCACACAGTGGCATATTAAATATTTTCTTTTGTTTATTAGGCACCCTAAAGGCCACTGTCTTATATATCATTGATTTATATACACAAAGAGTGGAGTAAAAAATAATAGAGACAACTGCTCCACTTTTTTTGTCAATAAATCGTAGGGGCCTCAGAAAAAAAGTAGAAATATTGTATCCAAGCTCTTCTTTAACACAGAACAAATGCAGGGTCACTTCTTTGCTAAGCCTGTGCTCCCATAAAAATAAATGGAATAAAGCTAAATGGAGAACAAAATCATTACCTCTTAGTTCCCTTCAGATACTCTGAGATCTTGGCCTGGAGCTGTTCAACGTCTAAGTCAGAGATCTTGTCTCCCTGGCCAAGCTTCTGAAGTAACTCCATGAGGAGTCCCTTGGCATCACACCTGTGCTTCGACGCCACAATCCAGGCTCGGTGACGGAATTTGCGGGTGACATCGGGGCAATCATATACTGCCTTCGCGAGCGTGGACTTTCCAGATCCACTGAACCCGACGATGGAGATCACGCTCAGCTGCTCCGGCTCGCCCTCCACATCCTTGGTCGCCCACTCGCAAATCTCTTGCTTGGACTCGTCGATGCCCACAGGTTCGATCTTTGTTTTGTATGTGTTCGCTGGGGGCGTCGAGGAGTGGGAGATTTGGCGGCCATTGATGTCCTTGTCGTGGTCGCTTCTCCGCTGTTTTGCATCCTTCAGCCTCTCCTTGAGTTTTTTTACCTTGGCATCTAAGAGTGGCTCGGTGGTGAATCCGAGGGCCTTATGGAGTGGGCTGCCATTTTTTTCAACAACGTGCCGCAGGATCCGATCGAGGAAGTCCTCGATTTCGAGTGCCAGATCATGCATCTCTTCCCTGTATTTGCCCATCACGGCACTCAAATCGACCTCTTCCGAAAGCTGGTCCTCCTCATCTCCGGCGATCATGAGAAGGTCTCTCCTGATGGATTCAATGTCATTATCGAAGTCCGACCAAAGTTCATAGCGCTTACCTATAAGCTTGATGACCACCGACACCACGTTGCTCGTCACAGCGCCCAGCAGACTGCCCACCAGGGGGGCCACCATGGCAGCAACGACACCTCCCTGCAACTTCAAGCCACTGGTTCATCAGCGGCCGGATCACTCTCGTGTGCGCCTCTCCATGCTTATGCTAGACCGCTGCCAACTCAGGGTAGCTCCAAGCGAGGAGGTGGCCGGATGAAAGATATATGATGAACCTAACGTTAGAAACCAGTTCCTGGCTAGCAATGAAAAACAGGTAGGTGTGTGTTCTTATTTTTTATTCCCAAAATGTTTGTTGGCCTTCAAATTCCTCGCCCCTAGCTGATTTTTTAGAAAAAGGAATAATTCCGGCCGCCCCTAGCTGATAGTTATACAGGGTATCTCTTCCATGGAAAGCACAAAGTAGTCAAAATGTCATTATGATACCTTTTTTTCAGCAAATTGGGCAGATGCTCTGCCTTTTCATT
This sequence comes from Miscanthus floridulus, assembly GCF_019320115.1. Taxonomy (NCBI): domain Eukaryota; kingdom Viridiplantae; phylum Streptophyta; class Magnoliopsida; order Poales; family Poaceae; genus Miscanthus; species Miscanthus floridulus. The sequence continues at coordinate 116,354,959 of NC_089589.1, read as the reverse complement.
TCAGAAATGCTCTGCCTTTTCATTTAGTCGATAGCAAAAATACAATCTGAAATTTTACATGGACAGAGGAGGATGAGAAATAAGGAAAAAAAGTAGAAAGACCGACATCAACAGCAACAACTGTAGATACTGCAGCTCAAATGAGCAGACTCTTCTTTTGCGCGGACTCCTCTGTTGCTAGCCTTAGCGTCTGCATGTCATTCTGTATCGCTGCAGACAGTTGCTCATCATTGAGGGCTTTGTTGTCAAAAACACCCTATCAGAAATTTGGTTACCACGCAGGACACAGCCCCACTAAACAGCGAACGCTCACCCAATTCAAATCGGGCGAACGATCAGACAGCCCCCGCACTTTCCATTTCTAGCAAAAAAAAATATTTCAGGTCACAAAATTATATGCATAACTTCAACGTATAACTTATGTGTATTAACTTATAACATATAACTTATAATTTATGCTAAAACTTGAAAACACAAAAAGTTATGAAACACAACTTATGTATAAAAGTTATTAAACATAAAATAACGAGTTAACTTATAACTTATGCCAAAACTTAAAAAAACAAAAGTTATTGAACACAAAGGAATGAGTTAACTTATAATTTATACCAAAATTTGAAACACAAAAGTTATAAAACACAACTTATGTACAAAATGTTATATTGTCAAAATTGTGAATATAAGTTGTGCATAAAAGTTATGTGAAAGTTCCTGGACTGCTCAATTGTTCACTGGATTTGAATCTAGTGAGCGCCCGCGGAAGTGGAATTGGGCGGCCTGGGAGATTTGCTTCACTCCATTGTAGGTTCAATCGATTTTGGGAAGTAGGGCATGCTAGTCAATTTAACCTATAATTGACAAGGAAAATGGTAATCGGTAGCTTAAGGTGGAACATGTCGGCTGATAATCTGGATAGTTCCATGCGACTATCAGCTAGGAAGCCGATGGAGTGTTACAGGCTAATGGCTATGAAGCCGATATCCAGTGATTTGATAAAATAAAGCAAATTAAATGCCATCGGCTGGTGATCTGTTGATAGCAGCATATATCCGTGTATGAATAAAGTAAAATCATTAGATAAGAAACCGACGAATATAACCCAAAGTACAGGATAAAGCATGAAAGCGAAAGCCATCGGCTACAAAGCCGATGAAATATAGTGTGTAAACAATACTCTGTTTTCCTACAAAGAAATCCATAAGCTGAAAAGATCTAATCTAAAGTCACCACCAATCGGATCGGACTGAGATAGCGTTGGCAGCAGGGCGCTAAATTAAAGCTTGTAAGCCGATAGATCTATTTATAGTAAAACAAAATAGTGAAGACACACTATATAAAACTAAGATTAAGATACAACTAGCTGATAAGCCAATCTGATGTCAAGAAGGATATAACGTGATTAACAGCAAGACGACAAATTCACATGATATAAGCCAATGTATCTCAATCTTAGTCGGATAACTTGTGATTCTACTAAATCTAGCAAGAGATCATAAGATGTAGCCTTACTAAACGTGATAGAATCGATAACTTTCACTAATATCAAATCTAGCTAGAGATCAAACGATGTAGCCTCACAAGATTAGATACAAGTCGATAAGACGGTACTTACAAGTAAACCGGAGATCGAAATTGATGCCTGAAGAACTTGCTGAAAACTATGTTACTCTTACTCCTAATGCGATGGCGTGAAGCCGAAAACAAGTTGTATTGATCGAGAGATGTCTGATACAATAGCCGGGGTTTATAATTATACCCTGGGCCGATACAGAGTCGTAAACAAATACGACTAGACAATTCTTGAGAAAAAGAAATTAATCTAATTTATACAAATAGGACTCCACGATTTCCTTTCTGGTAGAGTCCAACTTTGTCACGCCTGAGCCGATGCTGCGGATGCCGTAGTTTTCTTGATCCCATCCGGGCCAACGTTGCTGACGCCGTGATTTTCGTGATCCTTTTCAAAATCCGGTGTAAACACATGCCCCCAATTTCAAAATAAAATAAGTTTGTTCCGAAATTCTCTCAAGCAATTATTACTCCTGCAATACTACTTTTTTTGGTATACATGTGTCGCCTCGTATCACGAGGCAGGCCAAAGGCTTTATTTACTCATTTCCATCGCCGCCTCCGTCTTCTACCCCTGTCCATTTGCTTTCGTCCTCCGAGCACCATGTGCTACAGCAACCTTCACCTCGAACCAAAACCCTAGACGAAAAACGGCCTTTTCTTCCTCAATCGAATATTTCTCAAAATCAATCTTCACACCAGCGCGGCCATTGCTATCTCGAGGATCATCAAGCAGGATTCGGCCTTAGCTAGATCCAATCTTGGATTTCTCCGCTCGCCTCTGCTCTTCTACAACAATGGCAACTTCGGACCATGTTTCGGTGGTATGTTCGGATCCTTCTTTTCTGACATCTCTTAGTCCTTTTTCGCCAAGAACCCTGGGCAATGGTTTCCTTTTCCTTTTGCGCTTCTCTTAGATTTGATTTTTCTCTTCCTCTTCCATTTCTCTTAGAAAATGAGGAACAATATTTTGATTCCAACCAAGGACTACCAAGATGTATTATTTGGGTCCCATGGGAAACCCTGACCCCATAGAGTTCATTAAATTGGAAACCAAAGACTTTCCTTCAAGAACTCCTGAATGCAGTTATCAGATTGGCAAAATAGTTTCAGAGCATGGCCAAGCCAAGTTATAGGCTAGAGAAACTGGTACCGCTGTGTATCGGCTTCTAAGCAAGTTATTTGGGATGAACATGACATAGGCCAATGCATCACACTTTCTTTAGCCGATATGGAAAGGAATGAACCTCTGATAATAGCTGCTTCACATTTCTGGTCCGATGCCCAGAATGCTTTCCTTTTTTCTCATGGGCCGATGACTATTACACTGACCGATGTATTGATGTTGACCGAGCTCAATGTTACTGGATCGGTCACTCCTTTCAGATTACTTGACAAAACAACACATCGGCTTCAAACCAAGGGTGTCGGCGGATGGTCTGGTTACATCTCTGTTCACGTTAAAACTGGAACATTTGATCATAGGGAACATGTAGCATTCGTGAACATGTAGTTGGAAAAATTCATCTTCTGTGGATCAACCCTTGGGCTGACCAGCAACCAACAAGGTTTGGCAGAACGCTTGGCTGATGGTGATGATATTCCACTTGGTAAATATCTACTGGGAGCAGCTTATTGATTATTGCATCAAGCTGCAGTAAAGTTATCGGCTGGCGAGCCGATCGGCAATACAGTTGGCCCTTGGTGGTTTATTCAGTTATGGTTGAATTTGTACACGCATCAGGCAATTGGTAGAGATCTCATGAACAGTAGTTTTCCATCTTCAGATTTTGCAAAAGGAGAAGAAGAAAAAACCCGCCGATGCATGTCATTTGGTGAAGCAGCATTGGCAATCTCAACCATTGGAGCCAATACAGCTCAGATTTTCAAAAGCTTCTACCATGGATTCACCAGAGAAACCACCATATGGTTTGCCTACAATGAAGCTGATAACTTCGAGCTTCCATCGTCATTCAAATTTTCAGAAGGTTGCGATGACGGCACATCTATCTTAGAGACCATCATCACTCCTGGAGTGCTTCCCGTCGGCTTTCATCTTGGGCGTAGTCGACAACAATCATACGGATTCTATTACCCATCAGTTGCAGCCCATCAACTGGGATTTGGACAATTGCCGATCGGGCTTTACTTTGCCGACAAATTGAGGGCAAGAGAATATGTGAGCAGTGCTCTAGAATTTGATAGAGTACATGCACTTGTATCGGCATTTCCATCAATCACACCGGAACAATGGGCATATGGTGTATTTGGCTCAAAATTGTTTAGCCAGTGGTGGTCAGAATGGAAGAAACACCTCTTCTGCCAATCTTCCAAAACCTTTTGTCAACGACTGGATGCCGATTATGTTGAATCTGATGATGATGTAAGAAATTTTTTGCTAGCCGATTTATTAATCATTTTCTTTAACAATATCTATTAAGATTCTTCATAGGGTGCCGATGTGGATCCACCCACTACAAGTAGGAACGGCCAACCGATACAATATGAGCCACAATTGGCTTCTCCTATTATAGGTGACGATGCACCTACTATTGCCGATCTAATGAAAGGACCGGCGACCAAGAAGTGCAAGACAACTAGCAAGCAATCTAGCAAGAACATCAGTAAGAAGCGCATGCTTGGTTCTTCATCATCGGCTGCTCCGGAAATACTTTCATCGACCGAAACCACTGAGGTAACACATTTCCTTACATAAATCGGCTTTTACACTTGTTTGTACTGATCGAAGTTTTCTTTTTAGACAATTGTTGCAGCTTCTGGTACACAGCCAATGACTGACCAGGGGACCAAAGAACACCAAGTTCTGCTGACATCTACTGGAGCTCTTGACTCTCAACCGACGATTGATCAGAGGATGGAAGAAAGCCAAGTTTTACGTATTACTTCATCGGCCGCTAGTCCTCCCAATCAAGATGTTCAACAATCGTCCGATGAAGCAATCCCTGAGATGCCCTTGCCTGGTGCATCAACTGTCATTCCATCGGCTCAACAAGAAATTCAATTGAAACAAGTATTCATCTTCACCTTAACTTTTTGTGTTAATTTCTAAATGATTTGTTTCTAATTCTGCCTTTAATCTTGCAGGCCCAAGATTCTCCACCAAAGAGCCTCTTCTCCTTCAACATTGAAGATTTCTTGGCTGGAGATGAAGTGAGCTCTTCAAGCACATTGGATCAACAATCAACGAAGACATCTTTAGTCGATGAGGTGAGGGATCGTCTGCAAGACATGTTGGCTACTCTAGACAAGAATATAGTTGAATTGGTTCAAGATGCTAGGCCGATTCGCAACATTCTTCAAACTATCAGAGGCCAACTGACTCCGGAGCTTGAATCGGCCATCATACCTCCAGCTTACATTGAATGACATCAACTCAAAGTCCTGCAAGCAAAACAACGCCTGGCTGACCGATCCGCTGAACAAGGCATAGTTGAACAGAAAGAGACCGGTCGGTGGGAAGTTGTGGAGCTGAAGAAACAAATCGACATCCTTGGAGAGGCTCAGCTCAGATTAACCAAGAAATCGATCGGCTTAGGACTAGAGAGGCCCAGCTACTAAAGGAATTGGAAAACATCCGAGCTGCCATCACAGATCAAGAGCACAAGCTGAATCAACTCCCATAGACTATCAGCAAAATTAAAGAAGAGATGACAGTCAAGATCCGTCAAACACGCGCCCTTCACCAAAGCATCAAGCCAATCTCAGGAACAATTGAAGATGACAATCGGCTAATTGATGAGATTGACTAGATGCATCTGCGTGCGGTAGACATGATCCAGAAATCCTTGGGATCATTGTAAAAATTGTCTTTTAACTGTGCTGGCCTAACAAACTTCATGATGCTTAGTGACAAACAATGTTTCTTTTTTTAATATTATTTGCCCTATAGGCGATGCATATCGCATTGACTTTTACCGTGACCATCATCATTTCTTTTTTTTACTTCTAAAGGCGATACCATGTGGTATCGACTATTACCCAGCCGATGTAAGACCCATCGGCGTTTAAGTATCAACCCATATGCTAGGATAATACTTCTTCAGATATTTTCCATTGAGCGCTTTAGGAAAAAGTTCTCCTTCCAGGGTTTCCAAGATATAAGCATTACCAAGTATGCATCAGCTCACACGATAGGGTCCTTCCCAATTAGGCGACCACTTGCTGTATTTGTTATCCTTAGACCCTATCTCAGGAACACCAGTTTCCATACCAATTCTCCTTCATGGAATTCTTTGAGCTTAACCTTCTTATTGTAATGCTTTGCAATCCTGAGTTTATTCACTTCAATATTTTCAAGTGCACGTAGCCGATGACAATTTAAATCTTCCAAATCATCATTCATAAGAGATTTAGAATCATCGGCTATCAAATCTTCTTGAAACGCCACACATCTTGATCCAGTCTTAATTTCCCAAGGAAGAACGGCATCATGTCCATAAACCAACTGATACGGGGAGAATTTAGTAGATCCGTGACAAGCCATCCAATACACCCATAATGACTCATTTAATGAAATGTGCCATTTCTTTGGTTGTTCATCAATCTTTTTTTAATCAGTTTGATCAAACTCTTATTTGACACCTCTGCTTGTCCATTGGCTTGAGCATAATAAGGAGAAGAATTTAGCAATCTAATCCCCATACTAGTAGGAAAATTCTTGAATTTATCGGATGTAAACATCGTTCCTTGATCAGTAGTGATTGTTTGAGGAATTCCAAAACGATATACAACAACCCTATCCATTGCCACCAATATAAACTTATGCCGTTTGCTTGATGATGGATAAATCTGGCCGATCAAATCAATTCTCCAACCTTGATGGATAAAGACAATAAAATGAAGCTATCAAGCTTACGAATGTAACCATATTAAGACAGAAACTTGGAGACATGTTATGTAACGAAGGCGCATGCCATCGAATAACTCAGAGAATATCGGAGAGCCGATGGGTGTAAGACAGGATAAATCATGATAGCATAGGCTATCGGCTAATGAGCCGATGTAGAACAAATTAAGACATTTAGCATGCAGGCAATTCCTTATTGTATATAAACAAACCTATTAACTATCTAGATCCAAACTACTACCGTTACCAATCAGGCCAAAGATGATGCAGCGTTGGTAAAAATGATAGATCAGGGCCATCTAGTCAACAGATCTATTCATAGTCGAACAAGTCATTGAAAGCATGTTAAATCAGTGAGAGCACGAGCCATCGGCTAGATAGCCGATGGAAGCAGAGTGTGTGAACAAATCCTATGATAAATAAACCCATAGACTAGCAAACTCACATCTAACACTCCCATTAATCAGGTCAAAGCGATGCAGCGTTGACTGTGAGTGATAAACTAGAGACTACTAATCGATGGATCTATCTACTAGTAAAATAAGAACTTGAACACACACTACGGTTAACCAGAGACAAGATGCATCGGCTAATAAAACATAATATGTCGTCAAAGTTAAGGATTTTGTTGTGATGTAGTAACGAAACGACAGATTAATTATGATAAAAGCCCATGGACCTTGAATCTAGTCCAAATAGGGGTGATTTTACTAAATCTAGTAGATTACCAAAATTAGCAAAATCGATAACCGGTGATTCTACCAAAAGCAGCAAGAGGTTATAAGATGCAGCCTTGCTATTCTTAATAGAATCGATAACTTTGACTTATACCAAATTAAGCAAGAGATCAAACGATGCAGCCTTACTGAATCAGATATAAATCGATAACTACCTAGTACTAAACCAGGCAAGAGGTTGGATGATGCAGCCTTGCAAGATAAAATACTAGTCATGACAGTACTCACAAGCAAACCAGAGATTGAAACCGATGCAGCCCTGTCTACCAAAGAACTCGCCGAGATCTACTCCACTCCTACTCCTAAGATTTTTGACGTGAGAGCCGAAAAGTCGTATTGATGTGTGATTGTTTCATATTACAATAGCCAGGGTTTATATTTATACCCTAGGTTTAACATGAGTCCTAGTTGAATAAGACTTACAATCTTTGTGAATAAAGAAAATATGCTAATTAAGATAAATTGGACTCCACGCTTTTACAATCTTTGTGAATAAAGAAAATATGCTAATTAAGATAAATTGGACTCCACGCTTTCCCTTTTTGGCGGAGTCCAATACCTTCACACTCTTAGCTGATGTTGTTTTCTTAGTCAATCTCCATTTGTATTACGACTTCAGCCAATGCTGCTTGACACTTCCAGCTCCTTAGCCAATTCTGACTCTGATCCATATTAGCCGATGAATGATGCTGCCTTTACGATATTTTCCCAAATTTTGAATTCCCGCGGTCCAATAAAAAATCTGGTGTAAACACATACCATATTTTGAGAGGGAGTTGCAGTTTTTGGTTGCTTGGTGTGTGCATGTATCAACAAGGGGTCGAAATATTCCACATAGAGAACAAGAGAGAGGACGAGTTGAGCGTGCATACATTTGTGAGAGCGCATTAGTTCCGGGGGAGTTTGCAAGTTTACATTTGAGGCTATTTTGCTAGTTGTGTTGAGCCTTTGCCTCTTCTAGAGGGACTAGCTTTGATCTTGAGGAGCTTTGAGTTGCTCAGTTTTTTGCTCTGAGTTTAGTTTGGTGTTTTGCTCTAATACTTGGTAGTTTTCGCTCTAGCTAGTGGTGTTGAGCCCTTTTCTGCCTCTTCTTGAGGACTAGCTATCTTTGCTTGGTTGCATCGAGTCGTTGCCTATGTCTTTGGAGACCAAGCTTTGCTTCTTCTCAGTTGTGTCGAGCCGTTGCGCATGTCTTTAGGGACCAAGATTTTGCTCATTTCAAATGACTCTGTTTTGGCTTTTCATTGGCTTTTGGTCATTTGAATGAGTTCTACCCTTTCTTTTTCTTTTGATCCATCTCTGTGTGTTGGTGTTAACAATGCACTCATCAACGGGGAGATTGCGAACACATGGTTCCCATGTGTGTTGATTGATGATGAGTGATTGTTAGGAGATGATCAAGCTTTGGTTAACTTTGGAGACTAGCCGCTGCGTTGAGTGTGGTGTGTACAACATGTCTTTTGGCTCGTGGCATGAAGGTGTGAAGCACTGAGATGGTCGTTGGCTATGGAGAAGGTCATGTAGGGATGTGCCATGCCGATGGACTGTGAGCAGTGAAGGACGGGCGTGAGGCTTGGACCGAGGGACCGAGGGCCGGAAGACTGACCGTGGGTGGCTGATAATTGGGGACATCGACGAACTAGAGTACATGTGGAGGAGTTGACCGTGTTGACCAAGTCAAGCGAAGGCGCAAGAGGACTTGGTGATCGGACGATTGAGGACAGACGGTAACAGGCGTCGAGATCGTGGAGGAGGCGTAGATTTTGATTTCCCTCCGGTTCCCCTCCCTTCTCCGTTTCTTTGACTTTTGATTTCCTGCATGTTTGGAGTTGGTTTGAGGGCTTGGATACATGAAAGGACCCCTGATGAACATATCTGCCAAGTGATTTGGTCAGATTCATCACGAGCACGAAAATCAACGTTTAGAAGGTATTTTTAGAAAATCCTTTTTTATCTTGGTGGGATTTAGATCCAGTTTGATTCTGAGGTCTCTGGGTGATGATCTTTGGTGGAAAGCTTCAAAACACCTAAGAGAACCCCTCGGCGAAGTTTGGGATTTTTTGTAGACCATTTGGATCGAATTTGGATTTAAGAGAGAAGTTCACGGACTGCTGGTACAGTAGAATCGGACAGGCCGGTTGCAAACAGTAAACCAGCCTCATGAACAGTACGCGTCCAGACTGGATTGAACAGTGCCAAGCCCGACCAGGCCGGTTTTTCCTGCACGGTGTTCCCGCCGGAGCACGTTTTCGCCTGTTTCTTTTCGTCTTTCGCCCTTTCCATTTCCTGTCTTTTCTGGTGTGTTGCCAGTGACATCTTGAGGGTATCCGGTCACTAGTTGGCCTGCGTTCACTCGTGTTGGAAGTTTGGGTGTTTTGAGTGCATTGGGGTTTGATTTAGGATAGCAGCCGAAATCAGAAGAAAATTGGATTATGCTCCCATTCGTTCCTCCTTCTGGTCGTCTTTCTCGGTCCTTTAGTGGACGTCGCCAAAGCTGGGCGGGGTGAGGAGGCAGTAGGGGAACACAGGAGGAAGAAGAGAAGGTGCGCGCGAGGAAGAAGGAGGCGTGCGGGCGGAGTTTTCTACGCCTGCACACGCGGGGTGCAGTAAGGTCCTTAATTATTTTAGTTGTCCTCTAAAAAAAATTTAGTTCCAGTACTTTTTGACCAGCGAGATGCCAATTCATCGGCCGATGCCACAAGGGATGGGTTCAAAGGAACAAAACCATTTCTATATGTCAAGGTCCTTACCCAAACTATAGGGTCCCACCCTAGTGGACAACTGGACATCTATGTGGGCTTTGTTCATCGATTGCTTTCGAGGGGCTTTCCGAAAGTGTAGTGGATGCACAATCAGCTCTTACCACTTTTATAGGTCCAAATTCCACTAAGTATTGTGCGAGGCCAGAGCATCGGATACCTTCCGTGATGTTTTTTCTTCCTGCAGCATCATTATCATTTTCATTTATAGGATTCCGTTCCTTAGTACTGATCAGTACCTAACTAGAACAAGTGATCCTCTGTTCGTTGCAGATAGAAAGATGGAACCTCTGAATAGCTGTTCGCTGGGTGCCATGGGATCCCTTCTCATGAAGCTCGACGAGCTACTGCGTACTGAAGAGAGGGCACAGGGACTCATAGGCGATCTTCGCATCATAAGCACCAGGATGGAGAAGCTATCAGAGGTACACAGCTCTCCCCTTACGGTGAAATACTGGATGAATGATGCGCGTGAGCTGTCCTACGACATGGAAGTCTGCGTGGACCTGTTCGTCCATGCCAGCCAGCCAGAAGATTTGCCAGCTAAGGTGGCGTGGATTTTGACCTGGACTAAAGAGATCTTGGGGTTCGAGGCTCGTGTGAAGGAGGTTAACGAAAGATGTGAGAGGTACAATCTTGTTAACAAATACGTTATCAGTAATCCTGCAAAAAATGTAGTGGGCCATCATCTTGGAACTCTGTACAAAGAACCCGATCCTGTCGGCATGGAAGAACCAACAAACAAGCTTCTTGAGTGGCTGATGTCGAAGGGACATGGTGAAGAAGACCTCAAGCTCAAGGTTGTTTCCGTTCTTGGTGATGAAGGAGTAGGTAAGAGCACGCTTGTCAAAAGACTATGGCGTTTATCTGAAGGAAAGTTCGACTGCCAGGCTTTCGTGCAGACGGCCAAGAAGCCTGATACGAGGATGATTCTCAGAAGCATACTCTCACAAGTTCGCCCGAAGCAGCCATTAAAATCCTGCAAGGTGCCAAAACTCATTGACGATCTAAGAGAGCATCTCCAAGATAAGAGGTTCGAAAATTGTGCTTAGACAATCAACTGAATCCTTTTAATCTGTTTATACTCTTTTTCAGTGTTCCGGGTGCGTGCATTATACATAGAAAACTCACTCTAATCCAATATTGTATCAAAGACCAAGAGACACACATGTCATGGTCGGTAAATACATTTTTAAGATTTGTTGTTAATTCTCATGAGAGGCACTAGGAAAAAAACCATATAGCTTCTCAAAAAGCAAGACATACAAACATCAATTTTGTAGTCCCAATCATTACTGACAACAATAGCCAAGATCCAACAAACTTTAAATTATCCACATTTTTCGTTATATAGAAACCTAACTCTTACCATTAAACCTAAATTGGCCCCTAAATCTGTATTTAAATTCCCCACACATGCTGTACTATTAAAATACCATAAACAAACCCTCTAGATTTCCTTCTCAGTTACCCATTTCAATGTTCATGGTTTAACAATTATGAAAGTTGCTTCCTTTATAGGTTACATACCAATTACAATAGTTTGCACACATGGTAAAATATTATGGCAACAAAAATTGCTCAGAGGTGTTCAAGCATGTCATGTTATTTGCATCATTAAATTTTATAAATCACAATATTTGTGTGCTCCAAACACCAGCCCCAAAGTTTACACAATATGATAAGAAATCTCCCCATGCGTTAAATTTTCATGGTTGTCTAAGTATCTTTATGTACCCGTAATATTAAGATGTTAAAAATATGCAACGAAATTTAGGAATTTCTAAAGCAGTTCCGAAAATATTTGTCTTCGATTTAAAATTTTGGCTGGTACAGTTATGTGACAAGCTAGAACATATTTGTCTTGGATTTAAAAGTTTGGCTGCTAAAATTATATGATTGTTTCCAAGATGAAGCATGTGACAGTTACAAAATATTTTGTTATTAGGTATTTTATTGTAATTGATGACTTATGGGATGTGTCAGTTTGGCACATTATTAGGCGGGCTTTTCCAGCCGGTAACCAAAGAATAATAACAACAACAGCAGTTGAGAACGTCGCCCATGTATGCTGCAGTTATGACAGTAATAGCATTGTCAATGTCAAATGTCTTGGTACTGATCAAGCCAAAAAATTATTCATTGATAGAGCTTTTGGGTCTGAAAAAGGATGTCCACCACAGTTCAATGATTTCACAGATGAGATCACAAGAAAATGTGGTGGTTTTCCCTTAGCCATCATCTGCACTGCTAGACTTGTGGCAAACCAACCAGAAACAGAACAGGAGCAGCAATTGGATTATGTCACTAAGTTTCTGCAAAACAATTTGAGTACACACTCATCTTCTATGGAGATCCTGAACCAAGTACTGAAACTGTGTTACAGTAGTCTTCCTCATTGTCTGAAGACATGTCTGCTGTATCTTAGTGTGTATCCAGAGAATTACTTACTTCTGAAAGAAGATTTAGTGAAGCAATGGATAGCTGAAGATTTCATATGTACACCAGAAGGGAAGGACATTGTAGACGTTGCCGGCAGTTATTTTGATGAGCTCCTGAGTTTAGGCCTGATCCAGCGAATAGACTCTTACAGGAAGGGTTTGTTGTGCTACACAGTGCACCCTGTGGTATTTGATTTTATCACATGCAAATCCATGGAAGATAATTTCATCACCATCATAGATTATTCTCAGTCGACAGTAGTTCTCAGTGAGAAGGTTCGTCGACTGTCACTCCACTTTGGCAGTGCAACATATGCTACTACACCCGAAAGTGTGGAATTATCACAAGTTCGCTCACTCTCTTTTATTGGACTCTTGGGTTGCATGCCTTCGATTGCAGAGTTCAAGCTTGTTCGAGTCATGATCCTCCATATCTGTAGTGACGACGTGGACACGAGGTTTTCACTTTCAGAAATATGTAACCTGCTCCAGCTAAGATATTTGCAGGTCAGGTGCAACGTCACTGTGGAATTGCCAATCAAGATGCAGTGTCTAAAACACTTGGAAACACTAGAAATAAATGCAGGGGTAGAATATGTTCCATTGGATATTGTCCATCTTTCAAGATTGCTGCACATCCACCTTGGAAAAAAGTCAAGTCCAAATCCGGCTTTTTCCTTAGTTTACTGGAACTGGTTACCCTGGTCTTCCATCTCCCTTCGGAGTTTTGAGTTGCTGCATCCCATTTGCATGTTTTCAAGGCTGCCCCTGTGGTTTCGTCAACTACACAAACTCCGTAGAATGGAAATTGTGGTCAGACAATTGTCGGACGACATTGATGTCCTAGCGGAGTTACCGGTTCTCAAACATCTGTCCTTGTACGTCCGAACACCACCCAATTTAGAAATAATCTTCAGCAGAGGAATGTTCCCAGCTCTCGAGTATTTCAAATTTGCCTGTGGTGTGCTATCGCTGGGCTTTCAGAAAGGAACACTGCCCAATCTTCGTTGGCTCAACCTAGTCTTCAACGCCCACAAAAGGGAGCAGTACGGTATTCCTGTGGGCATCAGGCACCTGTTAAGCCTCCAGAAAGTTGTTGCAGGCATTGGGTTAGCCCCTGGTGCTGGTAAATCTGACAGGATAGCTGCAGGGTCTGCGTTCAAGGATGCAATTATACAGCATCAATGTCACCGAAGTTTCGAGGTGGTGGTGAAAAGGGTGGATCAAGTCGACGAGGATTGGAACCAACAGGAAGGATCCTCAAACAAACGTGGGCAAGTGCCACTGTGGAAGCTGGCGTTCCGGACCCCGCCGCAGCTCCCGGTCTACACGGGGAGCAAGATCGAGGACGAGGCTGGGAACCCGCTGGAGGTGATCCTCGTGGACGCGGACACCGGCTCGCCGGCCGTGCTCCCTCAGACGCTGCACGTCGAGCTGGTCCCGGTGTTCGGCGACTTCCCGCCGGAGGGCCGCGAGGACTGGTCCGACGACGAGTTCCATAGGAACGTCGTCAAGGAGCGCCATGGCAAGCGCCCGCTCCTGACAGGCGACGTCAGCCTCACCATGAGGGACGGGCGCGCCACGGTGGGCGAGCTCCAGTTCACGGACAACTCGTCCTGGGTCCGTTGCCGCATGTTCCGCATCGGGGCGCGCGTCGTGCCAGCAAGCTACGACGGCGGCAGGATCGTTGAGGCCATCACCGAAGCCTTCATGGTCAGAGACCACCGTGGTGATCTGTATCGGAAGCACTACCCTCCCGTCCTCGGTGACTCAGTGTGGAGGCTGGAGAAGATCGGCAAGGAAGGCACGTTCCACATGAAGCTGAGGCGCAACAACATCGGGACTGTTCAGGAATTCCTATGGATGCTAGCGGTCAAGCCTAAGGAGCTGCGAGCGGTAAGTTTCCATTCTTCAGGGGAATGCTTTCACGGACTCTCGGTCTCTCGCCGCCGGCTTGTTTTGACTCTCTTTGAGTGCTCTGTTTTGTGGGATCAGATTCTGGGCGACGGCATGACCGACCGTATGTGGGAGGCGACAACCAGCCACGCAAGGACATGCGTCCCCGGCGACGAGGTGTACGTGTACACAGCGGGTGGCAGCACCATCTACGTGAACTCTGTCTTCAACCTCGTTAAGGTCAAGATCGGCGGCACTGAGTGCACCTTACAACAGCTGAACAGAGACCAGACGGTGAGTAAGTTGATCGATCATCTGCCTCCTTGAGCTGGACATCAGAACTCTTACATTACATTTGCTGTCTCGTGCAGATGTTGTTGCGGCAGCTAATTCTGGAGGCGTACGAGCACCGCTACAACCTCATCGAGCTGGGGACGCGCTACCCTCCCTCCCTTGGCGACTCGGCGTGGGTGCTCGCGAATATCGCCCAGGAAGGCGCGTTCCACAATAGGCTGGAGCACAACAACATCAAGACTGTTCAGGACTTTATAAGGATGCTAATGGTCAAGCCTGAAGAACTACGTGCGGTGAGTTTGAATGCTTGTGTTTGAATGCTGGCCGTGCATGCTTGTGTTTGAATGCCCTGTTTTGTGGGATCAGATGCTGGGCGACGGCATGACCGACCGTATGTGGGAGGAGACCAGCAGGCACGCGAGGACCTGCGTCCCCGGCGACAAGGTGTACGTGTACGCAGCGGATGGCGGCACCATCTACGTGAACTCCGTCTTCAACCTCGTTAAGGTCGAGATCGGTGGCATTGAGTGCCCGTTGCAGCAGCTCAACTGGGACCAGATGGTGAGTCTGTATATATTGTCTATCATATCATCTGACAGCTATCTTGATCGTCATATCATATCGCCAGAGGTGTGGTGACGGACTTTCCTTACAAAACCACTGTCTTTCACGGTAGGCGTTGGTGCTGCCGCTAATTATGGAAGCGTACAAGCACCGCCACGACCTCGAAGAGACCAGTGCGGTCACATTCGACGGCGACGCCACCGACAACATTGCACTGCTCCGCGGTAAGTATCTGAAGCCTGAGCTGGCCTTCTCAAATGTCACATTTTGTGACTTGTATAGAGATCGATATCCTTTTTCTCACCTCTGTGCTCTGGCAATTCGCAAATGCAGCACGTTTTGCGGCGCACTCGCGAGCGGACATGAGGCCAGTCATCAACAACTTGGTTCCCAATCCCTGGATCATACAATAGTAAGCCAAGCACATGAGCCAACACGCAGTATAGTTAAATGTAGATACCAGGGATCAGTGTTCACTCCTGCCTTGTTTCCGTCAGTCTGCCAACCACTTTGCAAAAACCATATCTGTTTTCTTTCTCGCATTTTCCTATGACTTTCTACTCCAAAACTTGTTTGCTGTATGCAATTCCTCATTCACACTCAAACTTTGAAACTTGGTTTGGGTTCGCGTTCCCAACTTTCCACCCCTCCATTCTCAAGTGCACAAAAATATACTGTACTACCAAATAATGCTTTTTCGAAAGATCCAGTTGCCTGGCTTCCATTGATAAGTAGAGGAGAAATATTTTTTACAGTACTCCCAAATATTCGCACACAAATAATTTGAGTAGTACTCCATAGTTCATATATGCACAAACTCATACTCATTTCTTTAGAACTCATTTTGAGTACCCCAAGTGGAGGAATATCTCAGGCTAACATACGGCCTTCTTAGGCTAACAAATATCTCATGAATATAATAACTGCTTAAGACAAGTTAGTTAGAAAGTAGGAGACTCACATTTTTTTTGTCAAGCCTTATAAGCATTAATTCCTAAACTCATTTACATTTTTTGTCAAGAGATTTACATTTTTTGTCAAGCCTTGTAACCATACATTGACAAGAGATTTACAATTGTTATCAAGCCTTATGGGGTCAATGACGAAAACCTGAACCCACTTTAATTTAAGAAGTGGACACCATAATACGTTCTCGAAATATAAATGGTTAGGCACCCATGCTTTAAAATTCCAATACCCTTCTTTGTTTAGACCCCATTTAGCACAACTCTAAGTGGTTCTGGCTCCTTGGCACAGAGGAGCCAGAGCCAGATTGGTTTCACTGAAATCCAAATTCATTTCGAGAAGAGAGATAAAACAACTTCTTGCTGCACGATGCCTAGAGGAACCAGAGAGCTGGTACACCAAAAATAGTGGTTCCACAGAAATCCTAGTTTATTTTGAGAAGAGAGATATGACACCTCCTCGGTAAATAGTGCCCGGAGGAACCGAGCCCAAGTACCAAGCAGGGCATTAATATTATTTCAAAAGCATACAACAGTAGCGGAAATGGCCATATTACGGAGCCTATGTCTTTTTATGAGAGCATTCCTAGCAAGGAAACTCACGATTTGGCATAATATTGTTGCACGTGTGGATCTTATATTACTAACCTAAATAAGGATTTGGATCCTTTTGTGTGGATTTACCAAATTATGACAAATTCACACTCAAGCCAATCTATGGTTTTCTTGTGAATAACGGAATGAAGTTTGCACAAAAGGTTGACATCTGGAAGTAACTCCCAGAAAAAAAAATTCTCTTTTGGCTTTTTAAAGGAGGGGTCATTCAGACTACGAACAACCTAGATAGGCGGAATTGAAACAATAGTAAAATTTGTTGCTTTTGTAGTGAATTAGAAAGTATGTAGCACCTCTTCTTTTAATGTTGTTATGCCAAATGTCTATAATGTGCGGTGTACCTTGTTTCAGGTATCTCACAACCATATACATCAGCTCAGTTGTTCTGTTCTTACTCCAAGCAGTGGGTCAGAATCTTACATCGTTGTCATTGACGTGAGCTAGCTGCAACGCTTAGCTGGGCAATTTAGCACACACTAAAGGATTTTGTGTACAAAAACTTCTTTTGCAGGTTCTATTCAACAAGATGCACTGGTTTCGGTTTTGTGTGCTCTTTATATTGCATACTAATGACCAGAAGGAATTGTTATCGTTAAAGGGTGTGTGAACTTTTAGAGTCAAGAGCTATGTAGTTCTTCACGTCTCATGGATGGCCATTTAGGATTCACATTGATCAATAATGTTGAACTTATTTTTTTGTTTTGATCTTAAATCAAATCTTTGTCTCATGCCTCTTCGTTGAAAAGGTTAGAATCAGGAACAAATCCAGCATGTGCAATACGAAGGATTGGGGATGAGGAAATTCTAAATCACTTCAGCTATTTAGATTGGATTCTACAGATGGGGTTAACATTTTGCATATGCCTACTATATACCCTTGTCCACCTGATACTCAGTATTGTTTGTGAGCTAAGATGCATATTTTTTATTATCTGGCTGTACTAAAATTTTGGGATCTATGCATCAATTGGCGCTGAGTTGTGGTCTGTAACACAGGCATTGCATCATATCAAATCCCAATCATATATGTGCAAATGGCTGCGGAGCACGAATCTAATGTGTAGCCACGATCCTTTGTTTTTTCTTTTTTTTTAAATAATGCTTGTGAGAGGTGAGAACGTCTGTAAGTGACAACCCAGGCTCAATGGAATAACGATGTGTGAGACCCAGCCCATTGGGCCAGGCCCGACCGAATTCTCGGCACTGTAGCAATGAGGTACTGTGGCTTCGGGTGCTGTATCAGCACAATATTCACAGTTTAGTCCATACCGGAAATGGAACGAATGCTGGACCAGCTTAAAAGCCTAGACCTGACATGCAGTTAACTCCGGATCGATCTTTTTGTGCGAAGCGAGGATGAAAGCGCAAGAGAGTTGATTAGCAGGTGTGGTTCATTCAACATGTAGAGTAGGCATTAGCCGTCATTCCGGGTTGGGGCATTACAAAATGGTAATCAGAGCCAACTCTTGTGTTTTTACGGTTGCGTATGGTCCGAAAGCCTGGACAGGTTGTGCATGGCTCCAGTGAGGACATGACACTTGGGCCGAGGAAAGGGAAATACGGACGTGGCCAAGAGAGTCGATCCTAAATATTTGTCCCGTATGGGTAAGCTGGTTCGATAGCTCGATGAGGACGTCGAATCCTTTGAGGGTGGGTGGATGTGAGACACAGCCCATTGGGCCAGTTGGGCCGGACCGAATTCGCGACACTGTAGCGATGAGGAAAGCCTGGATCTGGGAGGCTGTTAACTCCGGATTGATCCTTTTGCGCGAAGCGAGGACGAAAGCGCAAGATAGTTGATTAGCAGGTGTGGTTCATTCAATGTGTAGAGTAGGCCTTAGCCATCTTCCCGGGTCGGGGCGTTACAAAATGGTAATTAGAGCCAACTCTCACGGTTTTACGGTTGCGTAGATTCCAGAAGTATGGACAGGTTATGCATGGCTCCAGTGAGGGCATGACACTTGGGCCGGGGAACTGGAAATACGGACGTGGCTAAGAGGGTCGATCGTGAACATTTGTCCCGTATGGGTAAGGTGGTTCGATAGCTCGACGAGGATGTCGAATCCTTTGAAGGTGGGTGGATGTGAGACCCAGGCCATTGAGCTAGTTGGGCTGGACCGAATTCATGACATTGTAGCATTGAGTACTATAGCTTTGGGGTACCGTAGTGTCGGCACATTATTCCCGGTTTACTCCCATGCCTGAAACGGAACGAACGCTAGACCTGTTTAAAAGCCTGGACCTGGGTGGCTGTTAACTCCGGATCGATCCTTTTGCACGAAGCGAGGACGAAAGTGCAAGAGAGTTGATTAGTAGAGTGGGCCTAAGCCGTTTTCTCGGATCGGGGCATTACACGATGTCTGTTGAATGCCAATATGCCATTAGTATCTGTAGAAATTTAGTTCAGAAAAAAATTACCGATGTCGTCTATTGTACTCCACAACAGATAAAGTTAGAGGGAATTTTGACACAGAATGGGAACAACCAATCGTTGTTTTTACGGGACAATGTACCGGGATGGATCGAGGTAGCTAGAGGTGAGCTCTTGTTCAATGCAACGTGACATCGCCGAACAACAGCACCATGAAGCTCTACTCATGGCGTCTTCGAGTAGTGCTCCCGCCCACGAAGTTCCCTGTCTTGAATCCCCGGCCTGGACAGGTGATTGAGGCTGAGATTTTTCGCCAGTTTGGTTCCTCGGTCAATTTTGATCCAGCTTCTTCTGCTCAGGAATTCTTCCTTGTCTTATGTGTGGGCAGATGCAAGTTTCGCCTCTCGTCTAGCACGGTGGGGCTTCTTCAATCTGTGCTTGGTGGTTCTTATCGAGTGGTGCAGCTGGGAGACCGGGTTTTCAGGTTTTCGGTCTCCTCAAAGCTGGTGGGTTTTCATGTCTTCCAGCTTTGTTCTTTTGAGTGCTTGAATTTCAAGGTCTTCTTCCACCTCTGGCATGGTGGTGGACCAAATTACAAGATGGAATTACGTAATTTGGAAGCAGAGCAATCCGCTGAATGGGTTGAAGTTGTTAAGCGCAGCCGTCAGAATCAGCTGACTCGTCAGCAACAACGCCCGGTACGTCTATCAGGTGCAAATGCCATCTCCGGTGATCATCGTCTTCCTCGTATTTCTCCAGCTATGGTGTTTTCAAATTTTAAATCTTCCAATCACCTCGGCTGGAAGTCAGTTTTCTCGCGTATTAATTTTGATTCCCAAGTTAATATGCATCATTCCACGGTGCTTGGACAAATTCAATGTCCTTCTTTAATCCCCTGCACATGCATAAGTTATCACCGGCCGGAATTTTAGGCCCAGTGCCGGAGCAATCTAAGCTCAACCCAGGATCCAGACCTTTAATGCGTTTATGCCCTAGATGTTTGGCTCCGGCCCATGACCAGCCTTTTTGTAACAGCCCTATCCGTTGCCGTAAATGTCTCAACTTCGGGCATGAATCAGGAAATTGTAATGCCATGCCTCGATCTATGTGCCTCCCTTCTATGCCTGATTCAAGCGGCCCTTCATCTTCGGGGACTCAGAACACTTATGAGTCGCTGTCGAGTGGGCCGTAGTCACCTCCAAAGCCAAATTTTTACCACACTTTTGCTGAATATATTAATCAAGTCACTGGCATTCTTCCCCTCCCTCCATCGTCGTTCCCTGGAGCCGAACCTGGTGTCTCAAGGCGCCGGAGTTCATCGATGAGCCGTCATCTCCTTCTTTACTACTGCCTTCAGAAGCTTCCTCAAGCATCATCTGCTCCTCTTTTGGTGAGTTTGCTACTCGGATTCTTGGCATTCGTTGGGCTCCTGTTTCTTTGCATATCGCCTAGACTCAGAAAACCCCAAATTCTAAGTGCCATCTACTCTGTCGGTGATGGCTTATCGCTTTGTTGATCCAAGGCCTTTTCTGCCGCCTAGAGCACAACGAGTTATGGTTCCTGGGCGTCCAGCAATGATGAGGGTTGTGACAGGCCGCATACAAGAACAGAACAATGACGTCACCATCGCTCATCTCCATCCTTTGCCATAGGAACAACTAAACTTTGACATCATCAGGAATATTCTGGTAGATTTTCTGAATGTGCAGTTGGGCATACCTACTCTGACTATGCAGCCCTATCCCCATGGATAGGCATACATTCGCTTTTCACACTTGTTCCATAGAGATTTCCTGATTCAGAATAGTCCTCATTAATATGATAATGGGCACATTTCATTTATCCCCCATAACAGGGATTGGAACAATCGAACTATTGTCTTTACACATGAAGTTTGGTTAATATTGATTGGTCTCAATCTTGACCTCTGGACCCATTCCCTAGTGGACAAGGCCATTTCCCAATTTGGTAAGCTGATAGTGTGGGAAAAAGATCATGATCACATGGCTACAGTTCTAGACAAAGCAAGAGTTTCTGGATTAGATGCCATCCCATGGTTCTTTAACTTTACTGAAAGTTCATAGCAAGAATCTTATTGTTGGGCTGTTCAATGTGAGATTCTCTTGACAAGGTTGCTGGGTGCTCAGCCACATGATGAGGATTTCCCACTTGAGGATCCTGATTTTGTTGACCCAAACAACTTTGACTTCTTTGGTTTTGGGCAACCAGATCAGGGACCAGCCAACCCCCCAAATGGGCCACAGAATCACTTCAATGCCAATGCCACAAATCTTCTGGTCATGGGATGGGCCCCTTGGCCTCCTTAGGTTGATGGCCAATTTGCTGCACAAGTTCAACAAGGCTTTCAGGCAGCCCAGGTAGCCAACATTGTTTTTGCAGAACCTCAACAATTTGATGCTCAGCAGGAGGAAGCACCACCTCTAATCCCTCTTCAGTCAGAGCCAAGACCTAAATTGAGGTACTGAGTTCTACTTTAAGATTAGTTTTGGTCATTATATTCTTGCGGGTTCGTCGTCCGTCCTCATGGCGGATGCTCTAGTAGAGGACTCCTAATAAAGACGGATGTTCCTTGCCAACGCTAGAGTAGTAGTCGATAGCATAGACATGGTGTCTAGGCTAGAGGCTACCTTCGTTTGCCTTGTATCCCTAGTTGAGGCATAGGCGGCAGATGATGATAGCCATGTCCGTCCTTTGTAATCCCCACGTTCAGATACGGCGTAGAGCTGTAGGCCGGCATCGCCTGGTAGACCAGGTGCAACCCGAAAGATGCTTGTCACGGCTTCCACGCTTAAAATATTCAAAGCAGAGGGCTCTATGTTGAATTCTAGCAAAAACATATTCTCCTTTGTCGTCCTTGTGTCGTATTTCAAAGCAATAGGCAATTAATCTTATAATATTCTTATGGTGGACCTTCATAAGGTTATTAAATTCTTTCTTAAATTGCTCTCGTCAAGTCCTAACATTTGATGAAGCTTCTTGATAGCAATCTCTGCCCCGTTATCCGGTACACCCTGTTGAAATGCATCTGTTAATCTATCTCCCTCTGTCCTAGAATGGTAAGCGTATTTTGTAAAGGAAAAAGTCAAGTTTTACAAACTTTGATCAACACTTAGTCAAATTATGTATAAGTTTAGAAAATAAAACCCTCATCAATATATAGATATGTATTCAAAGTGTCTTTGAGATGATATTGATTCTTTAGCAAATGATATCATATTCTACGAGAAATTAATGATCAAAATCAAGTTCTGTATGTCTTTTTCCTGTTTGAAATACAATTATCATTCTAGGTGACTGTGTTTTTAGAACTCACTAATGCTAGTATGCCCTTACAAACCAAAAACAGAGTTAGATTTATGAATCTTACCCTGTAAACATTTCCATAGCCACCACTGCCAACTTTATGCTCCTCAGAGAGTATTTGTAATATCTTCTAGCTTTTGGTATGTAAGTTCTGTCGGCACCATACTTGCTGTATTCTGTGACATGTTCTCTTACTAGACAGATCTTTTCGACGTGGTCCCTAGCCGACAGGGATCCTTTGGCGTCTCTAAGACAAGATAATATCTATAAGCATATATACCTTCTGAAAGCAATAATCTCATACTTTTACCCCGAAAATAATCAGATAGCCAATTCATCCAGTTCATTAATTAACTCTTGGTCTCATGATGGAACTGTTGAAACAATTACCAAGAAGAATTGAAGTAGGGAGAAGAAAAAACAAAATAAAAATGGATGCGGAGTTCTCACATGGATGGTGAGCAGTGCCACAAGAAGAGGGCGAAATAATAAAAAGAGAGGTGAAAAGAAAGGAAATTGAAATATATTTAGGGATGTTTGATTGGGACAGAAGAAGAAATTATTGAGCAAGAATTGCAGTTGAACAGACGAACCTGCAGAGAAGACCTGAACTAGGCGAAGAGTAAACCTGAAGACCTGCAGTTCATACGCACAGCCTTTCAGTCGAGCTAGTCTGCTCAGCTGGCAATAATATGTGGCTGAGCTGCAGCTCAGTAATTTCTTATACTATTTGGCGTGGCCATTCTGTAACCATGAATCGCGACGACTTTGCATCAGCTTGCCATCATGACTTATGAGATGGGTTCACGGCCATGTGCGTCCAGCGTCATCTCCCCCGGCCAGCTCCAGTGTGGTACACCGACGAACGGGTCCCACGGGCGCACTCCGCGTCTCCGTTGCACAGCTGCTGCTCACCTCGGCCCTCGGCCGTCGACAGCTCAACAATACTATGATGTAGTGGACGACGGAGCGGCTATCTACCCGGGTAGGGTTGGGCTAAATAAAGTACTAAATCTGTTCCAAATTATAATCCGTTTTTTTTTACCTTAAGTTTGACTACTCGTCTTATTAAAAAATATATACAAAATAACACTTCTTTTGCTGTGGCTTGTTTTATTAACAAAAGTTCTTCAAGAATAACTTAAATTTGACTATGTTTACACAAATTTTTTGAATAAGACGAGTGGTCAAATTTAGGGTCAAAAAAGTCAAACGAATTATAATTTGAAACGGATGAAGTAGGCGGAACTGCGTGCAGTTCAATGGCCGAACGTGTAGCATGGACAAAAATAGCTAGCTGCATGGCCCTTTCAGATGCAACTCGAGGGATATTTTCATCTATCTACTTCCAAGGCTTTTGCCTCGGTCCAGTGGATTTGGATGGACCTAGCCACCTAGCATGCCATTACGCCAATCACTCTCGTACTCTTCGAACTGGTCGGTTAGGTGTAGTACATACGTACAGTGTTCGCATCCGTGCACAAGGGATTTCAGTGTGACGTGGACCAGCTCCCGGCCACTATTGTCATCTACTCATCTCCAATGTGCTAAGCGATTTTAGGGTGCATGTCCGTGTACATGGTAGGGTGGGATGTTAGAGTCATTTAGGATCTCTAGCAGTAGATCTAGGGTTCGTTTCTTTGAATACGGGATGAACAGAGAGGAAAGAATGGAGAGATGAGGAGAGAGGTGTTGGTGTTTAACCTGAGCCCTCGGAGGGAGTCGTGGAGCTGGCCATCTCAGCTTCGGTGATGGAGGCAGCACACGGGCAGCGACGGGTGGAGTAGAGGTGGCACGGACGTCGATGCAGTGCAGACGGACGGCGTGGCAGTGACGACGGTGAAGTCAGCGGAGCTTCCCGTCGCTGGCTGCGCGCCCTCTTAGATCGGTCTAGGGTTTGTCGGTGGGGTTTGCGGCTCACGGTGAACCTCGTACCTCGAGCCGCCGGCCCCCACCTCTATATATAGCGCAGTGCGACGGGGGCCCACCAACCATGTAGGGTTGGGCGCCCCCGATCAGGGCGCGTGACCAAGGCCCAATAGGCCGTTGGGCTTATTGGCCGGGAGATCAATCTAACATTCTCCCCCTTGATCTCACTATTACTTTTATCCTTAAACTTTAAACTTCAATCCTTTTATCCTTACTCATTTCTTCACAGATGATGCATAGAGCATGTTTCATCGTCACGGTCAATCGCCGATAGATTTAACAGCTACAATGCACGTCTCTGATCTGAAATAGTTACTTTAACTTTTGGGCCCTTTATAGTCTAGGAATCATAGGCTTTCCCTTAAACCCATACCGGCTACATGTTCTCTGAACACGTTGGGTGGTAAGCCTTTTGTAAGCGGATCCGCGAGCATCTTTTCGGTACTTATATGCTCAAGACTTATCATTTGATCCCGGACTTTATCCTTCACAACATAATACTTTATGTCAATGTGTTTGGCAGCACCACTTGACCTATTGTTGTGAGCATACTGTACTGCTGGATTATTATCGCAGTATAACTTCAGTGGTCTATTGATGTCGTCAACCACCTTCAAACCGGGTATGAACTTCTTTAGCCAGTTCACCTGCCCCGTTGCCTCATAACATGCTACAAACTCGGCATACATTGTGGACGGTGTAGTGACGGTTTGCTTTGAGCTTTTCCATGAAATAGCACCCCCTGCGAGATTAAACACATATCCAGACGTGGATTTTCTATTATCTCCCGCATAATCAGAATCTGAATATCCCACTATATGGAGTGAATCAGATCTTCTATACGTCATCATGAGGCCTTTCGTTCCTTGCAAATAACGCAAGACTTTCTTTACCAATTTTCAGTGTTCTATTCCAGGATTGCTCTGGAATCTGCCAAGTAACCCGGTAACAAATGCTAAGTCAGGGCGTGTACACACTTGAGCATATTGCAAGCTTCCGACAGCTGAAGCATATGGAACCACTTTCATTTGATCGATCTCATATTGGTTCCTGGGGCATTGAAAATCCCCATATCTGTCGCCCTTGACTATAGGAGCAGGTGAGGGACTACATTTGTGCATACTGAATTTCTTTAAGACTTTTTCTATGTATGCCTTTTGTGACAGTCCTAATACCCCTTTACTTCTATCTCGGTGAATCTCGATCCCTAGAACGAACGAAGCTTCACCAAGATCTTTCATATCAAATTTTGAGGACAAAAACTTCTTTGTTTCCTAGTAGTAGACTGACATCACTACTAGCAAGTAAGATATCATCCACGTATAGGACAAGGAAGATAAACTTCCCATTCTTAAACTTTGCGTAGACACAATTGTCCTCAACATTATCTTTAAACCCAAAATTCTTTATTGTCTGATCAAACTTCAAGTACCACTGTCTTGAAGCTTGTTTTAATCCATAAATGGATTTCTTTAGGCGGCATCCCAAACATTCTTTTCCTTCCATGACAAAACCTTTCGGTTGTGCCATGTAAACATTTTCCTCTAAGTCTCCGTTGAGAAATGTCGTCTTTACATCCATCTGATGTAATTCCAAATCGTAATGTGCCACTAATGCCATTATGATTCTGAAGGAATCCTTACATGAGACTGGAGAAAAGGTCTCATTGTAATCAATCCCTTCTCTTTGTGTAAAGCATTTTGCCACAAGTCGAGCTTTATGTCTCTCTATATTCCCTTGATAGTCAAGTTTTATTTTGTAGACCCATTTACAGCCTACTGTTTTGGCTCCTTTAGGAATTATCTCTAAATCCCAAACTTTATTTGCATTCATTGATCTCATCTCATCTTCCATGGCCTCAAGCCACTTTGATGAATGATCACTTTTCATGGCTTCTTCAAATGAGGTGGGATCATCATCCATTTGAAATTCTTCAGTGTTGTACACTTCATAATCAACAGGAATAGTTGATTTTCTGACTCTTTGAGACCTTCTAGGGGCCTCCTCAATTGGCACATTTTCTGTTTGAGGCTGTTGTTGCTCCCCCTCATGTGTGGCAATAGTTTCTATAGGATCCTGAGGAACAGGTTCCTCATCGTCATTCATTGTTGCCACAGGTGGGATAACAACAGGTGCTGGCACCACAGTATCTAGCACTGTCGGTGCAGCGACAATAGGTAGTGAGAAAATTGGCTTATGAATCATTGGAGTGGGCGCATACACCCGCTTCACTTCAAGGTCAATTTCTCGAGCTACCATGCTCCCCTCATCTTTTCATCCTCTAGGAAAACAGCATGTCTCGTTTCCACAAACTTTGTATGTCTCTCTGGACAGTGGAAAATGAAAACCTTTTGACTTTTCTGTGTTGCCAATAAAATGGCACCTTACTATTTTGGGATCTAACTTCTCAATGTTTGGGTTAAATACTTTAGCCTCAGCAGGGCTCCCCCACACACATGCAAGTGGTTTAGTGAGGGTACACTTTCCGTCCACAACTTATACGGTGTTTTAGGCACCGATTTACTTGGTACTCTTTTGAGAATATGAATGGGGTTTTTAACGCCTCCAGTAACTTATCATACTGCCCACCATATCCATTAGGGTACGATTGATTCTTTTAGCTACTCTATTCTGCTGAGGTTCACCCGGTATAGAATACTAGGCTACTATGCCATTCTTTTAGGGTATGCCGACCGCAGTACTCCCCCACGGTCAGACCTGACTATCTTAATCTTTAATATCTTGAATTTATCCAGTACATCTTTTCTTTCTTTGATTGGATAAATATAGCCATAATGGGAGTACTCATATGTGAATGTTGTGAAAGAATCATAACCATCCACACTCTTTATAGAAAAGCTGATCACAGATGTCTATGTGAATAATATGTAAAATTCCTACACTTCGTTTGTCATCTTTCTTAATCTCTTTTACATACATTTCTTTTATGCATTCCCTGCATTGAACTTAATCTGAGAGCTCTAATGGAGGAAGAATATCATTCTTAACTTGTCTTTCTATTCTCCCCCTCGAAATATGGCCTAAACGATAGTGCAATAATTTCGACAACGCATCGTGAGCTCTCTTATGCCATCTTTTCCAGATTAACACTCTGTGACCAGCTGCTTTATCAGCTAAGTGGCATATGTCTTTGAAGAGCCAGTGAACTGACTCTTTATTCTATCGAGGTACTCGATGACCGTGTCACATTCTGGGATTGAGCCCACTATTGTAGGCTCAATTGTATTCTTTATCACAGCCAAGCATTTCTTATTGGTTGTGACCCACTTTCTGTTTTCGAGGTCAAAAGACATCTTTACGGGAACAAAGTCCCGCTCTCTGTTCTGCCATGCAGCATCAGTCTCATCAGTCTCCCTCACCGGTGCCACAGGTTCTCTGGGGCACGGTGTGGTGACAACCCAGTCCACCTCAGCGAGGATGAAAGCCAGGTCTATCTTTTTCTTCCACTCAATATAGTTATCACCTTTTAGAGTGGGGATCTCTTTGATACAACTCATCAAGTTGTATTCTCCTGAAAACACAATTCAAATAGTGTGAGAACACAAATAATAACAACAATAATTGCATGCCTTAGTTTAACGTTGGTCAAAATTAAAACATACAATTATTTTATATATTAAATCTACATCACCGTTGGGCAGAAATAGAAATAATGCATAATCATTAAAATTATAATATTGCTATTAACAACGTTGGTCAGAAAATAACAATATCATAATCAACTCATATTTATCTCTTGGCTCTTAAAATCAAATTCTCCCGTTGATTCGAATTTAATTAAAAGTCCATAATTACTTTAAATACGCAGCGGAAACATTAACATTCAATAATCATTTTCCTATTTTCCAGAAGCAACTTTACTATTTACTGAACAAAAAATATCGTTGGATAAATTTTGTACAGAAAATTATCATAAAAATTCAATTCAAATTGATCAAATTGTTTTCTGGAAAATAAGAAAAAAAAAACTGTGACTGTACTATTTGTTTGGCCATTTCGGCCCGATCCAGCAACAGTGCGCGCGGCCCAGCAAAATGCGGCCCATGGCCTGGTTAACGCGCGCGCGCCAGCGCTCCCGGCCCAGCTGCCCGCGGCCTAGCCGCGTGGTGCACGCTCCCCCGCGCCCAGGCCGCAACCTGGGCCTGGGCCCGGAATTCGGCCTCGCGCCCTATCCCGCCTGGGCTGCGGCGCTGGCCCGATCATCTCCGTTCGTCCATCCAGATCGAACGGTGGAGCGTACAGCTCGGGGCATCAAAAACCCCGGCCGGCCGCGCCTCCCTCAACCCTAGCTCCATCTCAGTCAGCCAAGTGCCAAGGGTCCGATGCCCCTTGCAGAGGGGCGTGGCTGAACCCGACGTCAGACAATTTTGTTCCCTCTCGCGGCGACGACTAGGCGAGCGCCGCTGCCCTTCAGTGGCCAGGTCGCCGGGCCCTTTGCCGTCGACGAGCAGCCACTAGCACATACAAATGGAGAAGGTGGGGATCGGGGCTCGCGCTATGAGGTCACCGCCGGCACCACTGGACTACATCTCCACTGCACTGGACGACTACAATGCCGCAGCACCAGCGTCTACGCTTGCAGATGCGCTGCAACAGAGAAAGGAGGAGAAGTCTACCCGGATCTACGGGTTACACAGAGAGGTACACTCATACATCGATCCTAACATGGGAGACTTCAGTTCCACGTTGATACTCTCGGAGTGAGGCCAATTAAATAGTTGAGTTATCTCTGTCTAGTTGAAGCTATTGAGGAGAGAAAAAGGAATAAACCCGTGCGCTAGCTTGCCAGGCCGGGTAGAGCAATGGGCGTGGACACACGACATACACGTGAATGGTCTGACGATTTATCACTTTCACCTTGCGGATTATTCTCGCATTAATGGTGATTTCTCTAATTGCTCTAGTCGACTAACGGCAGGTCAATCATCTTAATTAATGTTGTGATTGTGCGGCTAATTACTTACTACAGCTGCGACGCATGTATATTGAGACCAGACGTAGACAATTCATCTCCTTCTCTTACCACTATGCTGTGCTGCCACCATCTTCCCCATCCCGTCACCGATGTGTCATCTGTGCTGGGAGGGCAGGTCTCCGAAGGTTACGTCTCCTCGTGTCCCTGCACGGGGTAGAGGCCGTATCAGGTTTTTAGGAAGCACCCTAAGGACTGCGCGTTGGACGTCTTCTTCCTTCTCTACACCGGTGTTTGCTGATCTCCATCGACAGTCTGTTTCGTCTACTTTTGCGCTATCTCTAGTGTCGACAACCCGTGTAAGAATGTCTACACTTTCTCTAATGTTCGTTCTAGTATTTCTTCTGTTACTAGCACTGGGTAGTTTGAGTTTGCCTTGGATCGTAGTGCTAGTGTTAAATCACACACCTATGATATATGTTGTTGTTCTTCACTCAGTATCGTAATTAATTTATGTGTCACTAAATTGCTATTATTTCCAACATCGGCCACAATAGACCCATGGAGGAGGTGATCGAGACATGGATGAGTTCAAGATCATTTCCATTAGACCTCCTAGAGCTGGTTTACTTTTTTTTTAAATCGAGGTATAAAAAAATCTGCAGCAATCAGTGATATTAGGATTTGAAAATTTAAATTTAAAGTTGTGACGTCATAAGATATTGGCTTCAAGTAAATGTAATTAAGATACACAAATGTGTCCAGTAAAAGAAAAAAACTATAAATATAGATGGAAAAAATCACAATTGGATAAAGACCACAAAGTATCTATTATGCATGTTGTGTAGATAATGAATAATGAGAAAAAATATGCAATTTAATATAAGTAAATTTTATTAGACAAATGCATTAAACACTCTTCTAATTTTCTAGTTCATGCGAGAACACGAATTGCTGGAATAAACTAAATACATCAACACCATGCAAATATACAGCGGAATGCAATTGACAATATCGTGGTTTGGAAGCCAATCCATTAGACTATCCTACGGTCTTAACCTTTTAACCTTGCAAACAATCTGGGAGGCTGTTAACTCCGGATTGATCCTTTTGCGCGAAGCGAGGACGAAAGCGCAAGATAGTTGATTAGCAGGTGTGGTTCATTCAATGTGTAGAGTAGGCCTTAGCCATCTTCCCGGCTCGGGGCGTTACAAAATGGTAATTAGAGCCAACTCTCACGGTTTTACGGTTGCGTAGATTCCAGAAGTATGGACAGGTTATGCATGGCTCCAGTGAGGGCATGACACTTGGGCCGGGGAACTGAAAATACGGACGTGGCAAAGAGGGTCGATCGTGAACATTTGTCCCGTATGGGTAAGGTGGTTCGATAGCTCGACGAGGATGTCGAATCCTTTGAAGGTGGGTGGATGTGAGACCCAGGCCATTGAGCTAGTTGGGCTGGACCGAATTCATGACATTGTAGCATTGAGTACTATAGCTTTGGGGTACCGTAGTGTCGGCACATTATTCCCGGTTTACTCCCATGCCTGAAACGGAACGAACGCTAGACCTGTTTAAAAGCCTGGACCTGGGTGGCTGTTAACTCCGGATCGATCCTTTTGCACGAAGCGAGGACGAAAGTGCAAGAGAGTTGATTAGTAGAGTGGGCCTAAGCCATTTTCTCGGATCGGGGCATTACACGATGTCTGTTGAATGCCAATATGCCATTAGTATCTGTAGAAATTTAGTTCATAAAAAAATTACCGATGTCGTCTATTGTACTCCACAACAGATAAAGTTAGAGGGAATTTTGACACAGAATGGGAACAACCAATCGTTGTTTTTACGGGACAATGTACCGGGATGGATCGAGGTAGCTAGAGGTGAGCTCTTGTTCAATGCAACGTGACATCGCCGAACAACAGCACCATGAAGCTCTTCTCATGGCGTCTTCGAGTAGTGCTCCCGCCCACGGAGTTCCCTATCTTGAATCCCCGGCCTGGACAGGTGGTTGAGGCTGAGATTTTTCGCCAGTTTGGTTCCTCGGTCAATTTTGATCCAGCTTCTTCTGCTCAGGAATTCTTCCTTGTCTTATGTGTGGGCAGATGCAAGTTTCGCCTCTCGTCTAGCACGGTGGGGCTTCTTCAATCTGTGCTTGGTGGTTCTTATCGAGTGGTGCAGCTGGGAGACCGGGTTTTCAGGTTTTCGGTCTCCTCAAAGCTGGTGGGTTTTCATGTCTTCCAGCTTTGTTCTTTTGAGTGCTTGAATTTCAAGGTCTTCTTCCACCTCTGGCATGGTGGTGGACCAAATTACAAGATGGAATTACGTAATTGGGAAGCAGAGCAATCCGCTGAATGGGTTGAAGTTGTTAAGCGCAACCGTCAGAATCAGCTGACTCGTCAGCAACAACGCCCGGTACGTCTATCAGGTGCAAATGCCATCTCCGGTGATCATCGTCTTCCTCGTATTTCTCCAGCTATGGTGTTTTCAAATTTTAAATCTTCCAATCACCTCGGCTGGAAGTCAGTTTTCTCACGTATTAATTTTGATTCCCAAGTTAATATGCATCATTCCACGGTGCTTGGACAAATTCAATGTCCTTCTTTAATCCCCTGCACATGCATAAGTTATCACCGGCCGGAATTTTAGGCCCAGTGCCGGAGCAATCTAAGCTCAACCCAGGATCCAGACCTTTAATGCGTTTATGCCCTAGATGTTTGGCTCCGGCCCATGACCAGCCTTTTTGTAACGGCCCTATCCGTTGCCGTAAATGTCTCAACTTCGGGCATGAATCAGGAAATTGTAATGCCACGCCTCGATCTATGTGCCTCCCTTCTATGCCTGATTCAAGCGGCCCTTCATCTTCGGGGACTCAGAACACTTATGAGTCGCTGTCGAGTGGGCCGTAGTCACCTCCATAGCCAAATTTTTACCACACTTTTGCTGAATATATTAATCAAGTCACTGGCATTCTTCCCCTCCCTCCATCGTCGTTCTCTGGAGCCGAACCTGGCGTCTCAAGGCGCCGGAGTTCATCGATGAGCCGTCATCTCCTTCTTTACTACTGCCTTCAGAAGCTTCCTCAAGCATCATCTGATCCTCTTTTGGTGAGTTTGCTACTCGGATTCTTGGCATTCGTTGGGCTCCTGTTTCTTTGCATATCGCCTAGACTCAGAAAACCCCAAATTCTAAGTGCCATCTACTCTGTCGGTGATGGCTTATCGCTTTGTTGATCCAAGGCCTTTTCTGCCGCCTAGAGCACAACGAGTTATGGTTCCTGGGCATCCAGCAATGATGAGGGTTGTGACAGGCCGCATACAAGAACAGAACAATGACGTCACCATCGCTCATCTCCATCCTTTGCCATAGGAACAACTAAACTTTGACATCATCAGGAATATTCTGGTAGATTTTCTGAATGTGCAGTTGGGCATACCTACTCTGACTATGCAGCCCTATCCCCATGGATAGGCATACATTCGCTTTTCACATCTTCCCCATCCCTATGCTGTGCCACCACCATCTTCCCCATCCCGTCACCGATGTGTCATCTGTGCTGGGAGGGCAGGTCTCCGAAGGTTACGTCTCCTCGTGTCCCTGCACGGGGTAGAGGCCGTATCAGGTTTTTAGGAAGCACCCTAAGGACTGCGCATTGGACGTCTTCTTCCTTCTCTACACCGGTGTTTGCTGATCTCCATCGACAGTCTGTTTCGTCTACTTTTGCGCTATCTCTAGTGTCGACAACCCGTGTAAGAATGTCTACACTTTCTCTAATGTTCGTTCTAGTATTTCTTCTGTTACTAGCACTGGGTAGTTTGAGTTTGCCTTGGATCGTAGTGCTAGTGTTAAATCACACACCTATGATATATGTTGTTGTTCTTCACTCAGTATCGTAATTAATTTATGTGTCACTAAATTGCTATTATTTCCAACATCGGCCACAATAGACCCATGGAGGAGGTGATCGAGACATGGATGAGTTCAAGATCATTTCCATTAGACCTCCTAGAGCTGGTTTACTTTTTTTTTTAAATCGAGGTATAAAAAAATCTGCAGCAATCAGTGATATTAGGATTTGAAAATTTAAATTTAAAGTTGTGACGTCATAAGATATTGGCTTCAAGTAAATGTAATTAAGATACACAAATGTGTCCAGTAAAAGAAAAAAACTATAAATATAGATGGAAAAAATCACAATTGGATAAAGACCACAAAGTATCTATTATGCATGTTGTGTAGATAATGAATAATGAGAAAAAATATGCAATTTAATATAAGTAAATTTTATTAGACAAATGCATTAAACACTCTTCTAATTTTCTAGTTCATGCGAGAACACGAATTGCTGGAATAAACTAAATACATCAACACCATGCAAATATACAGCGGAATGCACTTGACAATATCGTGGTTTGGAAGCCAATCCATTAGACTATCCTACGGTCTTAACCTTTTAACCTTGCAAACAATCGGGAACGTCTTCTAGACCATTATTCCATTCTGCTAAAAAACGCAAAAGAAGATTCTTCCACTCAACAAGAAAAGATCTCGTTCTGTTCCAAGAGAAAAATGAAAATCAACAAATCCTTAAACATCTATCTGCATCTATATCTACACCAAATATTAGAAGTGTCCCCTTACTCTCATCTATAATTCACTCTTTGCACTTTAACGGGTGGCAAATATAGACCACACATCCTTGACATGGTGGGATGGGATGGTTCCGTCTTAGTTTTCAGGGGCGGGACCATC
This sequence comes from Miscanthus floridulus, assembly GCF_019320115.1. Taxonomy (NCBI): domain Eukaryota; kingdom Viridiplantae; phylum Streptophyta; class Magnoliopsida; order Poales; family Poaceae; genus Miscanthus; species Miscanthus floridulus. Next base: position 116,320,943 of record NC_089589.1, on the reverse strand, counting down.
CCATCTGTTGTTTTGTTGAGAAGGGACGTGATGATTCTGTTTTCTGGTTGGTTCTGAGACTTCAAAAGTGGGATGAGCTATTGACATATAGGGCCCACATCATTAGATTTTTTTCCCTTTTCTTTTTTTCTTTTTTCTTCTTCCTTATCCTTTCTTCTTCGTTCCTCTGTCTCGGACCGCAAGTCGCGACCTCGCGCTCGCTGACTGGGCCTCCGCCGGCGATCTCCACGTGCCTCCTCCGCCCTCCACCCACGATCCCGCACCTCCTCCGCCCTCCACCTGTGACCCCGCGCTGGCTGGCCGGGCCTCCGTCCACCAGAGTCGGCCCGCTCGACCCTGCTCGCCCCTGTCCGCCTGCCCTGTAGCCACGAGTCGCCCGCGGGAGTTGCCCCGGTGCGTGACGAGGCCGGGCATAGCTCGTCGGGGCTGGTGGTGGAACCCGTGCTGGCCATCCTCTCTCCTCTCCCTTCTCCCCTGCGTCGTGCGGCGGCCTGAGAGGCGGCGTGCTTGCCCGCGCGGTGACCTGCGAGGCGGCGGCGCTCGCCCCAGTCGGGTTCCTTCGTCTTCGAGCTCCTCCGCGCGTCGTCCTTCTTCCTCCCATCCTCTCCTGCACGCCGTCCGTGAGCTAGCGCACCTTCTCTCCTCTTCCTCACCACCAGCCCGCTTGTCCCATTTGGGCTGACCCTGTCCCCTCGATTTCGTGGGACGGGGGGCGTCCCGAATCTGCCGGCATATTCATCGTAGGGATGGACTCGCCCCTGGTTGCCTCTCATCCAAACAACCCTCATCCCAGGATCATCCCACTTCATCCTAGTTGGTCCCCTCAACCAAACAGACGGTTACTCCCACTCTTCTCGCTTTCACCGGTGGCAGATGTAGGCCGCATCGGTTATAGTTTAGGGCTACAAAAACTCCAGTGGCACCACACCACTCATATTGTGGCCTGGAGCCAGAACTATAGTCACTCACATGAGATATGCGCGAGCATGTGGCTCGATTTTCACCTTCTTTTAACTTCACAATAGTTGCAAACATTTAAACAAAATCGATCTCTAGTTAATTTTTTATATAAGATTAATTCTTCACTGCATCTACCACTTATTATGGGTATTGGCATTTATTTAATAATTTAGTTGAAATAAGGTCCTGCCAAGCCTAATTAAATCCAACAAAGCTAAACAAGTTCATTATCAATGCCAGGGCTGATCCATGTGACCACTGCCAGTTGTATCTCCGGCCAGTTGCAATGCATAGCATGTGTTCGCGAAAAAAATGGAAACGTTTGACTGATATTAAGATGCATCCCTGTCGTCCTAGCCTCGTAGGTCTATATACGTGGGACCCCTGATAACTATTGAGCGTTGATCCAATAATATTCCACGGCACGAATAAATATCACACGGCAGCATCTAGGCTCTGCGCTTCGATTTAAGGACCAGGTTCGGTGTTGGGCCGTGTGCGTCTTCGTCATCGTCTTTACTCTCATAGTGCTTCCGCGCTGCTGCTAGCGCTCCTCGCCTCCTCCATCCTCTTCCTCTCCGTCGTCGCTTGGACGACGAGCAAATTCTTCGGTGCCTCTCCGGTGAGACTTTTCTTTTCCTTTTCAGTTTTATTTACAATCTATAGCACACCAAATCGACCGATTGTGGTTTCGCTTGTCGTTTTTCCTTTCTATATACTCCATATTTTGTTGTCCGACGTACACCTACGTAGATCTTTCTCCTTAGGAAACGTTTTTTTTAGGGCCGCTCGTAACCCGGTTTTGCCATCCGCCCTACGAAGGGGTGGCTACAAATCGATTTGTAGTCGGCCCTACAAATCAATTTCCAAAAATCATGAAAAAATGGGCAAAAAATAGCAAATTTTTTTTTTAATCTGAGGAGGTCCCCACCGGTAGTGACACACACCCTCACTCTATCTTTTTCACGATTTTTGCATATTTTGCGTCGGCCGGGTTTCGACTCGGCAACTTCTCACTCACGCATAAACTCCTCTACCACTGCACCTCACGATCACTCGTGTCTACATTTCATTTTAGTTCCCTACGTATTATACAAAACTGAGCATAAATTGATTATTTGAGGCCCTAAACTAATTCAATTGAAAAAGTTGTCGACTACAAAGTTTTATAACTTTTCGAGATCTACAACTTTCATTTTGGTAGTTTCTCCATCCGATGTCACTTATAAAATTTGAATTTCAAATTTAAGAAATTCGAACGTAGTTTTCTATGACAAGATGATTTCAAATGAGAAAGTTATCAACTACAAAGTTTCATAACATTTCAAGATCTACAACTTTCATTTTTACTGTTTGTCCATCCGAGGTCGTTTAAAAAATTCAAATTTCAAAATTTTGAAAATTCAAACATAGTTTTCCTTGACAAGATGATTTCAAATCAAAAAATTGTCAACTATAAAGTTTCATAACTTTTTGAGATCTACAACTTTCATTTTGGTTGTTTCTCCATCCGAGGTCGTTTACAAAATTTTAATTTTAGTGCTTAATTTTTAATACTCGGCGTCTATTTGTACATGCACTTTAATATTGAGCAGCCCCTAGGGGCGATTGGATATAGAGCCGCCCCTACAAATCGGGCCATTTGTAGAGGCGGCTAATAACAACAGCCGCCCCTACAAATCCATTTGTAAGGGCAGCTCATTTGACAACCATTTGTAGGGGCGGCTCAATATAGAGCCGCCCCTACAAGGAAAAGAAGGCGTTGCTACAAATCGTTTTTGTAGTAGTACATGTGGATAGATAGGTACGATTCTTCGTATGTTAGAAGCTGATTAGCTAGAGAGGATCAAGGTGATTAGTTATGAGTATCGCGCTACGGATTGTAGTATGGCACAACACTACGAACCAGAAATGCCGTGGTTAGCACTTGGTACCATTGCAGACAGACATGCAGCCTCGCTCATGGTCATGGACGAGCAAGCTGAATACGAGCCAGAGATCCACGGGACATCGGGGAACAGATCTGAAACTCTGATTGGAGACCGCCACCCTGGAGAGATCTTGTTCGGTTAATCTCCCCTCTAAAAAAATTATTGGAGGAGACGAAGAGGATTTTATTAACTTGTATCAGAGTTTGTTTGGATACCCTCGTGTCTATCTCAATTTACATGTGTTAACAGAGTGAATTGAGGAATTAACTTACTCCAATTCACCTTAATACAAGTGGGATTAAGATGAATAGGGAAGTACGGAGTATCAAACGAACCCGGATTCAATCTTTCTCACCGCCAATCAAGCCAAACATGAAGCAGCTTGGTATCACCGAACCGTAAACAGCGGACAGACCGAGAAAACATCAAGTAGTACAGGGACAGAGAATGAGAGATCGATCTGTGTGTACAGGGAGAGAGAATTGAGAGACCGAAAAAACTACTCGAAACTGGAGTTTTTCTGACGGTTTCAATTTTTTTTACGGTTATCCAAAATACCGTCAGGATATTTCGAAATACCGCTTCCAGTATGAGAGGAGCTTGGAAGGGGCTGCCTTGAATCTTATCCACTCGATGAAACAAAGAGAAAGATCAGGAACGAGGAAATGAAGCGGGGCAACATGTTCACAGGTTCACAGCAGCGTTGGTTTTGGAATTGACGGCAACATGTCTTTTTTCTGTGGTGGGATCCACATGGAATAGCTAGCTACTAACTATTTACATACTTTTCCTTTTCTTAAAAGAATTGTTATATATACAGTGTGAGAATTCTCTATTAGAGAAATTAGAGAAATTTTATTATGGTTGGAAAACAAAGTACCATTAATGAGGAGAGATTATAGAAAATGCAAATAATCTATCCACATTTTTAGTAGTAGCCCCACCAATTTAGTACTATGCTTTTGGTACCTCTATTTTTCTAGCCACTTGATCTCTCCTCACCAATGGTCCTCATTTTTTTTCAACCATAATAAAATTTCTCTATTAATATATAAGCCTTATACAGAGTAGTCATTATTTATTCCCAAAGACTGGGCCCTGTTCGCTTGAACTTATCAGTCTAGATTATCAGCCATGAAACAATGTTTTTTCTCTCACAACAAATCAGCTTTAGCCGACTTATAGCCATAGAAAGTATAGCCGGTTTTGATTTGCACTCACAACCTCTCTCACTTCTCAAAATATTTGAATTTTCTTATCAAATAATTATAAACGTAATAATACTGTATTAATATAGAGATCTTACAATTATGCTACCAATAATATGTCTAAATTATAGTCTAATACCAATGTTAATATGTGGATAACTAACTGAACTTTTTATGCTTTATGTGTTTTATCCTTCACAGCCTATGTAAGCATATTCAGGAATCCATGATGATATCTATAGTTATGTCAAACACATAGCTCAGCATAATTAAGATTTCAACTAATAACATTCAAACAACAAGGAGGTGTGATGCAAACGGCAAACTGTGAATAGAGAGTTGGAATAAGAGTAAATAATAAAAAAGTTGTTTTAGTTATATATCTATATTAACTTTCCAATAAGACTATAATTTAGAGGCATATATCGATCCGTGTTTGTCGGCCGCGTCACCTGCTAGGCGTCCGCATAAGATCAGATGGCTCAAAAATTAGTTGATTAGAGAGGCCAAATCAGATGGCCCAAAAATCCGCGAAAATGTTATGCTAAATTGCATTCTTTTCTAGAGAGGGTAATACAAACTACTAGTACCGGATGTTTCGCTGAATTCTCGTCCATAAAGAATGGAGTTCTAGCACAATATTATGTTTTACTTACTATATATAAAAATATCAATATTTATAGTACCAAATAAATATCACTAGATTTGCCATGAAATATATTTTTATAGTATATTTATTTAGCATCATAAATGTAATTATTTTTACCTAAATATTCGTTAAATGTTAGATATTTTCTTGACCCATGTAGTAGATTATAGATAGGTTCACATCCTGCCTCTGGGGCCACCTTCATAAGCATACTCAGTTAATCTGTACTTCTTCGCTAATTATTATACACGTAACTGGAAGTTGAAGTTTGTAGTTTGGACAACTGTACAACTGCATCAATCAGCTACGGTGGCATACGAGCACTTACACGACTAGAGTAGTGCGCTGTGCATCCTTTATTTCACGACTGTACGTGGATGTGCTTCAAGCCTCTTCATCATGGAGACACAAAAAATGGCAAAAAGGTATGGATTACATCAACGCTCAAGCGTCTGCCATTCTTGACCAAATTGAAACTAGTGCAACAGATACCAGATCACGTCCTATCAAAAAAAAAAATTACCGGATCACGTATTATCAAACAATTTTCTGGTGTGTATGTAAGCACACAACAAATCATTAATTTGACATCGTGCAGCCTTTTTATTTATTTAAGAAAAGAAAAAACTAAAGGGTTTAAGATGTCAAATGAATAGAACAGTAGAGTAGGCAAACATTTATCTGTCTGTTCCAGCAGCATTATCAAAAATTTTATGAATAAATAACTAAAATACATATTAACCCTAATGACCAACAAATAACTAACCCTAATGACACCTACAATAAACAAAGAACCCTAATGACCAAAATAACTAGAAACCAAACTTATCTAACATCTTCAGCACATAAAACAGTTAAACAACAATGCACTCAATCAACCTAAGCCATACATTTTGCAAATGCAAATACACATATACCAAAACACCATACACTCATGATTCCACATGATTAGAGACAATGCAAGCACATCTACGCGGATAGATTGGAGGAGGGGAGGGACCATTACCTCGAGGAAGCTTTAGGAGACGAGATCCGGGCACCTAGGGTCGTATTTGGGGGTTAGGGTTTCGTGGGGGCCGTGGGGGGATTTGGGAGACAGAGAGCCGGCGCTTTCATAATGGAGGGAGGAAGAAGAAGGGGGCCACGGCGCGGCTTCAAGAGTCCAGACCTCGGCGTTGAGTCGGGCCGCGCCGAGTCTAGTGGCTCGGCGTTAAGTGACCCCGCGCACAGCTATTGGGCCACGAAGCGTTGTTGGGCCGCCTGGGCCGTGCGCCGGATGGTGCCAATAGCTCGGCGTGTAGTCCCACCGCGCCGAGGTTGGGCCTGTGGCGTTGGCTGACACAACGCCGACGTGTCGGACCCCATGCGCCACCGTGTTGCCGTCGACCGAGGTCGTCCGTGATGTGGCAAGACCTCGGCGTCGTGTCAGTCGACGCCGACCCTCATACCTTGGCGTCATGTTCTTAGACGCCTAAAAATTGTCTATTTTCAGCAAACATTTTGGCATAGGTCTTTTTGTAAAAAATATTTTCAAAAGGGACCAAAATGCAAAAATTTCACTCCTATAATGTAGTGGACGCACTACACTTTGACTGGGGAACTTCACCGTCCATCGATTGCTTTCGATGGCCTTTCCTAGAGTGTAGTGGACGCACAATCAGCAATCAGCTCTTACCACTTTTATAGGTCCACAATCCACTAAGGATACGATATAGGCAAATTCAATAGACAGAAGAGAGAAAATAGAAGTTACCCATATATTCCTGCTTACCATGCTTTGACTGGACTTGATTGTGCGAGGCCAGCATTGGATATCTTCGGTGAAGTTCTTTTTTCCTGCAGCATCATTATCATTTTCATTTATAGGATTCCGTTCCTTAGTATTGATCAGTACCTAACTAGAACAATTGATCTCTGATCGTTGCAGACAGAATGATGGAACCTCTGAATAGCTGTTCGCTGGGTGCCATGGGATCCCTTCTCAGAAAGCTCGATGAGCTACTGCGTACTGAAGAGTGGGCAAAGGGACTCATAGGCGATCTTCGCATAATAAGCACCAAGATGAAGAAGCTATCAGAGGTACACAGCCCTCCCCATACGGTGAAATACTGGATGAATGATGCGCGTGAATTGTCCTACGACATGGAAGTCTGCGTCGACCTGTTCGTCCAGATTTGCCAGCCAGAAGATTTGCCAGCTAAGGTAGCGTGGATTTTGGCCTGGAGTAAAGAGATCTTGGGATTTGAGGCTCGCGTGAAGGAGGTTAACGAAAGATGTGAGAGGTACAATCTTGTTAACAGATACGTACTTCTCAGTAATCCGGCAAAAATTTTAGTGAGCCGTCATCTTCGAACTCAGTACGAAGAACCCGACCCTGTCGGCATGGAAGAACCAACAAACAAGATTCTTGAGTGGCTGATGCCGAAAGGACATGGTGAAGAAGACCTCAAGCTCAAGGTTGTTTCCGTTCTTGGTGATGAAGGAGCTGGGAAGAGCACTCTTGTCAAAAGAATATGGCGTTTATCTAAAGGGAAGTTCGACTGCCAGGCTTTCGTGCAGACGGCAAAAAAGCCTGATACGAGGATGATTCTCAGAAGCATACTCTCACAAGTTCGCCCGAAGCAGCCACTAAAAGTCTGCAAGGTGCCAAAACTCGTTACCGATCTAAGGGAACATCTCCAAGATAAGAGGTTCGAAAACTATGCCTAGACAATTAGCTGAATACTTTTAAACTTGTTTCTAACCCTTTTCAGTGCTCCGGGTGCGCACATACCACACTATAGATAGAAAACTCACTCTAACCCAATCTTATTTCAAAGACCAAAATACAGACATGCCATAGTAGGTAAACTACCAGAATCCTGAATTACCTTGAGGGCCAAGAGTTTTCTTAAGTGCCAAGAATTTTCTTAAGGGCCAAGAATCCTGAAATCATTTTTGTAGTAGTATATGCCAATTACAATAATTTGCACGCATGGTAAAATATTTTGTCAACAAACATTGCTTAGTGGTGTCCAAACATGCCATGTTATTTGCCATCATTAAAGTTATAAATCACAATATTTGTGTCACCCAACACTGACCCCAAAGTATACACAATACGATAAGCAATCTTCCCATGCATTGAATTTTCATGGTTATCTAAGTATATATATGTATGTACCCAGTAATATTAAGATGTTGAAAAATATGCAATGAAATTTGAATTAGGAAATTCTAAAGCAGTTCTGACAACTTGACTAAGAATTGCAGACATTCATAACTGAGATTATTAGCACATTTTATGTCTTCAATTTAAAACTTCGATGGCTACAACATTCTATTTTATATGATTGTTGCTATGATGAAGCATGTGACATGTACAGCATTTTGTTACCAGGTATTTTATTGTAATTGATGGCTTATGGGATGTGTCAGTTTGGCACATTATTAAGCGGGCCTTTCCAGCCGGTAACCAAAGAATAATAACAACAACAGCAGTTGAGAACGTCGCCCATGTATGCTGCAGTTATGACAGTAATAGCATTGTCAATGTCGAATGTCTTGGTACTGATCAAGCCAAAAATTTATTCATTGATAGAGCTTTTGGGTCTGAAAAAGGATGTCCACCACAGTTCAATGATTTCACAGATGAGATCACAAGAAAATGTGGTGGTTTTCCCTTAGCCATCATCTGCACTGCTAGACTTGTGGCAAGCCAACCAGAAACAGAACAGGAGCAGCAATTGGATTATGTCACTAAGTTTCTGCCAAACAATTTGAGTACACACTCATCTTCTATGGAGATCCTGAACCAAGTACTGAAACTGTGTTACAGTAGTCTTCCTCATTATCTGAAGACATGTCTGCTGTATCTTAGTGTGTATCCAGAGAATTACTTACTTCTGAAAGAAGATTTAGTGAAGCAATGGATAGCTGAAGATTTCATATGTACACCAGAAGGGAAGGACATTGTAGACGTTGCCGGCAGTTATTTTGATGAGCTCCTGAGTTTAGGCCTGATCCAGCGAATAGATATTGTTAACTCTTACAGGAAGGGTTTGTTGTGCTACACAGTGCACCCTGTGGTATTTGATTTTATCACATGCAAATCCATGGAAGATAATTTCATCACCATCATAGATTATTCTCAGTCGACAGTAGTTCTCAGTGAGAAGGTTCGTCGACTGTCACTCCACTTTGGCAGTGCAACATATGCTACTACACCCGAAAGTGTGGAATTATCACAAGTTCGCTCACTCTCTTTTATTGGACTCTTGGGTTGCATGCCTTCGATTGCAGAGTTTAAGCTTGTTCGAGTCATGATCCTCCATATCTGTAGTGACGACGTGGACACGAGGTTTTCACTTTCAGAAATATGTAACCTGCTCCAGCTAAGATATTTGCAAGTCAGGTGCAACGTTACTGTGGAATTGCCAAAGCAGATGTGCCTAAAACACTTGGAAACACTGGAAATAAATGCAGTAGTAGAAAATGTTCCATCGGATATTGTCCATCTTTCAAGATTGCGGCATGTTCGTCTTGGAGAGAAGACAAACCGAACTCCGGGTCAAATGGTTTCAGTCAAGGTTACTCCCTCAGTTTACTGGAGGAGGTGGAGGTTGCCGTCTCTTTCCATCCCCCTTCGGAGTTTTGAGTTGCTGCATCCCATTTGCATGTTTCCAAGGCTGCCCCGGTGGTTTCGTCAACTACACAAACTCCGTAGAATGGAAATTGTGGTCAGACAATTGTCGGCCGACATTGATGTCCTAGCGGAGTTACCGGTTCTCAAACATCTGTCCTTGTACGTCCGAACACCACCCAATTTAGCAATAATCTTCAGCAGAGGAATGTTCCCAGCTCTCGAGTATTTCAAATTTGCCTGTGGTGTGCTATCGCTGGGCTTTCAGAAAGGAACACTGCCCAATCTTCGTTGGCTCAAGCTAGTCTTCAACGCCCACAAAAGGGAGCAGTACGGTATTCCTGTGGGCATCAGCCACCTGTTAAGCCTCCAGAAAGTTGTTGCAGGCATTGGGTTAGCCCCTGGTGCTGGGGAATCTGACAGGATAGCTGCAGGGTCTGCGTTCAAGGATGCAATTAGACAGCATCAATGTCACCGAAGTTTCGAGGTGGTGGTGAAAATGGTGGATCAAGTTGACGAGGATTGGAATCAACATGGTTTCCTTTTTTTGGACGAATCTCCTGATATTTCCGATTTTACCTTTTTATCCGTAGGTGCCCATAAGAAAATATATATCTTTTTTGTATAAATTTTGTTTACATTTATTTAAATTTACTTAAATTCAAATTAAATTTCATTTGAATTTGGTTTGATATTTTCGATATATCCTGTTTATCCTCTTTATCTGTGACTCCCGATAAATTTTACTTTCCGAAAATGAAAACCTTGTTGGAACCAACAGGAAGGATCCTCAAACGAACGTGGGCAAGTGCCACTGTGGAAGCTGGCGTTCCAGACCCCGCCGCAGCTCCCGGTCTTCACGCGGAGCAAGATCGAGGACGAGGCTGGGAACCCGCTGGAGGTGATCCTCGTGGACGCGGACACCGGCTCGCCGGCCGTGCTCCCGCAGGCGCTGCGCGTCGAGCTGGTCCCGGTGTTCGGCGACTTCCCGCCGGAGGGGTGCGAGGACTGGTCCGCCGACGAGTTCCAGAGGAACGTCGTCAAGGAGCGCCATGGCAAGCGCCCGCTCCTGACAGGCGACGTCAGCCTCACCATGAGGGACGGGCGCGCCACGGTGGGCGAGCTCCAGTTCACGGACAACTCGTCCTGGGTCCGCTGCAGCATGTTCCGCATCGGGGCGCGCGTCGTGCCAAAAAGCTACGACGGCAGCAGGATCGTTGAGGCCATCACCGAAGCCTTCATGGTCAGAGACCACCGTGGTGATCTGTATCCGAAGCACTACCCTCCCGTCCTCGGTGACTCAGTGTGGAGGCTGGAGAAGATCGGCAAGGAAGGCGCGTTCCACAGGAAGCTGATGCGCAACAACATCGGGACTGTTCAGGAATTCCTAAGGATGCTAGCGGTCAAGCCTAACGAGCTGCGAGCGGTAAGTTTCCATTCTTCAGGGGAATGCTTTCACGGACTCTCGGTCTCTCGCCGCCGGCTGGTTTTGACTCTCTTTGAGTGCTCTGTTTTGTGGGATCAGATTCTGGGCGACGGCATGACCGACCGTATGTGGGACGCGACAACCAGACACGCAAGGACATGCGTCCCCGGCGACGAGGTGTACGTGTACACAGCGGGTGGCAGCACCATCTACGTGAACTCTGTCTTCGACCTCGTTAAGGTCAAGATCGGCGGTACTGAGTGCACCTTACAGCAGCTGAACAGAGACCAGACGGTGAGTGAGTTGATCGATCATCTGCCTCCTTGAGCTGGACATCAGAACTCTTACATTACATTTGCTGTCTCGTGCAGATGTTGTTGCGGCAGCTAATTCTGGAGGCGTACGAGCACCGCTACAACCTCATCGAGCTGGAGACGCGCTACCCTCCCTCCCTTGGCGACTCGGCGTGGGTGCTCAAGAATATCGCCAAGGAAGGCGCGTTCCACAATAGGCTGGAGCACAACAACATCAAGACTGTTCAGGACTTTATAAGGATACTAATGGTCAAGCCTGACGAACTACGTGCGGTGAGTTTCCATTCTGGAGGGGGATCGGAACTCTGGCCGTGCATGCTTGTGTTTGAATGCTCTGTTTTGTGGGATCAGATGCTGGGCGACGGCATGATGGACGATATGTGGGAGGAGACCAGCAGGCACGCGAGGACCTGCGTCCCCGGCGACAAGGTGTACGTGTACGCAGCGGATGGCCGCACCATCTACGTGAACTCCGTCTTCAACCTCGTTAAGGTCGAGATCGGTGGCATTGAGTGCCCGTTGCAGCAGCTCAACTGGGACCAGATGGTGAGTCTGTATATATTGTCTATCATATCATCTGACAGCTATCTTGATCGTCATATCATATCGCCAGAGGTGAGGTGACAGACTTTTCTTACAAAACCACTGTCTTTCACGGTAGGCGTTGGTGCTACCGCTAATTATGGAAGCGTACGAGCACCGCCACGACCTCGAAGAGACCAGTGCCGTCACATTCGACGGCGACGCCACCGACAACATTGCACTGCTCCGCGGTAAGTATCTGAAGTCTGAGCTGGCCTTCTCAAATGTCACATTTTGTGACTTGTATAGAGATCGATATCCTTTTTCTCACCTCTGTGCTCTGGCAATTCGCAAATGCAGCACGTTTTGCGGCGTACTCGCGAGCGGACATGATGGACGAAATGTGGGAGGAGACCAGCAACAACGGACTCTTGGCTGAAATGGCTAGAGCGGCCGCATGGCACCCCAGCGACCCGGGTTCGACTCCCGGCGGGAGCGGATTTACGTGGCCTGGGTAAAAAAATCTCCTCGTCCGACTCACTCAAAGCACGGTGATACCGAACCATCTCACGTGGTGAACGGTTCCGTGTAAGGGTGCAGGGACGGAGGTTCGGAGATTTTCTTGATCTACGTGAGAGATCTTCTCTACCAGGCAATGCCCGGGGGCCGTCTTACCCCCGCAGGTCAAGTTTTTTTATTCAACAAGATGCACTGGTTTCAGTTTTGTGTGCTCTTATATAGCATACTAATGACCAGAAGGAATTGTTATCGTTAAAGGGTGTGTGAACTTTTAGAGTCAAGAGCTATGTAGTTCTTCACGTCTCATGGATGGCCATTAAGGATTCACATTGGTCAATAATGTTGAACTTATTTTTTTGTTTTGATCTTAAATCAAATCTTTGTCTCATGCCTCTTCGTTGAAAAGGTTAGAATCAGGAACAAATCCAGCATGTACAATACGAAGGATTGGGGATGAGGAAATTCTAAATCACTTCAGCTATTTAGATTGGATTCTACAGATGGGGTTAACATTTTGCATATGCCTACTATATACCCTTGTCCACCTGATACTCAGTATTGTTTGTGAGCTAAGATGCATATTTTTTATTATCTGGCTGTACTAAAATTTTGGGATCTATGCATCAATTGGCGCTGAGTTGTGGTCTGTAACACAGGCATTGCATCATATCAAATCCCAATCATATATGTGCAAATGGCTGCGGAGCACGAATCTAATGTGTTGCCACGATCCTTTGTTTTTTCTTTTTTTTTTAAATAATGCTTGTGAGAGGTGAGAACGTCTGTAAGTGACAACCCAGGCTCAATGGAATAACGATGTGTGAGACCCAGCCCATTGGGCCAGGCCCGACCAAATTCTTGACACTGTAGCAATGAGGTACTGTGGCTTCGGGTGCTGTATCAGCACAATATTCACAGTTTAGTCCATACCGGAAATGGAACGAATGCTAGACCAGCTTAAAAGCCTGACCTGGCATGCAGTTAACTCCGGATCGATCTTTTTGTGCGAAGCGAGGACGAAAGCGCAAGAGAGTTGATTAGCAGGTGTGGTTCATTCAACATGTAGAGTAGGCATTAGCCGTCATCCCGGGTTGGGGCATTACAAAATGGTAATCAGAGCCAACTCTCGTGTTTTCACGATTGCGTATGGTCCGAAAGCCTGGACAGGTTGTGCATGGCTCCAGTGAGGGCATGACACTTGGGCCGGGGGACTGGAAATACGGACGTGGCCAAGAGAGTCGATCCTGAACATTTGTCCTGTATGGGTAAGCTGGTTCGATAGCTCGATGAGGACGTCCAATCCTTTGAGGGTGGGTGGATGTGAGACACAGCCCATTGGGCCAGTTGGGCCGGACCGAATTCGCGACACTGTAGCGATGAGGAAAGCCTGGATCTAGGAGACTGTTAACTCCGGATTGATCCTTTTGCATGAAGCGAGGACGAAAGCGCAAGATAGTTGATTAGCAGGTGTGGTTCATTCAATGTGTAGAGTAGGCCTTAGCCATCTTCCTGGGTCAGGGCGTTACAAAATGGTAATCAGAGCCAACTCTCACGGTTTTACGGTTGCGTAGGGTCCAGAAGTCTGGACAGGTTATGCATGGCTCCAGTGAGGGCATGACACTTGGGCCAGGGAACTGGAAATACGAACGTGGCTAAGAGGGTCGATCGTGAACATTTGTCCCGTATGAGTAAGGTGGTTCGATAGCTCGACGAGGATGTCGAATCCTTTGAAGGTGGGTGGATGTGAGACCCAGGCCATTGAGCCAGTTGGGCTAGACCGAATTCATGACACTGTAGCATTGAGTACTATAGCTTTGGGGTACCGTAGTGTCGGCACATTATTCCCGGTTTACTCCCATGCCTGAAACGGAACGAACGCTAGACCTGTTTAAAAGCCTGGACTTGGGTGGCTGTTAACTCCGGATCGATCCTTTTGTACGAAGCGAGGACGAAAGTGCAAGAGTATGATTAGTAGAGTGGGCCTAAGCTGTTTTCTCAGATCGGGGCGTCACACGATGTCTGTTGAATGCCAATATGCCATTAGTATCTGTAGAAATTTAGTTCAGAAAAAAATTACCGATGTCGTCTATTGTACTCCACAACAGATAAAGTTAGAGGGCATTTAGACACAGAATGGGAACAACCAATCGTTGTTTTTACGGGACAATGTACCGGGATGGATCGAGGTAGCTAGAGGTGAGCTCTTGTTCAATGCAACGTGACATCGCCGAACAGCAGCACCATGAAGCTCTTCTCATGGCGTCTTCGAGTAGTGCTCCCGCCCACGGAGTTCCCTGTCTTGAATCCCCAGCCTGGACAGGTGGTTGAGGCTGAGATTTTTCGCCAGTTTGGTTCCTCGGTCAATTTTGATCCAGCTTCTTCTGCTCAGGAATTCTTCCTTGTCTTATGTGTGGGCAGATGCAAGTTTCGCCTCTCGTCTAGCACGATGGGGCTTCTTCAATCTGTGCTTGGTGGTTCTTCTCAAGCCTTTCGAGTGGTGCAGCTGGGAGACCGGGTTTTCAGGTTTTTGGTCTCCTCAAAGCTGGTGGGTTTTCATGTCTTCCAGCTTTGTTCTTTTGAGTGCTTGAATTTCAAGGTCTTCTTCCACCTCTGGCATGGTGGTGGACCAAATTACAAGATGGAATTACGTAATTGGGAAGCAGAGCAATCCGCTGAATGGGTTGAAGTTGTTAAGCGCAACCGTCAGAATCAGCAGACTCGTCAGCAACAACGCCCGGTACGTCTATCAGGTGCAAATGCCATCTCCGGTGATCATCATCTTCCTCGTATTTCTCCAGCTATGGTGTTTTCAAATTTTAAATCTTCCAATCACCTCGGCCGGAAGTCAGTTTTCTCGCGTATTAATTTTGATTCCCAAGTTAATATGCATCATTCCACGGTGCTTGGACAAATTCAATGTCCTTCTTTAATCCCCCGCGCATGCATAAGTTATCACCGGCCGGAATTTTAGGCCCAGTGCCGGAGCAATCTAAGCTCAGCCCAGGATCCAGACCTTTAATGTGTTTATGCCCTAGATGTTTGGCTCCGGCCCATGACCGGCCTTTTTGTAACGGCCCTATCCGTTGCCGTAAATGTCTCAACTTTGGGCATGAATCAGGAAATTGTAATGCCACGCCTCGATCTATGTGCCTCCCTTCTATGCCTGATTCAAGCGGCCCTTCATCTTCGGGGACTCAGAACACTTATGAGTCGCTGTCGATTGTCGAGTGGGCCGTAGTCACCTCCATAGCCAAATTTTTACCACACTTTTGCTGAATATATTAATCAAGTCACTGGCATTCTTCCCCTCCCTCCATCATCGTTCCCTGGAGCCGAACATAGCGTCTCAAGGCGCCGGAGTTCATCGACGAGCCGTCATCTCCTTCTTTACTACTGCCTTCAGAAGCTTCCTCAAGCATCATCTGCTCCTCTTTTGGTGAGTTTGCTACTCGGATTCTTGGCATTCGTTGGGCTCCTGTTTCTTTGCATATCGCCTAGACTCAGAAAACCCCAAATTCTAAGTGCCATCTACTCTGCCGGTGATGGCTTATCCCTTTGTTGATCCGAGGCCTTTTTTGCAGCCTAGAGCACAACGAGTTATGGTTCTTGGGCGTCCATCAATGATGAGGGTTGTGACAGGCCGCATACAAGAACAGAACAATGACGTCGCCATCGCTCATCTCCATCCTTTGCCACAGGAACAACTAAACTTTGACATCATCAGGAATATTCTGGTAGATTTTCTGAATGTGCAGTTGGGCATACCTACTCTGACTATGCAGCCCTATCCCCATGGATAGACATACATTCGCTTTTCACACTTGTTCCATAGAGATTTCCTGATTCAGAATAGTCCCCATCAATATGCTAATGGACACATTTTGTTTATCCCCCATAACAGAGCATGGAACAATCGAACTACTGTCTTTACACATGAAGTTTGGTTAATATTGATTGGTCTCAATCTTGACCTCTGGACCCATTCCCTAGTGGACAAGGGCATTTCCCAATTTGGTAAGCTGATCGTGTGGGAAAAAGACCATGATCACATGGATATAGTTCTAGACAAAGCAAGAGTTTCTAGATTAGATGCCATCCCATGGTTCTTTAACTTTACTGAAAGTTCAGAGCCAGAATCTGATTGTTGGGCTGTTCAATGTGAGATTCTCTTCACAAGGTTGATGGGTGCTCAGCCACAAGATGAAGATTTCCCACTTGAGGATCCTGATTTTGTTGACCCAAACAACTTTGACTTCTTTGGTTTTGGGCAACCAGATCAAGGACCAGCCAACCCCCCAAATGGGCCACAGAATCACTTCAATGCCAATGCCACAAATCTTCAGGTCATGGGATGGGCCCCTTGGCCTCCTCAAGTTGATGGCCAGTTTGCTGCACAAGTTCAACAAGGCTTTCAGGCAGCCCAGGTAGCCAACATTGTTTTTGTAGAACCTCAACAATTTGATGCTTAGCAAGAGGAAGCACCACCTCTGATCCCTCTTCAGTCAGAGCCTGTGGAAGAAGTGATTATCAATCCAGTTGCAAATGGTGATCAGATATTTGCAAGGGTTGTGGCTAATCAACAGGAATAGGTCCTAGCTATGGATGAATTCACTGACATAGATTCAGAGGCAAAACCCCAACCTATGGCTTTGCCTATACCACTAGTGGAAATTGTTCCTTTTCCTGACTTCAACAATCTTCAACCTGTGATACCTCTTCCTGAAGATGAAATTTAGCTGGAAGACCTGCTTGGCTTTGATGGCAACAATCATCCTAAACCTGGGCCTTTTGAACAGAACATTTAGCTTGGAATGGTGTAGATTTCACAACCTTCTACAAACCCCATTTTTGGGAATCTCCCTCAGCTTGGACCATCGCCAGAAGCTATCAGGCTTTGGGTAAAATTCTTCTCTCATCACTCTAATGTCTCTAGTCCTATTCTTATTACTCACACTTGGATAGATTTCTTCTCCTTTCTTCTTTTGCAGTCTCCAACCTTTGACTGGGCCAAGGACTTCCTACAATCAAAGGCCTGGGACTTCTTTGGGGCTGAAGCATCTAGTAATGCTACACTTTTTTCCTTGCCAAAAGAATGCCCAAATGTTGATTTCTCTGTCTACAAATATTTTGAGCCATCTTCCTATATTGTCCTAGAACTTCTTGATGATGAGCAGGCCTCAGAAAGGGAAGACCTTCTGCCAAACAACCCTGAAGAAACCATGACACCCAAAAAGAGAAAGAGCAGAACCAAAGGAAAAGCCCCCCTCTTTGAAGGTGAAGTTAGAAGGAGTACAAGGCTGAAGAAGCTAAATAATGGTTTCAAATCTTCTTCCTATAAAGACGAGAATCGCTTGGGTTGCTCAGCTACACCTCCAACCATTTCTCCAAAGGTTATCAGAAACCTTAGTGTTTCCTTCTGTGGTCTGAATCCTAAAGACCTATCACCAACTAAGCTTAATGCCCAGCCAAAGAAGAAGACAACAGTAGGCAAGAAGCAAGACAAGTCTACCTCTGTTGAATCTTCCAATGATGATGAAGCTGCTCCTGGTCCTTAGTAGTTTAGGACCCCTTTTGTTATCTTTTGTGTTTAAATGACTATTAGAACTTGGAAAGTTTTATGTTGGAATGTTTGGGGTATTAACTCTGACAAAAAGTGGGATGTTGTTAGAGGTTGTGTAATGGAAAGCTCTTGTGACATTGTCTGTCTCCAAGAGACTAAAAAGCAATCTTTTGATCATTTGTTCATTAAGAAAATTTGTCCTTCTGTCTTTGATGCTTTTGATTATATCCCTGCTCTAGGAGCTTCTGGGGGCTCTATCGTTATCTACAAGTCTAGTCTCTTCACTGGTACAAAGATCTTCCAAAATGAATTTTGCCTTTCTTTGGAATTCTGCTCTAAGTTTAATAATGACACTTGGATCTTTTCAAATATTCACATTTACCTTCATGCATTGCATTACATACATGTGATGGTGAGACTTATGTGACATGTGTGCTCTCTACATTGATATACATATATATGTCATGTCACTTGATTATGCTCATTTGCTTTGCTTCCGCGTTTTACTCCGATTCAAATGAGTTTTACTTCTTGTACTCATGCTTAATTCATATCTATTGAGTACACCATGTTGGCTTGGGTCATATAAGCATGTCTAACTCCTTTGCTCTTATTGTCAAAAGCTTATATGAACCAAGCATGTTGAAAACCTCACTCATCTCTTTTACATACTAGAGGTTGTGTTGTCATCAATCACCAAAAAGGGGGAGATTGAAATCATCTAGGCCCCTAGTTGGGTTTCGGTGATTAATGACAACACGAGATTACCATGACTAACATGTGTTTTGTAGAGGCAATTTGAGTTAGGTTATGGTAATGGCAATTGATTGGGCAATCATGGTTGTCATGCCCCTATCGATGGAAATCATTTCGGTTTTCAAAGGATGTACGACAAGGTTAAGGATGGACTAGTTCTAAGTGTCGTTTGGTGTTGGAAAGACACTTAGAGTAGTTTAGGACTTTATTTTTCCTTTGGCCATACTATCAAGGGGGTATGGACTAGCAGCTTGACCTAGGTGAGTCTAGTGGGTTAGGTGTGGTGCACACTTGTCAAACCTAGCACTAGGTAGCTCAGGAATAGCCCTAAAATCAATTGGAGTACACTTTATTCACATAGGATTTCGAGTTGGAAGTGAATGGAGGGTCAAATGATTGACCGGACGCTGGTCTGGTTGTGACCGGAAGCTGGAGGGTGAGTCCGATCAGTTCATTTGATCAACTGAAGTTATCTGGTACTGACCGGACGCTGAGTGGAAATGCACCGGACGCTGGGTACCAGCATCTGGTCAACTCCAGAGAGGTTCCAGAGAAGGCTTTTCTTGACCGGACGCGTCCGGTCGGTGCTGACCGAACGCTAGTCAGGATCCGGTAACTGACCGGACGCTGAACAGTGAAGTGACTGGACTCTGGGTGCCAGCGTCCGGTCAACATCAGTAAGGTTCCAGAAAGCATTTTTCTTGACCGGACGCGTCCGGTCAGTGCTGACCGGACGCTGGTCAGAGTCCGGTCAGAGCTTAACGGCTCTTTGCGGGTATAACTGATCGGAGCGTCCGGTCACCCTGTAGAATGCTGACTCAGCCTCCAAACATTATGTTTTGAATGAGGGGGTATAAATACTTACTCCACTCGTCCAAGTGAGGTCTCTTGCCCATTTGTTCAGCTGAGAAACACCTTGAGAGTGCAAGGGAGAGGAAGAGTCTAGAGAGGTGATTGAGATTTGAGAATCCAAGATTAAGGTCCTCATTAGTGCAAGGAGAGTAGCAAGTGTGCATCCACCCTTCTCATTAGGCTTGTCGTGGTCAAGTGAGAGTCTATGCTTGTTACTCTTGGTGATCGCCATCACCTAGACGGTTCGGTGGTGGTTGGGAGTTTGGTGATCATCCGGCAGAGCTTGTGGATGACCCAACTCAAGTTGTGAGTGGTTGTGGGCGATTCACCATAATGGAGTGTCGAAGAATCAGCCCATAGAGAGCACTTGATCCTTGCGCGGATCAAGGGGGAGCTACACCCTTGCGCGGGTGCTCCAACGAGGACTAGTGGGGAGTGGCGACTCTCCGATACCTCGAGAAAACATCGCCGCATTCCTTTCCCTCTCTTTACTTTGAGCATTTACATTTGTACAATTCATTTCATGTCTTTACATTCCTAGAATTGCCATGCTAGAGTAGGATTGGAACCTAGGGTACAAACCTTTTGTGCGGTAGAACAATAGAAACACATTCTAGGCACAAAGGGGTGAAGTGGGCTAAGTGTAGAGCTTAATTATTGTACAGAATTTAGAATTAGCCCAATTCACCCCCCCCTCTTGGGCATCTTGATCCTTTCAGTCATGAACAAGACTGATCTTGGAATGCAAGCTCATCAAAGTCCAACATTTGGTTCGTCGGCAGCCCGACAATGCTTCATTGCGAAGGTCATAACTCGTCCATCCGGAGTGCGATTGAGGTCAATGAACACTTGATGAAAAGATTATTTGATAAGCTTTCAAATAGATCTGGTCCTACCTCAATATCACGTCGGCAAGGTCTTCAAATCATCAAGACATTCTGCCGCTGTTTCTGTCGGGTGCTTCAATGTCGTCGCGGGCTTGTTATTCACACTAGGGACCCAGGCCCAAGTTGGAGCAGGCCCCAAGAAGATGGAGAACACCTAAGAGATGCCCAAGGACATCCTCTTCCTTGGCCACCACCTTAGGAGGCAAGCAAGGGAGTCCAAGCCAAGTTGGTGGCCCAATCCAAGTTAAGTTTGAGTCCATCTCGAGCTCTAGTAGCAGCGTGTAGTAAAACGGACGCCCAGGTCGCATACGGACTCCGTTTTCGACGATCCACATATGGTAACAAAACCAATGGAAGTGGTCCCATGTCAAAATTCCTTTCCAATCAACGGGAATCGTCGAAAGAAGTTGACGTCTAGAATCTGTCAAGGTGTTGCGTCGACATCTTTTGGGCCGTTTGGGCCTTGTAACATGCCGGGGCTCCTTAGGGACGTGAATAAGGGTGCTTGCATGCCCCTTAGGCTATATATTCAGTAGCTGCCGCTTACGTTAGGGTTTGGTTTTTTGCTTTAGATTAATCTGTCTTTGAACAGTCGCCGTTATTGGTTTGCAAGACCCTAACTTCGAGTGCTTAATCATTCATCTGCAATTGTCACTTCAATTGAATTGCGCTTTATCTTGTTCTTGCTTGTATTCTTCGATTCGCAGCAGGGATTAGCCTTGTTGGCGAGGTCAACCGGATTGTGACACGGTTGATAACCAGAGGAGACGTGCTGCTAAGGTTGCAGGGTACGGGTCTGTGTGATTTGAAGCCGGATCGGTGTGTCGCTTTCCACCCAAATCGATAGTTATCTTGAACCTGGCGAAAGATTGGGAACCCCGTCTCCATCAAGTGATATCAGAGCATCAGGTATACCGTGAGGTTCACATCGATACCCCTAGTTCGAGTGTTTTTGCTTTCGTCCTATAAATCCAAAAAATTGCACCACAAAAAAATATTTGTGTTCATCGTTTTCCCCTAGTCCTATCACCCATTGTGCCTCTACAATTTTTTTATTTCACATTGTTTTATTAAACGGTCGTCCCTCATGTGTCATTGTGTTCGCCATGTTTAGGTCTCGTTCATATCTGGTTCCTGGTTCACGCTTTGAGTTTGCTGGTCACCGTATTTTTTGCAAAAGAAGAAATTACGGCTAACCTAGAATAGGGCTGTCACTTTGTCAAAAAGGAAACGGACACCGAGTGACACAAGAAGCTGAATTGCGTACTATACAGTTGAGACTAGTTGGTTTGTCCTATTAGCTGAAGCTTCCTATATATATATATATATATATATATATATATATATATATATATATATATATATATATATATATATGCATATTGTTTATTCGATGAAAGTAACACTTGGTTAGAGAGTCCTATAATCTTTTTGACTCTACGTTGAAGTTTCCAATCTGCTAATGCACTAATTAAAAACTAAGGAGGCGTTTTCAGAAAAGCATAGCAGGAGCCTGCCTCACGTTTGCCCAGTAACTCTACATTTAGTGCTGGAAGCTTTGGACTGCCTATAACCTTGTGTTTGAGCAGCGTAGTTCAACCTGTCCTGTTGCATAAAATCTTCTAGCTGTTCCTCGCCTGTAGAGTGCAGTTTGTTGTCAAGTTGAGTTGTAATATATTGCTGCAGTTTGGGTTCTCTGGTTGAAAAAAAAGAATAAAAGACAAAGGTGCAAAAAAAGCCACACCCTAAAAAAAAAGAGAAACAAGGCAAAGAGGTGCAAAAAAAAAGAAGAAAAATAAAAGAGCCACACCAAAAGAAAAAGAAAGTGACAAAAAAAATTCAGAATTGCTGTCATCTTTTGAGTCCTCACGCCGAGTTGTATTGTTGCTTACTTGAGTTAGGTCCAAGACGAGCTTAGGCTGGCGACATAGACTAAATTATTGCTATTTCTTGCTACCATATTTTAAGCATCCCAAGCTCAACATATATACTTCAGATCAGTACAGAAAAAGATTCTTGCAATCTCGGTACCACGCCCTCACCGGTACCACGCCCTCACCGGTATCACGAACCAGTCGCCAGTTGTACCAACCACTATTTGCTTTGGTAAGAACACTTGTAAGAGCTTGGTAAGATGTGTGAGTGTGATTCTACTGACCCATAAATAGTTGATAGGGCATTTATTTTTATTGCTAACAATGCCAAACAACGAGTTTCTTTTTAAGAGTGAATCGCAGGACATCATGGACCGACTGTCTACAAGGATGGATGAAATAATTGCAAAAGTGGGCACCAGAGCGTGCACACGATTGTCCTCCTATGCTACAGTAACACTCCAGTACAAGCCTCTATCAGCGTGCGAACTGTATCTCAGAACACTCCCGTACAAGCTCCTTCTGTCAGCGAACTGTATCTCTGTCTGTTGGCACTGAACTGTATAGGGGTATTATCGTAATTCAGCATCATTTCTTGGCATGCATGCTCAGTCCTAGAATTGCAATTTTTACGGGATCAAGGGAGTACGTGCTATACTACACAACAGCTAGTAACATTTTGGGTTTCTCTTTCGTAACCAGTAAGATACCATGATCATGGAGAAACAATGTACTCAAGAATACAATGTACAGGCTTTGGTTACAGAGTGCGAACGTAGGCGCCAATTGCTTCGATGTAATTGTCTCCGTGGGCAAAGAAGCCAACTATCCTGCTGTGTCTCTGCACCGGAACGTGGAAAGCAGCTCCAAGCTGTGTTCCGAAAGGCCCATGTGTTTTGCCTGTGTTGGTGACAAGAGTAAGAGAAGATATAACATTTGGTATTGATCTGTCCCATGCACATGGATGAAATGTTCCAGAAACTTCCACTATAAACTCTTCAGGATCAAGATGAATCTGCAAAAAGGAACAGAGAGAAAAAAAAATAGCAATGGTTAATTAAGCTGATGTCTATATATTTTAATTTGGACAAGGTGTGCTGCATATTGTTTAATACAGTAAGGGCATTATGTTTGGATGCTCATGTATGATGTATTGATCCCAATCCATATGTGTTAGAATGGTTTGATATGGAATTTAGTTGAACCAAACCACTTCAATAGACATTGGATTGATGTGAATATACATAGACATCCAAACTTAGGCCTTAACAGGTTTTACTCACCGGTCACCCTACCAGCGCAGCACACGAATCTGTCACCAGATGGAGTTCAATGATTGGCTTGGAAATTTTGGTGGTAGCAAACAGTAAAAAACCTGGGCACGCATTACCTTTTCCATACTACTAGTATAAAAAACTGCCTCCTGCTGGTTATTTATTATTTTTTCAAAAAGAGATAAGTTATGATGGACCACATGAATTGCATATATAAACTAGATTTCACTACGATTGAGGCTCACCTTTCGGCCGTTTCCTCCACAGCCGCCCCATGGACCGGCAGTGTGCTGCTGCCCATTGTGGTCACTGTATATATACTCAAGTGAATTTATGATAGCCCCACTGAAAATTGTCACTCTTTGCAGGTGATGTGGTTTTTCTGTGATGTCATGAAGAACATTTCCATCTCCGCCCCAAGGTCCAATCCTGGCCACCTCAGCCTGCAATTAAAAAAAAACCGATTCAGTAAAAAATTAGAACGAACGAACCAACAAGAAGACAAATTTCAACTAAAATTAATATGGAATAATAAATTAGTACCTCTTCTTTCCTAATTAATTTTAACTCAGGATTTGTGTAGACACCGATTGCATTGAGATATCGTCCAGAACTCCCAAAGAAACCAACAATGCAGCCATTGCCCTGCATTGGAATGTGAAAAGATGTTATTCTCCCTTTTCCAAATGGTCCGTAGCTATGAGCGTTGGTGACAAACGTAAGAGACGTTATTATGTTTAGTTGACTATTGAATGTACCGATTGATCCGGATACTCCTATAAGAAACTCCAAAGGCCCTAGCTGAAACTGCAAGAAAAACAGAAATTATTCTCACATTGAAATATACACCCCCAGACAATTATGAATACCTAGGCTCAGGTAGTAACTTTTAGGGCCATTTGAAACGTAGGAATTTTGCGGGAGTTGTATAGGAATCAGTTCATTTTCACTAGAAAAACACATAAAACAAGAATTTTTCCTCCATTCCAAAGGGGGCCTTAGTGGTACCATGCCTTTGGGGAGGTATTTATCAAGATTTACCATACATTAGTATAACATATGAGGTACACAAAACTATTGCCATCTTATGTACAACTTTTAGCACCTTAAATTAGAATTTAGGAATGTCTTAAAAACCCTAATTTATTAGGGAAGATCCAACTTAGAAACTATGAGATGGTTTTCATACTTACCAAGTCAAGTAGACACTACAATATAAACCACATTCTGAATGGATAGTTTCTTCAAAATTATATTTCGTGTTTGCATGTACTACATGAGAGTTTTGGAGAGAGTGGCATTACAATTCAGCAGGGACAATGTTAATTAGGAGTCATAGTATCAAGCTGGTTATCTGTCTCTGGTTAGTTCTCTCTGCATGTGCATGTATTGGGATGTAGTCCCCCGAATTTAAAACAATAACCATGAACTTCATAAATGCAAATTTAACTTTGTGTTGCACACATCTAAACAATATAATTCATATTGGTACAGGAAAGATTTATTCTGTTCATCACACTCACAGAGTTATTGTCTCCTCCATGGCCGCCCCAAGGGCCTGTAGTGTGGTACTGGCCATCGTGGTCGGTGTATGAAAACTCAATTGAATCGATAATAACTCCGCTACTAATTTTAACCCTATCTAAACGGTAGGGTAGAATTTTGATGTCATGTGGCTTTCCTCCATCTCCACCCCATGGGCCAAATTTGGCATACACATCAGGCTTGGGAACAGGAATTAACACTAGAAATTAGGAAAGTTATCTTGAGAGTCGAGAGCTAGATTTCATAACGATTAATGCTCACCTTATGATCGCTACCTCCACATTCTCCCGATGAACCTGCACTATGCTGCTGCCCATTGTGGTCCTGGATAAAAACTCAAGAGTGAACTCATGATAGTTCCATAAAAAATTGCCATTCTAACTAAATGATGTGGTTTATTACTATGATGTCATGAAGAACCCCTCCATCTCCACCCAAAGGCCCAATCCTTGCAACCCTAGCCTAGAAGTGAACTGATTAAGTAAAGTTTTGAATGAAAACACAGATAAAAAAAACTAGTATGGACTAAATTTGTAGTACATCTTGGTTTGTGTAGACACCAATCGCATTGAGATATTGGTTGGAACGACCAAAGAAACCAATAACCCGGCCATTGTTTTGCATTTGAATGTGGAATTGTGTTCCTCGGCCTTTTCCAAATGGTCCATAACTACGAGTGTTGGTGACAAACGTAAGTGATGTTATAACATTTATTAGACTTTTGAATGGACCGATTGTTCTAGATACTCCTGTAAGAAACTCCGAAGGACCTAGTTGAATCTACAAGAGAAAGAGAAACAATATTTCACATTGAAATATCCTGTAGACAATCATGAGTAGTCAGATACTGCCTTGGAGAGGTATCAAGATTTACCTTTACTACAACATAGGAGGTATGTGAAATTGGCATCTCGAGTACCAAATTTTAGTACTTTAAATTATAACTTAGGAATGTCATCAAAATCCCTAGTTTACTTATGATTCTTTATAGAATTATATATGAGTCCAAATGTTACCACTAGGCTACTGCAAATCCAATCTTTCACAGCAAGTTCTACAAAGATGACATGCTTTATGAAGAGGGATGATATACCCTTATAGTAGTAGTATCATGGTGTTCTTTCTTAGTAATTATTAGAAGTCAATTAATTGTTGTATGAATCATGGATATGATAAAGTAACCAAGATGTGTTCTCAAAGAAATGTTTTCATGCCCAAGGTGTACCTCAATGAAGGCCTTTCTTACCTCACTTATTTCATTACAGTTTTACCATGTCAACAAATGTCCTAGCAGCAACAATTTAATGCCTACTACCTCCATCACACAAAAGAGTGATGGTTTAACTTTTGTGGTAAGTGAAACTATCTCAAGTTTGACTAAGCTTTTATAAAAAAAGCTAACATTTATGATATCAAATAATTGTCCCTAAATTCACCATGACACATACTTTCAAATTAACCTATTTCATGTTATTAATTGATATTCTTTTCTATAAACTTGGTCAAACCTGCATAGTTTGATTTAGGACAAAGATAGATGACCGCCACCTATGGTTTTACCTGATTTAGCATTGGAATTAAAGAAAGAGAGAAAAGTAGTGTCATCCTAGTGATATAGCTTGGTCTCAATATCCGAGGTAGGAAACTACTCAGACATGACAGGCCACTCACAGCTTTGGGTCCAATGTGTCAGACATTCTCTTGCGTGGTAGTCGAGTCATTGTGTTATATATTTCCCATGGGAACTATGAAAATTTTGCCATTTGTGAAGGGGTGGTGTGAATCAATCCTACCTTGTCAGAGGTACATACAATATATGCAATAGATAATTTACTAGAGGTTATAAAACATCACTAATAGCAGACTACACATTGGATGGGTTGTATTGCTTGTACTCGCATTTATATGAAACGAGAGTTTTGGAGTCATATCATCATGCTAGCTACCTGCATTTGCCTATGCATGCTGGCATGTCTTGAGATGTAGTCCCCCAAGCTTAAACAATGATTACATCCACAAGTGCAAATTTAACTTCGTGCAGTGTTGCACACATCTAAATAACATCATTTATATTTGTACAGAAAGCATTATTCTTTTCATGCTCACCTTATTCTTACCCTCCTTACCGCCCCAAGGCCCAATAGTGTGGTGCTGTCCATAGTGGTCAGTATATGAAAACCCGATAGAGTCGATAATAGTTCCACTGCTAATTGTTATGTTGTCCAAGAGGTAAGGCAACATTTTGATGTCTCGTGGCTTCCCCCCATCTCCACCCCATGGCCCAAATTTGGCAAGCTCAAGCTGTGGCACACCAATTAAGATTAAAAATCCATAAACTGAAAAAAATAAGATTAATTGACATTGCCATAGAAATATATGAACAAGTGCGTTTATATAATGGAAAGTTAATTAATCCATATTAGTCTATTATTTATTCTCTCAGTCCCTAAATACAAGTATTTGAAGCTTTCAAATTCATCACTAAGTATGAAACATTTGAAGGATGAAATTGCTCAACACTACAAATAATTAACTAAACATATCATTCGATGCATCCATTAGCAGAACGCATTGCCTACAATTATGGCAATATGTGGGTATGCCCAAACCAACAAATGATTAATTGAGCCTACCATTTATACTGCATTGATTAACCAAAAATAAAACTGCAATTATACCAATCGAGCGTGGTTATAGCTGTTTAGTTAGTGCATTATGGATTTTTTTTTTCCTCTTCTAGCTTAAATTGTCCCGAAATTGCTAGATATGTGTATATTTAGGGACGAATGGAGCATACAAATGTGCACTTTTTATATGTGTACTGACGTGTTGTTGGCTTGAAATTAAAGATACGTAAGTATATGAAATATGTAATATTTGTACGAAATGTGGCAATTGAATGATGTAGGGGATGGACATTGTTTGTATAAAATGTGACTTAATTTGTAAATGTGTGATTTATATATATGGATTAATATGCAAAGATGTATGGAATAAGCTTACAGAGACGGTTCCATACATAAAAAATGTATATTGTGGAATTTAAACGGTTCACACAAAATATGCCTATGTTGCTATCCTACATATAGTGAAAATGTCTAATATATTATCCCGATAAGTATGTACATACCTGACAGGCATTTGGAGTAGGCCCAGCGACCAATTTGACCCTTGCTTCTGTTTCCTCCAGTGTAAGTAGGATATCCTCTGTCGTTGGCCTATCCTTTGGTGCAGGCCGTGTGCACCTCTGTAATATCTCGAAGCACGCTTTTATTTGCTCTTTGTAGCCTATTTCCAATAATTGGGTCTGCTGCCTCATTTGTGATGAATCCTTTTCCAGCCTAATCATCCAGCTCTCTAGTACCTGGCTAACAATGTATCTCCTTATTATTACAAGAATATACATATACACACACAAAATCTTATATATATTTCTTCTTCAACATACATCTTGATTAGTGGTATCTGCCGAGTTACGTCCCTTCACCATGTGTCTGATTATCACACCCAAGCTATATATGTCTGACTTGATTGTGATCACTCCATTATCTAAGTACTCAGGTGCCATGTAACCCCTGCATGCATGAACACTGATAATGTCACGGCTGACAACGGAGAAAAAACATTTTGATATCTTTGATTTAAAAAACGACCTGCAAGGATAATATCCCTATTTTTTTGGTATATACATAGCTCACCATGTTCCGCGTCTTAGTTGTGTGATCGTGCGGCTTTTTTCATCCCCCAAGAGCCTTGACAAACCAAAATCTGCAATTTTAGGCACCATGCCATCGTCAAGCAATATATTGTCCGGTTTTAGATCTAAATGAATTATGTTCTTCTCGTGCAGATAGTGCAAGCCCAGACAAATTCCTTTTATTATTTGGTAACAAACATGCCATGGAAGTCCACATGGTCCAGCTGAAAAACATGAATATCACTCATTGTACGTCAACAATAATAATAAATAAAATAAATCCTCAAATCAACAATGGAAATAGTACATAAAAATGCATTCTATTAAAACTTCATATAGTATTTTGCTCTCTCTATTCCAAATTATAGTTTACTTTGATCAAAATCAGGCCTTCTGTAACTTTTACCTAGTTTTTAGAAAATATATATTAACATCTATAGGTTTCCAAATAAATGTACTATCATGACCTTTTTTTCATGAAGAATTTACTGAAACTAATTTCATGTTGTAGATGTATGTGCACTTTTCTTGGTCAAAATTAAATAGTTACATCATTTTCTTGTACACAGAGACGGGGAAATAGAATATTCATAATGGTGTATTCTATAATGTTGCATCATTTTGCAAAGTTTCTTATGCATGGAGAAGAAACATTCATAATAGTGCTTTCCCCTGTTCCAGTGTCTCACGGAACAAAGCCACTTGTTTGTGCAGTGATGTAGACATAACCGATTGGTCAAGTGTCTTGTGAATAAAACCTCATTGCAGTGCGCTGTAAAACAAAATTTTCATTTGTTTTATACAATTTTACATTGCAGTAGCTTTTGAATGTGTCCTACTAACCAATACAATTATGGTTTCTAAAGCTTATGCTGATGTATACTTCACACATCTACTGCTCTAGTCTTACAAGCTTGACATTTTGAACAGAATATAATTAAACTTGTTGAACTTGATGATCAATAACTTTTAAGATATCTACTCTAAAAAGTAGTTACATGTGTGCATTTTTTCTTGGAAAGTGCAACCACAATCTCATAAATTCATTACATATTTCAAACACATGGAAGACCATGCTAAATCAAAAGTGCAACATATTTTGGACTCAATGGAGTACTAAGATTGGAAAGCCCATCCATTTCGAGTAACTGGATCACATGTTTAAGTTATTCCACAATCATACCAGTAAGATGCTTGTGAAGGCTTCCATTACGCAAATACTCAAAGCAAAGCAACCTTTCTTGTTTTTCCGCAAAAATATTTTTCCCTTCTTGATGCACGACGACTTCCTGTGTTTCCGCACAGTACCCAACAAACAAGACTATATTGTGGTGCCTAATATTCATTAGACAATCAACCTCGCGATGAAATGGTTCGTCTTCGATTGCATGAGCTGAGTATAACTTCTTGACAGCAACAAGGCCATCTTCAAGCACTCCCTGTAAGTTTTGAACTACTCTCCTCAATTTTTTATATAATATTTCCACAAGCATGTATCTATTTAAGAGTAAAAATGTACAATGGCTAGAAAAAAGAAATAATCTATAAATTCTGATAGAATATTTGTTCATTTATTTTTGTGGATGCCCTGTGAGATTAAATCATAACTAATTATTTAAATAAACTAGACGTGAACCAACAATTCAAATAGGTATGCACAATTGCCAACATCTAGAGGTGAATTAACAATTCAAATAGGTATGCACAATTGCCAACATCTAACTTAAGAAAAGGCTTATAATGATGTACTCCCCCTAGTCATAAATACTTGACATTTTGGACAAGATCTGGTCAAACATGTAAAGCAGCGACAAACCATAACTCTTATAAAATTTATATTTTGGAAACATGAAAGTCACATAGTTATATCTATCTTAAAATAATTTGAAGTTGTTGTAATTTGGTGTTTGACATAGTTATACATACTTATTTTCTACAGTTTAGCTTATATGAGGTGGAAAACAAGTATGCACATCTTACCAAAATCTGCTAGTATAAATGCACCTGATTTCTACCTGCTAATTAATCACGTTAACGGTTTGAACCGTGTGAAATAATCACCAGAGTAAAAATAGTCTTCTTCCTCTCAGAGCTCTGCCAATGTTTAGACCGTGCTGCTATATGTCCGAAAAATAGTGAGCTCAAGGGAGGTGGATGTAGTTTTGCTGGTATGAAAGAGGAAATCCAACTTTGGTGCCAGAAACATTTCAATCGCGGATCCAAGTTGCAATGTCTTAGCAAGCTAGGTGTCTCGATGATTTTGTAAATTAGCTAAAGTGACATCAATTATGATGCATGGATAGGTTTTGGTTAGATGGAGGATAGATCTATACTATATGGACCTAGAGCTTCAATTTTATGATCAGACGTTTCAAAATTGGTAGAGAAGTATGTGGTTGTACATATATCTTGCTAGTTGGCCTTGAAACAAATTTAGTTAATTTCACTAGTATTTTAAGGTGTGAACACAATGTTTTCAAATTCCAAGGTCTGCCTTTTTACTTGGGTCACACATTTAAATCGAGCTATATATTATCTGAAAGGAGTACCTAAATATCATAATGTGCCATATCAAATAATTTTTAGTGAATTTCGTTAAACTTTCATTGTATGAATGTGACGTTTAGTTGCAGGTGCTCGGTTTTAACATGGGTCCACACATATATCTAGACTCCCTTATTTGCATCAATTAGCTTTGTCAAATTTGCTAAATTTTTAGATGTGAACACTAGATTTTAAATCCAAGATCTAGTTTTTGACATGGAACCACATGTAGATATACTGATTCTGTTGTTATTAGATCATCATTGATTGCCTTGGTCTTAAAAGGATTGGATTATACATTAGTCATTTTCCACTGAGTTTATAATGGATTACGAATTGAACATTCTTTTCCTTACATGTCATCATCAACTGGTATTTTGTATTCATAGTTGGAACAAAATCCGGTTTTGGCTCTACGTCTAATGAATTTCGTAAAGTGGGTCACGTGTGTGGCCCTACAATGTGTTTCATGAGGTCATTATCGCTGATTTACACTATGAGTTCCAAGATCAATATCAAGCCCCCTCCCCCCTCGATGGCATCGTTCTATTCAACCACCTCATAGTTGCCCCTATATATCATTTGAATTATATTGTTTCCTTAAGCAGTATTCAGCGCAGTAGCCATAGTGGCCAATCTCAATGGGTGGATATTTTGTTGATTCTAAGAACATCTGCAAGAGTTTCCAAAACCCAATTCCAATCTTATTTTTTTGGCAAGATTGAAAAAAACCTCTCCCACAATTCCTCATCTCAACTCCCAATATTTCTACACTTGGCAAAATTGATCCAATTGCA
Source organism: Miscanthus floridulus (assembly GCF_019320115.1). NCBI lineage: Eukaryota > Viridiplantae > Streptophyta > Magnoliopsida > Poales > Poaceae > Miscanthus > Miscanthus floridulus. The sequence continues at coordinate 116,289,007 of NC_089589.1, read as the reverse complement.
CAAATATATACGTGTCTATATCCAAGCGGCCGATCTAGAGGTGTGAGGATGCATCGAAGAAGGATAGGGTTCACAATGCAAATGTACAAGAGAAAGAAAGTATGCAAATGTAGAAGAGAAAGAAAGTATAGAACTGGCTGGGATGATTTGAAAATAGTCCTGGATTTTGGATACAAAATTGCCTTATAGCTTTTAGAAGTGAGATGTTGGAAATGGTTGGAGTAAGACGACAAATATGCTCCCTACTTTTTTTAGTAACTTGTAAAACTCATTGGTTTACCCATTTTTTTGGGAACAACTGGAGATGTTGTAAGAGGGCCACATCATTTAGAGCTATTGCATTGATGGATGAAACCACAGCTTCCAATGCATAGTTTTAGTTTTGTTTTATTGGCTAGTCGTAGAATTTAATGTGCCCGATGCTAGTGTGGAACAATTTCCATGTTTTGAAAGTGTACATTGAGTGGCATCTAGATTAAACCACTCCTTCAGCATCTCTAATGAAAATGAAACCCTTCACTTAGAGGAAGAGTAGCAATGGTCAGAGGCATGCACTATAGGAAGGAAAACAATGAACAATTCAAATCTTGAGCTTCTCTAGTGCAACTTTGAAGGGAACCATCCCTCAGAGTGTAGTAGGAGTGGATCCCAATTGTCTTATAGCCTACACAATGCCCCTTTGAGTACATATGCTCGTGCAAGGCTTTGTCATGGCAAGGCACGATTGCATCATCCACAACACTATCGAGTATTAGCAAAGGAACAAAGATGCAAATTGAGCGTAGCTTAGATGGCTAGGTTCCTTGTGGTGGAACCTATCTACCCAAGTTCATGCTCTCGACTTCACATGGGTGCTCACATTTTTCAAAATTTTATTTCAGGATTCAATTGTGCAATTCTTTCAGTGCTAGGCAACATTACTTATGGTCAAACATGTCTAACCAAGTTTACGTTCTCGACACGGGTGCTCAAAAGTTTTCAAAATTGTAGTTATGATTTTGTTGATTGTGTGACAAAATGACAAATGGGACTAACGTGTGCTAGTATATAAGGACTTAGTCTGACATATGCAAGTTGATATACTTGGGAGAGTGCACCTCAATGGAAGACCAAGTGTACGTGATGAATACTCCAAAACATCAGCAAACAACCCATCATGAAGAAACAAAATTAAACAAAGAAACATAGACCACCAGAGCTTTGAACAGTAGCACCAGACTCAGATCAAGACCACCACATTAATTGTTCATCATCATGAGGACCTGATGAAATGCTTCATTGGATGATCTTGTGATAAACTTGAGCCATTAGAATATTACTACTATAGCTTTGTTTTAAGGATTAGGAAAAAGGCATGCCAGGATCAATGGAAGGTTCAGTGATAGGAGAAATCATGCACCCTAGTTATTTGATGACTACAAAAGCACACCAAAGACATAGTGGGAGGCACCGAAAGGTCTAGTTCCCATTGAGAATTTTCTTTGGACCATGATGTGATGTGTACTAGGGCACAACAACCAGGTGAGTGCAACCCATCGGATGTTCTAGTGATGGCCATTTACAACCACTGGAAGATCTAGTGATCGCATAATGTGTGAAATTGTGTGCAACAACTAGTTGTGTACTTGCGGCTATTATACATATGGATTTAGCTCATTCTGAATTGTTGTAGTGGGATTATATGTAGACACACATATTTGTGGTCTCTAGCCTCAAAAGTGTTCAAGAGAAGGTTAAGTCTTTAGTGCTAATGATTAGTTCCCGGTTTGGACTAGTTAGCTCATTTCTTTAGGTATTACCATAGTGGCAGGCTAGGTTTGCATATCTCTTTGCTTGTTATGCTTGCGTGCACCAAATGTTGTAATTTGTAATCTGGGGCTTGCACGTCTTCTACTCTTGTGAGACCCTCAAATATCATTTGTTGTGTGGTCGCCGTTGTGTGAGAATGAGAGGCCCTTGGTTTTAGCCAAAACCTCTACTGAGTGAAGAATATAGAGTCTTTCGGATGAGGCAATGTGAATACCCACCTATGCATAGTAAAGCCCTTCGGCTATTTGCGTGGAGTTACTCGACTGAGAGCTTGGCTCTATAAGGGCTTCCTTACTAGGGACTCCAACAAGAATTAGGGAAAAGGGCGGCCTTTTCAATACATTTGTAAAAAGCTGCCATGCAGGAGTTTGCATTTTCCATAACTCTTTATATACCCATTGTATTCTTTGACCTGGCATGTATTGATTGCTTTACTTTCTTAGAATAGTTAATAGGATTGGAATCTATGCTACAAAACTTTTGTGTGATAGAGATATCATCATAAGCAGCAGAAATCTAGTGCACATCTAGATTGACTTATGTAGGTGTTTATATGTGCCAAGTTTGCCTAGTTTTAACAGACCCTAATCCACCCCTTCTAAGGGTTTCATAATCTGTTGGAAAAGTGTTCTCATTACTGAATAAATATGTAGTGAAATACTTTTTATATTTTATTAGGTTTTGAAATGCTTTTGTGACTAGAAAGGAAAAGTCCCACATACCTTGTATACTTCCCCATATCCGCCACAACCAATAAGGTTGTCCTTGGAGAAGTTGTTTGTGATGGTTTCCAAGAAGTGTTGCTTAAGACTCAATGGCTCTCCTATTTTATCACATAGCATGTACTCGAGAGTGCGATATGTATCAACTTGAGTGGCCATTTCTTTTCTGTTGTACTTTCTAGAAGATCAAATATGTTTCCCTACTACACAAAATAAACAAGATGGAAGTTAACCTTATAGTACAACAGGGGGTATATATGGAGAATATTTTGAAAAATCAATCCACTATAATAGACAATAAGTGACATCACATCATATTACTAAATCTTTGTTAAGAAACATTAGGTGAAACATGAGCTATTCAGCTCTAGATTCCTATTTGCAGAGCTATTCAAAGGATATTCCTTTTGCATACCTCTCGTGTTTCTAATAGACTCTCCAATTTTTGTTCTCTATACTCCAATAGATTATAAAAAAATTCCTTGTGTGAAAAAATCATGATAAAGCTATTATATATTACATTAGATGTATGCCCGTTGCACTAGGACCATGAATTTTTGGACTCTACCTTAGTAATTGGATGCAGACGCGTGAGCTCCGAGGACTTCGTATTGGACGCGGACATGTGGATCCGGTTTCATATTGGAAATGGGTAGCACGCGGATGCGTGAGCCCCGAGTGGAGGATGATTCATGCTGTATGCGGATACGTGAGCAAGATCAAGATTTGGTATCACCTGGTAGATGATGACGTTACAGTCTTTTTGGTGTATAGATAGATATAGATTTAGAGAGTAATGTAGTCTCTCAAAAGGGAGAGCGAGAAGGGTGGTTTTTGGAGGGTGGAAAAGATAGAGTGGTGTTGAGAGTCTATTGGAGCATGTTTTTTTATTTGTTTTCTAAATTTATGATAAAGAGCGAGAAGGATGTTTCTTAAATTCGTGTGAAAACTACCATGCATTGTATTTTGTGGTAGAGGACCTCTTGGAGATGCTCTAAAGCAGCGGGAATATCATTTCCAAATCCGTATGATAGGCAACATGAACACAATTATAATTTTCCTAATTGAAGACTTATGTTTTCAAAATTGAGTTAAGTAGAGAAAAGTCTGATTAAAGACTCCAAAGAAGCTTCCATGTTAGTCATTACAAGATGTGCATGGAAAAATAAATCGTGGAAATTCTAAAAAGGTCAGAAACTTAACATTGACTCTATTTGACTTATTTTGTCTTCTAAAAGAACACCTATATCTATGAGCCGGACCAAAGGACCTTTATATAAAATTAAAAATGATTATTATAATAAGTATGAGAAACAAAATATGTGTTACAAAACTAGCTTAGGCATGCATAAACATCGACACATATTAAGCCTCAACAACCCTGAGGGCGCGAGGTCCTCTTGCCCAAAATATATAAGAGGATTTTCACAACCATCATTTGAATTGAGGAAATAGCAAAAATGAAAAAAAAATATAAAGTGGATTAGCGCCACGCCAGACTAGATCTTGCTTGTCCCTATCCATGTGCAATAAGCCAATAATATCATTTTTTTATTAATATGCAGTAGCATGATTAGAGCAAGAGAGTCAATAACTTGTCTATAAGACAAGCCATATCAGCAAAATTAGAGCCAATTCTTACGATAACTTGTCTCTTGATATTCTCTAGCAACCATATTAATTTTTTTTTATTTCTTCCTCCCTTCTCTCGTCCAGCTCAGCCACACGAGCTGATATGCTCGGTGTCACGCCCATTTCTATACTTGCTCTTATTGTAAAAGTAAAGTTTGTTCAAAATCATCTCTAAGAATTGTTAAAAATAGGATACTAGGTACGGTCACTTTTTGCCAAGCAGAAACAGTATTGTAAGCTTTGGTTTTGAGCTGATTTGATATTTATAGTAGAATCTTACTATTACTAATTAGAAGCCCTAACAGAGCCTCCACATTAATCCTCACCAGATGCACTAGAAAAAAAAAAGATAAATACTAAAAATTCTCACATTAATTAGAAACATACAACCACTAAATCAAAGACTCTAGCCATCCATCACCATTGGATCTGTTTTCTAGAAAATTACCCACCTCTGCCATTATAGATAAAAATCACTTTTTAGGAGAAAAAAACATTGACGGTTCGTAGAAAATCTTGATCGATAGTACTAACATTTACAGTTAGTTAGTATAAAATATTGGACGAGTCCTATTATTCACGTCACATGGTAATACATTATTAAAATATCATATCTGCAATAGTACTAACGTTCGTAGTTAGTTAACAAAAACAATATATTAATAAAGCAAAATATATGTATTGAAAATATCACATTATCGACATTCACAATTAGTTAATAAAATATTAGATGAGTTGGATCTTATTAATCACGTCACTTGGCAATAAATTATTAAAATATCATATGTGCAGTAACAACGTTCATAGTTAGTCAATAGAATATCTTTATTAATAAAACAAAATATATGTATTAATTAAATATCAGATGAGTCCTACTAATCGCATTCACTTGGTAATGTATTAATAGATTATTATATACTTCCTCAGTCCAAAAATAAACGCATATTCCACTTTCAAGGAGTCAAACTTTTTTAAATTTGACGAGACGTAAAGAAAATAATAATGACATTTGTATCTCCAAAAAAATTTATTATAAAATTACATTCTATGTTGAATCTAATAACACTTATTATTCTTCATGAATACTAATATATTTATATAAATATTTGACCAAACTCTAAATAATTTGAGTCCTTAGGAAATGAGATGTATGCTTACTTTGGGATGAAGAGAATATGTAGGACCCAACAAGTCCGCAATTAGTTAATCTATTAATAGAAATCTAATGGAAGTGTAATATATTGTTAGAATATGAGAGACAAACAAACAAAATTTTGCATGTGCGGTCGGACTGTTTTATTATATATAAATAAAGAGGAGGCAATTTTCGTCAACGACTCGCAAACTGAAATTAACTTTCAAAATTTACATCTGAATTATGCACCTCTGCCATTAGAACTATAATTCAAGATAACCCATAAATTTGTATCTAAATTACCCACATATGTCACTAACAGAGATAATATAAAATAAAACTTTTTATTATCTAAATTATCCACCTTGACTATTATAAAAATAAATAAATATACCTCTAAATCCACATGTAAATACTAAAATTATTAAATAAACATAACTCTAAATCACCTGTTCTCCGTCCTAGTTCGTCTCTCTCTTTGCTTCATCGAGTGGATGAGGATTCAGATACAGGAAGAAGAGCACGCAGCCGCGGCCCTCTCCACACAAGTCCACTACCGCAGGAATCTTAACCAAACACCTTAACCGAGGTGGTTCTTTTACATTGCCCGCCTAGGCAAAACATTAACCAAGGTGGTTGCTGGGCCGACTGCCCTGCCACGAATAACCGAGGCGAGCAGCTGACCCAACCACCTCGGAATCCATTTTGGAAACACCTTGTAAAAGATTTTGTGCAGTAGTGGTCGATGATATATATGATTGAGCCCTAATCCTGTCTGCGTGCACAGCTTGATGCTCTGTAGCTAGCTTAGCTAGCTCGGTTTCTCCAGTACTGTCTGCGATCGGCCGGCGAGCGCTGCCTTGCCATCAATTTGCTTCCTCCACCGTACCGCCGTACCGGCCGGCGATTATGGGATTCGAAGAAGGGGCGAGCGGGACGCCGGAGGGTCTCTCATATCTGATCCCATTCGGGCCTGTTCCCCGGTGCATGCCCTGTGTTAATTTGGTCATCCATGCGATGCGAGTGGCTGCAAGCTAGTCTCTAATATAAGAACTTCAAAAGGAATCTTAACATTTTCTCCGTGGAACTCGGTTTTATATACAATACGTTCCCCAACCATGCATGCATGCGCAAACATTAAACTATGCTGCAGACTCATTCCGTAGGCATATATCTATGCACATGGATCGGACGAGTTGTATACACAACAAAGTATAGAAATGATGACGACAAGGAACAAGCGATATCCTAAATAATTAATAATAAAGGACTTACTTAATTGGTGTGTGCTAGCTAAATTTAGAAACAAGATACGTATATATATACATACTGTACAAGATAAAGGACTCACCAGCTGGGCAGGGCACCGGAGGATTTGCACGTCGTCCGAGGGATCGATCGGAGGGGACGGAGGAAGCACACCAGGGGCATGCAGGAAACCCGGAGTAAAGACGACGAAGACGACGACGATGACGCAGGCGGCCGAACCTGCACGTCCTTAAATCGAGGCGCAGAGAAACGCGTTGCGGCACCTACTCCCTTCGTCTAGAAAAAAACGTGACGGAGGGAGTACTCATATTATTGGGTCAACGTTCAATGGCTATGGGCGGTCCGCGTATAGAGGCCGGGGGGCCTACGAGGCTCGAGGCTACGACGACGAGACGAGAGGCAAATGAACGGTGTAGCTGCAGACGTTTCCATTCATGCATGACGCATGTGCACCTCCTGGCTCGACGTGCAAGTTGCCAGGCAGTTCAACTGTTCAAGCATATGTATGCGTCGATCTTGAATGGAGAAGGTAAGTCTCAATAGGAGTTTGACGATAGTTTTATGGATGTTAAATTTGTAATATAGTGTAAACAAAGAGAGATGATAAAAGTTTTGGAAAATAAAATTACTTTCATTGGAATAAAACTTGTTTGCATGGTTTCTAACACACGAGAGTCTCCTGAGAACAGGCTTATGAAACCCCACCGAGACTGGCCTAATATGAGGACCGGATGAGTAGTTGTTGGTCTTTTTCTTTTTTTCAAAAAAGGAATTAATATATATAGTTTTTCTAGAAAGACACTCAATAGAGTGTCTCAACAATAGCTCATACAAAATTATAACTTGACACAGAATGACCTTAAAAAATAAAAGTACATTAAATATCAAGCCAGTCATCTTCTTCCTTTGATCGTCCGTTGCCTGTCAAAGATTGAAAAGCGCACTGAAGAGACAGCAAAGGAAAGGGACACCTACAATCACCCTCGCCATACAAGGCTTTGAAGACTGACAACGAGATCTAGGATCCACTGAAAGAACATCGGCTAGAGATATCCTCCAAGGAACACAGGCTTATAATCCTTCATCATAAGATCGGGGTATTGGAGATGCCAGACCATACAATAGAACGAACCAAAAGAAGAGGTCAAAGTCACCGTGAAGAGAGCCAGCTGACTGCTTCCCTTGATAAACACTCCAACTGCCATCGAGATCTGAAGAAAACCAACAGACCAAACTCTCATTGTCCTTCGTCAACGCCAGATCGAACATCGAAGAGGTAGGGAAAGGCCGAAGAGACATTATTCTAACGCTTCATCGTGGCCACCACCTTGTCGATGATGCCAGAAACCAAGCCTTAGAAGAACAAAGATCAATAAAAAACTAAAAACTACGGAGGGATAGGGTCCCCACTCCTATGGACACCGGTGTGGTCGGATTCATATATATTAGTACTACTAACAAGATCACAGTACATACCTGGGGGAGTGTTCGGCTGAACTGGATCAATAACGCAGGCGGCCGAACCTGCACGTCCTTAAATCGAGGCGCAGAGAAACGCGTTGTGGCACCTACTCCCTCCGTCCAGTTCTAGCTTTGAACCTGGACACCACGTGGACGGAGGGAGTACTCATATTATTGGGTCAACGTTCAATGGCTATGATTGGGTCAACGTTCAATGGCTATGGGCGGTCCGCGAATAGAGGCCGGGGGGCCTACGAGGCTGGAGGCTACGACGACGAGACGAGAGGCAAATGAACGGTGTAGCTAGCTAGTGCAGACGTTTCCATTCATGCATGACGCATGTGCAGTCACAGTCGCACCTCCTGGCTCGACGGGCAAGTTCCACGCAGTTCAACTGTTCAAGCATATGTATGCGTCGATCTTGAATGGAGAAGGTAAGTCTCAATAGGAGTTTGACGATAGTTTTATGGACGTTAAATTTGTAATCTCCTACAACTAAAAAGAACAAAAGTAAGATAATTTTTTGGTGCGACTTTTTTTTGGGTCGTTTCTTCCTTTCGGCCGTGCGATACCCCGCGCGATAGAAAAAGAAATTGTCATCCTGCGATCCCCGCCTGCTTTGAAGGAAACAAATCGATCACCTGAGGCCACATGCATGGAAGGAAACAATAATCATGCATGGAAGGAAATAATCATGCATGGAAGAAAACAATAATCATGTACGGAAGGAAACATTAATCATGCATGGAAGGAAACAATCATGCATGGAAGGAAACAATAATCATGCATGGAATGAAACAATCATGTATGGAAGGAAACAATAATCATTTACTCTTTTTTCAAATAGTGGTCATCATTTCGGAGCCCTTCATGCAGTTTAATAATGGCTGAGGAGCTAGGCTTGCGAGAACTTACTCTTAATTGGGTTGCGAGCTAAGGATGTAGCACTTCAATGGGTGTCTTGGTTGAGTTCTACAATTGCCAAAAATTGATGGTGCTGATAAGATTGACAATCTTGTAACTCTGCAGTACCTTTCTTTTTTTCAAAAAAAAGGAGGACAAATGCTACTTATGGTCGAATCCATGTTCTTTTTGTTGTTTTGATTTGATGCCCACAGCCCACATGTTAACTTTTAGAGGTGTTTGTAAAGAATCAAAAGGAGTTGGCCTAATGTCAATCATTCGTGTCGTCTTTTTCATTCTTTATATTTATACTAGGTAGCGTGCCCGTACGTTGCTATGTGATAACTAACAATTTATACTAAAAACACACGGATCGCACGATAGGATAACAATACTGTAAAAATTAAATACCAACGTTAAAGTAACATTTAACCCAAAAAACAAAGTTTATGAATTTAACACAGTCACGGAGTGCGCGGCGTCGCAGACTCACAAACTCTACTTTATAGACCTTTTCGTGATGCGGCTAAGATAATATTTTATATTGGCAGGAAGAAATCTCCGATATCCATTTCTTTCATTGTAATTCATTTATCTGGACAATGTTTGAGGTGAGAGCACGGTTACAGTTTTTAGTAGCTTTGCGATATTATCCGAAGCTATGAGATTATTGATGTCTTGCAATGATTCTTTCATTAATTTAGTTTTCTATCTATGTTTAATTGTTTATTCAGTCTATTTTATAGGCACGCCGGTAGATAATGGATGACAAAATTCAAGCATCCATAATTTATCTCTTTGACTTTGAACATGAGTTTTGTTTTTATTTTTTAATTGATATATTGTTCTTTTGTTTTTACCGTAGCGTTAGCACGGGCATGCATGAAAAACGAAGATGTCTTTATACTGTAGAAATCTTTCAAGAAGATCATGCATAGAGTATTCTTGTATTGAATATTATATATATACAATCACCTAAATATTCTAATTAAACTATAAAATTTTGAATTAGGATACGAGGTAAGACATGCAAACAGATATTTCAAAACTACCTGTAGAGTCCAAAGAACTTAATAAATAAATCCTTGTAGAGGCAATGCAAATTCTCTCTAATCTTTTATTTGGTGTAGTTAATGTTATCATAGTACCCGCATATATTCATGGGAAATAAATCGTGGACAAAACGTGGATATTTTTTGGTGCGACATTCCAACATGGTTCCATCGTCTTGCCAATATCCTTGAGACAGATCACATAAAGAATGAGAGTCCCTCTATGAGATTGCTCACAAGAGACTCAAACTTATATCTGATCATGGTAATGTTGAATTGCTTTGCATCAAAAGCATCGACAATGATAAACGGGGACATATGTTTTAGTATGCATAGTGGAGGAAAACTCAACCTTAGCCTTCTCAGCAGCTTTTCTGAGCCTTTGCAGTGCTAACTTGTCCTTACTCAGATAATCCAGAGGTGCACCACAAAATTATGCACCACTAAGAAAAGTGTCACCATTGGTTGCCTTGACCTAAAAAATATGTCGAAATTAAGAATTACAACACCTAATTCAACATCTTGGAACAGACACTCAAGTGGATATCTTATTCTACAATATATGTCTGTGTGGATGTAACACCCTAAAATTTGCCTCTTTTGGAAAATATGTTTAAAATAATTTAATTCTGTATTTTGTGCTCATGAAATGTAGGAAAAAAAATAAAATAAATTTCTCATGAATTTAAAATTTATCGTAAAGTAGCAACATGTATGTGCATACATGCTGCTGCATTTTTATTTTTGTAATGAGTGGTTTTGATTTAAACTCAAAAGGATTAAAAAAAGATTATTTGAAAACGAATATGAAAATTTGATTCAGAAAAAAAAGGAATTCATTTCCTCTCTCCTTCACTTTCTTTCAATTCGGCCTGCTGGTCATTCCTGCCCCGCCGGCCTGGCCTGGCCTGCTGGCCCATTTCTTTCCCCGCCAGGCCAGCTCCGCTCCTCCCTTGCGCACCACGCCAGCCCAGCAAGGCGCTGACCCAGCTTGGGCCAGGCAACCGCAGCCGCGCTGCCCGCCTCAACTGCCGTCGTGCCACTGCCGCTGACAGCTCGGCGCCACGAGTCAGCGCCATCCCCCACCTCTGCCCCGCGCCCGGTCAAGCCAGTCATGGCCGCAACTGCTGCGCCCACGTCCCGCGGTGTGGGAGCGCCCCTTCCCCGCGCCCCTGCCTCTACAAAAAGGAAGCCCCGCTCGAGCCACTTCCCCTGCTGCCCTCCCCGCTCCCTCTCGCGTTCCCCTGTGCACGAGGAAGCCGCACGCGCATCACCGGGATCCGCCATCCGCCCCTCCGCGCGAACAGCCATCCCCGAGCCGCCTCCGTCTCCATTTTTTCCCGTGGTGAGATTCGTCGTGCCCTCCTCTCCTTCCCCGACCGTTTCCTTTGGCAATTGGTGCCTTGTATGGCCGTTTTCAGGTGCACCGGCAAGCTCCTCCTCGCTGCCGGTCATGCCGGGCGCCGTGCGAGCCATCCCCCGGCCGTGTTTTGTCACGGGGTGAACTCGCCATCTTCCCCGCGTCTTCCTCGTGGCCTCAGTTGGGCACACCGTGGCCCGTAGGACGAGTTTCCCGCACACCGGCGAGCTCCACGTCGCCGGCAATGGCAGCCCCGCCGCGGAAGCTACTGTTCCGGCCGTCATCTCCTTCTCTCTCATTTCCCTGATCTAATCTAAGCCGATCATCCTTGATCCAACGGCTCTCAGTGGCCGATACCCTCTCGCATGTAAATTTGCTAAAGAGTCCCTCGCTTTCGGATGAATTGAACCCGCCATCCCTAGCGTAGTTTCCAGAGTACGCTTTCTCGTTTTGAAAACGTAAAGTACGCTATTTTAGTCCAAAATACGTTTTTAGTATTTACAGAAATGCCACTAGATTTGTTTTGCTCATAAAAACTTCGTTTTAGCTCCGAATTGATCCGTTCAAATTGTGTTAGCTTTGTAATTTCATAATCTATGTGTTAGTACCACTGTTAATCAATTTTGCAACTTTTAAATTTCATGGTTAGGTTTAATTAAATAAAGTGCTATAGGAAACCCCGTTTAATTCATAACTTTCGCGTTTTAGTTCCGATTTTCATGAACTTCGCGTTGACATGATCGTAGCGAGACGTAGATTATTTTCATAAACATTTTATCTTGTTTTCTATACTGTTGGTGTACTATTCTAATTGTAGGATTGTTTGCTTTGCATGAATGTTCCTGGAATGTTGTGTGTTGCTGTGTTGATCATGTTCAGACGGTGAGGAGAACGTTGGAGATCAAGAGTTCTTCGACGACCAGTAGGACCAGCAAGAGTTTGTGAACCAAGGCAAGTATAGCATGGGCCTACCTTGATGTCCTATTCACTTTAATCATTTACTCATGTGCATGTGTCTATCTTTGATAACCATAAGGACACCCTAGTCATTTGATGACATGTTTTCCTTGACTCCTTTGGGTTAATTGCATTTGGGTAGATTGCTAGTACTCTAACTGAACATGATCTATACAATGGTTAATGGTTCTATGGAACTAAAGGTAAAACATGCTTTATAACAACTGATCCATAGGGCGAAGGAGCAAATGGCTTTCGATCATGTTGCTCTCGGCCCTCCATAAGGACTTATCTGTCGGCAAAAGCTGGGACTGACAGTGCAACCGTGAGAGTCATATGGCTCTAACTTTAGCTCAGTAATAGGACCTTTTCTAGCTTGTTAGAGGTTACCTTTATGGCGTAAAAGGGGCTTGCCACGTTGGGTATAGGGCTGCCTCTGTTCCTATGTGTATAGCCGCGATGGATATGTGCCATAGGAAAGGGGGGTTCCTACATCTGCCTGCCGAGGAAACCTAGCAGCCCTAACTTGTTAGAGAAACCTATGAAATGGCTTCATAGTGTACCCTGCCCGCTCACCTTGGCAGTGACATGGGAGTAATTAACCCGAGCATATGGGAATCACGACTCGCGGTGAATGTGCACCACCTCTGCAGAGGGTTACAAACTGTTATAACAGCCGTGCTCGCGGTCACGAGTGGCCCGAAAAACTCACAGAATAATTGGTTACTCAATGTGGTTCATTTATGATGGTATACGATGATAATATGATGCAAATGATTCTGATATATGATTATGTGGGTTTAAATAGGAGTTTAAGCATAATTTGATAATACTTGATAATAAAATCCTGACTTACTAAAAGTGCTAACTGCAGTAAATCAGTGTCATCATTTTTGAGCTACATAACCCCATGTTATCTTGTTAAGTACGGGAAGTACTTACTCTTGTTTACTTTCTTTATTTGGATAAAAATCCCGGATGGGTAACAGATGACAACTGGTATGAGGAATTTCCTGAGGATTATTAGACTTGTGGTCAACCAGTTGACCTTCCCTGTGATGGTGTTCCACGAAAGAGAGTTATCTTTTATTTTCCGCTGTGATGTATAAGACTAAGTTATGTTATTATCGTGATGTAAGATACACTGTGATGATACTCTTTTATAATTTGTCAGCTTGTGTGTGTGATTGATCCCTAGGCACACATGAGTTAGTGCATTCAATTTTATCCTTAAAACTAGGTGTGATAGTGGAATAGTCTTAAAGCCACACATATTTATACGGTGAGTATAACATACTTTGTTTTAAAATTTTATGAGAGATTTTTAAGACACGTAGTATTATCTATGTGACAGGCACTAATATTTACATATATACTCGAACCTGTGTGTACAGGATTATATGGAGATGCAGCGGAACTTATTCATGGATTTATTGGCGCATGAAAGAAATGGATATCGGAGAATTCTTTCTGCCGATATAAAATATTATCTTAGCCATATCACGAAAAAGTCTATACAATAGAGTTTGTGAGCCTGCGACGCCGCGCTCTCTGTGACTGTGTTAATTTCATGAACTTTGCTTTTTGAATTAAATGTCACTTTAACGTCGGTATTTAATTTAACAGAATTGTTGTTATGTAGAACCGCATGGGCACGCTACCTAGTATAGTGTAAACAAAGAGAGATGATAAAAGTTTTAGAAAATAAAATTAGTTTCATGGGAATAAAACTTGTTTGCATGGTTTCTAACACACGAGAGTCTTCTAAGAACACGTTTATGAAACCCCACCGAGACTTGCCTAATCGAGGACTGGATGAGTAGTTGTTGGTCTTTTTCTTTTTCTTTTTCAAAAAAGGAATTCATATATATAGTTTTTCTAGAAAGACACTCAATAGAGTGTCTCAACAATAGCTCGTACAAAATTACAACTTGACACAGAATGACCTCTAAAAAAATAAAAGTACATTAAAGATCAAGCCAGTCATCTTCTTCCTTTGATCGTCCGTTGCCTGTCAAAGATTGAAAAGCGCACTGAAGAGACAGCAAAGGAAATTGACCCCTACAATCACCATCGCCATACAAGGCTTTGAAGACTGACAACGAGATCTAGATCCACTGAAAGAACATCGGCCAGAGATACCCTTCAAGGAACACAGGCTTACAATCCTTCATCATCAGATCAGAGTATTGGAGATGCCAAACTTTACAATAGAAGAAACCAAAAGAAGAGGTCAAAGTCACCGTGAAGAGAGCCAGTTGACTGCTTCCCCTAATAAACACTCCAAGATCTGAAGAAAACCAACATACCAAATTCTCATTGTCCTTCGTCAACACCAGATCGAACATCGAAGAGGTAGGGAAAGACCAGAGAGACATTATTCTAACGCTTCATCGTCGCCACCACTTTGTCGATGATGCCAGGAACCAAACCTTAGAAGAACAAAGATCAATAAAAGACTAAAAACTACGAAGGGATCGGGTCCCCACTCTTCTGGACACCGGCATGGTCGGATTCATATATATTAGTACTACTAACAGGATCACAGTACGTACTTGGTCCTGCCTTTTTTTTAGGTAATCTGCTTTTTTTATTGAAGAACCGGATTGATATTGCTTCTAATAATAGGGACTAGCTAGCTATAGTAGGTAAAGTCAAATGTGCCTTTAAGGGAATGTGCTTTGAGCACATCTAATTTGCATTGAGATGTGTGTGCACACACTTCTCAGTGCGAATCCAAAGGTGGATGTGCTCAGAGCACATGCCCTTAAGAGAGAAAAAAACCACCTTCAGCTATAGTACTATGCATTAAGATGTGTGTGCGCATTTCTCAATGTGAATCCAAGGGCGGATGTGCTCAGAGCACATGCCCTTAAGGGAAAAAAACTGCCTTCAGCTATAGTACAGTGGTAGGTGCCTTAGGCCTTGTTTAAATGTAGGGGCTAAAGTTTAGGGGTGTCACTTTGGGTGTCACATCGGGGTGTCACATGGGAGTGTTCGAATAATAATAAAAAAATAAATTACAGAAGTCATCAGTACTCCGCGAGACGAATTTATGAAGCCTAATTAATCCGGCATAAGCACATGGTACTATAGTTTTACTGTAGCACCGCGTTGTCAAATCTTGGACTAATTAGGTTTAAAATTTTGTCTCGTAAATTAGTCATAATCTATACGATTAATTATTTTTTTAGTCTATATTTAATACTCTATGCACGTGTCAAATATTCGATAGAATAGGAACTAAACTTTAGAGAAGGAACTAAACACGGCCTTAATTCTGAGAAGCAGGTGCAGAATACATCAATGCCAAACCAGGCACGAAATAGATGTCCTACAACCCATGTACTCCATGAGACGCCCTAGTCGAAGGCGGCCTCAGCCCTCAGGCCTTGACGTCAGCAACTTTTTCCTACTATATAAAATGCTTGTATCCTGATTTCCAAATGGATCGTCACGCTGAATCATATATATATATCGCCGGCACCACGCCTCATCTACTAGTTCGCCATGCATCATGCAAGTGGTGGAACAAAGTTCGATCTCAAACCCTCTGTCTAGTAGACAAGAGCAGGAAGAAGACGAATCGCTGTATGTCACCGTGTGGGCCTTGTGTCATTCATGCAATCAAGCTTTGGGCTTTGTTTTCGCAAGAAGAAGGACACGCAAACATCAAGAATTCAAGATTAAAGAAGAAGAAGAAGAAGATAAGAGAGAGAGAGAGAGAGAAATGCTACAAGGGGGCTTACGGTCGAGACAGTTGGATTTTGGAGTTGGAATGGGCCTATATTTAAATGCAGCTTGGTTTCGTATAAACACCGAAGGTTATGGACCCTCTCGTTTTGTTTTTTTCTCTTTTTTTTGAGCAAACCCTCTCGTTTTGTTGGGGCCGGAGAAGCACAAGAGCAAAATGCGGCCCAGCCCATCCGCTCCCGACAGCGGTCACAAGCCACGCGCGTGGGGGCGTATCCCCTGGCCCCTGCACGCCGTCGCAGAATCTCGACAGTTGGCGGCCGCGTTCATTGCCTTGGATCTCCACAATCCACGCGCGGCGGTTACTGTACTGGACACAGTGACGTCAGCAAAATGAGGAGGTTTGGCATTTCTTTGAAATTTCTCCATTCCAAGCCAGGCCTCAGGTTATCCTGTTCTCTCCCTCTCTCTCGGCTTCATCACAACATAAAGAAGAAAGTTCACGCTACACTCGCCAATCTGGACTCAGGGTGGGTACATTTTAACCGAAGATCGAACACCGAACCGAACCGAACCGAACCGAAACCGAATCGAAATACCGATTTTTCGGTTCGGTTTCGGTTTTTTGCATTTTGGAACATCGGTTGTCGGTTTCAGCTTCGGTTTCCAGGTGGAACTGAACCGAAACACCGTGAAAACGAAATCCCAAAGCGTCCAGGTGTCAGTACACGCGAACACGCCACCCCCTCCCAGGTTCCCACGTATCCCAGCAACCCAGCCCAACCCACGGCCCAGCTGCTCGCATGCGTCCCTGAAAAGAGAAGTAGAGAACAACATCGTCCTCCACGACCCACTCTCACTAGGTCGTTCTTCTCCCGTCCAAGTTGCAAACCCTAGCAGCCGATGCTAACTATCCTCCTGGCGGCGGCGCGGAGCAGCCGCGACCCCACGACAACGTGAGCAGGGGCGCGCGTGGCGGCGGCGGCTACTAGCGACGCGGACAGGGAGCAGCGCGCGGGCGGCAGCTGCGTGCTGCAGCGGGGCGCGGTCCACAGCGGCGAGCTACCCTAGGCGGCACCGAGCAGGTAGCGGCGCGGCATCGAGCGGCTCGGGCAGCGGTGGCGGCGACTGCAACCAGCGAGATTCGGTTAGTACGGTTTAAACCGAAAAACCGATGTAGAAAACCGACACCGAATTCGTCGGATTCCTGTTCTTAGGTGAACCGATCGGTTTTGGATTCTTGAGAACCGAAGTTTTGCCAAACCGAACCGAAATATTGGTTTAAACATGCCCAGTCTGAATCTGGACCCAGAATCCAGTATTTGGGCTTCTGGTTCCATTTGGGCCGGGCTTGCAGTTCCTCTTGGGCCGGTCGTGAGGTCCAGCAGCTTCTGGCCTATTGCTTGGTGCCGAGTCCTCGTTTCCGAAGGAACAGTAACCAAAGGCAGACAACATACATTCTGCAGCTGAATCAGATAACCAGATTTGTCACGCCTCACAAACAATCTTTCATTGATATAAGAGACAGTTCGTCGGTGTACACTAATGCAGCATAAACACTGATCGAGGACAATTGCAATGCTGAGGGTGGTTAATAAAGTTTGATAAGCAGTCGCCAATGGGAATTCTGAAAACACTGAAATAGTCACAATGACAGAGCAAAGGAGGACCAAAAAATAAAGAAAAAGAAGAACACATAAAGCACTTTATGCAGTTCACGTGCCCAGGCATTTCGCTGAAGTCAGTACCATAGCTTTTTTTTTTTTGAGTGGATGAAGTCAGTACCATAGCTAGCATCGATGCTTGTGCACTTCGCTTGCATGCTAGGGCCCAGCCTCGGACACATTTCTATCAGCCCTGCCCATTTCAATGCAGCTTGGGCTACCCGTTTTGTAAACACTGAACGTGATGGACCCTCTCGTTTTCATTGGGCTGCAGAAGTGCAAGAGAAATGAATTCGGCAGCGGTCACCACCAGCCTGGGGCATCGCCGGCGGATCCAGTGCCCGCCGTCGCAGATCCTCCACAGCCAGCGGTGGCGTCCATTGCCTTCGATCTCCACTTCCTGTCGGCGCCGCGTGGACATGCCAGCGCGCCACTCCACAGCTGACACGTTCACCTCCACACTCCAGGCCCGCCTGCCGGCCACGCACTGCCTCTGCCTTCCGACGCGCTTGCCCTGCCATCCCAAGCGCGGATCGGCGAGCGCAGAGAACAGAGCGTGCCTGTTTTTCTGCAGGAAACAGAAACACTACTGCAAACAACAACATTTCGGCCTGCTACTGGCTACAGTACATCGCAGAAAGTGAAACTACGCAGCCCGTGCTCAACATTCAGTCAAATGGATGGAGCGTCCTGATGTACAGCAGCCAATTGCCAACATTTTGGCTCTCTGTTTCGTAACCAAGGTACCAATGATCACATACATCTGTTGCCAGCAGCGGGAAGAGCACAGACAGAATCCGTGTCACGCACGGAGCAGACAGCAGAGAATGGCATCAAACTCCAGTTCATGAAATATTTGTAGATTAGCATTTGGTCCAAGCTGAATAGTACATAAAGGATCAAGTTTATGTAGGTGCCTCAAGTGCAGAATACGGTA
Source organism: Miscanthus floridulus (assembly GCF_019320115.1). Taxonomy (NCBI): domain Eukaryota; kingdom Viridiplantae; phylum Streptophyta; class Magnoliopsida; order Poales; family Poaceae; genus Miscanthus; species Miscanthus floridulus. The sequence continues at coordinate 116,270,413 of NC_089589.1, read as the reverse complement.
CGAGTACAGGAAGCAGCCAAGCAGGAACATCGTCTTTTACAAACAAGTGAAACACTGAATCGACAAGGCTGAAACTGAAATGGAACATGACTACCATCTGCGTGTTCTGATGGACTTATTTTTTAGATGGTACATATAACGGCTCAACAAACCTCATAATATAACCACACATAAATAGCAAACAGAGCACAAATAGTCTTCGCAGCAACCGTATGGCATACATACACTGCTGCTCTGAAACGAGGTAAAGCAGCAACGAATGGCCGTCGAACCAGAAACTTTGCTTTCAAGAGATGCTCTCCGAAACTTGATCATTTATGCTGCAGAGTTTAAATGGATATCACTGTATCAGTTCTGAACATTCGGATGTAACTGTTAGAGGTGAATGGTAAATAAATGTTCTTCTGCTAACCGAAAATAACTACGACATGAGGAAGACCAACAAACTGCCTTTTTTGTGTGGAAGTTTTAGGCAATAGCCTCAACCAGATTTGGTTTGTGAATAGAAACTAGGGGATGCAGCACTGTCACAGATATTTATGCAAAGGGGGTTGTTAGAGGAGTCAAGTGCCTATTGGGCCTTAGCCTATTAGAGTAAATTAGTCGCTTGCTTAAGGGCCAAGTCAGACCTCTCTATATAATGAGAGGAGATATATCAATCTAAAATCAAGCAAGAGATTAGAAGGAAATCTCTTCTCTCTTGCCGGCCGTGGGCGAAGCCCCACGGCCGGCCTCCCCCTGCGCCCCTAGCCCTAGCCGCCGCCACCACCACGCGAACAGTACCCCGCGGTTACTGTAGCACGCTAGCCGCCGTCGCTCCCCTCAACTCTCTCCTCTCAATCCTAGCAGCCACATAACATCTGATATCAGAGATTTCCAGGACGATGTCCACAGCTCCGCAATCCTCCGGCGTCCTGCCGACGCCGGTGTCGTCCGTTCCGCTGCCGTCCACGTCCTCCGAACTCTCGGAGACCTCTGGCACCGCTCTCACCCTCGACGGTTTAGCCGGTGTGATGGAACAATTTGCCCGCAACATGGATCAGATTGGTCGTACGTTGGATGCCCTCAGCCTCAACATCTCCACCCTGCAGCAATCTGTGGCGGGCCTCCTTCCGCCGCCCCCACCACCACCTCCACAGCCATGGCAGCCGTAGGCGATCTTCCCCTATGCCATGCCTCAGACCAGCGGGGTTGTCATGGCGCCTAGCGGCACCCTAGCTCCGGGCATCCTCGACGGCGGGGTGGACGGCCCCTTGTTCCACGACGGCAGCCTGATGCCGACGCTCTCCGCCGCGTCGCCCTCGCTGGACAGCACGGACGCGGAGAGCAGCAGTCCCGCGCTGCTGTCCACCTCTCCTTCACTGATCCCATCGTTCACCACCCCCAGCCCCGTGCCGCCACAGCAGGACAGCGATGGCGTCTTCTACGGGGGCGTGGATGGCATCCAGGCATTGGCGGCGCAGCTGCAGGCGATGGCGCATTGCCTCCTAGCGCGCCGGCAGGGACGACAACACCCCATCTTCAAGCGGCGGCGTCCAGTCATCCCTACAGCAGCAGCCTTGCAGCTCACGGAGAGGAAGGTGACTGCGCGGGCAAGTGCCTGCAAGGTGTTTGCGGCGGTGCGGCTGCAGGCTGCGGCGCGTGGCCTCCTAGCGCGCCGGCGGCTGCAGAAGATGCGCTCACCTATGCACGAGGCGACCTTGGCGGCGGTCGACCTCAGCATAGGGGAGCGTGACCTAGCATGGTCGGTCGACCTCGCCTGGTCGGACGGCCACCAGCAACCGCGCCAACCTGCTGTTGTCTTCAGGCGCAAGCATGGTGTTTTTTCCGTGGGCGGCGAACTCCAACTCTGCGGCACCGGTGATATGGGAGCAGCTTCCCTCCTTGTCACCGGCGGGGACGCACTGCCTAGCGCCATCGCATTCCGCCACCGTCCGCCACGAGCACGTCTCCGCTGGTTGCTGTTGCCACCAATTCTAGGTGGCCATACCCGTGCACCCTTCTCGTTCCGATGGTCTCCATGGGATCCAGGTGGCTACACACGTGCTGGTCCAGCAAGCGGAGGGTGCGCGCCGTATCTTCAGGAGTCAAAAATAAAGAGTCGTAGTCTTCTTCAGGTCAATAAAATAAGCCGAGATGTAAAAGGCTTATTTTTAGGTGTTAGGTTTGTATCTAGTGGAGGCATCGTTAGTGTCATCGTTAGATTGCAGCTCGAGGACGAGCTGCATGTCCAGGTGTGGTGTAGTGTTAGAGGAGTCAAGGGCCTACTAGGCCTTAGCCCATTAGAGTTAATTAGTCGCTTGCTTAAGGGCCAAGTCAGACCTCTCTATATAATGAGAGGAGATATATCAATCTAGAATCAAGCAAGAGATTAGAAGGAAATCTCTTCTCTCTTGCCAGTCGTGGGCGAAGCCCCGCGGCCGGCCTCCCCTTGCGCCCCTAGCCCTAGACGCCGCCGCCACCACATGAACAGTACCCCCCGCGGTCATTGTAGCACGCGGTTACTGTAGCACGCTAGCCGCCGTCGCTCTCCTCAACTCTCTCCTCTCAATCCTAGCAGCCACATAACATCTGGTATCAGAGATTTCTAGGACGATGTCCACAGCTCTGCAATCCTCCGGCGTCCTGCCGACGCCGATGTCGTCCGTTCCGCTGCCGTCCGCGTCCTCCGAACTCTCGGAGACCTCTGGCACCGCTCTCACCCTCGAGGGTTTAGCCGGTGTGATGGAACAATTTGCCCGCAACATGGATCAGATCGGCCGTACGGTGGATGCCCTCAGCCTCAACGTCTCCACCCTGCACCAATCTGTGGCGGGCCTCCTTCCGCCGCCCCCACCACCACCTCCACAGCCGTGGCAGCCGCAGGCGATCTTCCCCTATGCCATGCCTCAGACCAGCGGGGTTGTCATGGCACCTGGCGGCACCCTAGCTCCGGGCGTCCTCGACGGCGGGGTGGACGGCCCCTTGTTCCACGACGGCAGCCTGATGCCGACGCTCTCCGCCACGTCGCCCTCGCTGGACAGCACGGGCGCGGAGAGCAGCAGTCCCGCGCTGCTGTCCACCTCTCCTTCACTGATCCCATCGTTCACCACCCCCAGCCCCATGCCGCCACAGCAGGACAGCGATGGCGTCTTCTACGGGGGCGTGGATGGCATCCAGGCATCGGTGGCGCAGCTACAGGCGGTGGCGCATTGCCTCCTAGCGCGCCGGCAGGGACGACAACACCCCATCTTCAAGCGGCGGCGTCCAGTCGTCCCTACAGCAGCAGCCTTGCAGCTCACGGAGAGGAAGGTGACTGCGCGGTCAAGTGCCTGCAAGGTGTTTGCGGCGGTGCGGCTGCAGGCTGCGGCGCGTGGCCTCCTAGCGCGCCGGCGGCTGCAGAAGATGCGCTCACCTATGCGCGAGGTGACCTTGGCGGCGGTCGACCTCAGCATAGGGGAGCGTGACCTAGCATGGTCGGTCGACCTCGCCTGGTCGGACGGCCACCAGCAACCGCGCCAACCTGCTGTTGTCTTTAGGCGCAAGCATGGTGTTTTTTCCGTGGGCGGCGAACTCCAACTCTGCGGCACCGGCGATATGGGAGCAGCTTCCCTCCTTGTCACCGGCGGGGACGCACTGCCTAGCGCCATCGCATTCCGCCACCGTCCGCCACAAGCACGTCTCCGCTGGTTGCTGTTGCCACCAATTCTAGGTGGCCATACCCGTGCACCCTTCTCATTCCGATGGTCTCCATCGGATCCAGGTGGCTACACACGTGCTGGTCCAGCAAGCGGAGGGTGCCCGCCGTATCTTCAGGAGTCAAAAATAAAGAGTCGTAGTCTTCTTCAGGTCAATAAAATAAGCCGAGATGAAAAAGGCTTATTTTTAGGTGTTAGGTTTCTGTCTAGTGGAGGCATCGTTAGTGTCATCGTTAGATTGCACCTCGAGGACGAGCTGCATGTCCAGGTGGGGTGTAGTGTTAGAGGAGTCAAGGGCCTATTGGGCCTTATCCCATTAGAGTTAATTAGTCGCTTGCTTAAGGGCCAAGTCAGACCTCTCTATATAATGAGAGGAGATATATCAATCTAGAATCAAGCAAGAGATTAGAAGGAAATCTCCTCTCTTGCTGACCGTGGGCGAAGCCCCGCGGCCGGCCTCCGCCTGCGCCCCTAGCCCTAGCCGCCGCCACCACCACGTGAACAGTACCCCGCGGTCACTGTAGCACGCTAGCCGCCGTTGCTCCCCTCACCTCTCTCCTCTCAATCCTAGCAGCCACATAACATCTGGTATCAGAGATTTCTAGGACGATGTCCACAGCTCCGCAATCCTCCGGCGTCCTGCCGACGCCGGTGTCATCTGTTCCGCTACCGTCCGCGTCCTCCGAACTCTCGAAGACTTCTGGCACCGCTCTCACCCTCGAGGGTTTAGCCGGTGTGATGGAACAATTTGCCCGCAACATGGATCAGATTGGTCGTACGGTGGATGCCCTCAGCCTCAACGTCTCCACCCTGCAGCAATCTGTGGCGGGCCTCCTTCCGCCGCCCCCACCACCACCTCCACAGCCGTGGCAGCCGTAGGCGATCTTCCCCTATGCCATGCCTCAGACCAGCGGGGTTGTCATGGCGCCTGGCGGCACCCTGGCTCCGGTCGTCCTCGACGGCGGGGTGGACGGCCCCTTGTTCCACGGCGACAGCCTGATGCCGACGCTCTCCGCCGCATCGCCCTCGCTGGACAGCACGGGCGCGGAGAGCAGCAGTCCCGCGCTGCTGTCCACCTCTCCTTCACTGATCCCATCGTTCACCACCCCCAGCCCCGTGCCGCCACAGTAGGACAGCGATGGCGTCTTCTACGGGGGCGTGGATGGCATCCAGGCATCGGCGGCGCAGCTGCAGGCGATGGCGCATTGCCTCCTAGCGCGCCGGCAGGGGTGACAACACCCCATCTTCAAGCGGCGGCGTCCAGTCGTCCCTACAGCAACAGCCTTGCAGCTCACGGAGAGGAAGGTGACTGCGCGGGCAAGTGCCTGCAAGGTGTTTGCGGTGGTGCGGCTGCAGGCTACGGCGCGTGGCCTCCTAGCACGCCAGCGGCTGCAGAAGATGCGCTCACCTATGCACGAGGCGACCTTGGCGACGGTCGACCTCAGCATAGGGGAGCACGACCTAGCATGGTCGGTCGACCTCGCCTGGTCGGACGGCCACCAGCAACCGCGCCAACCTGCTGTTGTCTTTAGGCGCAAGCATGGTGTTTTTTCCGTGGGCGGCGAACTCCAACTCTGCAGCACCGGCGATATGGGAGCAGCTTCCCTCCTTGTCACCGGCGGGGATGCACTGCCTAGCGCCATCGCATTCCGCCACCGTCCGCCACGAGCACGTCTCCGCTGGTTGCTGTTGCCACCAATTCTAGGTGGCTATACCCGTGCACCCTTCTCGTTCCGATGGTCTCCATGGGATCCAGGTGGCTACACACGTGATGGTCCAGCAAGCGGAGGGTGCCCGCCGTATCTTTAGGAGTCAAAAATAAAGAGTCGTAGTCTTCTTCAGGTCAATAAAATAAGCCGAGATGTAAAAGGCTTATTTTTAGGTGTTAGGTTTGTGTCTAGTGGAGGCATCGTTAGTGTCATCGTTAGATTGCAGCTCGAGGACGAGCTGCATGTCCAGGTGAGGTGTAGTGTTAGAGGAGTCAAGGGCCTATTGGGCCTTAGCCCATTAGAGTTAATTAGTCGCTTGCTTAAGGGCCAAGTCAGAACTCTCTATATAATGAGAGGAGATATATCAATCTAGAATGAAGCAAGAGATTAGAAGGAAATCTCTTCTCTCTTACCGGCCGTGGTCGAAGCCCCGCGGCCGGCCTCCCCCTGCGCCCCTAGCCCTAGCCGCCGCCACCACCACGTGAACAGTACCCCCGCTGGCACTGTAGCATGCGGTTGCTGTAGCACGCTAGCCGCCATCGCTCCCCTCACCTCTCTCCTCTCAATCCTAGCAGCCACATAACAGGGGTGAAGATTGATACACAGTGATCTTATCTTACTAGTAGTAGTACTAATTGGACACTATAAAAGAGGCTCAAGTTAATCCATATGAGATGTTTTGGACAACAGTGAATTTTAGCAATTCTCAAAATATCAGAAAGATTTGGCCATCAACTAGTAACACTAAAAATAATTAATTAAGAGTGTACTCTACAGCCTAAAAATGTCTGTTTTGATAAAATCTGAAAGAAGTATTTTGAATAAAAGGTATAATAAGCATTAGAGGTTTAACGTAGTGCCTCTAACTAGTAACAGCAAGGATGTAGTAATAACGAACTTCTAATGGTATGTCTCTTAAAGTTTTTAGCCACATATTGATAAAGTACTGTAACACTAATAAACTGCATCAGTTATAGATGAACTGACCAGAGTGCTGCTAGCCATGATCAGGACACCACCCTTGAAGAAGGTGGCATGTCAATGTCCATCTCCATCGCAGCACTACAGAGCTCGGTGGACGCTGGAGAGGGGTTTGCAACTATTGCTTCATTCAAAGAATTGTCGTCTTCTCGTTTTACATGCTTCGAATCAGAAGAACTGGGTTTGTCAACTGAATTTGTTTCGACCCTTGAGATCGAACGTTCCCCTCGCATGGTGGAGGAGCCAGTCGCAGGTACTGTTCTCTCCGTGGCAACATATTTCACCATAGACCCCGTGCCATTCAGATCAACACTTTTCAGATACAAAACTCTTGGTCTCTTTGGATGCTTCTTAGCTGAATCTTCCCAATCAGTTTTTGTTTCCTGCTTAACCTCAGAGTCAAGTGCAATTTCCTGGAGAATTTTGTGCCATTTGATTTCGATGCCAGATAGCCCATCTAAACCATGATTGAGAAGCCGAAGTGAGAGGAGATCGGGCAAAGCTCCTTCTTCAATCTTGGGGAGGCTTGGACATTGCACAAGACATAGGCATAGCAGTCCTGGAAAATCCTCACTTGTGATGACGAAGCCTTCAAGACTGACTCCATCCAATCTGAGGGACTCCAAATCACTGAGCTTGCGCAGGTCTGATAGGTCTTTATCCGTCAGATCATTAGTCGACGAAAGGCACAACTCCCGGAGACTCCACAACACCGTAGTAAACTGAACCAGTCCCCTCAGCTCTCCATGTAGTTTCAGGGACCTGAGGTTACCATATGCTAGAGAACGCAGGATCCTTACTGAAAAATTCCCAGTATCTAATGACAGAGAACGAACACAAACACCTGTGTCCAAGTCAGCCTGCACGAAGTTTTCAATAGCCACCAAAAGGACATCAAGGCCCTCATCAGTTGTCGAGTTGCAGCATATCTTAACCTTTGTCAATATCTTCATATAAAGCATTAACTTTGAAAACCCAGGGTTATTGTCTGTGACAAATCCTGCTAGCGTTTGCATATTACTTTTTTCAGGCACATACTTTTGTGGTTCACTTTTGTCCCAGTCCGTCTTATCAAGCTGGAACCTTCCCAACAGATGAGCTAGGTGGGGCAGCTTGATGACTTCCACGGGTAATATGATAACTTTCTTTGTCTTCCTCATGTCGAGGGTCTCTAAGCAATGTAATTTCTCAATATGCTTCGGCAGTCTGCTTATTTTGTCCCCGACACTCAAGTATTTCAGATACCATAGCTTGTGTATGCCATCAAGATGTTTGTCCTCCAAATCCTTGCATTCTTCCAAATCCAAGACTCTCAGCAGCTGACACTTGGCAAAATACCCAGCAGCTTCACCTGAACTTCCATAGATCGTCAGAGAATGGGCACGGGATTTCTCTTCATCATCCCCATACTTGCTGTTTGGTGTGTTCTGAATAAAGAGGTGGCGGTAGTCTTTTCTTTCTTCGTTGTTGAAAGATGTAATGAACTTAGAAGACATGGACATGTACAGCAGGAACTCGTGGAAGATGCTATGAGCTCTGCAAGTCTTCACATTTGCATTCTTGTATCAATTGGCCAAATGGTACTCTGGTCAACTAGTTTCTTGAAGTTATCTTCTGCAACAACTAGAGTGCTGCGTGAATGATCATGCTTCACATATCCTTCAGCCGACCATCGCCTTATCAATCTGCTCCTGCTGATGTGACAACCATTTGGGAACACACAAACATAGAGTAAGCAGGTCTTGAGATTGAGAAAACCTTTTGGCAGGCATCTGTAGGTACTCATAAGAACCTTTTGCAGGTCCATGAAGGCATCGTCCGTTGCCATACGAAAGCCTAGGTTGCTGCAGAGTTTCTCACAGACTGATTTGGTGATCCTATCTTCACTCTGCAAATAATTTGCCAAGGTAAGAAGAGCATGAGGGTGGCCATCACATTTATTCATGATTGACGTTGAGCTCCTCTCCAAATCAGGCGAATGCCCCTTCAATACAGCTCTCAGCAACTCCTTGGAATGCTTGTTACCTAGAGCTTCCATATTGTGCACATAACCGTTCCCACGGCTGCACACTTTAGCTACTCTCTGAATTGTTGTTGTCACAATTATTCTTCCTGTTGCCTTTTCAGGGAAGGCAGATTTGATACCGTCCCACCATGTTTGATTCTTGATGTCATCAAGTATAATAAGGTACCTAGCAGATTGATTGATAAAATGAAATGTTAGTACAGTTATCATTCACTAGAATGAGGGGTCAATTTGGTACATTAGCCACTAATAATGGTGAGCTTGAAGGAAGCACATACACCATTGTAATTCAATCTGTTGCACACAGTGGCAGATTAAATATTTTCTTTTGTTTATTAGGCACCCTAAAGGCCACTGTCTTATATATCATTGACTTATATACACAAAGAGTGGAGTAAAAAATAATAGAGACAACTGCTCCACTTTTTTGTCAATAAATCGTAGGGGCCTCAGAAAAAAAGTAGAAATATTGTATCCAAGCTCTTCTTTAACACAGAACAAATGCAGGGTCACTTCTTTGCTAAGCCTATGCTCCCATAAAAATAAATGGAATAAAGCTAAATGGAGAACAAAATCATTACCTCTTAGTTCCCTTCAGATACTCTGAGATCTTGGCCTGGAGCTGTTCAACGTCTAAGTCAGATATCTTGTCTCCCTGGCCAAGCTTCTGAAGTAACTCCATGAGGAGTCCCTTGGCATCACACCTGTGCTTCGACGCCACAATCCAGGCTCGGTGACGGAATTTGTGGGTGACATCGGGGCAATCATATACTGCCTTCGCGAGCGTGGACTTTCCAGATCCACTGAACCCGACGATGGAGATCACGCTCAGCTGCTCCGGCTCGCCCTCCACATCCTTGGTCGCCCACTCACAAATCTCTTGCCTGGACTCGTCGATGCCCACAGGTTCGATCTTTGTTGTGTATGTGTTCGCTGGGGGCGTCGAGGAGTGGGAGATTTGGCGGCCATTGATGTCCTTGTCGTGGTCGCTTCTCCGCTGTTTTGCATCCTTCAGCCTCTCCTTGAGTTTTTTTACCTTGGCATCTAAGAGTGTCTCGGTGGTGAATCCGAGGGCCTTATGGAGTGGGCTGCCATTTTTTTCAACAACGTGCCGCAGGATCCGATCGAGGAAGTCCTCGATTTCGAGTGCCAGATCATGCATCTCTTCCCGGTATTTGCCCATCACGGCACTCAAATCGACCTCTTCCAAAAGCTGGTCCTCCTCATCTCCAGCGATCATGTAACACCCCAGGTGCCACGCAACCCAAGGATGCTACACAACTACACCACAAAATGCCGAACTATAAAATTTCAGCAGCAAATACCTTGAAACCAGCCCAACGCGGAAGCAACAAATAGATAGATTATCAAGCGTGGTTCTCTAACATAACAACTACTCGACTTAAACAAACATGAATAAGGATACTCACATCTCATAAACTTAAAAGAACACATCTTAGCATTATGTAGGATCCCGTGAAAGTGTATGTAGTGCAACTAACCCACTTCCCTCCATGCTAGCATCAAAAGACAACCTGGGGAGGGGAAAACAAGAGTGAGATTGAATAATCTCAGCAAGCGAACTACTTCAACAGGCTATTTAAACCACATTAGATTAACCAATCATTCGATAAAGTAACAAGTATTAACATCTCCACCAATCTACTTGATATACCAAGAATTATGCGATCATGGCAATGGCAAAACAACATTAGTCTGTACAATAGTTACCATAACGATTGATATAAGGTCCACGTAGAACAATAGTTAACAACCCTCAAAAGCCATAGCATATAGGCCTCCATAACAACTAAAAATATAGGTAGCATAAATACAGAACATATACCTGAAAAAAATGGAATAACATTTGCAATGGCATTGAAGCCCATAGGAATGCACTGCAACAACACATATAATATCTCCACAGTCCATAGGCCATACCATAATACACATCACCATAGAGAAGCATCACTTACCATGTTAGTCATTGCAACTCTATCACGCCAATATTTCAAATATCCATACATAACAAATATGCGAATGGCAAGAAGCTCACATACGATATATTCGAAATCCCATAAGTAACATCCCAGTGTATGTCGGCACAAGGTAACTTCATCACATCCCACATCCAAAACATTCCGAATTATATATCAATGCACATGAACTCCTGCCTTCAGGTGTGAAGTTGTATCGGCACCCAATAAATGATGATGTATGCATATGCATGCATATGAACTCCTACCTTCATACCCAACAAGGTATGAAGCTGCATCGTTATGACGATGTTGTACCGGTACGGTCGCAACCATAGGTTCACGACATAACTCCAAATGCCATGCAATGCAATGTGATGCAATGCCACAATATAAATGCCATCTCCAGAATCCAAATACCACATACTCCATAATGACAAGAGAACAAGCCATGATAATATATACGGAGAGATGCATAAAGAGCTTATTCAACATAAATAGTATCAACCATGATTGAATTATAGAATCTCATGTATGCCAAGTATCAACGAAATCATTCTCCATATCATGTTATCTATGGGTCACATTCATTTTAACAGGTATAGGATAGAATGTAAGTATTATCTTTTTAAATATGGAGTAAAGCACCAATTCTTAAGTTTGAACACACATATACCCAAAGACTTCTAGAAACTACTTCTAACCTTACTCATAACCCAAAACTTCATTTGGTCCGCACGTGTTAGCCCTAGGAGACAAAAAGTAGCATAATGCCACAGATGTTTTCAAACACCAAGATCAACATAATGCTATAACAAATCCATCAGCTATTAAGCCACTAAGGATTCCATAGACTTCGTCTATAGTAAAAGAATCATGAGATAGTTTAAATTACCAAGTATGTGCCACATGTGCAATATACTATCAGCCTCAACCATGAGTCCAAAAACCATCATCCATTGAACATTTCATTTATCTATGCAGCCATGTCGAATTAAAAAGGAATACACCCACTACATAGCTGTACTAGTAACATCATATTTATACTTCTGCCATAACTATGAGCATCATGTATGTTTTTCAGATTACCACATATAAGTATGTGTGCTGCATTTTATAAGTGGAGGCAGTAAAGATAGCATGTTAAAGTGGTAGCAACACAACAGCTACATTCACTTGCCTTTACCGACGATGAAAACGGACGCTAGTTGCGTCTCGAAGTGACTCCACCTGAACATACATGTTTTTCAGTTTGCAGCAGTACCAAAGATGTATATAAACAGCAAACAAATGCTTCCTATGCTCGGAAAAACCCCCGCAAACAAGGCCTGACAACACTCTGGAAATTCAGCCAACAGCAGCACTGCTGCTTCATCCTTTTGTATCTTTTAATCTATTACGGCTATGATAGCAAACAAATACACTTTGGGGATCTACACAACAAGGCCTACAACTTTCATGAAGAGATTATATTTTTATCATGCTTAAAAGATGGCCTAATCGGCAGTTGAAAACAGGCTTCAGAATTTGTCTAACAATTGAGACAGCAGACTTCACATTTTTATAACTCCATATCCATTTGTCCAAAAATTATGAAATTTGGCCAGAATGCAAATCATCTCATGGTCTACAACTCTCATATTTCTCACATTTGCAGATAGGGTCAGCAAGGTGGCCCAATGAATGAGCAAAGAATAACTGAACATTCTGCAGAGAAAACAGTACCTCTAACTTCAAAAATCTATATCTAGAGTTCCTCTTATCCAAAGGCCATGATCTTTACCAATATGGAAAGCTAATGAAAAATGCTACAAGTCTCCTATAATTTGTAAAGTCATATAAATCCTCTAAGGTTCTTCAAATCCGGCTAGATCCAGCTCTGTCCAGATTTTCGTCAGAAAATAGCAGCTAGCTTAGAAAATTCATCTCTCTCAAACCATCTGGGCTAAAATCATGAAATTTCACAGGCAAACAGATCTGAAGGTCCTCTATAACTTCCATATTATCAACTTGTTGAGGAAAAATCGTTTAGGTCAACTAAACCACATGAACAGCAGCACTGCTCGAGCTCCAGGACAGCAGACCCTAGGTTGACATCCAAATGGTGATTCCCCCACAAACCCACTAATCCCCATGACCAAGAAACATCTAAGCACCTCAATTAACAGTTTTAAAGTGGATTCACCTCACCTTGGATATTCCCCAAACCTAGGGCAGCAGGAAGAGATGGGGAAAGGACTAATCTCCATGGAAGACGCACCTCTTCTTGCTCCTCTTGACATCCCCGATCCGATTTGCTGGATCCCCCCAAGGGTTTGGCGCTGCAGAGCTTGGATTCAAAGGTAGGCAGACATGGGAGGAGGAGGGAGAGAGGAAGAACGTGAGGAAGAGGGGAGGGTCGGTCAGGAGGAAGGAGGGGCTGGCTGGCTGGGCCTTTAGCAGGCCCCCCCTTCCCTATCTTTCTTCTTTTTTTTTTGGGTATTACAGATCATGAGAAGGTCTCTCCTGATGGATTCAATGTCATTATTGAAGTCCGACCAAAGATCATAGCGCTTACATATAAGCTTGATGACCACCGACACCATGTTGCTCGTCACAGCGCCCAGCAGACTGCCCACCAGGGGGGCCACCATGGCAGCAACCATACCTCCCTTCAACTTCAAGCCACTGGTTCATCAGCGGCCGGATCACTCTCGTGTGCACCTCTCCATGTCCATGCCCATGCTTATGCTAGATCGCTGTCAACTCAGGGTAGCTGGATGAAAGATATATGATGAACTAACGTTAGAAACCAGTTCCTGGCTAGCAATGAAAAACAGGTAGGGGTGTGCTCTTTTTTTTTATTACCAAAATGTTTGTTGGCCTTCAAATTCCTCGCCCCTAGCTGATTTTTTTAGAAGAATGAATAATTCTAGACGCCCTAGCTGATAGTTGTACAGGATATCTCTTTCATGGAAAGCACAAAGTAGTCAAAATGTCATTATGATAAGATACCTGCCATGTTCGTTTCATGTAAAATATCAATGATATTAGCCCCTCCACTTTGCCATCCATCAATTGGTCTGTAAGGACCGCCAACAAAGTGCCACCTGGGTGGGGCGGCCGAGGCGCCAGGGAAGCACCGTGGTCAGGCAGGGGCGGCGGCAGAACCAGCGGGGTGGGGCGGGATGGCGATGGCTGAGTGCACCAGCGCCGTTGCAAAGAAGATAGGTCGTGGGCTCCTCAAATCACGTGCCCGGTCACGCCTTAACGCAGTCCAACTCGAAACTAAAAAAAACTCGATTCAGCCTGTAGTGGTGGTAAACCACGTTATGCAGATTATTCTGCATTTTGCTCCTGGTTTAACCTGTTGGATTGTCTTGAGGAAGGAGTTAGCTGGGGATGGTAGCATTCGGACAGCGTCTATCGTGCCCAACAACTGCTTTGGCCCTTGAGTTATATATGTTTAATTATTTTAGTTGACCTCTCAAAAAATATATTTTAGTTGTAGTACTTTTTTGACAGCGAGATGCCAATTCATCGGCCGATGCCATAAAGGACGGGTTCATAGGAACAAAGCCATTTCTATATGTCACCATCCATAGCCAAATGATAGGGTCCCACGAAAACAATACAAGTTCTTTCCTCCTATAATGTAGTGGACGCACTACACTTTGACTAATGTGTAGTGGGGAACTTCACCGTCCATCGATTGCTTTCGAGGGCCTTTCCTAGAGTGTAGTGGATGCACAATCAGCAATCAGCTCTTACCACTTTTATAGGTCCACAATCCACTAAGGATACGATATAGGAAAATTCAATAGACAGAAGAGAGAAAATAGAAGTTACCCATATATTCCTGCTTACCATGCTTTGACTAGACTTGATTGTGCGAGGCCAGCATTGGATATCTTCGGTGAAGTTCTTTTTTCCTGCAGCATCATTATCATTTTCATTTATAGGATTCCGTTCCTTAGTATTGATCAGTACCTAACTAGAACAATTGATCTCTGATCGTTGCAGACAGAATGATGGAACCTCTGAACAGCTGTTCGCTGGGTGCCATGGGATCCCTTCTCAGAAAGCTCGATGAGCTACTGTGTACTGAAGAGAGGGCAAAGGGACTCATAGGCGATCTTCGCATCATAAGCACCAAGATGAAGAAGCTATCAGAGGTACACAGCCCTCCCCATACGGTGAAATACTGGATGAATGATGCGCGTGAATTGTCCTTCGACATGGAAGTCTGCGTCGACCTGTTCGTCCATGCCAGCCAGCCAGAAGATGTGCCAGCTAAGGTAGCGTGGATTTTGGCCTGGATTAAAGAGATCTTGGGATTTGAGGCCCGCGTGAAGGAGGTTAACGAAAGATGTGAGAGGTACAATCTTGTTAACAGATACGTACTTCTCAGTAATCCGGCAAAAATTTTAGTGAGCCGTCATCTTCGAACTCAGTACGAAGAACCCGATCCTGTCGGCATGGAAGAACCAACAAACAAGATTCTTGAGTGGCTGATGCCGAAAGGACATGGTGAAGAAGACCTCAAGCTCAAGGTTGTTTCCGTTCTTGGTGATGAAGGAGCCGGGAAGAGCACGCTTGTCAAAAGAATATGGCGTTTATCTGAAGGGAAGTTCGACTGCCAGGCTTTCGTGCGGACGGCAAAAAAGCCTGATACGAGGATGATTCTCAGAAGCATACTCTCACAAGTTCGCCCGAAGCAGCCACTAAAAGTCTGCAAGGTGCCAAAACTCGTTAGCGATCTAAGGGAACATCTCCAAGATAAGAGGTTCGAAAACTATGCCTAGACAATTAGCTGAATACTTTTATGTTAAAATCGAAGGATGTGTACCTCTCTGTGTGTTACCCGTAGATCCAGGTAACATTCCATTCGCCGTGCGCGGTTGCGCTGTGACCTCACGGACGCCGGTGTCGAGGCAGCTCCGACTCGGTGGTGAGGTCCAGTGGCCCGGGTGGTGACCTGCAGGGGAGACGGCAGAGTCGGTGGGCCATCCCGTCGCTGGCAGCACGCTTTAGGATCGGATTAGGGTTTCTCTTTCGGTGGGTGTGGCGGCTCCGGTCAACCTCGTAGTCCGAGCCCTCACCCCCACCTTCCTTTTATGTGTGCTGTGCGACAGGGGCCCTCCAACCGAATTAGAGTTGGGCTCCCCCGATCAGGGAGCAGAGATAGGGCCTAATAGGACGTTGGGCCTATCGGTGGAGATCAACTAACATTTTAAACTTGTTTCTAACCCTTTTCAATGCTCCGGGTGCGCACATACCACACTATAGATAGAAAACTCACTCTAACCCAATCTTATTTCAAAGACCAAAAGACAGACATGCCATAGTAGGTAAATACATTTTAAGCTTTTATCTTAATTCTCACTAGATTCACTAGAAAAAAATCATATAGCTTCTCATAAAAGCAATACATACGATCATCAATTTTGTAGTCCCAATCATCATTTGTTAGCTAGATCCAACTAACTTGAAATTATCCATGTCCTATTATATAAAGACCAAACTCTTACCATTAAATCTAAACTAGCCCTTAAATCTATATTCAAATTCACCACACATGCTATACTATTGAAATAACATAAAAAACCCTCTAGATCTACTTCTAAGTTATCCACCTCTGTGGTTATGAAAAAAAAAACAAAGTACCTAAATGCATATCATACTTATGAATCCCTCACTTATACCTTCACTAGTATATTAAAAAACTAACTCAAGGTATACATGCATGTATGGCATAGATCATGTATAGTAATGTTGAGTGTATCAATATTCATGGTTTAACAATTATGAAAGTTGTTTCCTTTATGGGTTACATAAACTACCAGAATCCTGAATTACCTTGAGGGCCAAGAGTTTTCTTAAGTGCCAAGAATTTTCTTAAGGGCCAAGAATCCTGAAATCATTTTTGTAGTAGTATATGCCTGTCGGTGCAGAAAGTGATCAACAAGTAAATATTTGTAGTTTTGTCGTACGTTATGATCGGAGATGGCCTAGCACTCAATGACACAGGGTTTATACTGATTCAGGCAACGTGCCCTACGTCCAGTTTGAGTCGGTCGGTGACTTTATTCCTGAGCTCAGGTGCTCGAAGTTTGCAGTGGGGTTACAAATGAGAAGGAGAAAGATGGAGGGTACAAGAGGTCCGGTCGAACTCTGGTCAGAGGGACCGAAAGCGACAGGAGCCCCGCTATGAGCTAAGTTTTCAAGCGTGTGCTTGAGGTTCGAACCTGGCGGTTCTGTGGTTGTGAACTGGCGAACTTGATCGATCTAATGAATCTGGGATCACTTGAATGTTTGGGAGAGAGCATGTCCCCTTTTATAGATGAATGGGATGGCCTTACAAGTGAGAGTGAGAGAGTACGTATGCTTCTAAGCCTTGTTGCCCACGTCGGCAGGTACATGATGATGGTAGGCGCCCACAATACTGTTGGATGTCGGATGCACGTGGGAGGTTCCGTCGTTTGGTTCGGGTATGGCAGATGTCGGTATCTGTTATACTGTTGATGCCCAGAGGTATGAGGAGTTTCACCATGTTCACTCGGTACGGTGAATGCCGGCCCCTACAACACTGTTGATGCCCAGAGACATGTAGGGGGAGCCTTACCGTATGGGAGTTAATGGCGCCCACAATACTGTAGGAAAAATGTCGGCGCCTACAACACTGTTTGTGTCAGGGAGGTTGTAGAGTACTGTTTCTGCAGGCGTACAGGGTACGGTCCCTGGTATCGTGGTTTGACTTGTGCGCCCTGCCTTGCTTTCTCCGTTCGTTCCCTGGTCCTTTCCGAGCGGGCATCCCCGATCGGTTGGTCCTAGTCGGCTCTGATTGCGCCAGTCGGAGAAGAACAGTGAGCAGGGTTTTGCGTAGCCCGGTCGGAGATGTGGGGTTGGAGTCGGAAGTGGTGCTTTGGCCAGGCCTTCCGATCGGAAAGGCCGTCCAGCGGCGGGCTGGAGACCGAAGTGAACGCTCCGGTCGGAGAGGTGGGCCGGAGTCAGAAAACGGACATTGCTCCTCCTCGGCCAGACCTTCTGGTCGGTGATTGGATCGCCCTTCTAGCCTATTGTTTAGATACTTGGGCCGGCCCATGAATTGCGCGCTGTCTGTTTGGGCTGAGCCTTTGCGGGGAAGACGGTCCGCGAGGGACCCCGGATTTATGAACCCGACAATGCCACTTACAATAATTTGCACGCATGGTAAAATATTTTGTCAACAAACATTGCTTAGTGGTGTCCAAACATGCCATGTTATTTGCCATCATTAAAGTTATAAATCACAATATTTGTGTCACCCAACACTGACCCCAAAGTATACACAATACGATAAGCAATCTTCCCATGCATTGAATTTTCATGGTTATCTAAGTATATATATGTATGTACCCAGTAATATTAAGATGTTGAAAAATATGCAATGAAATTTGAATTAGGAAATTCTAAAGCAGTTCTGACAATTTGACTAAGAATTGCAGACATTCATAACTGAGATTATTAGCACATTTCATGTCTTCAATTTAAAACTTTGACGGCTACAACATTCTATTTTATATGATTGTTGCTATGATGAAGCATGTGACATGTACAGCATTTTGTTACCAGGTATTTTATTGTAATTGATGGCTTATGGGATGTGTCAGTTTGGCACATTATTAAGCGGGCCTTTCCAGCCGGTAACCAAAGAATAATAACAACAACAGCAGTTGAGAACGTCGCCCATGTATGCTGCAGTTATGACAGTAATAGCATTGTCAATGTCAAATGTCTTGGTACTGATCAAGCCAAAAATTTATTCATTGATAGAGCTTTTGGGTCTGAAAAAGGATGTCCACCACAGTTCAATGATTTCACAGATGAGATCACAAGAAAATGTGGTGGTTTTCCCTTAGCCATCATCTGCACTGCTAGACTTGTGGCAAGCCAACCAGAAACAGAACAGGAGCAGCAATTGGATTATGTCACTAAGTTTCTGCCAAACAATTTGAGTACACACTCATCTTCTATGGAGATCCTGAACCAAGTACTGAAACTGTGTTACAGTAGTCTTCCTCATTGTCTGAAGACATGTCTGCTGTATCTTAGTGTGTATCCAGAGAATTACTTACTTCTGAAAGAAGATTTAGTGAAGCAATGGATAGCTGAAGATTTCATATGTACACCAGAAGGGAAGGACATTGTAGACGTTGCCGGCAGTTATTTTGATGAGCTCCTGAGTTTAGGCCTGATCCAGCGAATAGATATTGTTAACTCTTACAGGAAGGGTTTGTTGTGCTACACAGTGCACCCTGTGGTATTTGATTTTATCACATGCAAATCCATGGAAGATAATTTCATCACCATCATAGATTATTCTCAGTCGACAGTAGTTCTCAGTGAGAAGGTTCGTCGACTGTCACTCCACTTTGGCAGTGCAACATATGCTACTACACCCGAAAGTGTGGAATTATCACAAGTTCGCTCACTCTCTTTTTTTGGACTCTTGGGTTGCATGCCTTCGATTGCAGAGTTTAAGCTTGTTCAAGTCATGATGCTCCATATCTGTAGTGACGTCGTGGACACGAGGTTTTCACTTTCAGAAATATGTAACCTGCTCCAGCTAAGATATTTGCAGGTCAGGTGCAACGTCACTGTGGAATTGCCAATCAAGATGCAGTGTCTAAAACACTTGGAAACACTAGAAATAAATGCAGGGGTAGAATATGTTCCATTGGATATTGTCTGTCTTTCAAGATTGCTGCACATCCACCTTGGAAAAAAGTCAAGTCCAAATCCGGCTTTTTCTTTAGTTGACTGGAACTGGTTACCCTGTTCTTCCATCTCCCTTCGGAGTTTTGAGTTGCTGCATCCCATTTGCATGTTTTCAAGGCTGCCCCTGCGGTTTCGTCAACTACACAAACTCCGTAGAATGGAAATTGTGGTCAGACAATTGTCGGACGACATTGATGTCCTAGCGGAGTTACCGGTTCTCAAACATCTGTCCTTGTACGTCCGAACACCACCCAATTTAGCAATAATCTTCAGCAGAGGAATGTTCCCAGCTCTCGAGTATTTCAAATTTGCCTGTGGTGTGCTATCGCTGGACTTTCAGAAAGGAACACTGCCCAATCTTCGTTGGCTCAAGCTAGTCTTCAACGCCCACAAAAGGGAGCAGTACGGTATTCCTGTGGGCATCAGCCACCTGTTAAGCCTCCAGAAAGTTGTTGCAGGCATTGGGTTAGCCCCTGGTGCTGGGGAATCTGACAGGATAGCTGCAGGGTCTGCGTTCAAGGATGCAATTAGACAGCATCAATGTCACCGAAGTTTCGAGGTGGTGGTGGAAAGGGTGGATCAAGTTGACGAGGATCGGAACCAACAGGAAGGATCCTCAAACGAACGTGGGCAAGTGCCACTGTGGAAGCTGCCGCCGATCCCGACCCCGCCGCAGCTCCCGGTCTTCACGGAGAGCAAGATCGAGGACGAGGTTGGTAAGTATCTGAAGTCTGAGCTGGCCTTCTCAAATGTCACATTTTGTGACTTGTATAGAGATCGATATCCTTTTTCTCACCTCTGTGCTCTGGCAATTCGCCGATGCAGCACGTTTTGTGGCGCACTCGCGAGCGGACATGATGGACGATATGTGGCCAATGCGGGAGGAGACCAGCAACAACTTTCCGTCCTGGATCATACAATAGTAATCCAAGCACATGAGCCAACACACAGTATAGTTAAATGTAGATACCAGGGATCAGTGTTCACTCCTGCCTTCTTTCCGTCAGTCTGCCAACCACTTTGCAAAAACCATATCTGTTTTCTTTCTCGCATTTTCCTATGACTTTCTACTCCAAAACTTGTTTGCTGTATGCAATTCCTCATTCACACTCAAACTTTGAAACTTGGTTTGGGTTCGCGTTCCCAACTTTCCACCCCTCCATTCTCAAGTGCACAAAAATATACTGTGCTACCAAATAATGCTTTTTCGAAAGATCCAGTTGCCTGGCTTTCATTGATAAGTAGAGGAGAAATATTTTTTACAGTACTCCCAAATATTCTCATACAAATAATTTGAGTAGTACTCCTTAGTTAATATATGCACAAACTCATACTCATTTCTTTAGAACTCATTTTGAGTACCCCAAGTGGAGGAATATCTCAGGCTAACATACGGCCTTCTTAGGCTAACAAATATCTCATGAATATAATAACTGCTTAAGACATGTTAGTTAGAAAGTAGGAGACTCACATTTTTTTGTCAAGCCTTATAAGCATTAATTCCTAAACTCATTTACATTTTTTGTCAAGCCTTGTAACCATACATTGACAAGAGATTTACAATTGTTATCAAGCCTTATGGGGTCAATGACGAAAACCTGAACCCACTTTAATTTAAGAAGTGGACACCATAATACGTTCTCGAAATATAAATGGTTAGGCACCCATGCTTTAAAATTCCAATACCCTTCTTTGTTTAGACCCCATTTGTGAGTGGTTCTGGCTCCTTGGCACGGAGGAGCCAGAGCCACTGAAATCCTAACTCATTTCGAGAAGAGAGATAAAAACAACTACTTGCTGCACGATGCCTAGAGGAACCAGAGAGCTGGTACACCAAAAATAGTGGTTCCACTGAAATCCTAGTTTATTTTGATAAGAGAGATATAACACCTCCTCGGTAAATAGTGCCCGGAGGAACCAAAGCCGAAGTACCAAGCAGGGCATTAATATTATTTCAAAAGCATACAACAGTAGCGGAAATGGCCATATTACGGAGCCTATGTCTTTTTATGAGAGCATTCCTAGCAAGGAAACTCACGATTTGGCATAATATTGTTGCACGTGTGGATCTTATATTACTAACCTAAATAAGGATTTGGATCCTTTTGTGTGGATTTACCAAATTATGACAAATTCACACTCAAGCCAATCTATGGTTTTCTTGTGAATAACGAAATGAAGGTTGCACAAAAGGTTGACATCTGGAAGTAACTCCCAGAAAAAAAAATCTCTTTTGGCTTTTTAAAGGAGGGGTCATCCAGACTACGAACAACCTAGATAGGCGGAATTGAAACAATAGTAAAATTTGTTGCTTTTGTAGTGAATTAGAAAGTATGTAGCACCTCTTCTTTGAATGTTGTTATGCCAAATGTCTATAATGTGCGGTGTACCTTGTTTCAGGTATCTCACAACCACATACATCAGCTCAGTTGTTCTGTTCTTACTCCAAGCAGTGGGTCAGAATCGTACATCGTTGTCATTGACGTGTGCTGCAACGCTTAGCTGGGCAATTTAGCACACACTAAAGGATTTTGTGTACAAAAACTTCTTTTGCAGGTTCTATTCAACAAGATGCACTGGTTTCAGTTTTGTGTGCTCTTATATAGCATACTAATGACCAGAAGGAACTGTTATCGTTAAAGGGTGTGTGAACTTTTAGAGTCAAGAGCTATGTAGTTCTTCACGTCTCATGGATGGCCATTTAGGATTCACATTGGTCAATAATGTTGAACTTATTTTGTTTTGTTTTGATCTTAAATCAAATCTTTGTCTCATGCCTCTTCGTTGAAAAGGTTAGAATCAGGAACAAATCCAGCATGTACAATACGAAGGATTGGGGATGAGCAAATTCTAAATCACTTCAGCTATTTAGATTGGATTCTACAGATGGGGTTAACATTTTGCATATGCCTACTATATACCCTTGTCCACCTGATACTCAGTATTGTTTGTGAGCTAAGATGCATATTTTTTATTATCTGGCTGTACTAAAATTTTGGGATCTATGCATCAATTGGCGCTGAGTCGTGGTCTGTAACACAGGCATTGCATCATATCAAGTCCCAATCATATATGTGCAAATGGCTGCCGAGCACGAATCTAATGTGTTTGCCACGATCCTTTGTTTTCTTTTTCTTTTTTTAAAAAATAATGCTTGTGAGAGGTGAGAACGTCTGTACGTGACAACCAGGCTCAATGGAATAACGATGTGTGAGACCCAGCCCATCGGGCCAGTCGGGCCCGACCGAATTCATGGCACTGTAGCGATAAGGTACTGTAGCTTCAGGGGTACTGTGTCATCGGCACGATATTCCCAGTTTAGTCCATACCGGAAATGGAACGAATGCTAGACCAGCTTAAAAGCCTGAACCTGGGAGGCCGTTAACTCCGGATCGATCTTTTTGCGCTAAGTGAGGACGAAAGCGTAAGAGAGTTGATTAGCAGGTGTGGTTCATTCAATATGTAGAGTAGGCCTTAGACGTCTTCCTAGGTCGGAGCGTTACAAAATGGTAATCAGAGCCAACTCTCGTGGTTTCACGGTTGTGTATGGTCCGGAAGCCTGGACAGGTTGTGCATGGCTCCAGTGAGGGCATGACATTTGGGCCGGGAAACTGGAAATACGGACATGGCCAAGAGAGTCGATCCTGAACATTTATCCCGTATGGGTAAGCTGGTTCGATAGCTCCATGAGGACATCGAATCCTTTGAGGGTGGGTGGATGTGAGACACAGCCCATTGGGCCAGTTGGGCCGGACCGAATTTGCTACACTGTAGCGATGAGGAAAGCCTGGATCTGTGAGGCTGATAACTCCGGATTGATCCTTTTGCGTGAAGCGAGGATGAAAGCGCAAGAGAGTTGATTAGCAGGTGTGGTTCATTCAATGTGTAGAGTATGCCTTAGCCGTCTTCCCGGGTCAGGGCGTTACAAAATGGTAATCAGAGCCAACTCTCACGGTTTTATGGTTGCGTAGGGTTCGAAAGTCTGGACAGGTTGTGCTTGGCACCAGTGAGGGCATGACACTTGGGCCGGGGAACTGGAAATACGGACATGGCCAAGAGAGTCGATCCTGAACATTTGTCCCGTATAGGTAAGGTGGTTCGATAGCTCGACGAGAATATCAAACCCTTCGAAGGTGGGTGGATGTGAGACCCAGCCCATTGAGCTAGTTGGGATAGACCGAATTCATGACATTGTAGCGATGAGTATTGTAGCTTCAGGGTACCATAGGGTCGGCACATTATTCCCAGTTTACTCCCATGCCTAAAACGGAACGAACGTTAGACCTGCTTAAAAGCCTGGACCTGGCTGGACCTGGGAGGCTGTTAACTCTGGATCGATCCTTTTGCACGAAGCGAGGACGAAAATGCAAGAGAGTGGGCCTTAGCCGTCTTCTCGGACTAGGGCGTTATACGATGTCTGTTGAATGCCAATATGCCATTAGTTTCTGTAGAAATTTAGTTCAGAAAAAAATTACCGATGCCGTCTATTGTACTCCACAACAGATAAAGTTAGAGGGCATTTAGACACAGAATGGGAACAACCAATCGTTGTTTTTATGGGACAATGCACCAGGATGGATCGAGGTAGCTAGAGGTGAGCTCTTGTTCAATGCAACGTGACATCGCCGAACAACAGCACCATGAAGCTCTTCCCATGGCGTCTTCGAGTAGTGCTCCCGCCCATGAGTTCCCTGTCTTGAATCCCCGGCCTGGACAGGTGGTTGAGGCTGAGATTTTTCGCCAGTTTGGTTCCTCGGTCAATTTTGATCCAGCTTCTTCTGCTCAGGAATTCTTTCTTGTCTTATCTGTGGGCAGATGCAAGTTTCGCCTCTCGTCTAGCACGGTGGGGCTTCTTCAATCTGTGCTTGGTGGTTCTTCTCAAGCCTTTCGAGTGGTGCAGCTGGGAGACCGGTTTTTAGGTTTTCGGTCTCCTCAAAGCTGGTGGGTTTTCATGTCTTCTAGCTTTGTTCTTTTGAGTGCTTGAATTTCAAGGGCTTCTTCCACCTCTGGCATGGTGGTGGACCAAATTACAAGATAGAATTACGTAGTTGGGAAGCAGAGCAATCCGCTAAATGTGTTGAAGTTGTTAAGCGCAACCGTCAGAATCAGCAGACTCGTCAGCAACAACGCCCGGTACGTCTATCAGGTGCAAATGCCAGTCCCATCTCCGGTGATCATCGTCTTCCTCGTATTTCTCCAGCTACTGTGTTTTCAAATTTTAAATCTTCCAATAACCTCGGCCGGAAGACAGTTTTCTCGCGTATTAATTTTGATTCCCAAGTTAATATGCATCATTCCACGGTGCTTGGACAAATTCAATGTCCTTCTTTAATCCCCCGCGCATGCATAAGTTATCACCGGCCAGAATTTTAGGCCCAGTGCCGGAGCAATCTAAGCTCAGCCCAGATCCAGACCTTTAATGCCTTTATGCCCTAGATGTTTGGCTCCAGCCCATGACCGGCCTTTTTGTAACGGCCCTATCCGTTGCCGTAAATGTCTCAACTTCGGGCATGAATCAGGAAATTGTAATGCCATGCCTCGATCTATGTGCCTCCCTTCTATGCCTGATTCAAGCGGCCCTTCATCTTCAGGGACTCAGAACACTTATCAGTCGCTGCCGGGTGGGCCGTAGTCACCTCCACAGCTAAATTTTTACCACACTTTTGCTGAATATATTAATCAAGTCACTGGCTTTCTTCCCCTCCCTCCATCGTCTATACTTGGCCATATGGCCCGAGGCCCGTTGGCCCGGCCCACGACACGATGTTTCAGCCCGACCCAGGCACGGCATGGGCCGGTGGCTGGCGGGCCCAGGCTGGCTCGGCCCGACCCTTGGGCCATGCCAGGGCCTCACTTTCGGCACGGCGTGCCAGCCCGGCCTGGCCCGACACTTTGCAGGCCCAGAAATGGCTTCACAGTATATATACGTTGAGCATAACTGAAACCCTAAACTCTCTCCGTCTCCCTCAGGCACCGTGCCCTCCAACCCTTTGTCTCCGTCTCCCTCGGGCGCCGCTCCATCTCTCTCTCTCTCTCTCTCCCTCCCCTTCAGGTGCAACTCCATCCCTCTAGCTCTCCCTCATCCCGAGCACAACCGAGCAGCCACGCCCATGGCTAGGGCGCGCTCCATCCCTCTCCCTCTCCCTCAGGCGGCCATGGTGGCGCAAGAGGCGTGCATGGAGGCCAGGGCTGGCTCGTGTGCATGGAGACCACGATGGCGCAGGGCGGGCTCACGCGGGTTGTGGGCACAAGGATCTGTGCAGCAGTCGCTCCTGCACCATCCTCGGTAGGGGATCCAGCGCCACCACCTCCACGTCGATGGCCGCGCGCATCGTCATCAACTCCGACAATAGATCAGGCAGGAGCAGCTCCTCCCCCGTGCAGATCCGGCGGGCTCCCTCCTCCCTCCCTCTCCCTCGGTAGATCTGGCGACCCGGTGGAGCTGGCAACCTCGGCGACGGCCGGCCTCGGGTGGATCTGGCGGGCTCCCTCCCCCCTCTGTCCGTGCAGATCCGGCGCATCTGGATCTTGGCGGCAGACATCTAGATGGGAAACTTTGTGTAGCTTGTTCTAACTTCTATCGTTTTGCAGGCCACGGGCTTCTTGCTTAGCTACGGTAGCCACCGTTGAGGGACCGGAGTGCCCGCGATGGCCGGTGGCGACGATCCCCTTGTGTAGCGCTGCCTGCGACGCTAGGCCAGTCGGGCCATCGGGCCGGCACGGCACGGCATGAGGCCTTTTAGGGCCGTGCTTGGGCCATTAGTGCTGCCCGTGGCACGGCCTGATGCACCTTCGGGCCATGCCGAGCACGGGCCCGTGCTGGGCCAGGCCAGGCGGCCCGAATGGCCATCTATACCATCGTCGTTCACTGGAGCCAAACCTGGCGTCTCAAGGCGTCGGAGTTCATCGACGAGCTGTCATCCCTTTCTTTACTACTGCCTTCAAAAGCTTCCTCAAGCATCATCTGCTCCTCTTTTCGTGAGTTTGCTACTCGGATTCTTGGCATTCGTTGGGCTCCTGTTTCTTTGCATATCGCCTAGACTCTAAAAACCCCAAATTCTAAGTGCCATCTACTCTGCCGGTTATGGCTTATCGCTTTATTGATCCGAGGCCTTTTCTGCCGCCTAGAGCACAACGAGTTATGGTTCCTGGGTGTCCAGCAATGATGAGGGTTGTGACAGGCCGCATACAAGAACAGAACAATGATGTCGCCATCGCTCATCTCCATCCTTTGCCATAGGAACAACTAAACTTTGACATCATCAGGGATATTCTGGTAGATTTTCTGAATGTGCAGTTGGGCATACGTACTCTGACTATGCAGCCCTATCCCCATGGATAGGCATACATTTGCTTTTCGCACTTGTTCCATAGAGATTTCCTGATTCAGAATAGTCCCCATCAATATGCTAATGGGCACATTTTGTTTATCCCCCATAACAGAGCATGGAACAATCAAACTACTGTCTTTACACATGAAGTTTGGTTAATATTGATTGGTCTCAATCTTGACCTCTGGACCCATTCCCTAGTGGACAAGGCCATTTCCCAATTTGGTAAGCTGATAGTATGGGAAAAAGATCATGATCACATGGCTACAGTTCTAGACAAAGCAAGAGTTTCTGCATTAGATGCCATCCCATGGTTCTTTAACTTTACTGAAAGTTCAGAGCCAGAATCTGATTGTTGGGCTATTCAATGTGAGATTCTCTTGACAAGGTTGTTGGGTGCTCAGCCACAAGATGAAGATTTCCCACTTGAGGATCTTGATTTTGTTGACCCAAACAACTTTGACTTCTTTGGTTTTTGGCAACTAGATCAGGGACCAGCCAACCCCCCAAATGGGCCACAGAATCACTTCAATGCCAATGCCACAAATCTTCAGGTCATGGGATGGGCCCCTTGGCCTCCTCAGGTTGATGGATAATTTGCTGCACAAGTTCAACAAGTCTTTTAGGCAGCCTAGGTAGCCAACATTGTTTTTGTAGAACCTCAACAATTTGATGCTTGGCAGGAGGAAGCACCACCTCTGATCCCTCTTCAGTCAGAGCCTGTGGAAGAAATGATTATCAATCTAGCTACAAATGGTAATCAGATATTTGCAAGGTTTGTGGCTAATCAATAGGAACATGTCCTAGCTATGGATGAATTCACTGACACAGATTCAAAGGCAGAACCCCAACCTGTGGCTTTGCCTATACCACCAGAGGAAATTGTTCTTTTTCCTAACTTCAACAATCTTCAACCTGTGATACCTCTTCCTAAAGATGAAATCTAGCTGGAAGACCTACTTGGCTTTGATGGCAACAATCATCCTAAACCTGGGCCTTTTGAACAGAACATTCAACTTGGAATGGTGTAGATTTCACAACCTTCTGCAGACCCCATTTTTGGGAATCTCCCTCAGCTTGGACCATCGCCATAAGCTATCAGGCTTTGGGTAAAATTCTTCTCTCATCACTCTAATGTCTCTAGTCCTATTCTTATTCCTGACACTTGGATAGATTTCTTCTCCTTTCTTCTTCTACAGTCTCCAACCTTTGACTAGGCAAAGGACTTCCTACAATCAAAGGCCTAGGACTTGTTTGGGGCTGAATCATCTAGTAATGCTACACTTTTTCCTTGCCAAAAGAATGCCCAAATGTTGATTTCTCTGTCTACAAATATTTTGAGCCATCTTCCTATGTTGTCCTAGAACTTCTTGATGATGAGCAGGCCTCAGAAAGGGAAGACCTTTTGCCAAACAACCCTGAAGAAACCATGACACCCAAAAAGAGAGAGCAGAACCAAAGGAAAAGCCCCCCTCTCTAAAGGTGAAGTTAGAAGGAGTACAAGGCTGAAGAAGCTAAATAATGGCTTCAAATCTTCTTCCTGTAAAGACGAGAATTGCTTGCATTGCTCAGCTACACCTCCAACCATTTCTCCAAAGGTTATCAGAAACCTTAGTGTTTCCTTCTATGGTCTGAATCCTGAAGACCTATGACCAACTAAGCTTAGTGCCCAGCCAAAGAAGAAGACAGCAGTAGGCAAGAAGCAAGACAAGTCTACCTCTGCTGAATCTTCCAATGATGATGAAGCTGCTCCTGGTCCTTAGTAGTTTAGGACCCCTTTTTTATCTTTTGTGTTTAAATGACTACTAGAACTTGGAAAGTTTTATGTTGGAATGTTTGGGGTATTAACTCTGACAAAAAGTGGGATGCTATCAGAGGTTGTGTAATGGAAAGCTCTTGTGACATTGTCTGTCTCCAAGAGACTAAAAAGCAATCTTTTGATATTTTGTTCATTAAGAAAATTTGTCCTTCTGTCTTTGATGCTTTTGATTATATCCCTGCTCTAGAAGCTTCTTGGGGCCCTATCATTATCTAGAAGTCTAGTCTCTTCACTGGTACAAAGATCTTCCAAAATGAATTTTGCCTTTCTTTGGAATTCTGCTCTAAGTTTAATAATGACACTTGGATCTTTTCAAATATTTATGCCCCTTGTACTTATGCTGGTAAGTGGGATTTTCTAAACTGGTTAAAAAATGTTTAGGTGCCAGATTTGACTAATTGTCTATTGGTAGGTGACTTTAATCTTTACAGAAGTCCAGATGATAGAAACAAACCTGGGGGTGATCATGTTGAAATGTATCTGTTCAATGAGGCTATTAGTGCTTTGGGGCCTGTTGTTTGAGTTACCTCTAAAAGGCAAAAGGTTTATTTGGGCTCATAAGCAATTTGCACCTCTCCTAGAGCATTTGGATTGGTTTTTTACCTCTACAAACTGGACCATTACTTATCCTACCACTTTTGTGTACCCTTTAGTACTAGAGACCTCTAATCATGTGCCATGTGTGGTTTCCATCTCTACTACTATCCCTAGAAGAAGCATTTTTAGGTTTGAAAATTATTGGATGGAACATTAGGATTTTATGTCCATTGTTCAACAAGGTTGGGTTGCCCCTCAGCATATTTCTGATGCAGCCAAGGTCATCACTGCTAAGTTTAAGAATCTGAGAAGAGTCTTGAGAGAATGGCAAAGTAGCCTTTCTAATCTTAAAATGACTATCTCCAATGTCAAGTTAACCCTGTATTTTATTCTTTTTATTGAGTAGTTCAAGTGGCCCTGCAAAGTGGGTCACCCTGGGTGATGCCTATGCCAAATTCTTTCATGCTAATGCTACTATTAAATATAGGAGAAACCGCATTACAACCCTAGAAGATTCATCTAGTCATATTGTCACTGCTCATGAAGATAAAGCTGATCTGATTTGGTGTTCTTTCAAAGAAAGATTAGGGATTTCTTCTTTTACAAGGATTCATTTCAATCTATCTACCTTGCTGCAAAATGTTCATGATCTATCCTCTCTGGTGGCACCCTTTGAAAAAGAAGAAATTGACTTGGTAGTTAAGCTCTTGCCTTCAGACAAAGCTCCTAGTTCAGATGGCTTCAACATAGACTTTGTCAAAAAGTGCTGGCATCTCAACTGCAATGATTTTTATAACCTCTGCAATGCCTTTTACTTAGATGATGTTTGTCTGCAAAGTCTGAATGGCTCTCACATTGCCTTGATTCCTAAGCATGATCATGCTATCAAAGTGTCTGACTTTAGGCCAATTTCTTTGCTCAATGCTTCAACTAAGATAATCACTAAAATTCTGGCAAATGTTGGTGGTCCTTAACTCCCATTTCTTACCACCAAATATTACATAAAATGAAGTCAGATAAACACCAAACTTAGAATTAGGGCTTATAAATAACAAGTTTCACGAGTTTTGGTAATTATTCATTTGCAGGTGCCATGCTGGAATAACACGGAAAATGAGCTAGAAACATATAAAGAATATAGCAAAACAACACCCGACATGAGCCCAAGGGGGAGAAGGCCCATTTACCAGCAAACTAGGTCCCAATAAGGTGGAGAACAAGGTCAAACCCAAATCCAAACATCTCCAATCAGTGCCAAACCCCCATAGGCCCACTCAAGAAGTCCAAAAGGAGTCAACCACCAAGGATGGGCTCATTTGGGCCCAGTTGGGGTGCGGCCACACCCAGGGGGCGCCCACACCCCTTCTGGCTTGTCTCAGGCCCAACTTCAGTAAGGCGGTGCACTTAATGTCCTGAAGGGCGGTGCAGGGTGATTCCCCCAAATATTCCCCTCAGAACCGCCCTCAGCTTGCTATAAAAGGAGGAGGGAGCCCCCTCACTCAGACAACACTACAAGGAGAAGAGCTACACCACTAGAGAAATAAGAGCATCACTCCAAGGGCTTAGGCCCTAGCTATCTAGAGTTGAGTAGTAGGGAGAGATGTGAGGGGGATAGGGAAGCACCAGACCTATCGGCAGTCTCCCCGAGCTAGTACCTCAGCAAACACCTACGTTGTACCTCAATGGATCTTTTTCTAAGTGAGTATTCGTGGTTCTTATAGGCTTAAGCTTTTTGAATAGTTAAGCTTTTCTATTATTTGCTTACGGGATCATCATCTGTTCTCGTAGTGGATAGTCTAGTAGAGGGCTCCTGATAGAGATGGATAACCCTGTACGACGCTAGAGTAGTAGTTGATAGCATAGACGTGGTGTCTAGGCTAGAGGCTACCTTCGTTTGCCTCGTTCCCCACGGTTGAGGGGTAGGTGGCAGGTGGTGACAGCCATGTCCGTCCCTTATAATCCCCCACGTTTAGGTTCGGCGTAGAGCTACAGGCTGGAGGCGCTTGGCAGACCAAGTGTAAGCCAGTGCCCGAAGTGAGCAAGTAGAAGTAGAGTTTATCTATCCTTAGACCCTAAAACTATAAGAATCCATCTCTACCCTCGCCAACTCTACCCTTGTGTTGTCCTTAGACAAACCAGTTAGAAGAATACCAACCGTTCCCTGTGGAAAATACGATACCCTGAATACTTCTAGGTGAAGTGCTACAACGATAATTCCGTGCACTTGCGGATTCTTTCTGTTTGCGTTAAGAAATACCAACAAGCATTTCTAGCGCCGTTGCCGGAGAACGGTTGCTGTATCATCTTCGAACCTAGTTCATCCTTGTATCTTTTATATTTTCTTTTTACAAAAACAAAAATATTTCTTTTATCTTTTTCACCATGAAGACAACTTCAAGTCCAAACCTTTCCGCTTCAAAGGGTGAGTTCCTTGAGCCACCTTCAAAACCAAACCGTTCATTTGGCTGTGAACTCCACCCTGGCTTGATAGCCATGGTTCGGGCACAACCCTTCTCAGGACATGATAATGAAGGCCCTTGTAATCACCTGCAAGAGTTCGAGGAAATGTGTTCATGCCTGAGCATCTCTGGCATGACTCAAGAAATTCTAGAGTGGAAATTGCTTCCCTTCTCTCTCATGGGGAAGGCGAAGCAATGGTACACTCAAGCCATAGAAAGTATGAATGGGGACTTGGATGAACTTAAAGACAAGTTTTATCTTGCATTCTTCCCTATGTCTCGTATCGTCTCTCTACCAAGGGCGATCCTCGACTTCGAGCAGTACGAGAAGGAATCCATAGGTGCAGCCTAGGCTAGGTTTTCAATGTTAATACACTTTGGCCCAAACTTGTCTTTACCCGATGGCATGTTACTGCGTCTCTTTTGTTCGGGTCTTGACATGGAGTCTGACCTATGCCTTGACATGACCACTAGAGGACGTTTCATATACAAACCTATGATGGAGCAAGTGACATTCCTTGAGCACTTCATAGACAAACACACTTCCTTCGTCATGAAAACTAGAACCCTCCAGGCAAAAGCCATGTTAAGCTTTGAAGAGCCCTCATCAGCCGAATCCAAACCCATAGCATCTTTAGATTCGACTGATGAACCCTCACCTGAACCACGAACACCGAAGGAAAGAGTAATTCATCCTTTGGAGTTCCCTATCGAATTCGAGGATTATGGCAATACCTCGAATCATTCTTGGCACGAAAAGCACACAACACTTCCTTCTAAGGAAGCTTCTCCCAAAGTGGAACCATCGAAGGAATGGTTAATGGAAGTGAAACATTTTTCTGAAGCAATTCAGATTCTTTCGCTCGCCACGACCATGCCTTGTTCATTAAGGGGAACAACCATAGAAGCCCTTCACAACCCCACTATCGAGACTAATATCATGTCAGAATTCCTTGCGAAAACTCTTTTGAGCAACATGCCACTAGTCTCGACCAACAAACTCTTCAAAAGTCCGTCAGGACTCATCTTCGAGTGTTGTGGGATTACTAGGGTCGTGCGTCACACCCAATTTTGAAGGATAAAACCAGACGTATATTACATGTGTGCCAGGATCAAATTACACACATGCAACGGCTTCATCAATGGTCTAATACATAGTGTTCATGCATGAAAGAGTAAACGAGTACAAATAACATTATTATAAGTCTTTCATCAAAGTTTAGCGGAAACATAAACGGTAGTGTTCGATGGTAGCATAAAGACGATGACGTTGACAACATAACGGATCCACCTCGCCATAGGAAGGTCGACGATAGGAACACGAGCCTAACACCCTAGTAGATCTTTAGGGAACTCCTCCTCCTAGTCTTGTGAGGAGGAGGAGCCTTTATTTGTGATTATAGAAAGGGTGAGTCCTTGTCGAACTCAGCAAGTACAGGCAAAAAGTAAATGAATTGCAAGGCTTAAACAAATGTAGGATGAATCAGGCTTACTGTAGGTTAGCATTTTAGTTGACAAACTTTTATTATTGCAACCTATTTACTAAGGTGAGTGAAAGATCCCAACCATTAATTATAAAGAAAGATCATTATTATATCATTATAAACCGAGGTAGCAACCTCAACCTGTAAAACCATCAACACCTGTTCATCTAAACCAATTTCTAATCATGTGAGGGTCTAGGCCACTCATATCCGTGAGCAGGGCTGATATACTAGGTTCACACTCTACAGAGGTTGTACACTTTCACTTCAAGTCATGATCCCCATATGCCATGGTGATCAGACCCAAAACACTACCGAGGTGAGGAGGCATGGTTTCACTACGAGACTGTTCATAGGTTTGAACTAATAGAATGCAACCCACTAAGGTTTCACCTTGGCGCATGATATCCATCCCCGTAGCCACGAGACTCGAACAACCATAACTTAATCTCCATTACCTAGGTTCCCCTCATGCGCCTACCTAGTAAGTTGCATGCTACTAGTAGAGGTCCTGCTAATTTGTCAAGCCAGAGCCATATGGCTTGAAGCTGTACGGGATGTCCTAGGTGGTTGCTCCACGAACCGGTCCTTAGGAAGAGCACATACGAGTACCCCAAGAAACCAGAAAAGGTTGCAGTACTCGTTCCCCCTTTCACCTTAAACCATGTTGCTATAAAAGCATCTTTTAACAATTATTGTAATAAGCCATTAGTCAGTATTACTTCCATCATCATTCCATAAATGTGGTTGGAGCAACTAAGCAGAACTACACTACCCATATTATGAAACCCTAGGGATACAAAGATGATAGTAAAGGGCTAGTCATGTCCTTAGGGTTTGCAATACTAAGACACATGCAATGAAAGTAAAAGTGAATTAAATAGTGAGTAGGTAATCAAAATGATCAAATGGAGCCTGCACTTGCCTTGTCCAAGCTCGGGTTGCTCAAACTCCTCAGGAACCTGCTCCTCGTCTTCCACGAACGTGTCATCCTCTAAACGCATCAGGCATCACACACGAGAGCAACACATGCAAACAAACAAACATGCGTTTAATTATAAACAGTACACCAATACATGAAACAGGAGTAACCCCACTCGTAAAACTATTCTACACATCAATACGAAACCATAGAGACGAGAACCACCTAAATCAGAGCTAAAACGAGCAAGTTATGACCTAATTAAGCTACTGATGGCATTGTTGTAATTTAATTGAACTAATTTCACATTTAAAACAATTAAAAACAAAAAAGAAAAGGCTTTTGGGCTTCGGGTGCAAAAACCAGTGGCAGAGTACGGCCCCACTCCATGATGGTGTACGGCCGGTGGCGGCGAGGCCAGCGGTGGAGCTGCTCAACGGCGACGGTGCACTCCGACGAGGCGGAACGACATGCAGAGAGGGAGAGAGGGCACGCGTGAGCGGCACAGGCGTGATCCTCGTCTCCACACGAAGGCCGTAGGGCTACTCACCGCGATGGAGCGGTGACGAGGATGGAGATCGATGGCGACAGCGCATGCGGCGGCGGCCACTTTGATCTAGGGTTCTAGAGCGCTAGAGAGGAGGTGGCTAGGGTTGGGGAAAAGAGGTAGGGGTGGTGGATCCATCCCCTTTATAGGCGGGCCAAGGCGAACCTTGGTTCACGTGCACGGCGTGGGGTGGCGGCAGACCCAACTCGGGCTCGGGCCTATCTCCAAGAAGGAGAGCCACTTTGGCGTGGGCCGCTGGCAAGCAGGGCCTAGCTATCAGTGACAGAGTGCGGGAGTGAGCTAGGACACGGCTACGAGAGCGGTAGCGGGCGACTGGAGCATGGGCGAGCGTGGCTGCAGCGTAGGATGGCCAAGTTGGGCCACCGTGGGCCGGCTGCGCTGCTGTTGGGCTTGATGAGCGCGTGGAAAGTCTAGCATAGCTGGCTGGCTGGCCGAGGTAGGCTGTGGTAGGCTGGGGGCGGCCGGGGCTGGCTGGTAGCGTCTATGGCCGGCTGGGGCTAGCCAGGGCCAACCAGGGGCTAGCTGGAGCTGGCTAGAGGTGGCTAGGGGCTAGCTAGGGTTAGCTAGAGCAGTCAGAGGGTGGCTAGGGTAGGCTAGAGATTAACTAGGGTTGGCTAGGGTTAGCTAGGATAGGTTAGGGACTAGCTAGGTTAGGTTGAAGCCCAAAAGGAGAAAGAAAGCAAAAGAGAAAGGTTTTCCTTTCTAAATAAAAATAGATTTTGAATTGGAGTTTTCATAA
This sequence comes from Miscanthus floridulus, assembly GCF_019320115.1. Lineage (NCBI taxonomy): Eukaryota > Viridiplantae > Streptophyta > Magnoliopsida > Poales > Poaceae > Miscanthus > Miscanthus floridulus. Next base: position 116,235,446 of record NC_089589.1, on the reverse strand, counting down.
ATGGAGTTTTCAAAAAGAACCTAACCACACTCAAAGCAACCAAAGAAAACAATGCAGCAGCATGAATGCAACAATTCATGGTTTCTACCTTATATTTCATTTAAAGATTTTGTGAATCGTTAATATTTGCCTATGAATGTAAAGCAACTATTGAAATAAAATCAATTTCAACTCTACTTTTGGAAAAGCAAATTTTAGGGTGTGACAAACCTACCACCCCCCTTAAAAGAATCTCGTCCTCAGGATTAGGAAGACTCTGAGAATAACTGTGGATAGTCTGCCTTCAACTCATCCTCTCTGTGTGCGAGGCGAACCTATAATGAAATCCATACTGACCTCATCCCACTTCCACTTGGGTACCTTCAGTGGCTGTAGCAAATCAACTGGCCTCTGATGTTGTACCTTTACTCTCTGACAAGTATCACACAAGGCCACATACTCACCAATGTCCCTCTTTATACCATACCACCAATACCAATCCTTCAGATCTTGATACATATCAGTGCCTCCAGGATGGATAGAGTAAGCTGACTCATGACTTTCCTTTAGTATTATATCTTTGATGCTTTGGATGTCAGGCACACAAAGTCTATGCTTAAACTAGATTGTCCCTTCATGGTCAATCCTGAATCTGGGAGCTTTATCTTTCTTGAGCAACTCAACAATTTCCTGGATCCTTTCATCTTTCTTCTGACCATCCTTGATTTCCTGTTCTAGTGTCGGTTCAACATCCATAGAGATTCCCTGAGCGTCAGCAATAAAACCTAGATTGAGATACTCAAACTTAGCTATCAACTCTAGAGGTAATTCTATAGCTGCCAACATGTTCACCTGACTCTTCCTGCTAAGAGCATCTGCCATGATATTTGCTTTACCAGGATAATAATGAATCTCTAGCTCATAATCCTTCCTGCATCAACACACAACCCAAACCTTGACGAGAAGCGTCACAATAGATAGAAAAATCCTTAGTGACATTAGGCAGAGCTAGAACAGGTGTTGTAGTCAACCTCTTCAATTCCTCAAAACTGGCTTGGCACTGATTAGTCCACTTGAACTCTTTCCCTTTCTCTAACAGAGCAGTCATCGGCTTAGCAATACTAGAGAATCCTTCAATGAACTTCCTGTAGTAACCAGCCATTCCCAGGAAACTCTAATTTCACGAACTGTATGGGGTGGGCTCCACTTGAGCACATCTGCCACATTTTTTGGACTAACAACAACTCCACCATTAGATATAACATGCCCAAGGAAAAAGATCTCTTTCAGCCAGAACTCACACTTACTCAACTTAGCATAGAGCTGATGTTCCCTTAACTTCTACAAAACTAGCCTTAGGTGTTCTTCATATTCTTCCTCAGTCTTGGAATATATCAGGATGTCATCAATAAAAACCACAATGAATTTATCCAAATACTCCATAAAAACTTTGTTCATCAAGTACATAAAGTAAGCAGGAGCATTGGTCAACCCGAATGACATAACAGTATATTCATAAAGACCATATCTGGTAGTAAATGCAGTCTTTGGAATGTCACTAGGCCTAATTCTCAACAGATGATACCCTAACCTCAAATCTATCTTAGAAAAAACACATGCTCCCTTCAACTGATCAAACAAATCATCAATTCTAGGCAAAGGGTACTTGTTCTTGATGGTTACCTCATTCAGTGACCAATAGACTACACACATTCTCTGTGTCCCATCTTTCTTGTCTACAAAGACAATCGGGGCTCCCCAAGGTGATGAACTAGGACGAATGTACCCTTTAGATTGTAACTCCCTTAATTGTTTCTTAAGTTCTTCTAATTCATTAACAGCCATTCTATAATGTCTTTTAGATATAGGTGCAATACCAGGTGATAAGTCAATAATAAACTCTATCTCACGTTCAGGTGGCATATCTGGCAATCCATCTGGAAATACGTTTAGAAATTCACGCACGACCTTGATATCTTCAGCTGCTCCAAGACTAAGATGATTCACTGACCCCTGACTATCTGGTAACATAGAAACTATGACCTCAATTCCCTTCTCATTGGGGGCTATAATAGATAATGTTTTCTCTATGCACTATATGACTCCCTTAAATTTGGTCAACCATCTCATCCCCAAAATCATATCTATCCCTTCTGACTCTAGTACAATAGGATTAACTGGAAAATCTACCCCCTTATTTTAATGCTTAGTCCAGGACACATGACATTAGTATTCATTCTTCCCCCAAGTGATTTGACTACCAAAGTGTTTTTCATAGTACAAGTGTCTAAGTTATGTTTTTCTACAAATCGTGCACTTATGAATGTATGAGATGCTCCAGTATCAAACAAAACTATAGCAGGGTATGAGTTGACAAGGAACATACCAAGCACGACATCCGGTGCCACCACCGCAGTATCCACCTTCACATGGTTCACCCTTCCATTCTAAGCTTTTTGTCCTGGCCCGGGTTGCCCATTGCGTCCTTGCGGTTGTGGTCCATTCTGCACCTATCTCTTGGGGCAGGCATTGGCATAGTGTCCCACTGCTCCACACTTGAAGCAGGCATTACCAGCGGGTGTAGGGCTGGCATTGCTTTTCCCCTGAGCATTATTGGGAGTAGGCTAACGATGTGCCTAGTGGTTCAGACGTTGCATCTAGTTGTTGTTTTTGTAGCGCTGGGTCTGACTCTGTCCTTGGGTACCAGCTTGATAAGCAGGGAGGGGTTGCAAACCCTGTTGGTTGTTGAAGCGGGGTGACTATTGCTAGCTTGCTGCTGATGAAAATTGGACTTTCAGCGCTTGCTCTCTAACATGAGCGCCTTGTCCACCAGCTCCTAGAAACTACCATAGGTAGTGCTTGGCAGCATGTACTGCAGGACATCATTGAGTCCCTTAAGGAAATGTTCCTGCTTCTGATCATCCTTCTCAACTTCATTGGGGGCATACCGCGACAATTGTGTGAAGTTGTCGCGATATACACATATGGACATGGAGCCTTGCTTCAGAGGCATGAACTCCTTCTTCAACTTAATGAGACCAGTAGGCACATGGTGCACCCTAAAGGCCTCCTTGAACTAATTCTAGGTGATAGCATTGGGGTCCTCCTGCACGAAGCTATACGCTTCCCACTAGTCGAGCGTAGCTCCCTATAGCTGGCTAGAGCCGTACAGGACCTTCTCCCTGTCATTGCACTGAGTAATGATGATCTGCCTCTCCATAGCTTTCAGCCAGTCATCCACCTACAATGGCTTAGTGCTACTAGAAAAGAACGGTGGGCGTCCCTTCATGAACTCCCCACGCTTGTCCCTAGGTGGGGCAGGTTCATGGTTTCCTCCTTGGTTCTAGTTCTGGTTCATTACTGTCATCATGTGGGCCATGCCTTGCATGAGTTGGGTCTACATAGCCACAAGCTGCTCAATGGTCATCTAAGGAGGCGGTGGTGGGTTGTCGGCATTGGTGGTGTTGGCACTCTGGTTAGCACCAGCACCAGCATCGCTCCTTGTCTGAGGCATCAGGTATATGAAAGTAGAATGGTATAAGCATATGCAGTCCAAGTATGTAATTGCTCTATGTATGTAAATTGCAGATGCACAACATTTTCTCATAACAGGAATATAGCTGACCTCCCAGATTCTCATGATATGATAGATAACAGATATAATATAACAACTCTAACAGGTAACATGAACAGGTAGTGCACATGATATGATATGATACAACAGATATGATAAAGCCACAGAAGATATGATAAAACATGACATAAGAGACTAGTAACCCAAACCAACTATTCATTATTATAACTTAATCTTGTTTTGATGACATTGTGGACATCACCCCAAAATCCATCGTAATCATTACAAAGAAGCAAACCACATGTGGACATAATAATAATCAAGTTCTCAAGCACACTCAAGCTAACCACAAACTAGCACACGACTAACTAAATGACTCACTCTGCTAACGACATTTGAAGTGATCTAATGTGGCATTTATTTATTTCATAGAGGGGGCATTGTTGGCATTTCTAAGGGTTACTACTAATACGAAGTTCAAACCGCCCAGAAATGCTAATGGTAGTTATTAACGTGTCACTTGGTTGAAGTTCTTAGCCACCTATTATAAACCTATATCTCCTAGCTTAACTAGGTTGTCACCCTAGTAATGATGCAAGAGATATGTTTGGATACTACCTAGCACTACTACTAGAATAATACTAAGCAGTTATTATTAATGCGAGTGACTAGAGAGAATATATATATATATATATATATATATATATATATATATATATATATATATATATATATATATATATATGAAAGTATCCGCAAGCATACAGATAATTATATCATTGTAGCATTTTACCCAACAGTATTCCAGGTATCGTTATTTATATTTTTACCACTGGGAAGGTCTAGCATGGATATGTATTGTGAACTCATACTATTGAAGGAGAAAATAACCATAGCCAATCCTCTACTCATAACAGGAACAAGTCATAAATAAAATAAATATAAATAATAAGTATTGACAGGGATAAATCACTCATAGCACTCTTTCCTATAGCATTAGCATGGTCAGGTAGAATATTAGAGGAATAATTCCTAAATCATTCTTACTTACAAGTCAAAGCATACATTTGATTAGTGCAATTACACCTAGTAATCATTGCTAAGATCATTATCATATCTACACAGAAGGGATATTACGAAGGTAGAATGAGGGCAGAGCTTGTTCTATCTTTGTAATCGGACCCTATGTGCACCTATATTCGGGGAGTGGACTACAAAGAACTCAACGGGAGTGTCACATCTATGATCTACCACATGACCCAGAATATAGGGTATATTCGCAGGTAAACAACGTATAAGCACCACGCTTACACAATGTCGACCACCCACCCATAGATCTTTAGAGTGAGTGCCATATGAACTTATGCATAAACATGATAATAAACTAACTATACTAGATATATAATCAAAGTAGACAATGAACATCATAATGAAGAATATGAACAAGATGAATATTGATATTGTCATAACAATTGTATCTAACATATAAAAACAATGGAGAAACAATAGAGAGAGGAGTACAAGAGTTTATACCGAACCATGCTCTAGACAAGATCAGGAATCCAAGTGAAGTCCTGCTTGCCTCCCTCTAGATCTAACCTAACTAGCTATGCTATGGAGGTGGAGGAGCTCTGAGAAGATTAGGGTTTCTATCTACAGACGACTTGATGACTTCTGATCTGAATTTTCTCCCTCAAGGGGGGGGCTAGGGTCTGGTTATATATCCCTAGGGAAGCAACGTGAGCCCATAGATCAAACTGACTTAAGCAATGGCCTAGATACATCGTCAACTTCAGTGAGAGATCGCCTCTCCAAGATGGCTGGTAGGTGGGTATATGGGGGCTGGCCGACCGGCCCCACCTAGCGGCGTCTCGTCCTCCGCTTTGGTGATGTGGCTTCTAGATCCTTCTAGAGTCTTCCCACATAGTTGCCGCGGTGGAATTCCATATTTTCCTTTGACGTTTAGGTCCTACTTGGCGGTTTTCTGATTAAACCCTGCTGGAAACATAGATTCACCAAAACTCGTGGAATTTGTTAGTTTAGACCCTTAGACCTTCATTGGTGATTATATTTATGCCCTTATATATTTTTATATGATGATTTATAATGGTTGTTAACTATCGTCAACATGCATCTCCTAATCAACCCTAGTCTGACCACTACTAGCTCCGTAGCGTGGATCCTGATGAGGCGGGGAAAGGGCATGCTAAAATGGTGGTGGTGGTGTCTATCCTGCCAACTGGGCCTAAAGCTTAGTGCTCCTCCTCCTGTCCTCCTCTTGATGCTAGCGAAGCTGCTTGGTCTCCATCAGTGTAGCATTCAGCTCTGTGTTGGTCATCGCCAACATCTCCACAGTAGGTATCATCATGTCATTCTCCTCTCCAGCTATAGAAGCAACCCTTGCTGCCAACTACCCACGGTGCTTGCGGGGGTAGTAGCGATCCCCATCCTAGTTGATGATATGGAAGAAGTGGTCGTGGTAGGCGTAGAGCACCTAGCGAGCTGCATCACTAATGGCCACCATCTGAGTGCTTCTAGGAGCGGGAGATTCATGAACAGACACCACTCGAAGAACTCTCAGATATGGATTGGGCCTTCCAACCTGACCGTAGATCCTCCAATAGCTCTGGTAGTTCGGGTGGCTCCAGTGCTCACTTCGATACTCCATAGCATACATCCCGTGGCCGTACTGCTAGTGAAGGAAGTCCATCAGCTTGTGGTGGAAGAAGCATTCCCCACCATCACGAGTGTAGAGCATCATAGTTCAACCATTGGGTGCATTGGGAGGGTTCCCAGCGCCCCTTGGTCCTCCAGGTCCTCCACCATCTTCATCGCTTTCATCATCAGAGTCACCACTATCATCGCCAAGGTCTCCTCCAGCTCCCTAGCGGGGTGCCTGGTGTCTGGTCTAGTTCTCAGCCTGCTGCTGAGCCACCAGTGCCTGGCAGTCCTCCTGTCCTCCCTACTGGAGATTCATCCCATCATCCAGCTGCTGGTGGTGAGTGAAGTAGAAGCGGCTCACATCCCCCGTCAGAGGGAACTCCATGGCACGGGTAGAGTGGTAGGGCACAGAGCTCTTGTGGCAGGTCAACAGATTGGGAACCATCTAATGATATGAATAAGAACATGAAATGTAGAAGATGATTAACAGATCATGATATAAATGATAAAGGATGAATATGAGGATAATGATAGGAATGACATAATGACCAAATGAGGATAAAATGCATGATATGATAATTTGGAGTAAGGTGTAATGCAAGATAATAAATGCAGGATGGTAATGATAATAAGAGTGAGATAAATAAATGCAAGATAAGATAATAAAGAAAAGATAGGATATTGAATGCACAAAGATGATAAATGCAAGATAAAGTAATAAATGAGTTAGCAGATAAATTAAGGTATTGAATGACTGAAGTATGCAAAGGAATTATAAAAGGAAGCTTAAATGGCCGTTTCTAACTAGGCTGCGTGTCCTATGGTCAACACGGCTTTGGTACCACTTCTGTCACACCCGATTTTGAAGGATAAAACCAGGCGTATATTACATGTGTGCCAGGATCAAATTACACACATGCAACGACTTCATCAATGGTCCAATACACAGTGTTCGTACATAACAGCGTAAACGAGTACAAATAACATTATTACAAGTATTTCATCAAAGTTTAGCGGAAACATAAATGGTAGTATTTGATGGTAGCATAAAGACAACAACATCGATAACATAGCGTATCCACCTCGCCACAGGAAGGTCGATGGCAGGAACGTGAGCCAAACACCCTATAGATCTACAACAGATATGATAAAGCCATAGAAGATATGATAAAATATGACATAAGAGACTGGTAACCCAAACCAGCTATACATTATTATAACTTAATCTTGTTTTGATGACATTGTGGACATCACCCCAAAATCCATCGCAATCATTACAAAGAAGCAAACCACATGTGGACATAATAATAATCAAGTTCTCAAGCACACTCAAGCAAACCACAAACTAGCACATGATGAACTAAATGACTCACTCTGCTAACGACACTCGAAGCGATCTAACATGGCTTTTATTTGTTACATAGAGGGGGCATTGTTGGCATTTCTAAGGGTTACTACTAATATGAAGTTCAAATCCCCCAGAAATGCTAATGGTAGTTATTAATGTGTCACTTGGTTGAAGTTCTTAGCCACCTATTATAAACCTATATCTCCTAGCTTAACTAGGTTGTCATCCCTAGTAATGATGCAAGAGATATGTTTGGATACTACATGGCACTAATACTAGAATAATGCTAAGCAGTTATTATTAATGCGAGTGACTAGAGAGAATATATATATAAATCTATGAAAGTATCTGCAAGCGCATAGATAATTATACCATTGTAGCATTTTACCCAAGAGTATTCCAGGTATCGTTATTTATATTTTTACCACTGGGAAGGTCTAGCATGGATATGTATTGTTAACTCATACTATTGAAGGAGAAAATAACCATAGCCAATCCTCTACTCATAACAGGAACAAGTCATAAATAAGATAAATATAAATAATAAGTATTGACAGGGATAAATCACTCATAGCACTCTTTCCTATAGCATTAGCATGATCAGGTAGAATATTAGAGGAATAATTCCTAAATCATTCTTAATTACAAGTCAAAGCATACATTTGATTAGTGCAATTACACCTAGTAATCATTGCTAAGATCATTATCATATCTACACAGAAGGGATATTACGAAGGTAGATTGAGGGCAGAGCTCGTTCTATCTTCGTAATCAGACCCTACGTGCAACTATATTTGGAGAGTGGACTAAAAAGGACTCAACGGGAGTGTCACATCCGTGATCTACCACATGACCCAGAATATAGGGTATATTCGTAGGTAAACAACGTATAAGCACCACGCTTACACAATGTCGACCACCCACCCATAGATCTTTAGAGTGAGCGCTATATGAACTTATGCATCAACATGATAATAAACTAAATATACTAGATATATAATCAAAGTAGACAATGAACATCATAATGAAGAGTATGAACAAGATGAATATTGATATTGTCATAGCAATTGTATCTAACATATAAAACAATGGAGAAACAATAGAGAGAGGAGTACAAGAGTTTATACCGAACCATGCTCTAGACAAGATCGAGAATCCAAGCGAAGTCCTGCTTGCCTCCCTCTAGATCTAACCTAACTAGCTATGCTATGGAGATGGAGGAGCTCTGAGAAGATTAGGGTTTCTGTCTATAGATGACTTGATGACTTCTGATCTGAATTATCTCCCTCAAGTGGGGGCTAGGGTCTGGTTATATAGCCCTAGGGAAGTAATGTGAGCCCATGGATCAAACCGACTTAAGCAATGGCCTAGATGCATCCTCAAAGGTGGTGGGAGATCGCCTCTCAAAGATGGCTGATAGGTGGGCCCATGGGGGCTGATCGGCCAGTCCCACCTGGTGGCGTCTCGCCCTCCGCTTTGGTGATGTGGCTTCTAGATCCTTCTAGAGTCTTCCCACGTAGTTGTCGTGGTGGAATTCCATATTTTCCTTTGACGTTTAGGTCCACCTTGGCGGTTTTCTGATTAAACCCTGCTGGAAACACAGATTCACCAAAACTCATAGAATTTTTTAGTTTAGACCCCTAGACCTTCATTGGTGATTATATTTATGCCCTTATATATGTTTATATGATGATTTATAATGGTTGTTCACTATCGTCTATAGACATCTCCTAATCAACCCTAGTCTGACCACTACTAGCTTCGTAGCGTGGATCCTGATGAGGCGGGGAAAGGGCAGGCCAAAATGGTGGTGGTGGTGTCTGTCCTACCAACTGGGCCTAAAGCTCAGTGCTCCTCCTCCTGTCCTCCTCTTGTTGCTAGCGAAGCTGCTTGATCTCCATCAGTGCAGCATTTAGCTCTGTGTTGGTCATCGCCAACATCTCCACAGTAGGTATCATCATGTCATTCTCCTCTCTAGCTGCAGAAGCAACCCTTGCTGCCAACTACCCACGGTGCATGTGGGGGTAGTAGTGATCCCCATCCTGGTTGATGATATGTAAGAAGTGGTCACGGTAGGCGTAGAGCGCCTGATGAGCTGCATCACTAATGGCCGCCATCTGAGTGCTTCTAGGAGCGGGAGATTCATGAACAGACACCACTCGAAGAACTCTCAGATATGGATTGGGCCTTCCAACCTGAGCGTAGATCCCCCAATAGCTCTAGTAGTTTGGGTGGCTCTAGTGCTCACTTTGATACTCCATAGCGTACATACCGTGGCCGTACTACTGGTGAAGGAGGTCCATCAGCTTGCGGTGGAAGAAGCATTCCCCACCATCACGAGTGTAGAGCATCATAGTTCAACCATTGGGTGCATTGGGAGGGTTCCCAGCGCCCCCTGCTCCTCCACCATCTTCATCGCCTTCATTATCAGAGTCACCACCATCATCGCCAAGGTCTCTTCCAGCTCCCTGGCGGGGTGCCTGGTGTCTAGTCTGGTTCTCAACCTGCTACTGAGCCACCAGTGCCTGGCAGTCCTCCTGTCGTCCCTACTGGAGATTCGTCCCATCATCCAGCTATTGGCGGCGAGTGAAGTAGAAGCGGCTCACATCCCCCGTCAGAGGGAACTCCATGGCACGGGTAGAGTGGTAGGGCACAGAGCTCTTGCGGCAGGTCAACAGATTGGGAACCATCTAATGATATGAATAAAAACATGAAATGTAGAAGATGATTAATAGATCATGATATAAATGATAAAGGATGAATATGAGGATAATGATAGGAATGATATAATGACCAAATGAGGATAAAATGCATGATATGATAATTTGGAGTAAGGTGTAATGCAAGATAATAAATGCAGGATGGTAATGATAATAAGAGTGAGATAAATAAATGCAAGATAAGATAATAAATAAAAGATAGGATATTGAATGGACGAAGATGATAAATGCAAGATAAAGTAATAAATGAGTTAGCAGATAAATTAAGGTATTGAATGACTGAAGTATGCAAAGGAATTATAAAAGGAAGCTTAAATGGCCATTTCTAACTAGGCTGCGTGTCCTATGGTCAACACGGCTTTGGTACCACTTCTGTCACACCCGATTTTGAAGGATAAAAACAGGCGTATATTACATGTGTGCCAGGATCAAATTACACACATGCAACGACTTCATCAATGGTCCAATACATAGTGTTCGTACATAACAGCGTAAACGAGTACAAATAACATTATTACAAGTATTTCATCAAAGTTTAGCGGAAACATAAACAGTAGTGTTCGATGGTAGCATAAAGACGGCGACGACAATAATGTAGCGGATCCACCTCACCATAGGAAGGTCGATGGCAGGAACGCGAGCCAAACACCCCGTAGATCTTCAGGGAACTCCTCCTCCCAGTCTTGTGAGTCAGAGCAGCATTTATTTGTGATTATAGAAAGGATGAGTCCTTGTCGAACTCCGCCAGTACAGGTGGAAAGTAAATGAAATGCAAGGCTTAAAAAAAGGTAGGCTAACTCAGGCTTATTGTAGGTTAGCATTTTAGTTGGCAAACTTTTATTATTGCAACCTATTTACTAAGGTGAGTGAAAGATCCCTACCATTAATTATAAAGAAAGAACATTATTATATCATTATAAACCGAGGTAGCAACCTCAACCTCTAAAACCATCATCACATGTTCATCTAAACCAATTTCTAATCACACTACTACACAAATGATTTTGCGCGACACCCCCCCCCAGAGGCCACCGAGGCGGGCACCTATTTTTACCCGTCATGGTAAATGCCACGGTTTACCTAGGCGGGCATTTTTTATTTACCACGGCGGGCTTTTTTGCCCGCCACGGTAAATCGATTTACCATGGCGGGCGTCTTAAGATGTCCGCCATGAAAAATACCCTATTTTCCGCGGCGGACATCTTAAGACGTCCGCCATGGTAAATCGATTTACCGCGGCGGACGTCTTAAGATGCCCGCCGTGGAAAATGTGCAGGCCCAATAGCCATCTCCAATATAAACCGAGGCCCTCGCACCATCATCGCCGCCTCCCCCACTCTCTCTCTCTCTCAGCTCCCCGCCTCCCCCACTCTCTCTCTCATCTCTCTGCCTCCCCCACTCTCCCTCTGCCTCCCTCTACTCTCCCTCGATGCAGGCAGCGGTGCGCGGCGCAGCTCTCCTCCATAGCGCCGCCCCCTACAGCGGCGCGCGTGGGACGACGGCGACGGCTGCGCCCTCCTCCTCCCCACGGATCCTCCATGAATGACGACGGCATGGGGCTAGGGTTTCAAATCCAGTGAGTTCATCTCCCTCTTCCTCTCCATCTCCCTCTTCCTCTCTCCATCTCCCTCACTCCTCCCTCGTCCTCTCTCCAGATCCGGCGATGGCGACCTCTTCCTCCACGGATCCGGCGACGGCAACATCCTCCCCCATGGATCTGGTGGCTGCACCCTCCTCCTCCATGGATCTAGCGGTGGAGCGACCGGATCCGGCGGTGGATCTCCACCACGGCCACGACGCTGGGACCTCCACCACGGCAGGCGAGGACACGTCGGCACGGCGGCCTCCCTCCACCATGGCGCGGCGGGATCCGCGAGGAGGCATCGGCGTGGTCCCCTGCGAGCGACTAGCGAGGTGGTGGCGGCCGTGGGAAGCCCGGATCCGTCACCAGTGGGCTCGAGAACGGGCTCACCAGCGGGCTCCTGGTTTTTTTTGTTTTTTTTAAATGATTAACCGCATCGGGCATCCTAACATGCCCGCCGTGGTAAAAGTATATTTATCGCGGCGGGCACGTTACACCGCCCGCCGCGGTAAATCGATTAACCGCGGCGGGCAAGGCCGCCCGCCGCGGTTAAGCCACGATTTACCGTGGCCTCTAGGCCGCGGCGGACGGCTTTGCCCACCATGGAAAACCGAAAATGCCCGCCTCCAGTAAAGTTTGTGTAGTAGTGTCATGTGAGGGTCTAGGCCGCTCGTATCCGTGAGCACGACTAATATACCAGGTTTACACTTTGCAGAGGTTATACACTTTCACTTCAAGTCATGATCCCCATATGCCCTTGGTGATCAGCCCCAAAACACTACTGAGGTGAGTAGGCAGGGTTTCACTACGAGACAGTTCACAGGTTCTAACTAATAGAATGCAACCCGCTAAGGTTTCACCTAGGCTTACGACAGCCATCCCCATAGCCATGAGACCCAGACAACCGTAACTTAATCTCCATTACCTAGGTTCCCCTCATGCGCCTACCTAGTAAACTGCGCGCTACTAGCAGAGGTCCTGCTAATTTGTCAAGCCAGAGCCATATGGCTTGAAGCTGTACGGGATGTCCCAGGTGGTTGCTCCACGAACTGGCCTTAGGGAGAGCAGATACAAGTACCCTAGAAACTGGGAAAAGGCTCCAGTACTCGTTCCCCCTTTCACCTTAAACCATGTTGCTATAAAAACATCTTCTAACAATTATTACAATAAGCCATTAGTCAGTATTACTTCCATCATCATGCCATAAATGTGGGTGGAGCAGCTAAGCATAACTACACTACCCATATTATGAAACCCTAGGGATACAAAGATGATAGTAAAGGGCTAGTCATGTCCTTAGGCTTTGCAATATTAAGACACATGCAATGAAAGTAAAAGTGAATTAAATAGTGAGTAGGTAATCAAAATGATCAAATGGAGCCTGCACTTGCCTTGTCCAAGCTCGGGCTGCTAAAACTCCTTGGGAACCTGCTCCTCCTCTCCCACGAACATGTCATCCTCTAAATGCATCAAGCATCACACACGAGAGCAATACATGCAAACAAACAAACATGCGTTTAATTAGAAACAGTACACCAATACATGAAACAGGAGTAACCCTACTCGTAAAACTATTCTACACGTCAAGACGAAACCATAGAGACGAGAACCACCTAAATCGGAGCTAACAAGGAAGTTATGATCTAATTAAGCTACTGATGGCATTGTTGTAATTTAACTGAACTAATTTCACATTTAAAACAATTAAAAATGAAAAAGAAAAGGCTTTTGGGCTTCGGGTGCAAAAACCAGCGGCTTCAGGGGCTAAACCGCTAAAATAAGAACCTAAATGTAATTAGTTTTGAACTACGGTGGACTATGGGTTAATTATAGGAAAAGGCGAGGGCTTTTCTGCAAAAACCCCTAGGGCTGACCGGTGGCGCTGGCGTTGATGCCATGCAGCGGCCGGCGATTGGCAGGGGCCGGTGGACCGATCGTGGACTCGTAATGATGGAGATGAGTGGGAGGGCTTTGGCTAAGCTCACAAGGTTGCTATGTCAATGCAAATGACCAAGAGAGTGAGCTTGAGCCGGCCATAGGGCTTAAATAGAGAGCCCCCACGAATAGAGCCGTTGGGCTCCTCACTGCACTGAACACGGGGCGATCGGACGCTCCAGTCAGATCGACCGGACGCAGGACCCCAGCGTCTGGTCGCTCGATGCCTGCCATGTGTCATCGGCTTCAAATGCTGATCGCCCGATCTCAACGGTCATCTGTACATTTAAGTAGTGACCATACGCGCTGCTCAAAGTGATCAGACGCACCAACACCAGCGCCCGGTCGTTTTCAGTAAGGTACCAAAAGCGAAAAGTCACAACCGGACGCGTCCGGTCATGCCCGATCGGACACACCCAGGTCCGGTCACTCAACGTCATCATATGTCATACTGACCGGACTCAGCCCCTGAGCGTCCAGTCATTTTTCGTGCTAGTGTCCGGTCATGAGACCGAAACTGCACGCACACTGCTGCCACTGACCAGACACGCCGGTCCTACCGAGACCAGCATCCGGTCACTTACAGTGACCACGTTCACCTGGGTTTAGCCACCAGACACGTCCGTTACACTCTGTGAAACCCTGTCTTTTCTGTACAGGGTGCCGGTGAAGTTACTTACCCTTGCTCAAATATACCAACCACCAAGTGTATCACCTTATGCACATGTGTGCTAGCATATTTTCACAAACATTTTCAAGGGTGTTAGCATTTCACTAGATTCTAAATGCATATGCAATGAGTTAGAGCATCTAGTGGCACTTTGATAACCGCATTTCGATACGAGTTTTACCCCTCTTAATAGTACGGCTATCGAACCTAAATGTGATCACACTCACTAAGTATCTTGATCACCGAAACAAAATGGCTCCTACCATTTATACATTTGCCTTGAGCCTTTTGTTTTTCTCTTTCTTCTTTTCAAGTCCAAGCACTTAATCATCACCATAGCATCACCATCATCATGTCATGATCTTCATTTGCTTCACCATTTGGAATGTGCTACCTATCTCATGATCACTTTGATAAACTAGGTTAGCACTTAGGGTTTCATCAATTCACCAAAATCAAATTAGAGCTTTCATATGGTCATCTGGAGAAAACCAGACCACATTATTATCTTTCACTATTATGTGAACCTAAAAGAGAAACCTTGACCAAGTCATTACATATATGACTTGTCTAACTCCTACAGATCCACAGGGGTATTCCTATTACGTGAAAGTGGGGTTGAGCGATTCGGTACATGCATATGTATTCATATACACGTACAGGGGTATAGGCTAGGCATGGGTTAACGTGGGTGATAGCTAGGATTAGCGGTGGGGTACATGCATATACATTCATATGCGTGTATAGGAAGGGTGTGGGCTAAGCAGAGGAGTAGGGTTAGGGTGGCGTGGGTTATGGCTAGGGTTAGTAGCACATACACGTATACATATGTATATGCCTGAGTTTAATTAAGATGAAGAGAGGGGTATGAGGTTAGTCATGCATAATTATGATACTCTGCATGTATATTTATACCCGCTGTGTATGCTTATGCATGTGGGCTACTTATTATTTCTATGTGTGTGCGCAACATATATTATTATATGTGAGAAGTGTGGGTGGTGTGTATATATATATATATATATATATATATATATATATATATATATATATATATATATATATATATATATATATATAGGGAGAGGCTATTCAGCAGCCGGCTACAAAATAAGTTATTCTGTAGCCACCTCTATTTACCATAATTTTATATACTAATTTACCATAATGTCAATACATATTTACGATAGTTGGGTTACTATAACATATGGGAATATTTACCATAACGTTATAGTAAACCACTTAGTAAGGAGTTACTGTAAATCTCGTAAATTAACATAGTAATTATCGTAACTCAAAGTGGCTACAGAATAAGTTATTCTGCAGCCAGCTATAGGATAGTAGTTCTATATATATATATATATATATATATATAGGGAGAGGCTATTCAGTAGCCGGCTACAAAATAAGTTATTCTGTAGCCATCTCCATTTACTATAATTTTATATACTAATTTACCATAATATAAATACATATTTACGATAGTTGGGTTACTATAACACATAGGGATATTTACCATAACGTTATATTAAACCACTTAGTAAGGAGTTACTATAATCTCGTAAAATAACATAGTAATTATCGTAACTCAAAGTGGCTACAGAATAAGTTATTCTATAGCTAGCTACAGGATAGTAGTTCTATATATATATATATATATATATATATATATATATATATATATATATATATATATATATATATATATATATATATATATATACACCGTATGCATTTACTTGGATGCAAGTATATTATTAAGTGTGTGTATATATCGAGTATTTATATACAAAATATGACGTACACGCATACGTGAATATACAGGATATAATGTATATGTATATATTCAAGTATTATTCTATGTATGTGTATATACGCTAGTATTTATATCCGAGTATCTATACTACGGGTTAGCGTCAAATAAAAGAATGGAAAACAAACATATCTAGAATTTAAATGGGCATAAAAAATTAGGGAAAAGGGTATGAATATGTAGGGTTTGATTTTAGAAGATTTTTGGTGAAAGAATTACACGATTCAGAGTTAGGACAGATGAGATATAAAATTCCTAACTTTATCGGCAAAACGCTAATGGAAAGGGACTTGGAATTTGTTCTAGAATTTTGGGTGATGGAAAAGGAGTGGAAAAGATTTGGGTAGGGTTTAGGGTGACTCTAGTTTATTTAGAAATTTTCTGGGATTTTTTCTGGAATGAAAAAGGTTACTTTTCATCTCCCGTGTACGATTTCGGGTGCGCCTAGCATTTTTCCTTCTGTCCTAGTGGCGCATCCATCCCTGCCGGCACTGTTTCGTGAACCAGCCAGTGTTGTGCTGTGAACCGTGCGCCCTCCTTCATGGTCCATGTGCATCCAGTCCACGGAAAGAAAAGGAAGCAGGAGGTGGCGCTGCGTATGGCTGCCATGTGGAACCCGCGAGAGGAGGTGGCGCAGCCCCATTGGCCGGAGTGACGTGGCCGGCGCCGGTTATTGGTGCGAGTCTTTGGATTCCCTCGGCCTCGGTCATCCCCATCCCCATCCGAACGAAACAGAGAGAGAGAGAGAGAGAGGGAGAAAGAGGAAGAGCGGAGGGAGAAGGAGAGGGCGACGGAAATGGAGAACAGAGCAGAGCGGCGGAGGGGGCTGAGGGGCGGCAACAGCACTCGACATGGAAGCCGGCCGGGGTAGCGAGAGGCTCGGCGTCTTCCTCTCGGACTCCTCAGCCCAATCGCAAAAAAAGAAGAGAGAGAGGGATAGCCGAGAGGAGACGGGAGGAGCACAGCGGCTCTGGGCGCCAGCGGCGGCTCTGGGTGCCAGCGGAGTGGGCTCCGGCGTGGTGGCCTTGAAGCGGGCTGGCGTGGTAGCAGCTTCGGCGGGGAGGGCCATGGCTCGTGCGGCCCTGCCGAGTAGAGCAGAGGCGGGGAGGAGCAGAGCAGAGCAACGGCGGTCCACGGCGAGGCTCCGGCGCGGCGGCTGAGCGAGCACGGGGCGCAGGGCGGCCGTGGCGAGCGCGGCTCCGGCTTCAGCGCGGAGGGACTCCGGCAGTCTTGGTGGCGGACAGCGGCACGAGAGAAGAGGCGCGGCGCTCCGGCGGTGGTTTGCGGCGAGGACAGGGCGGCGCCGTCTTGGTGCGGTTGCGCCCGGCGGTGATTCCCTGGTTCATTGAAGAGGGAGCCCGAAGGCCTTGCAGGTGGCGCATCCGGCTTTGGGCGCCAGAAGCTTCTCCGAGGGAAGGGTCCTCGCAGCGCAGAGCTCGAGCTCGAGCTCCGTATCCAGAGGAGAGTGTGATTAGAGAGCTCGAGGGAGAAAGAAGGGCTCGTGCCGTGCGTAAGCTTGGTGAGGTGCTCGTCGACGGTGGCCATGGCCGACCTTTTATAGGCGCACGGCAAGGCGGTGGCGAGGGAAAATATCTCCGGCGGTGGTGGTAGGCGCTGCAGCGGCTTCTTGCGCTGTCCGACGGGAAACGCGGAAAGGATAAGATCGACGCCGGGAGACGACGCAAGAAGACGACGCGAACGCGGGGAGGACGCGGCGTCCTCGTGCTGCCTGGCCTGGGCCAGAGTTGACGCCGTCAAGTTGGTCTGAGCCCATTCGGTGGGGAGGGAGAGAGAGAGCTAGAAATTCTTTTGTAAAATAATTTTCCATTCCTAGATAATGTAACATTATATATATGTATTATTTTCTTTTGTAATTATTAGATGATGGCTTTTCTATATTATTATTATCCTTTGTGGCCACTTCTGTAATTTCCAGAAAATCAAAGAGAGGGATTTAAGTTAAGGAATATATATTTATTTATTTATAATGTATTTTCCATCTTTCAAATAACGAGAGAAAGGCTTATGAATGAGTTTGGTA
The DNA here is from genome assembly GCF_019320115.1 of Miscanthus floridulus. Classification (NCBI taxonomy): domain Eukaryota; kingdom Viridiplantae; phylum Streptophyta; class Magnoliopsida; order Poales; family Poaceae; genus Miscanthus; species Miscanthus floridulus. The sequence continues at coordinate 116,217,123 of NC_089589.1, read as the reverse complement.
TTTCCGTAATGACTTCTATAATTCCCAGAAAATGTAACATATGTATTTTTTTTTTATAATCATGATGTATTTTCCCATTTTCCCATAAAAACGAAAGAAAGGATTTTAAATAATTTGTGGTGAATTCAAGGGAAGGGTTTGGAAAATTCAAGGGAATTTTGGTGCCGCAAATAAATTTCAGAAAGCAAACACACAAGCATTCAAACAAACAACTCAAACGCAAATGCATATGGTGAATTTTGATGCGAGGTCTTTTAGAAATATATTTTCAAAACGGTTTTGCAGAAAATAAATAGTCAAGATTTTAATTTGTTGTAAATTTTAAAAAGTTCATTTTTTTAGTGAATTTTATCATGATGCAAAACACAGGGTGTTACAAGACCTCACGAAGAGCGATGACAACTGGAGAGATCCATCCAATGACACGCTATGTCATGAACTATTTGAGGCTGCTGGTTGTTTTACAGTGAGACGCTCGGTGCACTCTTAGCTGATGGCAGTAGTGATCATGATGCTTTCAGAAGTTCTGATGATCATATCAGGAACACTTGGAGAACATGACCCCTCTTGGAAGATGTCTTCTGCAGCTGATATCTTACATGGAGGCCAATTTGGAGGAAAAATCTAAGCTCTATGAAGATGCCTACAAGTTGTTCAAGGTAGTTATTTCCGTGTTCCTATTTCTACCACCCGCCAACTACTATTTTGTATGGAGTTTACACAGTGTTCCTGAGTTAAGATCAAGGCATGGCCACCTCCAAATGAAGGTGTAACTAAGAGCAGAGGCATTGATCAATATCCTTGGCCGTCACTTGAATGCAGTCAAGGTGCTGTTTGGGTGCCATTCCAGAAGCTAATTGTTTCATTACAGCAGAAATCTGGCAGGAGAAATGTTCATGTACCGCTGCAACATATGTTCAGTCCACAAGGTGTTGTGCACAAAGATGAGATGATGTGGATATCCTTTACCGGGGATGAGTGTTCAGATTTCATCTTGCCTAATCTCCCAACTTGGTATGATTCTGCACATACTCGTCTCAATTCAGCTTTTGTCTCCCTGTAGGCTTTTCAGAAGCTGTGTGATCAATACGAGCTATTAGTGGTGCTTACTGTGGCTCAACTCAGTAACTTCAGTACAATGTTGCATCAATTCCCTGCACATGTACATGCATCAGCAGCAGTTCTAGTATTCAGGATGAGCTATTCTCTATTAGCTCGAGTGCCACCAAACAAGTCTCTTATGCAACGGATGTGTGGTGGTTCTACAGTAAGTCAATTTGGTCTCTATATGGCTCTAATTTCGGCTGGGAGCACCAGAATGCATACTCACTTTTGAGTTTGCTCAACCACGGCTTGTAGCAATTCAACGGCAATTCATGTGTGTGCTCGATGTACTTGTAGAGGCCTGGGAGTACACAATGAGACCAGAGATTCCCGTGATGCAACCAGAGAGTGTCTGTGCAGTTGGCAGTCCTTGCTATGTTGCTGCTACAAGCATTAAGAGGACTGACAGTTCGTGTGAGGCACTTCAGCAAATAATACAGCAACACAATAGTGATTCAATGTCAACTACACTTATTCCGAGTACTTGGTGAGGCTGCAACCAGACCTCAATGCTTTTGTTGGCAAAGCAGCTTGAAGATCATGGGTGTGTATGTGTTCCTTGCTATGAAGCATACAACAATGCACTATCTAGTACATTTAGTGATACGCTTTTCACTGTTCAACAAGAATTGATCAAGTGGACACCATTTTTTCTGAATGGTCATCAGTCTAAATTGTCATCTTGCTTCTTGTATCATATGAGATGGCAGATGGGGTATCTGTCAGTTGCCCTTGGACCAACATCAAGGTGATAGAAATGTTTTATGCAGTCATGATTTGCCTTAGTCGATGTGTTTGGACAAAAGATAAATGAAGCATTATTTGGTGCCTATGAGAAAGTCATAAACTCATAATGCATGTGTCAGCCATCAGCATGTTGCTTTGGGTTCCAGTGATGCTTCCTTGGTCGCCACCTGTGCTACTGCATTTCACTAATGCTGGTTCTGTTCTGTGGCCGATGCAATAGCTGTTCTTCTGCTGCTCGGAGCTGACAAGAAGTCCAAGTTAATCCTCACTGGACAGAGTTTATGGTTCCTGGAATTTCAATTCTATCACCTGCTGGCTGACGACCCTTGAAGGATTTGGGTCTGCCAAACTGGATCGCCCAGTCCATGCTGAATATAGGCCCATTGTAGATCCAAAATCTTCCTATCAAACGTTGGCCAGCCTGTATGTACATGTGGCCATTCTGGACTCTCTCTTTTTCTTTATGATGAGATGAGATGCGAGTGGTCTGTGACGGAGTCAATCCTCTCATCTCACTCAACAAGAGGATAACAAAATGTTAGTTCCTGGGTGGTTCCAGTGCCACGGGTGATCGGATTCCATACGAGAAACTAACCTCGAAAACAATGAATCATTGAAGGATTCGATTACTCAATATTTGATTGCAACAAATTCACAGTAATTCTAAAAATTCTAAATTTTCTATTTCATAATAATGCATCATTTCATTCTAAAACGAAATAAAAAACCTATATTATAATATAGGTTCTGTTATTAGTCATTATTATTTTGATTGGTTACAACAACTTCCATCGAGTCTCATCTGCATCTATTCCTTTCTTTCGTGTGTTTTATTTTATTAAGGCCACTTTTTCTGAAATAAAAAAAAGCGATTTGGCTTAGGATTGGACGCACACCTACACGGGTCACAATTGTCTACAAAAAGCAACACCAGAAAGGAGGCTGTGCGGCGCGTTTCCCCACGAAAATGTCCTCGCCCTGTTCGTAGATACTCTGAATTCGTTAGCACCGCACGGGCTGATGGAGATATTGGTTGCAAACGGAATTTGATGCCGAGCCCACTGGTTTGCCGTATCCCTCATCCTAGGATTTTCATGCTTCATTCTCTTTTCAGTGAAAGATGCCCACTATATTAACTCCTAACTCTCAAAAGGGCCATGATGAATTTTCAGTCAAGGAAATTGTCACCGTATATCCAATCAATTCATTTGTTGAAATGTGCATAACAGGGGTTACTATCTTTTCAATCAACCATTCACTCAGATAGGGATAAGGCTCTCGAGTCCCGGGTACACCTTTGATTTGGATAAAAGAGAAGGACCACGATCAGAAAGAAAGGGGAACGTCGAACTAAATCCATTGCTTGGTGGAATAAGCTGTCACGAATCTACTATAGATTTCGGAGAGTACAGTGGAGACATTCTCTCGGAGGTCACTTACAAACAATCCAAGCTTGTCGGTCTCCGGACGTAGCTGGCCAATCTGTTCTTCGTCGTCCCTTCCTCCTCTTTATCGTGTCTTCTTATCCTTCCTCCACACATCACGTCACAGGCTGTGTGTTGGGCCGGTGCTTCATGTCTTCACCCACTATGGGCCGACATACTTCGGGTTGGGCCGAGTCTTCCTCTTTGGGTTGTTGACTACTCTAGGGTTCTGTTGGACAAATGTCTTCATCACCTCCAGCCTTGCCCGCTTGCTCCAGGGTCCTCCTCTCATTTGATGTCTTTTTCTCTATTGTAACTGTTGCTGTGGTCATGAAATCAAATGATGTCTTGACATTCTCCCCAACATGAGAAACGGCTTGTCCCCGAACATCTACACCTAGCTGCCACTACTTAGCTGCTACACTCTGAAGCAATATTTGTGGTATCAGATTTTAGTTCAAGACGAATAGTAAACTGATGACAAAAAATTATTTAGGTACCACTGTGTTGTGAGTGTCTGCGTTGTACTGCGTAATTAAAAAAAAAGTGGCATGATACAACCGTACAAGAACGGCAAGAGCAGCTAAACCACGACCATCATCTTCTTTGGGACAAAAGAAACGCTAAATCCTCAACAACATTAATATAAATATGAATGGACGCTCCACCCCCACCCTCCCAACGCCCCGGCATCCCTTCCACAGATCCCCTCAACACTGTAAGGACCGTGACACCTAAGAGGGGGTGAATTAGGCAACTTAAAACTCTATTTTGAATCTATGGCCTCATTTTCTAATCTTAGCAAAACCTATACAATAAAGTAAACTATCTAAAAATGCAACTAGATTTTGCTAGTGCGTTGCCATCTCTACAGCAAAAGAGTTATACAACCTAGGTTCCAATCCTACCGACTAGCCTATCAACTAAGTTAGGAAAGGTAAAGCACACAACCAAGGAAGCAAAATAAATATGGAAGCTAAAGATGAGGTAGAGATGCAAACTCTCGTCGACGACTCCGGTATTTTTACCGAGGTATCGAGAAGCGCGCAAGCTTCCCTCTAGTTCTCGTTAGAGCCCCTTGCAAGGAAGCCATCGCAAGGGCCAAGCTCTTGGTCGGGTAACTCAGTGGATAGCCTCAGGTCTTCCCCACGCGCAAGTGGGTCTCCGACGTGCCTTCCGGCAAGCCTCTCCCGGATGCTCCTCGTCGTCTTCACTATCAAGCTTCCAGACAAAGCGCCGCGGGCCTTGTTCCCTCCGGTACACGGTGACGGCCAGGTCTTGCAAGACTACAAGTCCCTCTGATGTACAACAATGGTGCACGCAAGCACCGAGTGGTAAGAGGTATGCAAACCTCACTAAATACTAGGCCTAACACCTAGAGCAAGCGCAAAGTGGTGGTCTAACTAACCTAAGCACTTCGTAAAACACATACGCTAATCATCGAATACTTCACTAATCACTTTGGTGGCTAGAGCAACTAAAAATGAGTCTCAACTTTTGTGGCACCTCCTTGAGCTCTAACACACTCCATTTGGCTGGCCACATGGCTATTTATAAGCCCCCAAACCAATAGAGCCATTGGTCCCATTTGGTGCGCAAAACTATGCACCGTCGGACCATCAGCTAGGGACCATCGGACCATACTGTTCACAAGGTCCGACACCCTAACGGTCAAAATATGAAGCGACCGTTAGCCGATCGTTGCCGCGCCGCTGCGGCTAACAAGTGGGCCACTGACTCGGACGGTCCAACGCTCAGCTCCAGACTCGGTCTGAGGCCGATAGCCCTTTCTAGAACCTCTCTGGACACTGTAGGACCATGCTTAAATGGTCCGACGCTTCACTGTAGCTAGGGTCCGACGTCCCTTTTTTCTCTCTGGACACTGTAGGACCATGCTGAAATGGTCCGACGCTTTACAATACCTAGGGTTCGACGCTCCTTTTCTCTTCACTGAACACCGTAGGACCATGCTGAAATGTTATGACGCTTTCCTGTAGCTAGGGTCCGATGCCCCCTTTTCTCTTCTCTGCTGAGTGAACAGTGCGACCATACGGTCCGACGCCTTTTCTTTCTTTGGTCTAACGCTTCTCCCACGCTGTCTTGACTAGGGTTTGCACTGGTCGGACTCACCCATAGTGGTTCGGCAACCTTAGGGTCCGACGCCCTACAGAACCGCTCTTTCAATTTGTTTCTTCGCGATCTTTGTGTCCGGTTTGGTTCCATCTTCGTGCCTTGGACTTTGCTTGTCTTTTAGGTCTTCAATGATGCTTAAAGACTTGCTTGAGGTGTTGATCATTGATCATGTCGTCTTTGTCCAAGTCACGTTTGCACCCTATTGGACTACAAAACATACACTTGCAAACATATTAGTTCAACTTTGTTATGTTGATCATCAAACACCAAAATCCAAACTAAATGAGCAAGGGTCCATTTTCCATACAAACTCGACCTCAGATCCATAACCCTCCGAGTCAGATCCGTCAAGCAATGGTGAAGTTCAAGTCTCTCCGTCCAAGACCGAGGATCCAGAGTCTGTTCTTTACAATGTTGCGGCCCAAGACTATCAGCCCCAACAAGGTGTCAATCCTTCAGATCCAGCATCAGGAGGCGAAGATGGTGTTTCGATGAAGGAAGATTTGACATCAAGGACTGCAATCCACTTTGAGCTGTCGCAAGATTTGGAGATCTTCCTGCAGGGGGAAAACAAGGATGCTTTGAAGTCATCAGAGGGGCCGCCAAAAGTGCCTCGTCATGAACAACCTCCTATGGAAGGCAGTGGCCAGCCTCAAGCTTCAGGGGGAACGAAGACGAAGCTGAGAGATGTCGATCAAGCTACAACAGCATACCTGGGGAACTATCGGCTTCAGAAGTTTGCCTTCTTACCCGTGACATTGGGTACGAAAGGAGGAATTTTGCTGCTTTGGGATGATCTGCATGTTCCTTAGCCAAACATCTCAACTACAAGGTACACAATTTCAGCCATGGTGAGGTTGAAGGAATGCGGCACAAAATTCATAATCACTACCGTCTATGGCCCCTAGACGGACCTTTTCAAACCGGCCTTTTTGAATGAGCTCAAAGAGCTAAAAGTAGAAGCACAAGACAGGTGGCTGGTCTTAGGAGATTTCAATCTAATTTACAGAGCAAGGGACAAGAACAACTGAAATCTAAATCGAAGCCTCATGAACCAGTTCTGCCAAGCACTAAATGAATGAGAGCTGCGAGAAATACATCTAATGAACAGAAAATTCACTTGATCCAATGAAAGAAATACATCTATAACGAGGCCTGGGACCTCTCCTTCAGCTCGCACATTCTTCAGGTGCTATCAACGACGCACTCAAACCATTGTTCGCTCCTCTCAATTCAAAATGGGCCTCCTGTCCCGAAACACTTCAAGTTTGAAAAGTTTTGGATCCACATGCTAGGGTTTCAACACGTTGTTCAATCGGCCTGGTCGGAATTTAACCCACACAAAGAAGCTTTCCATAGGTAGAATTTCAGGCTCACTAGCATGGCATGACGACTCAAAGAATGGAGCAAAACTTTATTTTCAGAAACAAAAATGCAAATGCACATGGCCCTGGAGGTCATAAAGCAGCTGGATATTGCATAAGAGACACGGCCCCTGTCCAATGACGAAACCATTTTGTGCCAAAATCTCAAGAAGAGGGTGGTCGGCTTAGCGGTCCTGGAACGGGCCAGGAAAAGGCAGAGTTCAAGGCTCACCAACCTAAAAGTAGGTGATGCAAATACCAAATATTTTCACCTAAAAGTCAATTCAAGGCGCAGAAAAAAGGTTCATCCCACGCCTACAGAAAAATCAAGGCTGGGCAATTTCTCATGAGGAGAAGGAAGAAGTGGCGCTACAGCATTTCTCTTCTGTACTTGGACAGCCACCCCCACGCACCATGTATTTTTCCTAGGATGCCTTGGGGATCAGCCAAGTGGATCTTCAATCGCTTGACATGCCATTTACGGAACAGGAGGTTGTCCAAGCCATTAAGCAGATGCCTCGCGACAAAGCACCAGGACCGGATGGGTTCACCATGGCCTTTTCATTGCTTGCTGGGACAGTATCAGAAATAAATTTATGAGTGCAATTCAACGTTTCTATAATCAGCGCACTAACCATCTCAGTATCCTGAATATAGCAAACATTGTGCTTCTGCCAAAGAAAGAAGGGGCTGAACGGATCTCCGACTTTAGACCAATCAGCCTAATTTATGTAGTGTTGCTAAAATCATTACCAAGGTGCTTGCTCTGCGATTACAGCCCCACATGAATCAGCTTGTATCATACAACCAGAGTGCCTTCATCAAGAAACGTGCAATACATTAATTTCCTCTATGTAAGGAACCTAGCAAGGTTGTTCCATCGTACACACACGCCATCTCTATTGTTCAAGCTTGATATTGCCAAGGCTTTCAACTCCGTGCGATGGGACTACCTCCTCGATCTTTTCAACGTTGTGGTTTCCTGTCACGCTGGAGAAATTGGCTAACCTCATTATGGGCCACCTCCACATCCCAGGTGTTGATTAATGTTGATGATGATTTCGTCAACATTTTGGTTGGTCAAAAACAACACAAAAAGTGTCACATATGAAAGGACATAAGCCAACCATGAATGATTTTGGTTCAAATAACTTGGTTCCACATGTACATGCCCTCTATTTGAATGTAGGTACAAAATGGACGAAAAACCAAGCTTGGGGGCCCAACTTGACACGTTGGCCAACCCCGCAAGTATGGCCAATTGACCATCCAAATACGTCACCATGATGGGCAATGCTTCTAGAAGCTGTGTGGAAAAGATGAGCCTGATTGGCCACTTTTGGACGTCGTGCGACCTATGAATGTGGCCAAATCGCTCAAACTTGGTGTGAAGCAAGCCAAGAGAAAGGTGACACAATCCTCACCAACAAAGTTTGGTCCACCTGACATAGGGGGGTCGGCCGACCTCCCCATGGTGCCCATCAGCTTCGCACAAGCTTCCTGATCCATGAGTCGCACTCCACAAGTAACCTCAACCATTGGATCACAAGTGTGCTTTCTCTCAATGCTGGAAGATGAGAGTACATGGATCGATGGGCCCACACTGCACCAAACCGATGTGACAACCAAATTCTGACTCTACATACCCATCAAGGAAGTGGAGGAGATGTCCAACACCAAAGGGGGTTGGCCCAACCTATCGTAGGGGGGTTGGCCGACCCCCAATGGTGGCTTAACTGCCTCAACTTTCTTCCACCGCCTCTATACATGCCTCTATGCATGAGCCTTGATCTTCACCATTGATTGAAGTCGGTATTGAGGTCGGTTTGACCCAAAGGCTCCCAATGCATGTCACATGGATTGATGACATGGCACTAGAGTAGCCCTCACTCTACCTCCTAGCTATAAATACCCCCAACCCCTCACTCTCAAGTCATGACACATTGGAGGAAACCACTCTTTAGTAGCTTTAGCGAAGCTCTGCTATAGTGCTATGCAATTAGGGAAAGACTGAGGGGAGTGTGGAGAAGAGCCGGGCCTGTCTGGTGTCTTCTCCAAGCTGTACCTCAGTGGATGCGATCTTCTATGTAAGTAAACATCTGAGATTCTTTATAGTATTTGATATTCTGATTCTGGTATAGTGGTTTTATAACTCGATCTTGCTTGTACACCGCTTTACTTTAGTAGAGTGCTCTAGCTTTGCTAAGGGAACTTAGTAGATCAGGGTTGGAGTAGTAAGATATAGTGTAAACGTGGTGTTTAGGCTATAGCTTACCTTTGTAGACCGCTTGTTGCATGGATAGTTAGTGGTAGCTAGCAGGTGGTGAAAACCCTATCGAGGCTTTGTATTCCACCACGTGTTGTAGGCAAGTTTTTAAAAGGTAGGACCCCCTTAACAAGGTAGTCGCTTCGGGTAGGAGTTTTGTCTCCTATTGATCGCCTATCACCTCCTGTGAGCGAGGGGGTGGTAAACCCCTTTATAACTATCTTACCTTACTAGATATCATTACTACAAAGATCCTCTCTACCCAAATATCATAGACTCCTTGTATCATCATAGGACGATCTTGATCCTTTGTTAGTTCACTTCTCGTTCCTCGTGGAAATCGATACCTGAAATACTCCCGGTGAAGGCTACATTGACAACCGTACGCTTACGGTTTATCCATTTACCACTTTAGGTGTCAATAATTAATGGCATTCCTAGGTCAACTATCCAATGTGGCAAAGGACTAAGGTAGGGTGATCCACTCTCCCCTCTCCTGTTCGTCATTGCGATTGACCACCTAGTCAAGTTATTGGACCTGGCGACCCAAAATGGATGGCTAGCGCCACTTCGAAAGCGACAAGCACACCTGAGAGTATCTATATATGTGGATGATGATGTAGTGTTCCTCTCTCCGACACGGGAGGATGTTTTGACTCTCAAAGAAATTCTTCATCGATATGGCTTAGTCACCGGCTTGGTCACAAACTTGGAGAAGAGTGCGGTTGTGAAAGGATCTTGATGTCGCCTAGAGGGGGGGGGGGTGAATAGGCCTCTTTAAAATAAAACTCAAACTTGCTGTTAGTAACCTGCGCGGCACTGCTGCTCATCTTGCTGCACTGCCGCTCATCACAGAGAGTTCAGCAATAGCTACGCCTATGAGACAAACTCAAACCAAACTAGCAGAGGTGCTTGGAGATGTCCAGTAGCAAGTCCACTAAGTACCTGCACTCACAAACATGCACAACCAAGTAGATCGAGTGGAACACAAATAATGCAATTCAAAACATAATAGAGAAGGCACATGATTTATCTCGTGGTTCAGCTCGCCACCAAGGCTTGCCTATGTCCACGTTGTTGAGGAAGCCACAAAAGCTTTGGGTCTCTTCCAACCCTATACTCTTCTCAAGTTCAACACCGAGGTTGAGCTTGAGGATTCCACTAAGATCTTTAGGTAATACAAACTTTACCGTGGCTCACCACAGGTACGGGAGCTCGCTAGGCAATGCAAAGATGTCTACACTAGTAGAGAAACTAGCTGTACTCCCGGTTCGCAACCCCCTTCAGTTTCGGTTTTAGAACTGGGAGCACGAATCCGGGACTAAAGGGCCCCTCCTTTAGTCCCGGTTTCACGCCCGGGACTAAAGGTCCACCTTTAGTACCGGTTGTTAATACCAACCGGGGCTAAAGAGGCCTCCCGGCCTGACCACGTAGATCGACACTTTAGTCCCGGTTGATAATACCAACCGGGACTAAAGGTTTTTTTCTTTTTTTTTGTTTCTATTTCTATTTTCCTTTTTTTCTATTTTCATGCTGCTACCAGGTTTTTTTTGTTTCTATTTCTATTTTCTTTTTTTTTCTATTTTCACGCTGCTACCGAACTAAAGGTTTTCTTTTTTTTGTTTCTATTTCTATTTTCTTTTTTTTTCTATTTTTAATTGATGATTCGTTTTGGTTTTTGAATACGCATTCTACGCTGCTAGAATATACGTACGTTTATAATGTTCAATATTTTGTATAAACTATAGTACGAAGGACCTTTAGTCAAGGATCAGCGGTACAATCCTATAGAGCAGATCCTGTTCAAGTTCGTGCTGCATGGTTCGAGAGCTGAGCTTTTAAGTTAGCTTTCACTCTTCTGAGCAAGCGAGGTGGTGCTAATAGGTGGGACTGGCCAGCAATTCCAGCATATTGCGTACTGGGCCGCTCCATTATGGTATATGCTCTCTCCTATATGTGGGCTTCAGGTCGAGCCGGCCCATCGAGGCTCCTATAAACGCCCGGGACTAAAGGTATACCTTTAGTCCCGGCTCGTAATACCAGCCAGAACTAATTGATTTGGTCATGTTCAAATCAATTGATTTCCTACGTACAATACCAGTCCTCGATGGTTAGTCGGGACTAATTGATTTCCTACGTACTAGTGTAGCAGCTAGCTAGCAGTCCTCGATGGTCAGCCGGGATCAGCCGGGACTAATTGATTTCCTACGTACTAGTGTAGCAGCTAGCTAGCAGTCGTCGATGGTCAGCCGGGATCAGCCGGGACTAATTGATTTCCTACGTACTAGTGTAGCAGCTAGCTAGCAGAGACACAGACTGTTTTGTTGGCTTACACGTACTGACGGTGAACAGCTAGCTAGCTAGCTAATGTAGCAGCTACTCCTACGCACTAGTGTCTCGATCGACTCGTTCCCGTACACGTACGCCTAGCTCGCTCCCGGCTGGCCGCGGGAAAGAACATACACACGTACTAGTTAATAATAATACTCCCTCTGAGCCGTCACGTGGTCGGCACTCCATAGAGCTCAATCGGTTGGAGACCTTTAGTCCTGGTTGGAGACAGCAACCGGGACTAAAGGTCCCTTTCTAGTCTCAGACGGAGCCTCCAGCCGAGAGTAGACTTTTACTTTCGGTTGGAGAGACCAGCCGGGAGTAAAAGTTAACCTTTAGTCCCGGTTGGTAGCTTCAACCGGGACTAAAGGTCCCCTGCAACAAAAGCCTGCCACAGTAGCAGTTGGGCAGGACCTTTAGTCCCGGTTGGAGCTACCAACCGGTACTAAATGTTTCTCTAGTCCCGGGCGCGAAAAATACCGGGACTAAAGCCAAATTTCGAAGTAGATCAAATGTTATTTCTCTACTAGTGCTAGGAGGCTTCACCTCCAAGAGTAACAAATGTGCAACGAAGATTGATGAAGCCCGACAAGTGCTCAAGGTTTGGCTTGCTCTCAAATGCTCTCTAACTCTTAATCACACACTAATTGTTCACTCTCACAAATAGAGGGGTAGAGAGAGCTCAAACAAGGCTTCAGAAGGGTTTGGAATGTTTAGAAAACCAGCAGCTCCAGGGGCTGTGGGGTGGGTATATATACCCCCACATGCAAAACAAGCCATTGGATCTCAAAAACTAGCCGTTATGGTCTGTACAGGCGTGGCATTGCCACTCAATGCGCGGGTGTGCCGCACTGCCGCTCATTGCACGGCACTTCCGTAGCCTAGAAAAATAGCATAGGTCACCTGGCAGAAAACTCCATAACTTTTTACTCTGAACTCCATTTTCAGTGATCTCAGACTTTCTAGAAAGCTTGTATCAAGGGCTATCTAGCCCAACCAAGAAGAAGCCCAAAGATCAGCAAGTGTAAGTGTTGTGCTATATGTTTCTCTCATGTTAGCACTCGAGGTTCGATTAGTTTGAGCACCTGAGACTTGTCTATGATTCATGTTGCATCTCCCTTGATAGTATGTCATACCTATACTCAAGATCAAGAGAATATATTTGAGTTAGAGAGCATTTGAGCTCTCTGGGACTGGAGCTCGTTGGGCAACGCAAAGATGTCTAGGAGGCTTCACCTCCAAGAGTAACAAATGTGCAACGAAGATTGACGAAGCCCAACAAGTGCTCAAGGTTTGGCTTGCTCTCAAATGCTCTCTAACTCTTAATCACACACTAATTATTCACTCTCACAAATAGAGGGGTAGAGAGAGCAAACCACACTAATTCTTCATATGCCATTTCTTCTCAATATCACTTCATCAGGGGATGCAATCATCTTTGTCTCATCTCTTTGAGCAAACCACCTTTGAGCATGTGACTTGAACCATTCCAACATATTTGAGTTATATTCATGGCTGCAAGTCACTTCCACTAATAGCTCGATTAGTACCTCGACTCTATGCAAGTACTCTCTTCTTCACCTTAGCCATGGTACCTCGGTCCTCAAGCCGTTGCTTGCCCTTCACCTTCGCTTGGTCCCTCGAAGCCCTTTCCTTGCTATATTCACCCTATCGAGCCATCCTCAAGTCATATCATATTAAGCATCCATTGAAAACCATTTCTTCAATATTGTGATCCTTGCTTAAATATTTTCTTGATAGGAATAATGCTGAGATCAATAAAGCTTGAGTTTGATTCACGTAGATTGACACATATATGAATAAACATCAATATGGTCAAACAAATTCACAATTCCTTATATCCTTTTCATTTTGGTTTGACACTCCTAACACTCACTTCAATATCTATCTTCACACTTCTAGATTGATCAAATCATTGCATAGTGATTTTCCAAGTTTTTATCCATACAAGCAGATCAATGTAGAGGCTGACTTATATCCAATATGAGTTGTGTCCTTTGTCATTTGACCTTTGCTTGGCATTTCCTCTCTTATGTATTCTTTCATTCTTCAATCCTTGATCAAAGCCAATCCACTATCATCCTCTTCTTGTCCATGCAAAGCAAGCCATTATGGAGACCGATGCAAACTTATCAGCTCATGTCTTATTTGCCATTTGCCAAATATGCTTGCTTTCACATGATGCTATGATATCCCACAACATAGAAGCCATTTCACCAACTCCCTGTGCATTGTTGTCTTTTGCCTGAACTAGATTGTTTCCACAATCTTCCAATATAATAATACACAATTTGGCCTTCATTTGGACACTATGTGGAATATCATCAAGTTTGCCTTCTTATTGAACCTTTGCTACACTTCTCATTACAGAATCCACAAGTGTATGCAATAAACTAAATTTCCTATTCAACACTTAGTAAACTTGTTAGACCTTTAATTGTGTTGTCATTCAATTCACCAAAACCCATTAAAGGGCTAGTGCACTTTTAGGTTGCAAACATCAGACGCGCGGGCATTAACCTATAGTAGGTATTAGCAGACTTCCCGGCAACTCGAGCAACCTTCCCCTTCAAGTACCTCGGCTTGCGTCTCACCTTAGTACGACTGAGGAAAATTGACTATCAACCGCTGATTTATAAGGCAGCCTCCAGCCTTGTGCATTGGTAAGGGAAGTTACTCACCCAGGGCGGCCGAAGCACTCTGGTCAAGTTTGTTCTTTCTTCGTAGCCAATTTATTTCCTCACTTCGCTCAAGCCACCGAAGGGCATCATCACTGAGCTGGATTCTCATAGACTGCGTTTTCTATGGACGGGAGGCACACACAACACATGAGGTAATTGCAAAGTTGCATGGAAGTGAGCTCTTCGCCACACCAAGCCTGGTGGGCTACGAATTCTCGACCTCCAACATTTTTTCTAGAGCACTAAGAATCAGATGGTCGTGGCTAGCTTGGACTTCTGACAAGCCTTGTTTTGGGATGGAGGTACCTTGTACAAAGTCAGATCGCCGCCTCTTCAATGCTGCCACAAAGATCACAATTGGCAATGGAGCAAAAGCATCCTTTTGGCACTCGGCCTGGTGGAATGGAAATTGTCCAAAGGACGTGGCACCCTTGATTTTTTTTGAAATCAGTAAGAGGAAGAACAGAACCGTGCAACAAGATTTAACTGAAAACAATTGGGTGAGGGACATTAATCTCTTGAGGTTTGATGCTGTACAACACTTCAATCAATTTACTCACCCTTGGCAAGGTCTACAGGAGGTGGAACTGAATCTGAAAATTCAGGACCAAATTACATGGAGGTTCACTGCATCTAGGGAATACACAACTCGCTCAGCATACCTGGCACAATTTATAGGTGCAATAAACACAGATTTCAACATGTTAATTGCAAGTTCCAACTTTGGACAGCTCCAACTTGCAAGTTCTTTGCTAGCGATACAAAACCAACTTTGGATAGCTGATCGGCTGGCAGCTCGCGATTGGCCCAACCAACAATATTGTCCGCTGTGTAGAACCACGAATGAATCGGCCATCCATCTTTTCGCCCATTATAGATATTCAAAACGAATATGGGAAGCAATACGCTCTTGGACCAATGGAAATTTCCCTAGCCATGAAGGCTAGAACAACATGGACTCCATGGTCCAGTGATGGCGTACGGTTGGGACGTCGACAGGTGTTCCATGTAAAGTAGTAAGATCGCTAGCACTTCTTGTCACCTGGGAGCTTTGGAGAGAGCGAAATGCACGGATTTTCGAGCATCAACACAAATCACCAACGATGCTGCGCAAAGACCAAGGAAGAGGCTAGACTATGGTGTATTGCCGGAGCCAAGCGATTACAAGAAATTTTGCCAGTGGATTAGGCCGTTTGCCTCTTTTGCCTTGAGGGCCTAAATCCCTCATTTGGGCCTTTTGGTTTGTATTTTTCACCTTTTCACCTGTACTTTGCCTGTTTCCTCTCCTCTACAATATATTTGCTTGCCATAATCCTGCCAGCAGTTTTCAAAAAAAAAATTCCAATTAGCAAGCTAGACTGTGCAAATAGCGCAAATACTAGACTTAGTCATGCCTTTAAATGACTAATGTAAGACTCGAGCCAACCTCTCACTAACTTCAAACTAATCTACGAAATCCTTTATGTTATAATCACCACCACACAATCAAGTATAAATAATAATACCATTTTTTATAGTAATTTTGATTCCAAGTTCAGCTAATTCTTTTTTTCATGGACTCTTTGTTTAGTTATTTTTCTTCCTCATCAATGTTAAAATTGAAATATTTATTCAATTAGTAGTATACTCAATGCTATCAATTAATTTAACTATTTGCATGTGTTCCTAATTTAGATCTTTCTTTTTTTATTAATTAAATACAAATCTAAATACTATTTTTACTATTAATAATAAAAAATTGTCTACTTATCGATTGCATTTGATATGCTATTTACATATTCTCCTTCTCAATTAGTGTGGAAATAAATTTACTAACCTATTTTATTTTTAAACTCGAATTTTCTTATATGCTAATCATATATTGCATGGACTCTTTAATTAAACCTAGACCTTTGAATTTTAAATAAAATCAATGGTGCTTACCCTTTTTCTTTTTTGATTAATCTCATAATTTCTAAGCCTTCTTGTTGAATGTGGTGGCTTCCTCTATTAACACTGTTATAATATAAATAACAGATTGGAGGCCTCCAACACGGAGCATCAATGTTAATTCTCATGAGGCACCATAGGAAAACAGAAGATAAATCTTAGAAATTCAAACAAAAATCACAAACAAGTAGCTTTGCATTTGGAGGACTCTAATCATTGTAGTTAATAACAATCATTGAATTTATTATTTTCTAAAATGTTATCTGCCGTTACCATTATGAAAAAATAAATAAAGTGTCCCCTAAATTTACATCAAAATTACCACATATGACATTTATGTAACATAATTTAAAAACATCCCTAAATTTCCATATAATTTGCTACCTCTACCATCATGGAAAATAATTTAATATTCAGAAAGTATACTATATAGATTTCTAAATTACAAACATTTAATGCTCCTGAATTAAAAGTAAGCATAAATGCTATATATGGACAAAGTAGATATGCACACATTAGGATAAAATATTTATTTTCACTATTTATCATGAAAACTTTCCCATAACAAACCACTTACCTATGATACTAATAATTAACTTCATACTAGATTTAGTTTAAAGAAGTTTATACATTTTGGCTGAAATTACAACATATAAATACTGGTAATTCAATTCTAAGTACTTAATTCTTTTAGCAAAACAATATTACTATACATTGGTTTTGTTTATTAGGAAAATTCAACATCATGATGCTGAAACAACTATTAATGATATTGTAGTGACTAAGAGTAGAGTCTACATACTGTTAATTCAATTCTAAGTAGTTAATTTTTTATCAAAACAATATTACTATACATTGGTGTTTTTATTAGGGAAATTCAACATCTTGATGCTGAAACAACAATTTGTGCTATTGTAGTGACTAAGAGTAGAGTCAAGGACCTAGAATATATTTTTCTAATAAAATATAAAAGGAAATTTTGGGGAAATATAATAAGCACCAGATTGGATAAAAAATTATGTCCACTCAGCATCTCCAGTAGTTCCTAATACACTCTCCTAATCCAGATTTTTTGACAAGATTGAAAAAATACATCTCCAATAGCTTCCAACATCTGCTCCCAATCTTTTAGCAGTTGGAAAAACCAAGCCCTCCATGTGGAAAAATCCGTGCATCACGCGTCTGTGTGTCCTCCGGCGTGCGTGTCCCGGGCGATCTGCTCCTTCGCGCCAGGTCCCTGCGATCGCGCCATAGACGTCTGAAGGGACCGTGACGCCTAGGGGGTGAATTAGGCAACTTAAAATTCTATTTCTATCTATGGCATCTAATTCTAACCTAAACAAAACCTATGCAATAAATAAACTATCTAAATGTGCAACTATAGTTTTGCTAGGTGTGTTGCTATCTCTACCGCTAAAGAGGTATGTAACCTAGATTCTAATCCTATCAACTAGCCTATCAACTAAGCTAGGAAAGTAAAGCACACAACCATGGTAGCAAATATATATGCGGAAGCTAAAGATGAGGTAGAAATGCAAACTTCCGTCGACGACTCCGGTATTTTTACCGAGGTATCGAGAAGCGCTCAAGCTTCCCCTTAGTCCTCGTTGGAGCCCCTCGCAAGGGCCAAGCTCCCGGTTGGGTAACTCCGTGGATAACCTCGGGCCTTCTCCACACGCAATTGGGTCTCCGATGTGCCTTCCGGTAAGCCTCTCCTGGACCACTCCCCGCCATCTTTACTGTCAAGCTTCTGGCCGAAACACCGCGGACCTTGTTCCCTCCGGTACATGGTGGCGGTCACGCCACAAACACGGTTGGTGTGGTCTCGCAAGACTACAAGCCCCTCAGATGTATAACAATGGTACGCGCAAGCACCGAGTAGTAAGAGGTGTACAAACCTCACTAAACACTAGGCCTAAACCTAGAGCAAGTGCATAAGCGGGGTTTAACTAACCTAAACACTTCGCAAAGCACCTACGCTAATCATCAGGTGTATCACTAAGCACTATGGATATGGAGAGCTCCAAAGTGGTGCATCAACACCCTAATATCTTCCCTCAGCTCTTCCACCCTTCATTTGGCCGGTTAGGGTGGTATTTATATCCCCAAAGTTGAGAACTAGCCGTTGGTGCCACGCATGTTTTTTCTGCTAGCACTGGACCGTCCGGTGCATCGGACGATGTCACTGTCTGATGTCTCTCAATGGCTACAGTGATGAAAGTAGCCATGTCTGACCGTTGGAGTGCGCCCTCCTCACACCGGACACTAATCATCGTCTGATGCCTTCCGCCGGATCCGTCCGATGCCTTCGGCGCCTCTCTAGAACCATTCTGGGTGCCACCGGACCCTGGTGCTTTTCGTCAGATGCTCCTTGGCTTCATCGTCTGATGCATACTGAGCTACTGTTGCGCTGGTGAATAGTTCCACTGTTGCGTCCGATGCCCTGTCCACGCATCGTTCGATGCATCGTCCAATGCCCTCTGCCAACGCTGGTGCTTAGGGTTAGTCACCGGACCGTCCGATGCTCTCTGGAACCCTCTTTCAACTTGTTTCTTCGCGATCCTTGCGTCCGGTTTGGTTCTATCTTCAGACTTGCTTGATCTTCTAAGTTTTCTTTAATGGTTCTAAGGTCTTGATTGAGCTGTTGATCGTTGGATCACCACGTCGCCTTCGTCCAGTCACGTTTGCACCCTATTGGACTACAAAAACAACCACTTACAAACACGTTAGTACAACTTAGTTGTGTTGATCATCAAACACCAAAATCCAAACTAAATGGACCGATGGTCCATTTTCCTTACAACGTCCTGCCCTGCCCCTCAGCGTGGGTGTGAGCGTAGACGCTCTCCTGCCGCCGCGGTACTCTTGAGACGGCGCAGTTTCTCAATGAGCTGGCTCTTGGTGAAGTCGAAGGAGAGGCGGCGACGGATCTCCTCGTCGAAGGGGACCGTGTCGTGCTGGTGCGACGCGAATGTGGTGCCCCGGCGCGCCATGAAGTCGAGGAAGCCGCGCAGGATGAGGAGCTCCTCCTCGTCCGTCCACAGCCGTTGAAACAGCTGCCGCAAAATCCAGGGTTCCTTCGCCTGCTTCAGGAAGCTCCAGTCACCCTCCCTCGTCGCCGTTGCCACGCTCCCGGAGCTCATCCTCTCCTACAGCCCCTTCGCATCGGGCACCATGCCGGCCACGCTCGGCGGCCTCTCAATTCGCGCAAGGTGCCAAGGTGGCCGCAGTGGCGTTTCATCCACGCCCACGCACGCGAGCTGCCAGGCTTGGCGTCGTGGCGACGGGAATCACGGCGGCGGCGTGAGCTGGGAAGCGACACCAGGAATCAGATAGCGAGAAATTAAGCGACGTGAACGCTGGGTTGCGGCCATGGCAGACGGGAGCAGTGGCGCAGTGCACACGCGTGTATGCATGTGCTGATCGTGCTTGCTCCCAGAGCAGGTACTCGCGCACAAGCATGGTAGAGGAATTTGCGGGACCAAATTTTGCGTGGGACCAAATTTTAGATATATTATTGAAAACTGTTGGAGATGATCTTATTTAGTGCTCCCAATACATTTTTAGGACTTGGAAAGCTCATTGGTTTTGAGAAGGAATTCTTGGAAACTCTTGGAGATGCTCTTAGAAAATAAAAAATCAAAACCAAAATATAGATTTAACATGTCACAATAAGAATGCAATACGAGTTTATATAAATTAAGCTAAGGTTTCGACTTAAGAAATATAAAAAACCCAAAGACATGTAATTTAAAGGGTGTAAATATATATTAATTGGTAAATTTGTCATACCCACATAGAGATGGTAGAGTACCTAAATAGGTATTTTGATAGGAAATGAATAGAGATAGAATAAAATAATTGATTTTGGTTAGGTTTACTGACTAAATTGTACACAAGGATTTTAACACTCATGTATTGTAAGATTCTTGACTATGCCTGAGCACGAGCTGATGGGATAGTTTCACCAAATAATGCGGGTGTTTTCTTCTCATCTAGGTCCACAATTAAGGACGGCTGCAACTTAGAAAAAAAATCTTATTAGCTTCTAATAAGATCCAAGATTTTGGCAACAGGGAATCCTACGGAGGTTCAACACAAAGATTAAAACACATAGAGTAATTGCTGAATTTGTGAGAACTGGATAGAAACTATCGAGATTCTAAGTGGGTGTTGTGTTAGGAAATGAAATAAGAGACAATAAAGATAATCAATTTTGATAAGTTGTATGTAGGTGTACTATATTTATCCATAAACTTTTGATATTTATGTCACATAAGATTCCAATAGTGTTGCATTGATGGGCTAGTAACTAAAATTACGGTGTGGGAGATAAAATTTTCAACCGAATCTTAGTTTTATTCTTTTTCGTGCATTTTTATTGGAATTATTCCATGCATGCTATTTAGGAACAAGAAAGGGAAAGCTAAAAATTTGGGTGTGGGATAGAAGATTTTCACCTAGCCATGACATAGCAAAACTGAACATCCTCATTTTATCAATCGATCTGCTGCCAGGTACTCCCTCCGTCCCAAAATAGATGTAATTCTCACTTCTGGAGAAGTCAAATACTTTTAACTTTGACCAAGTATTTATAAAAGAATATTAATATTTATAATACATAATTAGTATCGTTAGGTAGATCGTTAAATATACTTTCCTAATAAACTTATTTGGATATATAAATGTTTTTGAGGGAACAGGAGGGGCTTACGCCCCTACTGGAATTGGGGATATAAATGTTGCACGTATTTTCTACGAACCTAATCAAAGTTGAGAAAGTTTGACTCGCACGTATTCCATAACGACTTCTATTTTAGAACAGAGGGAGTACCTCATTGTATTTGATGACATCGAGGAGGAACAATGGGACTGTATAAAATCTACCCTCCCTGAAAATACAAGGAGCAGAATAATAGTGACAACAAGAATTCAAGCACTGGCTGAGGTCTGCTGCAACCATGGTAACAACAGTTATGTTTACAATATGAGATCTTGTTGTAACATGGCTTTGGCGGGTGGCGAAGGCCCCCAGCAGCGGGGTGTCGCCAAGGCATCTTCGAGCGTCATGGGGCGGAGACCCGGCGCTGACTAGGAAATTTCCCGACCATGCTCGAGGGGTCATCGCGGACTCCGCCAAGGCCAGGCACGCATCCCGCCGACCGCTCAGGCGGGCGTCTCCGGTATTACGGGCGGAGGCAGCCTTATCTCTAAACTAATCAAACAAACGATCTTGCCTAAGTGTGCGCAGGTACTCAAGCGCGGGCGCTCGCGGTCCGCGCAAGCGCGCCAACATGGCCCCTACGCGGCCGGGCGGAGACCTACGGGTGATGTCTCCGCCCGGACCGGTGGGGACTCTCCAAGGCGATGGCGCGCTCCTGAGGGCGGAGGCCGGCGGCCGGGCGGAGACCTGCGGGTGATGCCTCCGCCCGGACCGGTGAAGATTCTCCAAGGCAACGGCGCGCCCCTGAACGCGGAGGCCGGCGGCGAGAACCATGGCCCCGCGCAGCCGGGCGGAGACCCGCAGAGAACGCCTCCGACCGTCCGGCGGAGACCCGTCGAGGGAACGGCGCGCCGTGGGAGATGAATGCCAGCGCCGGGGACCCAGGCCTTTGGGCCGAAGACCAAGCTACAGTGGGCCGATTGCTCATGGAAGCCCATTACTTGGAGATGGTATGGCGGGACTGCCCCGCGAACTAGAGGCTAGCGACAGAATATTCCAGGAATGTACTGTAGCAGTTGAGGGACATTGTAATAAATTTCGTTATGTGGTAGTCGAGTCCTATAAATAGGGGACACTTGTAACCATGGAGGTTGGTTGGTGAACGAGTTAATGAAACCATAGATTTCCGTATCATTCCCTTACTCACCACTATCCCCCCTGTCGTTCGTATCCCGAGCCTCCGCCCGAGGCCGATCGCCAGACAGACGGAGGCCTCGGTCTCCGCCACGCAGGTTGAAACCACTAGTTTCAACATTGGCGCCCACCGTGGTTGAGCCAAGGCAAACCAACGATGGCAGGGAAAAGAAAGACCACCACCAGAGCAACAGCGACCACAGGTCAGCGAGGAAGGCCTAGGCGCAACATTCATAGCGCCTACGCAACCTCGCCAGCGGAGGATGACACCAGAGCAGACGCTCAGGGTCAACCACCGGAACCCCAAGACCAAGAGATTCAAGATCCGGAGGCCCAACCAAACTCAGCCACAGCACCCGAGCAAGAACTACAACAGCTGCAAGCACAGTTGCAAAGAGCGCAACAAGAGAGGGACAGAATGGCAGCAGCATTCACAGCTAATCAGCAAGCTATTCAAGCGTCAGCACAAGCAGCAGAAATAAGGCAGCAGTTGGCAGTCCTACATGCTGAGATGCTAAGTATGCAGCATGCAGTACCAGCAACAACCTCCACAATCCTAGCCTCCGCAGCAACACCAACTGCAGCCATGCTTCAAGGTTCTACGCCAGTGATCAGCCAGCCGACAATGCCATTTCAGGTGATGCGGAGGCCTATCGATCCCAAGTCCCCACTATCTGAAGGCATACAACAGTCACCATGGCCAACATCGTACAAGCCAATCACACTACCCAAGTTCAACGGAAAGACTGACCCCCATCAGTTCATTATGAGTTACGAGGCAGCAGTAGCCTCCGCCGGCGAAGACGATGCCGTCTTGGCAAAGTCATTTGTCATTGCAGCCGAAGGCGACGCGCTGGCTTGGTATTCTATGCTCAAACCAAGCACAATCTATTCTTGGGAGAACCTTCGGGATAAGATATTGGCAAACTTCAAAGGGCTAACAGCACAGTCGCTGACCTCCACAGATCTGTTTCAGTGCAAGCAAATGCAGGGAGAAACACTACATGACTACTTCCGGAAATTCGTGCAACTAAAGGCGAATGCATCAGATGTCCCAGACGAGATCGCCATTGAAGCAGTGATCAAAGGCCTCCGAATCGGGCCGTTCGCAGCACACTTAGCAAGAGAGAAACCAACCTCCATTCAGCAGTTGTATGACGAGTTTGAGAAGTACTGCAGATCAGACAATGACCTACGCAAGAGGCTGGAGGAGCAAGGTCAAAACAGACAACAAAACAGCAGCAAAAATTCCCAGAAAACCTATACGAACCAGAATGTATCAAATCAGAAGCCAGGCCAGGGGCAAGTGCCCAGTATCGAGGGTCAACCCCAACACGAGCAAGGGCAACAGGCAGCGCCAACACGGGCGGAGACCCGCAGAGAACGCCTCCGACCGTCCGGCGGAGACCCGTCGAGGGAGCGGCGTGCCATGGGAGATGAATGCCAGCGTCGGGGACCCAGGCCTTTGGGCCGAAGACCAAGCTACAGTGGGCCGACTGCTCATGGAAGCCCATTACTTGGAGACGGTATGGCGGGACTGCCCCGCGAACTAGAGGCTAGCGACAGAATATTCTAGGAATGTACTGTAGCAGTTGAGGGGCATTGTAATAAATTCCGTTATGTGATAGTCGAGTCCTATAAATAGGGGACACTTGTAACCATGGAGGTTGGTTCACCACAAGGGCAAAGGGTTTTTGTGGCGAAAATTTTCATCACAAAAGCTTATTTTTTCGCCACAAACAAGCCTTTGTGGCGAATTTTTAAATCGCCACTAGTCGCCACAAATACTCGCCTCACAGATACTCTAGTGATGAATTTTTGTTCCCCGCAAATGACCATACTCATTAGTGACAAATTGTACTGTCACTAGTAACGGGACCATTTGTGGCTCATTCGTTGTCACAAAAACATATGCATTAGTGGCAAAAAATGATGCCACTCATAATGTTTTTAGTGGTGATAATAGTTGCCACAACTATACAGAATCTATGGCAATATAATTGTCACAATTACCATTATAAAAGTGACAAATTTTGTGGTCACTAAAGACTACATATTAGTGATAGAAGTTTCGCCATTACTTGAGTTTGTCGTGTCGATGCTTGTTCTCACTATTAAATTATAATTGTGTCTAATTGTTTACCACAATATGTATGGGAAAAAGTGGTAACTTGTTAACACAAATACTTTTCATTTGTGATGCAAACTAATCCTCACATGTAAACTACGGTGGCAAACCTTTGTCACAAAAAATTATCTTTTTGTGAGAACTGACAAGACAAAATGTATCAATAGTTTCATCATAAAAAAGCATAGCATTTGTAGGAAAATATTAGTCTGGACAAGTTTTGTCACAAGATAAGTTTCAATTGTGTGAAACACATTAGATGTTGTGGCGACCAAGTTATCATTATTATCCTTGTTGTAGTGACAAAAATAGCTCAACAAATGTACATTATAGCAATATGATTATTTCAAATCTGCACCAATAATATTTATTTCAATAATTCAAATTTGGCATTAAGCATTACATAAAACTAAGAACACTCAAACCTCAAAATAACTCTCTTGACACTACTTTAAAGTCTCACAATAATTATTCAACTAAAGTGTTTAAACTCTAAGATGCTGGAGGCTGTGAGGCACCAATGCGTGCAATTAATGCAGCCATTTGATGATCAAGTTGTTCCCTCACTAGGCGAGCAACTTCTCCACTCTGTGTTTGACGCAAAGAACTCATCTCATCACGTTGGGATTGCTGCTCTTCTTGCAGTTGTGCATTTGTTTCGACCACCGTGGAAACTTGGCCTTCCAAAGCTTGTGCTCGTTGCTCAGCAGCCTCAGCACGTTGCTCAGCAGCATCTGCACGTGCTCGAGCTGCAGCTTCACGCTGTTCTGAAGCCTCAATTTGCACCTGCAATCTGATTCTTTCCTCAGCCACTCGGTTTACAGCACGAATGCCAACACCACGTGAATGGTTTGGCTTTCGACCAAGAACTAGTGCGAAGTGCTCCACTATTGGCACGGGCGCAGAAGAAATCTTTTCTTGATGTATCCCAGCAGCTTCATGTAGTTTGGTCTGCAAAGCATGAAAACAAACTAATTAAGAACCCATATATTACACAGCAGGCAAAAACGTTCATGTAAGTAAATTAGACATTATTGTCTACAACATCCTCTAGAATAGTCTGAAGCACCGGATCAAATCTCGGTATGATGAAAACTATGCAAGATGATAAGGGTATGATTGGTTTGTTGCATATATGCCAGCTAGGCTCACGGGATTCAAGTTAGCTGATTAATTGGTTGTATGGCTCCACAGGCCTAGTTCTGTTCATGCAAAAACTCTCTTAGCCTAGCTCTCGAGATACAGGGATTTTAGGTGTTTCTTCAGAGCCTGGCTCGCCAGATGCGAACAGTTACTAGGTAAGGACATTATTAGCATATTTTAAGTGATATTAATGTACTTCAAACAATATTAAGCATGAGTAAGATAAATTAAGAGCAATAAAAAATGGTTGCATATAACAAATACTACCGTGATTGTGTTTACTTGCCTAATTTCTCGTGCAAGCAAACAAACATCATCTCAGCTCAACCCTCTACTGGATGCAAGCAACGAAACATGCTAGTGTTGTATTTACCCAAGCTATCCCCCGAGGGGCCTGCTCCCGGATACGAACACAACCAATCACACTCTAAGCGGCCAAAGAACACTAGCGTAGGATAGTGTAACATCCAAATGTTCTCAGAGTTGATACTGTTCAAAAAAATCTACAAACATGTTATCTAATAATTGAAAATTGCAGACAAATTAAATAATATATGAAATTTACAAACAGCTTAATAAAACGATATTGTTCATGATTAGAGATACTGCAAACTTTTCGTAGTGCCTAGACTTTTCAACTCATTAAATGAACAATACAGAGACTACATTGCAGAGATAATAACCATGAAAGAGTCATACATAATTCTACTACCATACTTTTTCATACAAAAAACACACCACTTCCACCTAATCCTAGTTCAAAAGGTAGGATACAGATTGACAAATGTGAAACCCAAAGATGCCATCAAGAAGGGAAGTAATATGGTCATACCATTATTTCTTCACCTGTTGGAATGGACCATGTCCCATCAGCCTTTTGATATGTAGCCTTCCAAACTTGCATAGCAGTAGGCCATTCACTAGTTTCTGGGTGTCGCTGCATTAGAATAACAAAAGCATAAATTCACTAATACAGAACGATGTGTAATAGAAAAAAATTTGCCTAGTAACTATTTTCCTCACCAGATCGTAAGCGATTTGAGCAATTGATCTAGTTCCTACTTTGGACCCCATCTCTTGCTTTCCTCTGTTGATAGAGTTTTGGTTGCTCCTTTTCTGGTTTACAAATTGCATAAATGTATCATTAACAACTATGCAGCACTGTAATTTAGGACATGAGTTGTATGTACCTGAAAATCATCATCTGTCCACAAATTCCTTATCAACCATTGCCAACCTTCTGGTGAGACATGTTGTGGCCTTGGCTTGTTGTTTCGGTAAGCTTGAAGTAGACGGTAACGCCGATTATTATATTGACTCTCTACTTGTCTCATGGCACAATCTTTATCTTCTTCTGAAAGCTCAGGAAACTTTTGCTGTACAGCAAAGATATATTGTAATAACTGGCCACTGAATGCAATGATAACCTATGCATGCCAAATATATGCATTTCATATGAAAAGTAGGTCACCTTTAGTTTTCTCCAAATAGATGTAGTAGTACCAGGATAAAACTTATCCATGTCCCTCCACTTCTTCACTTGGAGTGGTACAGTTCTTACAAGAACTGTTATCTCACTTTTAAATAAACTAGCATGTTCTCCACACACTTTTGCAAACTCTTTAGGGAACTTTATATCAATATGCTTTCCTTTTGCTCTTCTCTTGCGAAGTTGATTGTTAATTGTAAGTTTTCTTCCACTCTTAGCAAGGCCTAGTTAATTTAGGGAAAAGAACAAGGGTAATTAAATTTAATGTTTGTACTCTATAGTGTCAAGAATCAAATTTTAGATTAGTATAACATGTTGTGACATGCTAAATGTAGCACTTGTTATTATGTCGTATAAAGAAATAAATGTAGATCAACATAACAGTACCTAGCTAAATCAGCGAAATAAACAATGGTGTAAAGAAGCAGGTTTCAGATTAGCAAAACACCTTCAGTGTTGTGTGTTGCAGCATTTATTTGATTATTTTCATCCATTGCCACATCTGAATCAAATTGATCACGTTCATTGTCAGTTCGAGAGCCACATGAACGTAACCTGGTTGTTATTTCACCTGTAGAAACAAAAATAGGCATTTTGTAAATTTTACATAACTAAATACAACAGAAATGGCTATCTTTTATTGTACCATCAGCACACGAAGTAATACAAGTGAACACAATTGCAAGTAATATAACTAGGATTTTTGACATCGGCATGAACACAAACCCCATGTGTTTGTTCATAGTAGCTCTCGTTCAGATCTATGAACAAATAATGGTGCATTCAATTAAACAAGAAGTCAAGAACTTGCATGTTCTCATGGAGATTATTAATGGAATCGCTATCAGTACTAATAAGTCGAGTTGCTGATAACTAGAAGACACATCATATGAATTTAACAAAAGATCATGTAAGTTTTCTTATACACTAGAAGCAATATAGAAACATTATATTACAAACGAGGCTGCAGAAAATTGTAGCTTTCCTAATTTCCTTTGATGCAACATGCTACAATACATCAGAATTTTTATGCAAAGAAATATTTGGTGGTGCTGAATGTATAAAACAAACCTATACCAGAGGTCAATTGGTCCCTTGGATCTTTGGATAAAGCAGAGGCAAGCTCATCAAATTCCGTATCCATTTCAGCAACTGTTCGTTGAGGCACCCGTGGCGGCACCCGTGGAGCCATTTTCCCTGCAAAACAACAATGGAATTGATGGAGAAACATAGCCATCAAATTAATGGATATTTTACCAAAAGAAACAATCTGACGAAAAAAATAATTTGAGACATATACAAAGGATGGAAACAATCTGTCAAAAAATAATTTGAGAAATATAAAGTTGGACTGGGCTGGAGGCATGGGTGTTGTAGGTTGGTGTCCAGTACAAATATGGTATGGATGTGATGCATATTCATAGATCGAAATCAAGATATCAGTATGGCAGTTGTGCAAGCCGCAGTGGCGGCGGCCGTGGCGGTGGCCGCCGCGGCGACGGTGGCCGTGGCCGTGGCGATGGCGGCACTGGCCGCGGGCATGGCGGCCGTGGTGGCGGCGCCGGCGGCCACGACGAACTGGATCGGAGGCCGGGGATTTTCCGCATCGGCATCATGGATCCGTGGGGTATCGCATCTTCTTGCCATGGCCGTGGCCGTGGCGATGGCGGCACTGGCCGCGGGCACGGCGGCCGTGGTGGCGGCGGCGGCGGCGGCCACGACGAACTGGATCGGAGGCCACGACGAACTGGATCGGAGGCCGCCACGACGAACTGGATCACGGTGGTGGATTTTTCGCATCAGCATCTTGGATCCGTGGGGTGGCCGGAGGCATCTGGGCGTGCGCGATACATGGCCTTGGCTTTGACACAGGATAGGAGTAATCATTGGGGGCTAATAATGACGATGCTGGCTGGATGGAGGAAGACTTGGCAAAAAAAAAACTAGTAGTACTACGCAGTGCACCTTTGTGGGTCGCCTGTTTCTCCGTGTTTCTCCCCGTCAGTTGGCTTTGATTGTTTGGTAGATCCGTAGATGATGGAAAGGACTCCATGTATGTATATATATATACTTGATGTCCAATGCAATATGGCGGGAGTAAAAAAAAATCACGGATTAATTGGAGGGAAAGGTGAATGGATATTTGGAGGGAACAATTTTTCACCAATTATAATTATTAAGCGGAAAAGAGAGCGCTCGGTTTGAAAAAAACGATAAACAAGGCCAATAATATTTCTACTAGAGATATAATGTGAAAAAATATAAACAAGGTCCATAATATTTCTACTAGAAATTATAATTTTTAATACCAAATTTATTTTAATGTGTGTTTATTGGAAAAAAAATTGTTATTTTTTAGATAGAATAAAATTCGACTTCAAATCTCTTCGAATAAGACGCATCACTTGACATTAAACAAGGTCCATATAACTAAATTTCAACAAATAAAAAGACATATGTGGCTACAAATTATACATAGAGGGGGTCAGTCAAAGATATTCAATATGGGTGTGTTCGGTTAGCCAATTAAGCCTGGTTAGCTCAAGCCTGGCTTCAACAATACAAGATGAACTTGTTTGGTTGCATGACCTAGCTTAGTCAGTATAAGAAATGTTACGTTTTTGTTGGTTGCTTTATCTTGTAGCGGGAGGTGAGGCAAGCGGATAAAAGGGCTAGCTCGGGCCTAGCTTCACAAAAACGGCCAAACATGAGCCCAACAGGGCGACCAAACATGTCAAAAATTGTTAACTAGAGCTTGCATATATAAGAGTTGGGGACCAAACCAAACAAGTTGAATTGAGACTCATCTGTTTAGGTTCTTATGGTGGAACCTGGCGAGCCGTGTTAGTCACGATGTAGTTGCTCCTATTTTTCTGAATTTATTCTAGTGTGGTGATTAATTTGGACGAGTGTGCGTGTATGCGTATATAACAAATGTCATTAAACAAGTTAGGATTAAAGTATGAGTATATAACAAATAAAGTGTTAAACTAATAATTAAATATATAAAAATCATAAACAAATGATTATTTAGATCATAGATTAAATATTTATAAAAAATAATATAGAATATCATAGTTTTCTACTCACAATATCATGCCAAATATCAACATTCGAACCATATTAGTTTTGTTTTGGCAAACATTTTGTTTGCAAATAACTAACTCATATTTCGATGACTAATAAAGCAAATTTTGGTGCTTTATTAATTATTAAATCTTTGTAAAATACAAAATCAAGTCCTTAACAAGTAACCAGGCTGCCTGCCATATTCATCGGCATTAATGTTCACCACAAAAATATAAAGAAAAAGAAAATAGAGCGAAAACCTCCTACATTTTTGGACCCAGATCTGGTAGCCCACGAATCTGAACTCAATACTCAATGGCTACCGATTAAACCCTAAACAGCCCCCAAATTGCTATGGCCGCCGCCCGTTGATCCATTTGCTTCTTGTCACCGATCCACTGGTGCAGAGCTGAGATGCTGATGTCCAACACCTCTGCCGTCAGGTAATACTTTTGATCAAAATACAAGTTGTCCGCACTATCATTCCTGTTTCCATCTGAAGCCTCTCCCCTTTCAAGACTTGGCTTATAGGAAGTAGGGTTTAAGGGTAAAACTGCACCTAGTATACCAGGTGCCTTTTGAACTATTTCCTGAACATACAAACAAACACCATATAATGGTGCATTGTCTGATACCTGGTTCATAAACAACAATATTAAAAACATCAAACAAGAGATGTAATAAGACTCACAAACCTGTAGGTAGGAAAATGCAATATCAAAATAATCTAGATACTAACATCCAGGAATTATAAAATGGAAGATTCTTCTTAATGCAATGATACTGCGTATTCAAGAAAAAAATGGAAGATTCTTCTTAATGCAATAACTTGACAAACTGTAGTTTTGTAAACAATTCATTCCTCAATGACAGGATGGTTGTGGACAAAAGTTGGATGGACATATCCAATAGGAGGCTTCCCCGATACGAAGAAGGAGCTAAAAAATTTATTGAGTTTGCTTTTTCTGGCTGCAGTGCGGACAAGCTCCTTCGATGTCCTTGTAGAATCTGCAAAAACAATTACTTTGCTGATCAGATATCTATAATGGAGCATCTCATGCTGAATGGAATATGGAAAGAGTATAGAGTATGGGATCATCATGGAGAGAGTGTGTCAGATTCAGAAGACAGTGACGACAACATGGAAGATCATGATGACTATGGTCTGCGTGAGATGGTGAATGATTTTGGAAATGCTGTGAATAACAACTTGGGATCATTTGATGGTTCATCACCTTGCTTGCAGGATGACACGACCGCATCTACAGGTCCTACTGAAGAAGCTAGCAAATTTTATAGACTTCTTGAAGAGGCAGACAATGAGCTGTACCCAGAATGCAGTACCTTCTCTACACTATCGTTCATTGTGCAAATGATGAACATCAAGTGCCTATATGATTTGAGTGGAAATGCAATGGATGCTCTATTTACTCTGTTTTGGAAGGTACTTCCTACCAAGAATAAGGCTCCAAAGTCATTCAACGATGCTAAGAAAGTCATGTCAGATTTGGGATTGGATTACAAGCGTATAGACGCATGCCCAAATGATTGCATTCTGTACAGAGGTGATTATGCTAAAGCTGAGTCATGTCCAGTGTGCAAGCTTTCTAGGTGGAAAAGTGATGACCAGAACAATGCATCCAAATCACGAAGGCGAAGAGTTCGAAAGGTTGCACAGAAGGTGCTGCGCTATTTCCCATTGATACCAAGATTGAAAAGGATGTATATGTGTTCCAAAACTGCAACTAATATGCGTTGGCACAAAGAGGAGCTAGTTGATGATGGATATTTGAGACACCCGGCAGATTCAAAGGAATGGAAGGATTTTGACAAAAATTTCCCATCATTTGCATCAGATGCGCGCAATGTTAGGCTTGGGCTTGCTAGTGACGGATTCAATCCTTTTGGACATATGAGCACATCATACAGCATATGGCCCGTTGTTATTGTGATCTATAACCTACCTCCTTGGATGTGCATGAAAGATCCTTATATGATAACTTCAATGCTCATTCCTGGCCCTAAAGCACCTGGCAACGACATTGATGTATATCTACAGCCATTAATTGATGAGCTGATTGAGTTGTGGGGTGGGGTGGAGGCCTATGATGCTTCGATGAAGCGTAAATTCACACTAAAAGCTGCATTGCTCTGGACAATTAATGACTTCCCTGCTTTAGGGAATTTATCAGGAATGTCCACAAAGGGAAAATATGCATGTCCATCCTGTCATACCGACACTTGCTACCAATGGCTAGCCAATGGAAGAAAAGGTTGCTACATGGGACACAGGAGATTCCTACCAGCAAGACATAGTTGGAGGAACAATACTACTTCTTTTAATGGCCAAAGGGAAAGGAGATGTGCTCCAAAACCATTATCAGGCGCTGAAGTTCTTTCACAATACGAAAAGTTTACTCAGGTACACATACAAAAAGATTTAAGTCTATGCAGCTTTCTTTTTGTAAATAAATATGATACGAGTTATGATATTTTGATGTAATTTCAAAGGTGTAACATTGCTATCATTATGCTGTCATTCAGGTTATATTTGGGAAATCTGATAAGAAAAGGAAACGTTCCAGCACAGTGTATGGTGTTTGGAAGAAAAAGAGTATATTTTTTCAACTCCCTTATTGGAGCAAATTGACACTAAGACATAACCTAGATGTCATGCACATTGAAAAGAATGTTGGTGAAAGTTTGGCGGGTACCTTGCTTGGACAGGAGGGGAAGACAAAGGATAACATTAATTCTCGATTTGATATGGAAATCATGGGAATACAACCAAAACTTCATGCGACTCCCACAGATGATGGAAAATTTTTATTTCACAATGCACCTTATACACTTTTTGGACCTAAAAGGAAAGCATTTTGTGAGTTCTTGACAAAAATCAAAGTCCCAGATGGTTATTCTGCAAAGGTATCTAATTATGTAGATGCAATAAATGTTAAAATATCAGGGATGAAGTGCCATGATTACCATGTGTTTCTGCATAGATACCTTCCACTATCTATTCGCGGCATGCTTCCGGCTGATATTTGTCTTCCAATAATTGAGCTATGCAACTTTTTTCGAGAAATTTGCTCAAAAGTGTTAGATGTGGAGATCCTTAAAAGGCTTCATTCTTCAATTGCTATTACTCTTTGCAAATTAGAAAAGATATTTCCTCCATCCATGTTTGATGTAATGATGCATCTACCAATCCATTTAGCTCAACAAGCAATGATAGGTGGTCCTGTGCAATATCGATGGATGTATCCCATCGAGAGATTCTTGCGCAGACTAAAGTCATTTGTAAAAAACAAAGCTCGTCCAGAGGGAGCAATTGCTGAGGCTGTAGTGTTACAGGAATGTGTGACTCTTTGTTCTATGTACTTGCATGGAATTGAGACAAGAATCAACAGGCCAAGCCGTAATGATGACAGTGGTGATAACAATAGCAACACACAGCTCCAGATTTTTGCCAAAATTGGAAGACGGCTTATTGGGAATAGATATTGTCAGATGGAGATGAATGAAGTGAACAAAGCACAAGCCTACGTTCTAAAAAACTGTGAAGAGGCTTCTCCATATACAGGGTAAGCCACTCCTAAGATGTTCATTCAACAGTGGACCTCCAATTTTGTAACATCTATTCTCCTATGCCACAGCATTCACAAGGAATATTTAAGGACACAGAGCACCAAAAATGTAGACAAGCGGCATGAGAAAGAGTTCTTTCAATGGTTCAAGAACCATGTAAGTATAAGGATGTATTTATTACATTATTTCTTTAGGGTAGCTTCATTAACTACTGTGCTTCATGTAGATATCAACTATGTATTCCAAAGGAGATCCTTCTGTTTCTGATGAATTGTTTGATCTAGCAAGAGGACCCGATACTAGAGTGACACATTTCTCAAGTTATATGGTCAATGGATGGAGATTTAACACAAGGGACAGAGACGCCCTATTTCAAGCACAAAACAGTGGAGTATTTGTCAAGGGCGATGAAGGAACTGGAAACAAAGATTACTTTGGTGTCTTGACAGATATTGTGGAGCTTTTATATGGGACTCATAAGGTTGTTCTTTTTAAATGTGAATGGTGGGATGTACATACAACAAGGGGAGTTAAAGAAGATAAGTATGGGTTCATAATGATAAATACTACTCGCAGGCTGTCAACAGATGAGCCATATGTTTTGGCTTCGCAAGCAGAGCAAGTATATTATGTGAATGATACTCAAGATCCAAAATGGTATGTCGTGGTAAAGACTAAACCCCGTGATTATTTTGACACTCCTCCCACTGATGAAGAAGATGCCACTACTAAATCAAGTAAATCCAGTCCTGAAGCTTGCCAAGAAAATGAAGTAATAACTGTGCCGAATCCAAATACAATAGAAGATGATGACACAAGTATATTGGACACACCTCAAGTTGAAGCGGAAGCTGAAGGTATGCCTGTGGCTGTGGAAGGTAATCCGATACTCCATTACGAGGGTGACGTTCAGGATGAAGATGAGCAACAAGAATCTGAAAGTGATGACAGCGAAGGTGGTGAGTACATGGATTCAGATGACGAAGACAGTGAATCGGAAGAATAAATAGATAACGACTAGCAAATAACTGATAAATGAAGCTGAAATTTCTAAAGGGAATATATATATTAGATGCAGCTTCATCTCCTTGGTCACTTGCTTTACAAACACTACACAGTAGTGTCAAACAAATAAGCATTTAGGATATCATGGTCACTCTGGCATTTTCAGCTATGTTTTATTTCCTAATACTTATCAGTTTTCCAAGCCTCTGGTAATATGATATATTCATGGTCACTAATTTTACTTCCGTTCTGGATCCCTACAAGACAAACTTGTGTCTTTTTGTTCCCACAACCAAATTAACTGGTACATAAAGTCACTAAAACCTAAGATAATAGAGGTCTAATTTGTACTTCAATTACAGAATTACAACATAATATACTAGTATTATGTAACTAAACATAACTAAGGCATTTCCCGTATGCAATGACCAAGGTTCAAGTGCCCAATCAATGCCAATTAAACATCACTAAGGCATTTGGCAATTCAGTGTCTAGC
Organism: Miscanthus floridulus; assembly: GCF_019320115.1. Lineage (NCBI taxonomy): Eukaryota > Viridiplantae > Streptophyta > Magnoliopsida > Poales > Poaceae > Miscanthus > Miscanthus floridulus. The sequence goes on along the minus strand of NC_089589.1, from coordinate 116,182,348 downwards.
CTACATTCAAACTCCAGAGAATCGAATAGGCAAATATGGTGAATTGATCAAATAATCTAAACTGGAGAGCAACAGTGCTTACTATCCAATCCTATGACCTCGGATGACCCGCCCTGTTAGGCCCCTGGCCACACGAGCTGCTAGCTGCACAGGCGGCCCTGAAGCTCCAGTGCTCCACTACGGACACGCCCGAGCTACGACCGTCCGCCAAACGCGGCCGCCCGCCACACGCCTGAGCGGGCTGCCCGCATCCCTGCCCGTGTTGACGCCCGCAAGATGACCGTACCCGGCTCACAGTACGGCGCGAGCAAGCGGCTCGGCGTCTTCCTCCTCGCGCGCAGATGGCCGCGGCCAGGGACGTAGCGAATCCGACCTTTTGCGAGCTCGTCGAGATTGGCGGCGGCGACCGTGGGCGAGCTCGTCGAGTGCGAGGCGAGATTCGGTGCATCCAGGTGGGAGCGGGGATGGCCGGAGACCATGGGCGAGCTCGTCGGCGCGGAGCAGAAGCATCGAGCTGGGGGCGGCCGGAGACACTCGTCGAGATAGGCGGCTGCGGCCGTGGGAGAGCTTGCTAAGCACTACACGTGCGAGCTTCGGTGCAGCCATGGGCAAGGGCATCGACGGCCGGCGACTATGGGCGACCTCGTCAGCGCTTGGCGGAGCTCTAAGCTTGGGGGCAGCCGGAGATAAGGTGGATTTTGCTCGTCCAGTAATTGCAGCTGCAGAAAACGGAAGAAGATAAGGTGGAGTTTGACTGACAAGTGGGACCCATGATAATACAATATTTGCCACTAATTATTTATCATACGGAACACATGTTTTTATCACTAATATAAATATTATATAACAAGAAAATTTATTTTCTCACAATTAACTTGGTAACAAGTGACAAAAGAATATTTTGCCACAAAAATTTCTCAGTCATCAGCTACCATGTGGCGAAGCAAAATTTTGTCACATATTAATGTACTAATAGTGGGGGGAAATTGTTTAGTCACAATTAAGATGGTAAATAGTGGCAAAATACAATTTTGCCACAACATTTTCTCACTGACCTTGAACCGTGTGGTGATATAATATTTTGTCACCGGTAGATGGCAAAACTGTGAGGAAATAAATATTTAGTCACAATTAACCTATTTATTAGTGACAAATTAATGTTTCATCACTAAATTCGCCACTGAAGGTGCATCCTGTGGCGATATAGTAGTTTGCCACTAATAATCGACGCAATAGTGATGAAAATTAGTTTGGCCACTAATAACATGGGAATCAGTGACAAATTAAGATTTCGCCACCACATTTTATCACTGATGCTCGGTCTTCCTGTAGTGGTTGGTGAACGAGTTAATGAAACCATAGATTTCCGCATCATTCCCTTACTCACCACTATCCCCCATGTCGTTCGTATCCCGAGCCTCCGCCCGAGGCCGATCGCCAGACAGATGGAGGCCTCGGTCTCCGCCACGCAGGTTGAAACCACTAGTTTCAACAGATCTCTTGATGAGAAGCATTCTAAGGAGCTGCTACAAGCTGTATTGAAGAGAGATTTACCTGGGTTGGAGCAGAGCTCAACAGCAATCGTCAACAAATGTGATGGCCACCCACTTGCTCTTGTAAGTGTGGCCAATTATTTGCTAAGGGAAAAACAATTCACAGAAACAGACTGCAACAACTTCTGGCGCCACCTGAGCTCTCACATGGCGGAAGGAGTACGCTTTCAGAATGCAACAAGTCCTTATGAGTAACTACAGGAGCCTGCCGGGTAGTCCTGTTGATCTCAGAACCTGCTTACTGTATCTATGTGTGTTCCCAAATGGTCATCCGATCAGGAGGAGCAATCTGCTGAGGCGATGGCTAGACAAAAGCCTGGAGGAACTAATAGACCGGAACATCATCAGACCAGTTGAACCGAGCAAGAACGCAAAAGTGAAGACATGCAGAGCCCATGGCATCATGCACGAGTTTATGCTGCAAATGTCCATGTCTGCTAAGTTCATTACATCTCTTCGTGAAGCACAAAGAAGAAACTACCGTCACCTCTTTATGGACGAACGCAGGGTATCAAATATGCACAAAGGAGGCAGCAGAGCTAGAGATGAGAAACTGCGTGCTCATTCTCTGACAATCTGTGGGAGTGCAGAAGATGCATTTGTGGATTTTGCCAATTGTGAGCTCCTGCGAGTCTTGGATATGGAAGAATGCAAGGATTTGAAAGACGATCATATGGATGGCGTACACAAGCTGTGGCATCTGAAATACCTTAGTCTCCGGACCAACATTAGCCGCCTTCCAAGCACTACTACACAATACCTTTGTAGGGGCAGCTCTAGAGGCATTGTAGGGGCGGTTTGCCCAGCCGCCCCTACCCAAACGTCTCTACAAATCATGTATTTATAGAGACGGTTCCCAGACCGTTCTTATAAATCGATTACCAGCCGCCTCTACAAAATTGATTTGTAGGGGCGGCCGCAGTACCAGCCACCCCTACAGTACATTTTCCGTAAAAAAATTCAAATTTACAATTCAAATTCAACAAGAATATATATATATATTTCAAATCTGAGCATATGCACAACCCAATATCATTACATCCATTATCATATTCAGATTAACCAAATTTAACAAGTTCTGCCGCTTGTCGTCAGCGGCGAGCTCCAGCAGGCCCGCGAAGGCGTCGTCCGTGTCGACGGTGAGATGCCTCGCCATCTCTGCGACAGCGGCCACCGCCGTTGCATTCTTCATGGGCGTGCCGGTCACCACCGCGCCGCCGTCGACGCCTGCCACAGAGGACGCAGAGATCGGCATGCTGTTCATCACCGGGGCTCCTCGGATCGGAAGAACTGAAGCAACGATGAGAAACAGAACAAGAAACCAGTCAAGAAACTAGTCAAGCAAGTCATCACTAGTGCGAGATATGGACTAGAAATCCCACAAAATCGGAAGAAGCACACAAGACAGATGCTACAAAAATGGAAGGAAGAAAGCCCACACCACCAAATCGCGCTACAAAAAACACCTCAAATCAACCCCACAAAAATCCAATCTTCGACTAGATCAGGGACTCCTCCACTGAGCTCACGCTCTCAGCTGACCAGAGAAGGCAAGTGAATAGTACTCCCCAGCTGCTCCATGCAGCGGATTGGAGTAAGAAAGAGGAAAGTCTAGGGAAGCCTACCTGTTGAGAGTCACGGAAGAGCGTGGTGTGGCGAACCATCTCAGCAGCGAACCGCCCCCAAGATATCCAGAATCCCCATGGGGAGCAAGCGTCAAAACGGGGAAGCGCTAAAGATTGGGAGAAAAGCTGCGGCCCACCAAGAACGAACGAAGCTTCACCAAGATCTTTCATATCAAATTTTGAGGACAAAAACTTCTTTGTTTCCAGTAGTAGACTGACATCACTACTAGCAAGTAAGATATCATCCACGTATAGGACAAGGAAGATAAACTTCCCATTCTTAAACTTTGCGTAGACACAATTGTCCTCAACATTATCTTTAAACCCAAAATTCTTTATTTTCTGATCAAACTTCAAGTACCACTGTCTTGAAGCTTGTTTTAATCCATAAATGGATTTCTTTAGGCGGCATCCCAAACGTTCTTTTCCTTCCATGACAAAACCTTTCGGTTGTGCCATGTAAACATTTTCCTCTAAGTCTCCGTTGAGAAATGTCGTCTTTACATCCATCTGATGTAATTCCAAATCGTAATGTGCCACTAATGCCATTATGATTCTGAAGGAATCCTTACATGAGACTGGAGAAAAGGTCTCATTGTAATCAATCCCTTCTCTTTGTGTAAAGCCTTTTGCCACAAGTCGGGCTTTATGTCTCTCTATATTCCCTTGAGAGTCAAGTTTTGTTTTGTAGACCTATTTACAGCCTACTGTTTTGGCTCCTTTAGGAATTATCTCCAAATCCCAAACTTTATTTGCATTCATTGATCTCATCTCATCTTCCATGGCCTCAAGCCACTTTGATGAATGATCACTTTTCATGGCTTCTTCAAATGAGGTGGGATCATCCTCCATTTGAAATTCTTCAGTGTTGTACACTTCATAATCAACAGGAATAGTTGATTTTCTGACTCTTTGAGACCTTCTAGGGGCCTCCTCAATTGGCACATTTTCTGTTTGAGGCTGTTGTTGCTCCCCCTCATGTGTGGCAATAGTTTCTATAGGATCCTGAGGAACAGGTTCCTCATCATCATTCATTGTTGCCACAGGTGGGATAACAACAGGTGCTGGCACCACAGTATCTAGCACTGTCGGTGCAGCGACAGCAGGTAGTGAGAAAATTGGCTTATGAATCATTGGAGTGGGCGCATACACCCGCTTCACTTCAAGGTCAATTTCTCGAGCTACCATGCTCCCCTCATCTTTTCATCCTCTAGGAAAACAGCGTGTCTCGTTTCCACAAACTTTGTATGTCTCTCTGGACAGTGGAAAATGAAAACCTTTTGACTTTTCTGTGTTGCCAATGAAATGACACCTTACTATTTTGGGATCTAACTTCTCAATGTTTGGGTTAAATACTTTAGCCTCAGCAGGGCTCCCCCACACACACGCAAGTGGTTTAGTGAGGGTACACTTTCCGTCCACAACTCATACGGTGTTTTGGGCATCGATTTACTTGGTACTCTTTTAAGAATATGAATGGGGTTTTTAACGCCTCCAGTAACTTATCATACTGCCCACCATATCCATTAGGGTACGATTGATTCTTTTAGCTACTCTATTCTGCTGAGGTTCACCCGGTATAGAATACTGGGCTACTATGCCATTCTTTTAGGGTATGTCGACCGCAGTACTCCCCCACGGTCAGACCTGACTATCTTAATCTTTAATATCTTGAATTTATCCAGTACATCTTTTCTTTCTTTGATTGGATAAATATAGCCATAATGGGAGTACTCATATGTGAATGTTATGAAAGAATCATAACCATCCACACTCTTTATAGAAAAGCTGATCACAAATGTCTATGTGAATAATATATAAAATTCCTACACTTCGTTTGTCATCTTTCTTAATCTCTTTTACATACATTTCTTTTATGCATTCCCTGCATTGAACTTAATCTGAGAGCTCTAATGGAGGAAGAATATCATTCTTAACTTGTCTTTCTATTCTCCCCCTCGAAATATGGCCTAAACGATAGTGCCATAATTTCGACAACGCATCGTGAGCTCTCTTATGCCATCTTTTCCAGATTAACACTCTGTGACCAGCTGCTTTATCAGCTAAGTGGCATATGTCTTTGAAGAGCCAGTGAACTGACTCTTTATTCTATCGAGGTACTCGATGACCGTGTCACATTCTGGGATTGAGCCCACTATTGCAGGCTCAATTGTATTCTTTATCACAGCCAAGCATTTCTTATTGGTTGTGACCCAGTTTCTGTTTTCGAGGTCAAAAGACATCTTTACGGGAACAAAGTCCTGCTCTCTGTTCTGCCATGCAGCATCAGTCTCATCAGTCTCCCTCACTGGTGCCACAGGTTCTCTGGGGCACGGTGTGGTGACAACCCAGTCCACCTCAGCGAGGATGAAAGCCAGGTCTATCTTTTTCTTCCACTCAATATAGTTATCACCTTTTAGAGTGGGGATCTCTTTGATACAACTCATCAAGTTGTATCCTCCTGAAAACACAATTCAAATAGTGTGAGAACACAAATAATAACAACAATAATTGCATGCCTTAGTTTAACGTTGGTCAAAATTAAAACATACAATTATTTTATATATTAAATCTACATCACCGTTGGGCAGAAATAGAAATAATGCATAATCATTAAAATTATAATATTGCTATTAACAACGTTGGTCAGAAAATAACAATATCATAATCAACTCATATTTATCTCTTGGCTCTTAAAATCAAATTCTCCCGTTGATTCGAATTTAATTAAAAGTCCATAATTACTTTAAATACGCAGCGGAAACATTAACATTCAATAATCATTTTCCTATTTTCCAGAAGCAACTTTACTATTTACTGAACAAAAAATATCGTTGGATAAATTTTGTACAGAAAATTATCATAAAAATTCAATTCAAATTGATCAAATTGTGTTCTGGAAAATAAGAAAAAAAAAACTGTGACTGTACTATTTGTTTGGCCATTTCGGCCCGATCCAGCAACAGTGCGCGTGGCCCAGCGAAATGCGGCCCATGGCCTGGTTAACGCGCGCGCGCCAGCGCTCCCAGCCCAGCTGCCCGCGGCCTAGCCGCGTGGTGCACGCTCCCCCGCGCCCAGGCCGCAACCTGGGCCTGGGCCCGGAATTCGGCCTCGCGCCCTATCCCGCCTGGGCTGCGGCGCTGGCCCGATCATCTCCGTCCGTCCATCCAGATCGAACGGTGGAGCGTACAGCTCGGGGCATCAAAAACCCCGGCCGGCCGCGCCTCCCTCAACCCTAGCTCCATCTCAGTCAGCCAAGTGCCAAGGGTCCGATGCCCCTTGCAGAGGGGCGTGGCTGAACCCGACGTCAGACAATTTTGTTCCCTCTCGCGGCGACGACTAGGCGAGCGCCGCCGCCCTTCAGTGGCCAGGTCCCCGGGCCCTTTGCCATCGACGAGCAGCCACTAGCACATACAAATGGAGAAGGTGGGGATCGGGGCTCGCGCTATGAGGTCACCGCCGGCACCACTGGACTACATCTCCACCGCACTGGACGACTACAATGCCGCAGCACCGGCGTCTACGCTTGCAGATGCGCTGCAACAGAGAAAGGAGGAGAAGTCTACCCGGATCTACGGGTTACACAGAGAGGTACACTCATACATCGATCCTAACATGGGAGACTTCAGTTCCACGTTGATACTCTCGGAGTGAGGCCAATTAAATAGTTGAGTTATCTCTGTCTAGTTGAAGCTATTGAGGAGAGAAAAAGGAATAAACCCGTGCGCTAGCTTGCCAGGCCGGGTAGAGCAATGGGCGTGGACACACGACATACACGTGAATGGTCTGACGATTTATCACTTTCACCTTGCGGATTATTCTCGCATTAATGGTGATTTCTCTAATTGCTCTAGTCGACTAACGGCAGGTCAATCATCTTAATTAATGTTGTGATTGTGCGGCTAATTACTTACTACAGCTGCGACGCATGTATATTGAGACCAGACGTAGACAATTCATCTCCTTCTCTTACCACTATGCTGTGCCGCCACCATCTTCCCCATCCCGTCACCGATGTGTCATCTGTGCTGGGAGGGCAGGTCTCCGAAGGTTACGTCTCCTCGTGTCCCTGCACGGGGTAGAGGCCGTATCAGGTTTTTAGGAAGCACCCTAAGGACTGCGCGTTGGACGTCTTCTTCCTTCTCTACACCGGTGTTTGCTGATCTCCATCGACAGTCTGTTTCGTCTACTTTTGCGCTATCTCTAGTGTCGACAACCCGTGTAAGAATGTCTACACTTTCTCTAATGTTCGTTCTAGTATTTCTTCTGTTACTAGCACTGGGTAGTTTGAGTTTGCCTTGGATCGTAGTGCTAGTGTTAAATCACACACCTATGATATATGTTGTTGTTCTTCACTCAGTATCGTAATTAATTTATGTGTCACTAAATTGCTATTATTTCCAACATCGGCCACAATAGACCCATGGAGGAGGTGATCGAGACATGGATGAGTTCAAGATCATTTCCATTAGACCTCCTAGAGCTGGTTTACTTTTTTTTTAAATCGAGGTATAAAAAAATCTGCAGCAATCAGTGATATTAGGATTTGAAAATTTAAATTTAAAGTTGTGACGTCATAAGATATTGGCTTCAAGTAAATGTAATTAAGATACACAAATGTGTCCAGTAAAAGAAAAAAACTATAAATATAGATGGAAAAAATCACAATTGGATAAAGACCACAAAGTATCTATTATGCATGTTGTGTAGATAATGAATAATGAGAAAAAATATGCAATTTAATATAAGTAAATTTTATTAGACAAATGCATTAAACACTCTTCTAATTTTCTAGTTCATGCGAGAACACGAATTGCTGGAATAAACTAAATACATCAACACCATGCAAATATACAGCGGAATGCAATTGACAATATCGTGGTTTGGAAGCCAATCCATTAGACTAGCCTACGGTCTTAACCTTTTAACCTTGCAAACAATCTGGGAGGCTGTTAACTCCGGATTGATCCTTTTGCGCGAAGCGAGGACGAAAGCGCAAGATAGTTGATTAGCAGGTGTGGTTCATTCAATGTGTAGAGTAGGCCTTAGCCATCTTCCCGGGTCGGGGCGTTACAAAATGGTAATTAGAGCCAACTCTCACGGTTTTACGGTTGCGTAGATTCCAGAAGTATGGACAGGTTATGCATGGCTCCAGTGAGGGCATGACACTTGGGCCGGGGAACTGGAAATACGGACGTGGCTAAGAGGGTCGATCGTGAACATTTGTCCCGTATGGGTAAGGTGGTTCGATAGCTCGACGAGGATGTCGAATCCTTTGAAGGTGGGTGGATGTGAGACCCAGGCCATTGAGCTAGTTGGGCTGGACCGAATTCATGACATTGTAGCATTGAGTACTATAGCTTTGGGGTACCGTAGTGTCGGCACATTATTCCCGGTTTACTCCCATGCCTGAAACGGAACGAAAGCTAGACCTGTTTAAAAGCCTGGACCTGGGTGGCTATTAACTCCGGATCGATCCTTTTGCACGAAGCGAGGATGAAAGTGCAAGAGAGTTGATTAGTAGAGTGGGCCTAAGCCGTTTTCTCGGATCGGGGCATTACACGATGTCTGTTGAATGCCAATATGCCATTAGTATTTGTAGAAATTTAGTTCAGAAAAAAATTACCGATGTCGTCTATTGTACTCCACAACAGATAAAGTTAGAGGGAATTTTGACACAGAATGGGAACAACCAATCGTTGTTTTTACGGGACAATGTACCGGGATGGATCGAGGTAGCTAGAGGTGAGCTCTTGTTCAATGCAACGTGACATCGCCGAACAACAGCACCATGAAGCTCTTCTCATGGCGTCTTCGAGTAGTGCTCCCGCCCACGGAGTTCCCTGTCTTGAATCCCCGGCCTGGACAGGTGGTTGAGGCTGAGATTTTTCGCCAGTTTGGTTCCTCGGTCAATTTTGATCCAGCTTCTTCTGCTCAGGAATTCTTCCTTGTCTTATGTGTGGGCAGATGCAAGTTTCGCCTCTCGTCTAGCACGGTGGGGCTTCTTCAATCTGTGCTTGGTGGTTCTTATCGAGTGGTGCAGCTAGGAGACCGGGTTTTCAGGTTTTCGGTCTCCTCAAAGCTGGTGGGTTTTCATGTCTTCCAGCTTTGTTCTTTTGAGTGCTTGAATTTCAAGGTCTTCTTCCACCTCTGGCATGGTGGTGGACCAAATTACAAGATGGAATTACGTAATTGGGAAGCAGAGCAATCCGCTGAATGGGTTGAAGTTGTTAAGCGCAACCGTCAGAATCAGCTGACTCGTCAGCAACAACGCCCGGTACGTCTATCAGGTGCAAATGCCATCTCCGGTGATCATCGTCTTCCTCGTATTTCTCCAGCTATGGTGTTTTCAAATTTTAAATCTTCCAATCACCTCGGCTGGAAGTCAGTTTTCTCGTGTATTAATTTTGATTCCCAAGTTAATATGCATCATTCCACGGTGCTTGGACAAATTCAATGTCCTTCTTTAATCCCCTGCACATGCATAAGTTATCACCGGCCGGAATTTTAGGCCCAGTGCCGGAGCAATCTAAGCTCAACCCAGGATCCAGACCTTTAATGCGTTTATGCCCTAGATGTTTGGCTCCGGCCCATGACCAGCCTTTTTGTAACGGCCCTATCCGTTGCCGTAAATGTCTCAACTTCGGGCATGAATCAGGAAATTGTAATGCCACGCCTCGATCTATGTGCCTCCCTTCTATGCCTGATTCAAGCGGCCCTTCATCTTCGGGGACTCAGAACACTTATGAGTCGCTGTCGAGTGGGCCGTAGTCACCTCCATAGCCAAATTTTTACCACACTTTTGCTGAATATATTAATCAAGTCACTGGCATTCTTCCCCTCCCTCCATCGTCGTTCTCTGGAGCCGAACCTGGCGTCTCAAGGCGCCGGAGTTCATCGATGAGCCGTCATCTCCTTCTTTACTACTGCCTTCAGAAGCTTCCTCAAGCATCATCTGCTCCTCTTTTGGTGAGTTTGCTACTCGGATTCTTGGCATTCGTTGGGCTCCTGTTTCTTTGCATATCGCCTAGACTCAGAAAACCCCAAATTCTAAGTGCCATCTACTCTGTCGGTGATGGCTTATCGCTTTGTTGATCCAAGGCCTTTTCTGCCGCCTAGAGCACAACGAGTTATGGTTCCTGGGCGTCCAGCAATGATGAGGGTTGTGACAGGCCGCATACAAGAACAGAACAATGACGTCACCATCGCTCATCTCCATCCTTTGCCATAGGAACAACTAAACTTTGACATCATCAGGAATATTCTGGTAGATTTTCTGAATGTGCAGTTGGGCATACCTACTCTGACTATGCAGCCCTATCCCCATGGATAGGCATACATTCACTTTTCACATCTTCCCCATCCCTATGCTGTGCCACCACCATCTTCCCCATCCCGTCACCGATGTGTCATCTGTGCTGGGAGGGCAGGTCTCCGAAGGTTACGTCTCCTCGTGTCCCTGCACGGGGTAGAGGCCGTATCAGGTTTTTAGGAAGCACCCTAAGGACTGCGCGTTGGACGTCTTCTTCCTTCTCTACACCGGTGTTTGCTGATCTCCATCGACAGTCTGTTTCGTCTACTTTTGCGCTATCTCTAGTGTCGACAACCCGTGTAAGAATGTCTACACTTTCTCTAATGTTCGTTCTAGTATTTCTTCTGTTACTAGCACTGGGTAGTTTGAGTTTGCCTTGGATCGTAGTGCTAGTGTTAAATCACACACCTATGATATATGTTGTTGTTCTTCACTCAGTATCGTAATTAATTTATGTGTCACTAAATTGCTATTATTTCCAACATCGGCCACAATAGACCCATGGAGGAGGTGATCGAGACATGGATGAGTTCAAGATCATTTCCATTAGACCTCCTAGAGCTGGTTTACTTTTTTTTTTAAATCGAGGTATAAAAAAATCTGCAGCAATCAGTGATATTAGGATTTGAAAATTTAAATTTAAAGTTGTGACGTCATAAGATATTGGCTTCAAGTAAATGTAATTAAGATACACAAATGTGTCCAGTAAAAGAAAAAAACTATAAATATAGATGGAAAAAATCACAATTGGATAAAGACCACAAAGTATCTATTATGCATGTTGTGTAGATAATGAATAATGAGAAAAAATATGCAATTTAATATAAGTAAATTTTATTAGACAAATGCATTAAACACTCTTCTAATTTTCTAGTTCATGCGAGAACACGAATTGCTGGAATAAACTAAATACATCAACACCATGCAAATATACAGCGGAATGCACTTGACAATATCGTGGTTTGGAAGCCAATCCATTAGACTATCCTACGGTCTTAACCTTTTAACCTTGCAAACAATCGGGAACGTCTTCTAGACCATTATTCCATTCTGCTAAAAAACGCAAAAGAAGATTCTTCCACTCAACAAGAAAAGATCTCGTTCTGTTCCAAGAGAAAAATGAAAATCAACAAATCCTTAAACATCTATCTGCATCTATATCTACACCAAATATTAGAAGTGCACTACTACACAAACGATTAACCGCGACACCCCCCCGATGGCCTCCGAGGCGGGCGTCCATTTTAGCCCGCCACGGTTAATCCCGTGATTTACCGATGCGGGCATTTTTTATTTACCGTGACAGGCTCTTTTGTCCGCCACAGTAAATTAATTTACTGTGGCGGGCGTCTTAAGATGCCCGCCACGAAAAATACCCTATTAACCGTAGCGGGCGTCTTAAGAAGCCCGCCACGGTAAATCGATTTACCGTGACGGGCATTTTATAAAGCCCGCTTTAAAAAATAAGGCCCAAACTCTCAGCCCAGAAGAAGCCCATCTCAGCTTTTCTACTGGGCTTGTATATAAGTGGCACTTCACTTGTGAACCCTAGCCTCACTCCACATCCCCAGCCGCCTCCCTCTCTCATCCCCGACTCATGCGACCGCGCGCCTCCTCCTCTCTTCCCTCCGCCGTGCGCCACCCCGCGACGGCGGCTCCCGGGTGCTCGCGCGGCGGTGGCCCTCCGAGCTCGCACGCGGTGGCGACCCTCGGAGCTCAGGCGCTCCCTCCTTCTCTTCCTCTCTCCCTCCCTCGTCAGCGGGGGAGGCCCCCACGGCGTGGATCCACGACGGGGGAAACGCAAGGAGGCGGTCATGGCGTGGTTTCACGGCTGCGCAAGAAGGTGGTGCCAGCCCGGATCCACGGTGGTTTCCGGCGCAAGGTGGCGTCGGCTTCTCTCCTTCGAGGTTCGTAGACAGAGGTCTAGATCCGGAGGTCGAGGAGGTCCAGATCCCCGGCCGTCTCCCTCTTCCTCTCTTCAATCTCCCTCACTCGTCCCTCTCTCCTCTTTGTAGATCGGGCCACGGCGGGTCCAGATCCGGCGGCGTCGCTCCTCCTGGTGGCGGATCCAGGGGTGGATCGACCGGATCCGGTGGTGGATCGTCCGGCGGGGGCGACGACGGCGCTGCAGCCCTGGATGGGCTCGACGAGCCTGTGGATGGGCTTGGCGGGCCTGTCCAGGGTTTTTTCTCTTTTTTTTGTTTTTTCGGAATGATTTACCGTGGCGGACATTCTTAGTTGCCCGCCGTGGTAAATCGATTAACCGCGGCGGGCAAAGGTGCCCGCCGCGGCAAGGCCACGATTTACCGTGACCTTCTCGCCGCGGCGGACGCCTTTGCCCGCCGCGGAAAAGCAAAAACGACCGCCGCGCAAAAGCATTCTGTAGTAGTGGTGTCCCCTTACTCTCATCTATAATTCACTCTTTGCACTTTAACGGGTGGCAAATATAGACCACACATCCTTGACATGGTGGGATGGGATGGTTCCGTCTTAGTTTTCAGGGGCGGGACCATCCCATCTGTTGTTTTGTTGAGAAGGGACGTGATGATTCTGTTTTCTGGTTGGTTCTGAGACTTCAAAAGTGGGATGAGCTATTGACATATAGGGCCCACATCATTAGATTTTTTTTCCCTTTTCTTTTTTTCTTTTTTCTTCTTCCTTATCCTTTCTTCTTCGTTCCTCTGTCTCGGACCGCAAGTCGCGACCTCGCGCTCGCTGACCGGGCCTCCGCCGGCGATCTCCACGTGCCTCCTCCGCCCTCCACCCACGATCCCGCACCTCCTCCGCCCTCCACCTGTGACCCCGCGCTGGCTGGCCGGGCCTCCGTCCACCAGAGTCGGCCCGCTCGACCCTGCTCGCCCCTGTCCGCCTGCCCTGTAGCCACGAGTCGCCCGCGGGAGTTGCCCCGGTGCGCGACGAGGCCGGGCATAGCTCGTCGGGGCTGGTGGTGGAACCCGTGCTGGCCATCCTCTCTCCTCTCCCTTCTCCCCTGCGTCGTGCGGCGGCCTGAGAGGCGGCGTGCTTGCCCGCGCGGTGACCTGCGAGGCGGCGGCGCTCGCCCCAGTCGGGTTCCTTCGTCTTCGAGCTCCTCCGCGCGTCGTCCTTCTTCCTCCCATCCTCTCCCACACGCCGTCCGTGAGCTAGCGCACCTTCTCTCCTCTTCCTCACCACCAGCCCGCTCGTCCCATTTGGGCTGACCCTGTCCCCTCGATTTCGTGGGACGGGGGGCGTCCCGAATCTGCCGGCATATTCCTCGTAGGGATGGACTCGCCCCTGGCTGCCTCTCATCCAAACAACCCTCATCCCAGGATCATCCCACTTCATCCTAGTTGGTCCCCTCAACCAAACAGACGGTTACTCCCACTCTTCTCGCTTTCACCGGTGGCAGATGTAGGCCGCATCGGTTATAGTTTAGGGCTACAAAAACTCCAGTGGCACCACACCACTCATATTGTGGCCTGGAGCCAGAACTATAGTCACTCACATGAGATATGCGCGAGCATGTGGCTCGATTTTCACCTTCTTTTAACTTCACAATAGTTGCAAACATTTAAACAAAATCGATCTCTAGTTAATTTTTTATATAAGATTAATTCTTCACTGCATCTACCACTTATTATGGGTATTGGCATTTATTTAATTTAGTTGAAATAAGGTCCTGCCAAGCCTAATTAAATCCAACAAAGCTAAACAAGTTCATTATCAATGCCAGGGCTGATCCATGTGACCACTGCCAGTTGTATCTCCGGCCAGTTGCAATGCATAGCATGTGTTCGCGAAAAAAATGGAAACGTTTGACTGATATTAAGATGCATCCCTGTCGTCCTAGCCTCGTAGGTCTATATACGTGGGACCCCTGATAACTATTGAGCGTTGATCCAATAATATTCCACGGCACGAATAAATATCACACGGCAGCATCTAGGCTCTGCGCTTCGATTTAAGGACCAGGTTCGGTGTTGGGCCGTGTGCGTCTTCGTCATCGTCTTTACTCTCATAGTGCTTCCGCGCTGCTGCTAGCGCTCCTCGCCTCCTCCTCCATCCTCTTCCTCTCCGTCGTCGCTTGGACGACGAGCAAATTCTTCGGTGCCTCTCCGGTGAGACTTTTCTTTTCCTTTTCAGTTTTATTTACAATCTATAGCACACCAAATCGACCGATTGTGGTTTCGCTTGTCGTTTTTCCTTTCTATATACTCCATATTTTGTTGTCCGACGTACACCTACGTAGATCTTTCTCCTTAGGAAACGTTTTTTTTAGGGCCGCTCGTAACCCGGTTTTGCCATCCGCCCTACGAAGGGGTGGATACAAATCGATTTGTAGTCGGCCCTACAAATCAATTTCCAAAAATCATGAAAAAATGGGAAAAAAATAGCAATTTTTTTTTAATCTGAGGAGGTCCCCACCGGTAGTGACACACACCCTCACTCTATCTTTTTCACGATTTTTGCACATTTTGCGTCGGCCGGGTTTCGACTCGGCAACTTCTCACTCACGCATAAACTCCTCTACCACTGCACCTCACGATCACTCGTGTCTACATTTTATTTTAGTTCCCTACGTATTATACAAAACTGAGCATAAATTGATTATTTGAGGCCCTAAACTAATTCAATTGAAAAAGTTGTCGACTACAAAGTTTTATAACTTTTCGAGATCTACAACTTTCATTTTGGTAGTTTCTCCATCCGAGGTCACTTATAAAATTTGAATTTCAAATTTAAGAAATTCGAACGTAGTTTTCTATGACAAGATGATTTCAAATGAGAAAGTTATCAACTACAAAGTTTCATAACATTTCAAGATCTACAACTTTCATTTTTACTGTTTGTCCATCCGAGGTCGTTTAAAAAATTCAAATTTCAAATTTTTGAAAATTCAAACATAGTTTTCCTTGACAAGATGATTTCAAATCAAAAAATTGTCAACTACAAAGTTTCATAACTTTTCGAGATCTACAACTTTCATTTTGGTTGTTTCTCCATCCGAGGTCGTTTACAAAATTTTAATTTTAGTGCTTAATTTTTAATACTCGGCGTCTATTTGTACATGCACTTTAATATTGAGCAGCCCCTAGGGGCGGTTGGATATAGAGCCGCCCCTACAAATCGGGCCATTTGTAGAGGCGGCTAATAACAACAGCCGCCCCTACAAATCCATTTGTAAGGGCAGCTCATTTGACAACCATTTGTAGGGGCGGCTCAATATAGAGCCGCCCCTACAAGGAAAAGAAGGCGTTGCTACAAATCGTTTTTGTAGTAGTGCATGTGGATAGATAGGTACGATTCTTCGTATGTTAGAAGCTGATTAGCTAGAGAGGATCAAGGTGATTAGTTATGAGTATCGCGCTACGGATTGTAGTATGGCACAACACTACGAACCAGAAATGCCGTGGTTAGCACTTGGTACCATTGCAGACAGACATGCAGCCTCGCTCATGGTCATGGACGAGCAAGCTGAATACGAGCCAGAGATCCACGGGACATCGGGGAACAGATCTGAAACTCTGATTGGAGACCGCCACCCTGGAGAGATCTTGTTCGGTTAATCTCCCCTCTAAAAAAATTATTGGAGGAGACGAAGAGGATTTTATTAACTTGTATCAGAGTTTGTTTGGATACCCTCGTGTCTATCTCAATTTACATGTGTTAACAGAGTGAATTGAGGAATTAACTTACTCCAATTCACCTTAATACAAGTGGGATTAAGATGAATAGGGAAGTACGGAGTATCAAACGAACCCGGATTCAATCTTTCTCACCGCCAATCAAGCCAAACATGAAGCAGCTTGGTATCACCGAACCGTAAACAGCGGACAGACCGAGAAAACATCAAGTAGTACAGGGACAGAGAATGAGAGATCGATCTGTGTGTACAGGGAGAGAGAATTGAGAGACCGAAAAAACTACTCGAAACTGGAGTTTTTCTGACGGTTTCAATTTTTTTTACGGTTATCCAAAATACCGTCAGGATATTTCGAAATACCGCTTCCAGTATGAGAGGAGCTTGGAAGGGGCTGCCTTGAATCTTATCCACTCGATGAAACAAAGAGAAAGATCAGGAACGAGGAAATGAAGCGGGGCAACATGTTCACAGGTTCACAGCAGCGTTGGTTTTGGAATTGACGGCAACATGTCTTTTTTCTGTGGTGGGATCCACATGGAATAGCTAGCTACTAACTATTTACATACTTTTCCTTTTCTTAAAAGAATTGTTATATATACAGTGTGAGAATTCTCTATTAGAGAAATTAGAGAAATTTTATTATGGTTGGAAAACAAAGTACCATTAATGAGGAGAGATTATAGAAAATGCAAATAATCTATCCACATTTTTAGTAGTAGCCCCACCAATTTAGTACTATGCTTTTGGTACCTCTATTTTTCTAGCCACTTGATCTCTCCTCACCAATGGTCCTCATTTTTTTTCAACCATAATAAAATTTCTCTATTAATATATAAGCCTTATACAGAGTAGTCATTATTTATTCCCAAAGACTGGGCCCTGTTCGCTTGAACTTATCAGTCTAGATTATCAGCCATGAAACAATGTTTTTTCTCTCACAACAAATCAGCTTTAGCCGACTTATAGCCATAGAAAGTATAGCCGGTTTTGATTTGCACTCACAACCTCTCTCACTTCTCAAAATATTTGAATTTTCTTATCAAATAATTATAAACGTAATAATACTGTATTAATATAGAGATCTTACAATTATGCTACCAATAATATGTCTAAATTATAGTCTAATACCAATGTTAATATGTGGATAACTAACTGAACTTTTTATGCTTTATGTGTTTTATCCTTCACAGCCTATGTAAGCATATTCAGGAATCCATGATGATATCTATAGTTATGTCAAACACATAGCTCAGCATAATTAAGATTTCAACTAATAACATTCAAACAACAAGGAGGTGTGATGCAAACGGCAAACTGTGAATAGAGAGTTGGAATAAGAGTAAATAATAAAAAAGTTGTTTTAGTTATATATCTATATTAACTTTCCAATAAGACTATAATTTAGAGGCATATATCGATCCGTGTTCGTCGGCCGCGTCACCTGCTAGGCGTCCGCATAAGATCAGATGGCTCAAAAACTAGTTGATTAGAGAGGCCAAATCAGATGGCCCAAAAATCCGCGAAAATGTTATGCTAAATTGCATTCTTTTCTAGAGAGGGTAATACAAACTACTAGTACCGGATGTTTCGCTGAATTCTCGTCCATAAAGAATGGAGTTCTAGCACAATATTATGTTTTACTTACTATATATAAAAATATCAATATTTATAGTACCAAATAAATATCACTAGATTTGCCATGAAATATATTTTTATAGTATATTTATTTAGCATCATAAATGTAATTATTTTTACCTAAATATTCGTTAAATGTTAGATATTTTCTTGACCCATGTAGTAGATTATAGATAGGTTCACATCCTGCCTCTGGGGCCACCTTCATAAGCATACTCAGTTAATCTGTACTTCTTCGCTAATTATTATACACGTAACTGGAAGTTGAAGTTTGTAGTTTGGACAACTGTACAACTGCATCAATCAGCTACGGTGGCATACGAGCACTTACACGACTAGAGTAGTGCGCTGTGCATCCTTTATTTCACGACTGTACATGGATGTGCTTCAAGCCTCTTCATCATGGAGACACAAAAAATGGCAAAAAGGTATGGATTACATCAACGCTCAAGCGTCTGCCATTCTTGACCAAATTGAAACTAGTGCAACAGATACCAGATCACGTCCTATCAAAAAAAAAATTACCGGATCACGTATTATCAAACAATTTTCTGGTGTGTATGTAAGCACACAACAAATCATTAATTTGACATCGTGCAGCCTTTTTATTTATTTAAGAAAAGAAAAAACTAAAGGGTTTAAGATGTCAAATGAATAGAACAGTAGAGTAGGCAAACATTTATCTGTCTGTTCCAGCAGCATTATCAAAAATTTTATGAATAAATAACTAAAATACATACTAACCCTAATGACCAACAAATAACTAATCCTAATGACACCTACAATAAACAAAGAACCCTAATGACCAAAATAACTAGAAACCAAACTTATCTAACATCTTCAGCACATAAAACAGTTAAACAACAATGCACTCAATCAACCTAAGCCATACATTTTGCAAATGCAAATACACATATACCAAAACACCATACACTCATGATTCCACATGATTAGAGACAATGCAAGCACATCTACGCGGATAGATTGGAGGAGGGGAGGGACCATTACCTCGAGGAAGCTTTAGGAGACGAGATCCGGGCACCTAGGGTCGTATTTGGGGGTTAGGGTTTCGTGGGGGCCGTGGGGGGATTTGGGAGACAGAGAGCCGGCGCTTTCATAATGGAGGGAGGAAGAAGAAGGGGGCCGCGGCGCGGCTTCAAGAGTCCAGACCTCGGCGTTGAGTCGGGCCGCGCCGAGTCTAGTGGCTCGGCGTTAAGTGACCCCGCGCCCAGCTATTGGGCCACAAAGCGTTGTTGGGCCGCCTGGGCCGTGCGCCGGATGGTGCCAATAGCTCGGCGTGTAGTTCCACCGCGCCGAGGTTGGGCCTGTGGCGTTGGCTGACACAACGCCGACGTGTCGGACCCCATGCGCCACCGTGTTGCCGTCGACCGAGGTCGTCCGTGACGTGGCAAGACCTCGGCGTCGTGTCAGTCGACGCCGACCCTCATACCTTGGCGTCATGTTCTTAGACGCCTAAAAATTGTCTATTTTCAGCAAACATTTTGGCATAGGTCTTTTTGTAAAAAATATTTTCAAAAGGGACCAAAATGCAAAAATTTCACTCCTATAATGTAGTGGACGCACTACACTTTGACTGGGGAACTTCACCGTCCATCGATTGCTTTCGATGGCCTTTCCTAGAGTGTAGTGGACGCACAATCAGCAATCAGCTCTTACCACTTTTATAGGTCCACAATCCACTAAGGATACGATATAGGCAAATTCAATAGACAGAAGAGAGAAAATAGAAGTTACCCATATATTCCTGCTTACCATGCTTTGACTGGACTTGATTGTGCGAGGCCAGCATTGGATATCTTCGGTGAAGTTCTTTTTTCCTGCAGCATCATTATCATTTTCATTTATAGGATTCCGTTCCTTAGTATTGATCAGTACCTAACTAGAACAATTGATCTCTGATCGTTGCAGACAGAATGATGGAACCTCTGAATAGCTGTTCGCTGGGTGCCATGGGATCCCTTCTCAGAAAGCTCGATGAGCTACTGCGTACTGAAGAGTGGGCAAAGGGACTCATAGGCGATCTTCGCATAATAAGCACCAAGATGAAGAAGCTATCAGAGGTACACAGCCCTCCCCATACGGTGAAATACTGGATGAATGATGCGCGTGAATTGTCCTACGACATGGAAGTCTGCGTCGACCTGTTCGTCCAGATTTGCCAGCCAGAAGATTTGCCAGCTAAGGTAGCGTGGATTTTGGCCTGGAGTAAAGAGATCTTGGGATTTGAGGCTCGCGTGAAGGAGGTTAACGAAAGATGTGAGAGGTACAATCTTGTTAACAGATACGTACTTCTCAGTAATCCGGCAAAAATTTTAGTGAGCCGTCATCTTCGAACTCAGTACGAAGAACCCGACCCTGTCGGCATGGAAGAACCAACAAACAAGATTCTTGAGTGGCTGATGCCGAAAGGACATGGTGAAGAAGACCTCAAGCTCAAGGTTGTTTCCGTTCTTGGTGATGAAGGAGCTGGGAAGAGCACGCTTGTCAAAAGAATATGGCGTTTATCTAAAGGGAAGTTCGACTGCCAGGCTTTCGTGCAGACGGCAAAAAAGCCTGATACGAGGATGATTCTCAGAAGCATACTCTCACAAGTTCGCCCGAAGCAGCCACTAAAAGTCTGCAAGGTGCCAAAACTCGTTACCGATCTCAGGGAACATCTCCAAGATAAGAGGTTCGAAAACTATGCCTAGACAATTAGCTGAATACTTTTAAACTTGTTTCTAACCCTTTTCAGTGCTCCGGGTGCGCACATACCACACTATAGATAGAAAACTCACTCTAACCCAATCTTATTTCAAAGACCAAAATACAGACATGCCATAGTAGGTAAACTACCAGAATCCTGAATTACCTTGAGGGCCAAGAGTTTTCTTAAGTGCCAAGAATTTTCTTAAGGGCCAAGAATCCTGAAATCATTTTTGTAGTAGTATATGCCAATTACAATAATTTGCACGCATGGTAAAATATTTTGTCAACAAACATTGCTTAGTGGTGTCCAAACATGCCATGTTATTTGCCATCATTAAAGTTATAAATCACAATATTTGTGTCACCCAACACTGACCCCAAAGTATACACAATACGATAAGCAATCTTCCCATGCATTGAATTTTCATGGTTATCTAAGTATATATATGTATGTACCCAGTAATATTAAGATGTTGAAAAATATGCAATGAAATTTGAATTAGGAAATTCTAAAGCAGTTCTGACAACTTGACTAAGAATTGCAGACATTCATAACTGAGATTATTAGCACATTTTATGTCTTCAATTTAAAACTTCGATGGCTACAACATTCTATTTTATATGATTGTTGCTATGATGAAGCATGTGACATGTACAGCATTTTGTTACCAGGTATTTTATTGTAATTGATGGCTTATGGGATGTGTCAGTTTGGCACATTATTAAGCGGGCCTTTCCAGCCGGTAACCAAAGAATAATAACAACAACAGCAGTTGAGAACGTCGCCCATGTATGCTGCAGTTATGACAGTAATAGCATTGTCAATGTCGAATGTCTTGGTACTGATCAAGCCAAAAATTTATTCATTGATAGAGCTTTTGGGTCTGAAAAAGGATGTCCACCACAGTTCAATGATTTCACAGATGAGATCACAAGAAAATGTGGTGGTTTTCCCTTAGCCATCATCTGCACTGCTAGACTTGTGGCAAGCCAACCAGAAACAGAACAGGAGCAGCAATTGGATTATGTCACTAAGTTTCTGCCAAACAATTTGAGTACACACTCATCTTCTATGGAGATCCTGAACCAAGTACTGAAACTGTGTTACAGTAGTCTTCCTCATTATCTGAAGACATGTCTGCTGTATCTTAGTGTGTATCCAGAGAATTACTTACTTCTGAAAGAAGATTTAGTGAAGCAATGGATAGCTGAAGATTTCATATGTACACCAGAAGGGAAGGACATTGTAGACGTTGCCGGCAGTTATTTTGATGAGCTCCTGAGTTTAGGCCTGATCCAGCGAATAGATATTGTTAACTCTTACAGGAAGGGTTTGTTGTGCTACACAGTGCACCCTGTGGTATTTGATTTTATCACATGCAAATCCATGGAAGATAATTTCATCACCATCATAGATTATTCTCAGTCGACAGTAGTTCTCAGTGAGAAGGTTCGTCGACTGGCACTCCACTTTGGCAGTGCAACATATGCTACTACACCTGAAAGTGTGGAATTATCACAAGTTCGCTCACTCTCTTTTATTGGACTCTTGGATTGCATGCCTTCGATTGCAGAGTTTAAGCTTGTTCGAGTCATGATGCTCCATATCTGTAGTGACGACGTGGACACGAGGTTTTCACTTTCAGAAATATGTAACCTGCTCCAGCTAAGATATTTGCAAGTCAGGTGCAACGTTACTGTGGAATTGCCAAAGCAGATGTGCCTAAAACACTTGGAAACACTGGAAATAAATGCAGTAGTAGAAAATGTTCCATCGGATATTGTCCATCTTTCAAGATTGCGGCATGTTCGTCTTGGAGAGAAGACAAACCGAACTCCGGGTCAAATGGTTTCAGTCAAGGTTACTCCCTCAGTTTACTGGAGGAGGTGGAGGTTGCCGTCTCTTTCCATCCCCCTTCGGAGTTTTGAGTTGCTGCATCCCATTTGCATGTTTCCAAGGCTGCCCCGGTGGTTTCGTCAACTACACAAACTCCGTAGAATGGAAATTGTGGTCAGACAATTGTCGGCCGACATTGATGTCCTAGCGGAGTTACCGGTTCTCAAACATCTGTCCTTGTACGTCCGAACACCACCCAATTTAGCAATAATCTTCAGCAGAGGAATGTTCCCAGCTCTCGAGTATTTCAAATTTGCCTGTGGTGTGCTATCGCTGGGCTTTCAGAAAGGAACACTGCCCAATCTTCGTTGGCTCAAGCTAGTCTTCAACGCCCACAAAAGGGAGCAGTACGGTATTCCTGTGGGCATCAGCCACCTGTTAAGCCTCCAGAAAGTTGTTGCAGGCATTGGGTTAGCCCCTGGTGCTGGGGAATCTGACAGGATAGCTGCAGGGTCTGCGTTCAAGGATGCAATTAGACAGCATCAATGTCACCGAAGTTTCGAGGTGGTGGTGAAAAGGGTGGATCAAGTTGACGAGGATTGGAACCAACAGGAAGGATCCTCAAACGAACGTGGGCAAGTGCCACTGTGGAAGCTGGCGTTCCGGACCCCGCCGCAGCTCCCGGTCTTCACGGGGAGCAAGATCGAGGACGAGGCTGGGAACCCGCTGGAGGTGATCCTCGTGGACGCGGGCACCGGCTCGCCGGCTGTGCTCCCGCAGGCGCTGCGCGTCGAGCTGGTCCCGGTGTTCGGCGACTTCCCACCGGAGGGCCGCGAGGACTGGTCCGCCGACGAGTTCCATAGGAACGTCGTCAAGGAGCGCCATGGCAAGGGCCCGCTCCTGACAGGCGACGTCAGCCTCACCATGAGGGACGGGCGCGCCACGGTGGGCGAGCTCCAGTTCACGGACAACTCGTCCTGGGTCCGTTGCCGCATGTTCCGCATCGGGGCGCGCGTCGTGCCAGCAAGCTACGACGGCGGCAGGATCGTTGAGGCCATCACCGAAGCCTTCATGGTCAGAGACCACCGTGGTGATCTGTTTCGGAAGCACTACCCTCCCGTCCTCGGTGACTCAGTGTGGAGGCTGAAGAACATCGGCAAGGAAGGCGCGATCCACAGGAAGCTGAGGCACAACAACATCGAGACTGTTCAGGAATTCCTAAGGATGCTAGCGGTCAAGCCTGACGAGCTGCGAGCGGTAAGTTTCCATTCTTCAGGGGAATGCTTTCACGGACTCTCGGTCTCTCGCCGCGGGCTGGTTTTGACTCTCTTTGAGTCCTCTGTTTTGTGGGATCAGATTCTGGGCGACGGCATGACCGACCATATGTGGGAGGTGACAACCAGCCACGCAAGGACATGCGTCCCGGGCGACGAGGTGTACGTGTACACAGCGGGTGGCAGCACCATCTACGTGAACTCTGTCTTCAACCTCGTTAAGGTCAAGATCGGCGGCACTGAGTGCACCTTACAGCAGCTGAACAGAGACAAGTCGGTGAGTGAGTTGATCGATCATCTGCCTCCTTGAGCTGGACATCAGAACTCTTACATTACATTTGCTGTCTCGCGCAGATGTTGTTGCGGCAGCTAATTCTGGAGGCGTACGAGCACCGCTACAACCTCATCGAGCTGGAGACGCGCTACCCTCCCTCCCTTGGCCACTCGGCGTGGGTGCTCGAGAATATCGCCAAGGAAGGCGCGTTCCACAATAGGCTGGAGCACAACAACATCAAGACTGTTCAGGACTTTATAAGGATGCTAATGGTCAAGCCTGACGAACTACGTGCGGTGAGTTTCCATTCTGGAGGGGGGTCGGAACTCTGGCCGTGCATGCTTGTGTTTGAATGCTCTGTCTTGTGGGATCAGATTCTGGGCGACGGCATGACCGACCGTATGTGGGAGGAGACCAGCAGGCACGCGAGGACCTGCGTCCCCGGCGACAAGGTGTACGTGTACGCAGCGGATGGCGGCACCATCTACGTGAACTCTGTCTTCAACCTCGTTAAGGTCGAGATCGGCGGCACTGAGTGCACCTTACAGCAGCTGAACAGAGACAAGTCGGTGAGTGAGTTGATCGATCATCTGCCTCCTTGAGCTGGACATCAGAACTCTTACATTACATTTGCTGTCTCGCGCAGATGTTGTTGCGGCAGCTAATTCTGGAGGCGTACGAGCACCGCTACAACCTCATCGAGCTGGAGACGCGCTACCCTCCCTCCCTTGGCCACTCGGCGTGGGTGCTCGAGAATATCGCCAAGGAAGGCGCGTTCCACAATAGGCTGGAGCACAACAACATCAAGACTGTTCAGGACTTTATAAGGATGCTAATGGTCAAGCCTGACGAACTACGTGCGGTGAGTTTCCATTCTGGAGGGGGGTCGGAACTCTGGCCGTGCATGCTTGTGTTTGAATGCTCTGTCTTGTGGGATCAGATTCTGGGCGACGGCATGACCGACCGTATGTGGGAGGAGACGAGCAGGCACGCGAGGACCTGCGTCCCCGGCGACAAGGTGTACGTGTACGCAGCGGATGGCGGCACCATCTACGTGAACTCCGTCTTCAACCTCGTTAAGGTCGAGATCGGTGGCATTGAGTGCCCGTTGGAGCAGCTCAACTGGGACCAGATGGTGAGTCTGTATATATTGTCTATCATATCATCTGACAGCTATCTTGATCGTCATATCATATCGCCAGAGGTGAGGTGACAGACTTTTCTTACAAAACCACTGTCTTTCACGGCAGGCGTTGGTGCTGCTGCTAATTATGGAAGCGTACAAGCACCGCCACGACCTCGAAGAGACCAGCGAGGTCACATTCGACGGCGACGCCACCGACAACATTGCACTGCTCCGCGGTAAGTATCTGAAGTCTGAGCTGGCCTTCTCAAATGTCACATTTTGTGACTTGTATAGAGATCGATCGATATCCTTTTTCTCACCTCTGTGCTCTGGCAATTCGCAAATGCAGCACGTTTTGCGGCGCACTCGCGAGCGGACATGAGGCCAGTCATCAACAACTTGGTTCCCAATCCCTGGATCATACAATAGTAAGCCAAGCACATGAGCCAACACGCAGTATAGTTAAATGTAGATACCAGGGATCAGTGTTCACTCCTGCCTTGTTTCCGTCAGTCTGCCAACCACTTTGCAAAAACCATATCTGTTTTCTTTCTCGCATTTTCCTATGACTTTCTACTCCAAAACTTGTTTGCTGTATGCAATTCCTCATTCACACTCAAACTTTGAAACTTGGTTTGGGTTCGCGTTCCCAACTTTCCACCCCTCCATTCTCAAGTGCACAAAAATATACTGTACTACCAAATAATGCTTTTTCGAAAGATCCAGTTGCCTGGCTTTCATTGATAAGTAGAGGAGATATAACACCTCCTCGGTAAATAGTGGTTCCACTGAAATCCTAGTTTATTTTGAGAAGAGAGATATAACACCTCCTCGGTAAATAGTGCCCGGAGGAACAAAGCCGAAGTACCAAGCAGGGCATTAATATTATTTCAAAAGCATACAACAGTAGCGGAAATGGCCATATTACGGAGCCTATGTCTTTTTATGAGAGCATTCCTAGCAAGCAAACTCACGATTTGGCATAATATTGTTGCACGTGTGGATCTTATATTACTAACCTAAATAAGATATGGATCCTTTTGTGTGGATTTACCAAATTATGACAAATTCACACTCAAGCCAATCTATGGTTTTCTTGTGAATAACGGAATGAAGGTTGCACAAAAGGTTGACATCTGGAAGTAACTCCCAGAAAAAAAAAAAAATCTCTTTTGGCTTTTTAAAGGAGGGGTCATTCAGACTACGAACAACCTAGATAGGCGGAATTGAAACAATAGTAAAATTTGTTGCTTTTGTAGTGAATTAGAAAGTATGTAGCACCTCTTCTTTGAATGTTGTTATGCCAAATGTCTATAATGTGCGGTGTACCTTGTTTCAGGTATCTCACAACCACATACATCAGCTCAGTTGTTCTGTTCTTACTCCAAGCAGTGGGTCAGAATCGTACATCGTTGTCATTGACGTGTGCTGCAACGCTTAGCTGGGCAATTTAGCACACACTAAAGGATTTTGTGTACAAAAACTTCTTTTGCAGGTTCTATTCAACAAGATGCACTGGTTTCGGTTTTGTGTGCTCTTATATAGCATACTAATGACCAGAAGGAATTGTTATCGTTAAAGGGTGTGTGAACTTTTAGAGTCAAGAGCTATGTAGTTCTTCACGTCTCATGGATGGCCATTTAGGATTCACATTGGTCAATAATGTTGAACTTATTTTTTTTTGTTTTGATCTTAAATCAAATCTTTGTCTCATGCCTCTTCGTTGAAAAGGTTAGAATCAGGAACAAATCCAGCATGTACAATACGAAGGATTGGGGATGAGGAAATTCTAAATCACTTCAGCTATTTAGATTGGATTCTACAGATGGGGTTAACATTTTGCATATGCCTACTATATACCCTTGTCCACCTGATACTCAGTATTGTTTGTGAGCTAAGATGCATATTTTTTATTATCTGGCTGTACTAAAATTTTGGGATCTATGCATCAATTGGCGCTGAGTTGTGGTCTGTAACACAGGCATTGCATCATATCAAATCCCAATCATATATGTGCAAATGGCTGCTGAGCACGAATCTAATGTGTTGCCACGATCCTTTGTTTTTTTCTTTTTTCTTTTTAAAATAATGCTTGTGAGAGGTGAGAACGTCTGTACGTGACAACCCAGGCTCAATGGAATAACGATGTGTGAGACCCAGCCCATTGGGCCAGTTGGGCCTGACCGAATTCTCGGACTGTAGCGATGATGTACTGTAGCTTCGGGTGCTGTATCATTCGCACAATATTCCCAGTTTAGTCCATACCGGAAATGAAACGAATGCTAGACCAGCTTAAAAGCCTGGACCTGGGAGACAGTTAACTCCAGATCAATCTTTTTACGAGAAGCGAGAATGAAAGCGTAAGAAAGTTGATTAGCAGGTGTGGTTCATTCAACATGTAGAGTAGGCATTAGCCGTCATCCCGGGTTGGGGCGTTACAAAATGGTAATCAGAGCCAACTCTCGTGTTTTCAAGGTTGCGTATGGTCCGAAAGCCTGGACAGGTTGTGCATGGCTCCAGTGAGGGCATGACACTTGCGTATGGTCCGGAAGCCTGGACAGGTTGTGCATGGCTCCAGTGAGGGCATGACACTTGGGCCGAGGAACTGGAAATACGGACGTGGCCAAGAGAGTCGATCCTAAACATTTGTCCCGTATGGGTAAGCTGGTTCGATAGATCGATGAGGATGTCGAATCCTTTGAGGGTGGGTGGATGTGAGACACAGCCCATTGGGCCAGTTGGGCCGGACCGAATCCGCGACACTATAGCGATGAGGAAAGCCTGGATCTGGGAGGCTGTTAACTCCGGATCGATCCTTTTGCGTGAAGCGAGGACGAAAGCGCAAGAGAGTTGATTAGCAGGTGTGGTTCATTCAATGTGTAGAGTAGGCCTTAGCCGTTTTCCCGGGTCAGGGCGTTACAAAATGGTAATCAGAGCCAACTCTCACGGTTTTACGGTTGCGTAGGGTTCGGAAGTCTGAACAGGTTGTGCATGGTTCCAGTGAGGGCATGACACTTGGGCCGGGGAACTGAAAATACAGACGTGGCCAATAGAGTTGATCGTGAACATTTGTCCCGTATGGGTAAGGTGGTTCAATAGCTCGATGAGGATGTCGAATCCTTTAAAGGTGGGTGAATGTGAGACCCAGCCCATTGAGCCAGTTGGGCTGGACCGAATTCATGACACTGTAGCAATGAGTACTGTGGCTTTGGGGTACCATAGCGTCGGCACATTATTCCCAGTTTACTCCCATGCCTGAAACGTAACGAACGCTAGACCTGCTTAAAAGCCTAGATCTGGGAAGCTGTTAACTCCAAATCGATCCTTTTGCACGAAGCGAGGACGAAAACGCAAGAGAGTTGATTAGTAGAGTGGGCCTAAGCCATCTTCTCGGATCGGGGCGTTACAAGATGTCTGTTGAATGCCAATATGCCATTAGTATATGTAGAAATTTAGTTCAGAAAAAAATTACCGATGCCGTCTATTGTACTCCACAACAGATAAAGTTAGAGGGCATTTAGACACAAAATGGGAACAACCAATCGTTGGGATGGATCGAGGTAGCTAGAGGTGAGCTCTTGTTCAATGCAACGTGACATCGCCGAACAACAGCACCATGAAGCTCTTCCCATGGCGTCTTCGATTAGTGCTCCCGCCCATGGAGTTCCCTGTCTTGAATCCCCGGCCTGGACAGGTGGTTGAGGCTGAGATTTTTCGCCAGTTTGGTTCCTCGGTCAATTTTGATCTAGCTTCTTCTGCTCAGGAATTCTTCCTTGTCTTATCTGTGGGCTGATGCAAGTTTCGCCTCTCGTCTAGCATGGTGGGGCTTCTTCAATCTGTGCTTGGTGGTTCTTCTCAAGCCTTTAGGATTCTTAGGAGAACCGATCGGTTTTGGATTCTTGAGAACCGAAGTTTTGCTAAACCGAACCGAAGTATTGGTTTAAACCGATTACCCAGTCTGAATCTAGACCCAGAATCCAGTATTTGGGCTTCTGGTTCCATTTGGGCCGGGCTTGCAGTTCCTCTTGGGCCGGTCGTGAGGTCCAGCAGCTTCTTGCATATTATATTGCTTGGTGCCGAGTCCTTGTTTCTGCGTACGGGCTGCTTCGATGCCGACTTCTTGTTTTTGCTAGAGCTAATGGGCACCGGATCCGAAGGAACAGTGACAAAAGGCAGACAACTGCAGCTGAATCAGATAACCAGATTTGTCACGCCTCACAAACAATCTTTCATTGATATAAGAGACAGTTCGTCGGTGTACACTAATCGAGGACAATGGCAATGCTGAGGGTGGTTATTAAAGTTTGATAAGCAGCCGCCAATGGGAATTCTGAAAACACTGAAATAGTCACAATGACAGACATTGTTCGCCTAAATGGATTAAATGGCCGTTTAAACAGCCAGTAAACGGTAAACGGTGATAAACTGTTTTGTTTAGGGGTAAACGAAAATTAAACAGTTGACCGTTTAAACGGTAAAAAAAACCCGGGAAAAAACGGTCTAAACAGCCTAAACAGAACGGAGATAAACAACATTAAACGGGCTAAACAGCTATTTAAACGGTTGTTTAGACGGTAAATCTAGTTCAGTTTTATATGGATAAATTTGTATACTTAAGTTTATTACATTTATAAATGTGTACACTTGATATGTTACATGCATAAATATCTATATTTGGTTCTTTTCACATGCATAAATATATATACATACAAAAATAATTGATTTTTACTCGGATAAATATGTATAAATGCTAGAATACTTGATTTTTTACATGCATATATATAATTATATGTATTTTTTTAAAGAACAAACCCATTTAGACCGTTTAACTTCGTTTAAATATCGTGTAAACAGCCTAAATGCTAAACGAAGAGCGACCATGTAAAGATCGTTTACCGTTTAAGAAAACATTAATGACAGAGCAAAGGAGGACCAAAAAATAAAGAAAAAGAAGAACACATAAAGCACTTTATGCAGTTCACGTGCCCAGGCATTTCGCTGTAGTCAGTACCATAGCTTTTTTTTTGTGTGTGTGGATGAAGTCAGTACCATAGCTAGCATCGATGCTTGTGCACTTCGCTTGCATGCTAGGGCCAGGCCTCGGACACATTTCTATCAGCCCTGCCCATTTCAGTGCAGCTTGGGCTACCCGTTTTGTAAACACTGAACGTGATGGACCCTCTAGTTTTCATTGGGCTGCAGAAGTGCAAGAGAAATGAATTCGGCCCAGCCCACCCCGTCCCGGCAGCGGTCACCACCAGCCTGGGGCATTGCCGGCGGATCCAGTGCCCGCCGTCGCAGATCCCGCCACTGCCAGGCGGCGGCGTCCGTTGCCTTCGACATCGATCTCCAGTTGGCGGTATCTGTGCTGGGAGTGCCGTGATCCATGGGACCGCGCCTTGCCACCCTAAGTAGCCGGTTGTCAGGTTGTGTTTCTTCCACGCGGAGGCGGCCAATCTGAGAGGCAATGGCGTTGGGATCTCTGGTCGGCGACGTCGAGGACCTCGTCCATTTCTGCGTAAGTGCCTTGCCGCACACTAGTCTCTTC
Organism: Miscanthus floridulus; assembly: GCF_019320115.1. NCBI lineage: Eukaryota > Viridiplantae > Streptophyta > Magnoliopsida > Poales > Poaceae > Miscanthus > Miscanthus floridulus. The sequence goes on along the minus strand of NC_089589.1, from coordinate 116,151,832 downwards.
TCATTGTAGTCTCGTAGGTCCTGTTTGGAATCGCGTACCGTGGGGAGTGAATTATTTTTCTGCTAATTTTCTATTAAATTCGTAGTACCAAAGTGGCATTCAATCGTAGCGGGTTCTCATCAGTGATTGTAGCCAATTCCGGATACTAAAAGCCGACAATGCTACGAGATGTGCGCATGTTTAGCTTTACCTTGAAGGTGTAGAACACCGTATCTTTAAGAACAGAGATTTTTCCTGAAAGTTTGATGTAGTAACATTACCTGTCCCAAACTTCTTGGGAAAAGAAACGGCACACACCATACATAGTTCTGCAGTTGAATCAGACTATCAGATCTGTCATGACACACAAGCCATCTTTCATGGATACGAAATAGTTTATCGGTGTACAATGGTGTAGCTGAAATACTAAGGACAACAACAATGCTGTGTGCTTATTAAAGTTTGATAAACGATCACCAAACCAAACTCTGAAAACACGGAAGCATCAGAATGACAGACCATAGGAGGGCCAAAAATTAAAGAACAAAAAGTCGAAGGTCAAATCGAAAGACATAAGGCACTTCAGTTCACACGCCAGGCAGTGAAGTCACAGGATCCTTAGCATTGATGCCTGTGCACTTTGCGTGGATGCTAGGGGTCAGCCTTGGACATTTCTATCAGTCCTGCCAAATTTTTTGAAAGAAGAATTAGCATAGCAAGACCATATAAACTTGCCTTTACCCAATTTGCCATCTCATAGATATATGACTGTCTAGACATAAACAATGGTCTGCAGGTAGCTAATAGTAGAGGACATATATAAAGGTGAATAGAAGTACCTGCTAAGGATGCATAGAACAATGAAGGCCATTTAAGTGATTGTCGAACCAAGGGGCCTGAAAGCAAGGAATAATAGCAGAAAACATCATAATTTTGACACATTATCACACATAAATGAAATGAAAAGGTACTCCACTAAACAAAGTACATCACTCATCAACTTAACAAACCATGAAAATGTCATCTATTTAAGGGGTGCAAAAAATTAAATCAACATATTTCTTCAACTGTTTGTGATAAGTAGAATATGTACTTACCTCCCATCCACATTGACAGTAACCTTCGGATTGGAATAGCGCGATGTGGCGGCAGCATTTTTCACAGCATGCACCGTCGCCATGGCACCTGCATCCACCTGTGAGAACTCAAGTAGCACATGGTCCAGGCTCGGCAAATGCTCAATGCCAGACACAACGCTAGATTCATTAACGAGAAGTCCCTCAAAACTCAGTTCAAGCACTTGGACCATCGGCAACGTGGACACAAATGCCACTGATGCTGAGTGGCATCGGATGCACAGTTTCTTAAGACTGTGAAACCCTCCATGAGGGAAAGTGACTTGCTTCCAATCCTGGGGCATTTGAGTAAAATCAAGAAATAATTCTAGTTCCCTTAAGCCAGCAATTTTACTGAGCTCACTAATAATGCTCGAGCTATTGGTGGCACACGACAATGTCTGCAACATTTTAATCCTCCCGATTGTGGGAGGTAACTTGGCACTGCCACAGAGCAAATGCATTAGTTTTTCCAGCCTGGCAATGCTGAAGGGCAGCTCTTTCACATTCGTGGATCTCACATCCAGTGTCTGCAGGCACCTTAACTCCCCAATAGTCTCTGGGATCTCACTGACATTAGTGCCTCTGAGGCTCAGGTACCTCAGACGCAGAAGCTTGTGCAAGCCATCGAGGCATACGGTCCTAACTTCACAGCCTTCGAGGTCCACAACACGCACCAGCCTCAGACCAGTCAAGAGAGGCGCGGTGCTGGCTGGACCAGTGACAATGATTGAGCGAAAATGGGATAAGTTATTTCGAGGCATGTTTCTATCTTTCTTGCTACTACTCTGCAGAGATAGCCGACAAATAGTGTGATATTTGTTTGCTATATGTTGGTGCTGGTCATTCACTACAGCAATAAAATTCTCTTCCCTGGATTTGTGAACAATGAAATCATGTATCACAGGGTGAACCATGCAACACTTTGGAATACCATGATGGTTCACATGTAACGGCAGCACCATGTTTCTGCTAATGAGCCCATCAAGGTAGCTTAATGCTGTTTCCTCCAAAGTTCCGTAGCCTGCATTATTGATGAATCCTTCAGCAATCCATAGCCTCATTAGGCGCTGTACGTCAACCTCCTGGTACTCAGGAAATATGCTTAGATACAGCATACATGTCTTGAGAATATTTGGTAGATCGTTGTAACTGAGATTGAACCTCTGCCACATATAATTTTCATCTGAACTTGATACCAATGACGTTGCACTAACATGGACTGATTGACGTTGCACTAACATGGCAGCTCTAACTATAGCAAGGGGCAGCCCTCCACACTTTTTCATGATTTCGGCAGAATTACCGTTAAAATGCTGATGAAAACCTTGTCCTTTACCAAAGAATTCGTTCAGAAACAGTTGTTCAGAGTCCGCATCATTAAGGAGGCCAACCTTGTAAATGCAGTTGCTAGAACCTAAAGAGCAATGCAATGCCAATGCGTCGTTCGTTGTTGTGATGATTATCCTACTACCAAGCTCATTCTCTGGAAAACAATACCGTATGATTTCCCAATGCTCCCTGCTCCACAGATCATCAACCATAATGACGTACCTGTTACGGAAAATAAGAAATGGTTACAGAGATGAAGCAAATTAGTACCAAATCAGTGTGAGGTTGTGAAGTATGAACCACACGGAGGTTTGTGAAAATTCAAATTAGGCATACCTCTTGTTCATCAGAAATGTTCTGAGTTTCCTTTTGAGCTGGTCAACGTCCCTGCTTTCTGATCTTTCTTGGTCCTTCATTTCTGGCAGCGGAAATATGCCCCGCAGAGACTTTACTATGCCCCCGAGAGTCTTTACCACATCAATCTTCTGTCCCATATATACAAAGGCACAGCAATCAAACTGCTCTTTAACCTGCTGGTACACAGCCTCGGAGAGCGTCGTTTTCCCAGAGCCGACCATCCCAACGATGGAAATGATCATGAATTTTGCCTTGGGACTGGAGTTCATGACCATCTCGATCACATCCTCCATCAGTCTGTTGTGGCCGACTAGTATACTGCGGTGTTTGTGGACCAATATATCTTGGGGCTCAAAGGGCAAGGGCCTCGGCACAACGTTGAAATCCTCATGAAGCAGCCGCCGGAGTTGACGAACACGCACCACGTGGTCGCTTATCTCATGGGAGATGGCATTCCTGGCAGGGAGGGTCATGAACCAGTCCGTGGCACGACCAAACCACGATCTGCTTCTTCTGCTGAGGGCGAAGCTGTCAGCCCAGTCCACAATGTCATTGGCGAGATCGCAGTAGATGTGGAACCATTTCCTGCTGAACTGCTCGTGCTCATAATACTGCATGAAGTGAAGTTCGTCAAGGAGGCTTGGAATGCAGGAGAACAGCTCGTGCTCATAACACATCATCAGCGCTTGAAGCTTTTGCCGCACGTGCTCCGCCACCATGCGGTGCGTGTCAATGTCCAGCTCTGTTCTCGTCCAGACCTCGTTCTGTGATTGTGGCCGTGCTGCCATTGACAGTTGTAGTGGAGGTAGAGTTGCAACCAAGTCTTTATTGCCTCGTGGTGTGTTGTGGGTGCAGTCTTCATGGGGCAGTTTTTCCTTAATGTAAGCTTGTTTTGGGACTTCGTGTTGTATTTCATTCAGGGCTTCTTCCTCCTGTTTATTTGAAGAATCTGGAGGGTCATATTGTTCCTTGACTTCATCCATGCTTATTTGAAGAATCTCCTCGGTCTGTGTCTGTCGCTGTGCCGCTGATGATGATTGTAGTGGAGTTGCAGCCAAGTCTTCATTGCCTGGTGGTGTGGTGTTCCTACTATCTTCTGCAGTCAGGTTTTCCGGAATGCCAGACTGTTTAGTTGAGTCTATGACTTGTATCTCATTCAGGACTTCTTTGCCCTGCTTATTTGAAGAATCTGGGGGGTCATATTGGTCCCCAACTTTGCCCACCCTTTTCACGTTGGGGCTTAGGCCACTAGGATGCTTGCTAATGGCATTCATGTACGCTGACTCTGCAGCTATCATGTCAGATTCTTCAGCATCAGTGTCTACTCCAATCCTTGCCATAACCTTTTTAAGCTTTGACAGGTGCTGGATACCATCTAGCATATCGATGTACTTCTCCCCTCTGCGGGCGTTGAAGCGTATCTTGAGCGTCTGAAGCTTGGACATTGCTTTTTCTGGAAATCTCAGCGACACCCCTATCAGGTTAAAACATTCAAGAGCTGGGAACAACGCCACTCTGTGGAAAGTGACGACGCCCCTATCAGGTTTCTCAACATACAAGGAGAGTACTGTAAGCAACGGTAACTTCCCGAGAAGATCCAGATCGTAGTTCCCCAATTCTCTGACAACAACTTCCAAAATACGGAGACTGGCGAGTTTTCCAATCCACCCGGGAAGCCTTGAAAAGCTACAAATAGGAGGCAGCAGCTCCAACACTTGGACGGCAGACATGGCTTTGCTGCTTACATCTTTTGGGAAGATAGGCTCAGTGGAAATAGCGGGACCTTGATGCAGATTTTTGTGCTTTATCTTCCTTCCAATTCGGACATTCTGCAGGTTTGAATGGTGTACAATATCCATTGGAACATCTGCCACTGCTGCATTTATTTCCAGTGTTTCCAAGTGCTTCAGACATTGCACCTGAACTGGCAATTCTACAGTGATGTTGCATCTGACCTTCAGGTATCTTAGTAGAAGCAGTTTATCAATTTCAGCAAGGGAAAACCTTTTGTCTCGTTCGTCACTCTGTACATGAAGGATCATGATTCGAACAACCTTGAACTCAACAAGTGAAGGTATGCAGTTCAAGAGTCCCATGAAAGCTAGTGATCGAACTTTCGACAGCCTGATACTTGTAGGTGTAGCTGCATATGTTGCACTGCCAAACTGGAGGGACAGCCGATGGGTCCTTTCAGTGAGTGCTACATTTGATTGAGAATAATCAATGATGGTGATGAAATTATCTTCCATGGACTTGCATGTAATAAATTCATATACCGTCGGATGCACTACATAGGACATCCTCTTGGAATGCAGGAGGGCATCGTTCTCTTCCTCTTCCACCTCTACAACCTGCACCTCTTTTTCTTTTTGGGCATCATCATATTTTCCTTCTTCCTTCTCCTTGCGATGTTGCTCCTTGCTACATTCAATATCCATCCGTTGTATCAGGCCTAAACTGACAAGAACATCAAAATAGCTGCCAGCAACTTTTGCAATGCTTTTCCCTTCTACTATGAAACCTTCGGCGATCCATTGCTTCACCAAATCTTCCTTTAGAATCAAATAGTTCTCAGGATACATACTAAGATACAGAAGACATGTCTTCAAATAATGAGGAAGACTACTGTAACACAGTTTCAGTACTTGGTTCAGACTCTCCGCAGAAGTTGGTCTACTTCTCAAATTGTTATCTAGGAACTTCTTTACACAATCCAATTGCTGTTTCATTTTTTCAATATCCAATTTCTGTTTTGTTTCTTGATGGCATGCCAACAGGCTAGCTATGCAAATAATAGCTAGGGGTAAGTGACCACATTTTATTGTGCTCTCTTCTGAATGAACATCCCATTGTTCTTGTTGAGGACATTCTTTTCCAGGACCAAAAACTCTACTGAAGAATAGTTCATTAGATTGTTTCTGACTGAGAGGTCCGATATCGATATCATACTTGTTATTACTGGAGCATACACGGGCAACGTCCTCAACTGTAGTAGTTATTATTATTCTGCTGCAATCCATACCATCTGGGAAAGCCCGTCTAACAACGTCCCATACTGATACAGCCCATAAGTCATCAATCACAATAAAATACCTGTCAAATAATTCATTACATGTTAGATATGCACTGTCAGACTAGTATTAACAAGAATAGTAAAAAGGAAAGAAAATACTCGAAAATTCAAGGGTGATTTGGATGTCAAACACACGTATGTATGTATGTTTTGTTTTAATTTGTGTTTTTGCCAGAACTTAGTATTTAGTCCCATATACTCCCTCTGTCCTCTAATATAGTATATTCTAGCAATCAAAATTTATACCCAAATATAAGGAGTTTGAGGGGATAGGACAATAGTTTGCATTAACTAGTTGCACAAATTTGGTAGGTATTATATCGTTATAAATTTGGTAGGTAGTATATCTTACTTGCTATTTATCAACCAATCCCAAATTAGGAAATCTAGCGAGGGCATATGCATTTTTTGTGTTGTTCCTTAATCTGTCCTAAAATCTCTAGAATAAACTATATTACACAAAGGGAGTATGTCTAATACTCGACGTCACATACAATGCATGTTTGAGAAACATGCATAGTTAACATTGTCAGTAGAATTTTTTTGATAGACATTTGTTTATGAAAACTTTTATGCATAATATGAACACATGACTTTTTCACTATTCAACTTATTCACGAAAAACTTGTTCAAAAAAGATTCTATTTTTCAAAAAATTAACAAACTACATATAAAAAAAATATAAGTTTTCACTGCTCAACATTAGAACAAGTTGGTCATCCATGTTCTTGAAATTTTTTTTTTGCATGCCAACTCGACCAACAAAGTTTTCTAGAAAACTTATCGAAAAACTATACTACCAAAAAATTTGATTAATGACTTTTCAAATAAGGTTTACAATTAACTTATTCTTATACGAATTTAGAAAAGATAATTGAACATTGTCAATATTATGTAAGAACAAACTGGTAGAATATGTGTGTAAGAGGGAAAAGTAAAAAAAATAAAAAATAAAAAGGATGAAAACAATAAAGTGAAGGAAAAAGTTGCCGTGCAGACCCAATCACGTGGGTAGTTGGCGTGCTAGGTAGAGGGACATCGCACATAGATGAATCTAAAAAGATCAAAATGGTTTCTTCAACAATGAAGGCATTGTGAACCTCGCTCCAACGATGTGCCTCGCTCGATGTTGCACACAATTTGAGCCTCTGCGGCATGACATGACCTTCCTTGGCGTCCTGCTACGATGCTCAATATCCTGCTCTCATCCAATTGTAGCACTCAGCCTCACACTACAACACTTGGCCTCTCGCCGATGGCTTGCTTTAGCGCTCAACAGAAAGTCACCTAATACCAGGCGATAGTGCCTAACGGTTAGCACCTGATAGCAGCGATAGGTGTCAAGGTGCCATTGGCACATTGTCGACCGTCAGGTACATCACAGAGGACAGCGCTTGGTGCCATCGGGAGGAGGACTCAAAACCTAGGACCTAGAACCCTAGGAAAACCCCACAACCACGTAACTTGTACTCCTATCGCCCTCTGATATATAAGGCTGGGCATGGGCTCCTGTAGAAGGGATCAGATCAATTGTGACCAAAAGAAAACCCTAGAGTAGATCAAACCGAAGAAGAACAAGCCAGGGCTTAGAGCCTTGGGTGTGCTCATCGTCGGAGCAACCAAATACTTATAACCGCAGCATATCGCTCCCCCTACATCTCTCTCTTTCTCCATTGTAAGAACTCAATTGAGCACTCTAACACGAAGAACACTGCTACTGGACGTAGGGCTTATATGCCTGAACCAAGATAAACCCCTTTGTTTTGAGTGCTTGTAACACCCTACGTCCAAAACTACTTATATTGCCTAGCCTCAAACATGAAATTGGCCTGCATACGCGTAGCACCTCGCTTACACTTTCGTTCTCACTTCATGTAAAATGGTTATCCTGGAGGTGCTACATTTGGAACAATAAGGGTTATAAAGCTGACCCTCACCCTCCTAAACTTCTAAGGTAGAACTAAACCCACCAACTACGACTCCTTATGTGCCACATGGGTCAACTTCACAACTACTACATGCGCACCTCGCTTACACTTTCATCCTCACTTCATGTAAAAGGGTTAGCCTAGAGGTGCTACATTTGGAATAACAAAGGTTATAAGCTAACCCTCACCCTCCTAAACTTCTAAGGTGGTACTAAACCCACCAACTATGACTCCTTTTATGCCACATGGGTCAACTTCACAACTACTACAGGCTACTAACGAGCTGGGTGTTACATTCACCCCCCTAAGGCCTGACGCCCTCGATATCTCACCACATACACAATAGATGTTCATGACCACCCTTTGGTACACCCTTCCACGGGCACATGCAGCAAGGATTAATGATCTGATACCATCTGTAACACCCCACGTCCAAAACTGCTTATATAGCCTAGCTCCGCACATGGAACGGGCCAGCATACGCGTAGAACCTCGTTTACACTTTCATCCTCACTTCATGTAAAAGGATTAACCTGGAGGTGCTACATTTGGAACAACAAGGGTTATAAGCTGGCCCTCACCCTCCTAAACTTCCAAGGTGGTACTAAACCCACCAACTACGACTCCGCTGTGCCACATGGGCCACATGGTCAACTTCACAACTACTACAGGCTACTAAAGGACTAGGGTGTTAACGTGCATAAGCCAATGGAGGCCCATGCATCAACCCACATCAAACAACTTGATTACAGCCGCGGAATCGAACCCACAAAAGTCGTCGCTGATGCCAACAAAACTATAACACCGGTATGCTTTGTAGCTCGTCCTCCTCTACCTTCAAAGGCTACCACACAAGCATCATCATAGACAACACCGTCGGCTGCCCCGCCTCAGGCTTTCAAGCGCCTATCCTCCGAGGATATGACATAGCAACTTTGCCTAGGTCTGTGCTTCAACTATGACAAGTAGTTTACACACAACCACAAGTGGAAGCACCTCTTCGACATCATGCTTGTCAACGACTTCAATGGTGACGAGGTCAATCCCAACCTCATGATGATGCTGGGCACCTATAACTCAGGTGTGCATGGTTTCCGCACCATTTTCTTGGCAGGTGCCATACTCGGGCATGGCGTGCGCATCCTCATCGACACTAGCACCACACACAACATCATAGATGTCAACTTTGCCTAGTTGGCAGGTCTCACAGAGTGGCACATCAACACCATGATACTCCTCGATAGAGGCAATGAGATTGCCTACCACGGAGCCTGCTTCAATGTGCCTCTACTCATTGACTCCAAGATGTTCTAGATCGATTCCCTCCTAGTGGACCTTAGCGTCAACATCGACATCATCCTCAGCATGCCATGGATGGCTAACCTCGGCAACATCCTCTGGAACTTTGTATATCCGTAGAAGTAGTTCCAGCGGGGAGAACGATCCGTCCACCTTCGCTAACGTCCTCAGTCGTCGAGCACTTTAGAACATGCTCGCCCTACCCGCCCTGGCGCAGGTCGTGCCAGCACCCCTACACCAGGCGTCCTAGCCGCGACCTTTTTCACCGACAGCAGTCGTGCTGCAACCAGAGTCGTGCCATCAAGAGACCACATCAGCCAAACACACTTGGCATTGTTTGCGCCCGCGCCACCGTCTTCGACCACATCCGCGAAGTAGTTCAGAAGGTGCATGAACTATGCACCATCACCACCACCATCATTGGCGATAGAGCTGCACTAACTTGTTCCCTTGATCAAGGGATCCTCTTCTTCGACGGGCACTTCTACCTCCCGACGGCATCACCGCTATTGCTGGACTTGCTCAACATTCTACTTATTGGACGGATGATGAACCTGCGACTCCTCATGGTGGGCTTCCATACTCCACTAACGATGTAGAGGTCACCTATACAGTTATATCTTCCCTACAAGCATCATAATGTCACGTAAGTGGCCCCATGATGTACTATCGTTGACAATGGTAAGCTTCTTCGATGGTGCCGACTGCCAATTCCTCTCACTAAGAACATCTACACCAACTTGCACCATGACTCAGGGAACCCACAAATCTGACCATCTCAATATGATACGGGAGAACGACCCTGACAACGACCCTGCCCTTGAGGATCACATTGATGTTATGCCGACGTGTAACAGGGTTCATCCTCCCAAGCGTCGACAACCAGGTACACAACTTGGAGAGGCCCCCTAGGGTCATGTAGATACTGTCCATAGATGCCATATTCATCTCCCTATCCTCACTGCTGCTCGAGAGGCACATGGACCAACATCAGCCACGGGGACACAAGTACTACATCTTCGACTACATCGACAGCTGTCAATACTGCTTTGAGTTTGTCATCGACCGTACACATGACAACATCATCAGTGCGGGCATCATGCTGGGTCATCTCATCATCCTCATCAGGGTATTACCCTTTGGTGGAGCTCTTCCCCCAAACGACCTAAACAACTAGACCATGATTCAGCGTTAGGACGCTTTGAGTGCAGAGGGGGGAGAGATGTCATAGGCCTAAGTACGAGTCATCGAGACGGGTCAAGCAAGCCGAGCGAGGCCTAGCATCGGGACCTACCCAGCTATGGCCTCGCCCTAGGCATGGCTAGGGGCGCGCGCAGCAAAGGGGGGCACCTTCATAGCCCAGCCGGCCCCCTCCCACCCGTAAGAGTCAGGTATAGATGGAAGTTAGAAATAGATTTGGGTAAGATTAAGAATAAATAGAGAGTTTGTTTAGAAAATAAGATTGGTTTGTTAGGAATGGAGAGTCCAAATCTTTGAGGACTCTTCTAGTTTGCTTGGGAGTCAAGTCCCCTAGGGACTATAAATATTGGGGGTCATGTAACCGTTTGGATCTTAAGCAAAATTGAGCGATTACTCTCCCCTCTACCCCTCTCCTTCTCTCCCTGCGCCTGCCCCTCCTCTCTACCCTAGCCGCCACCTTCCTCTCTCCCTACGCCTACTCCGCTAGCCACACCCCCAGCGAGGTTCATTATAGAGAGGGAGTTGTCTTCTTTATTTAGGAGATGATGTTTCTTTTAGGAGATCTGTTAAAAATATAGGTATAGGAGATGAGATGGGAGATATGCTGTAGCATATCTATCTCCTAAAATACTACTTTTTAGGTATAGGAGATGGAATAGAGTATCTAGTGGAAATACTCTATGGAAGCTTATTTCGTAGGGGAGGATATATATTGGATGAGAGGTTGGGCCATTGAGGTTCTGTATGCACGCGGGCACATAGATGCGATGCACCAACGAGAAGGGAGCCGAGTAGCTTGACCGGACCGAGCAGGCAAAGAGGGAGTGTGGGGTCACGGGCCCGATGGTGAAAAGAAAGTGAGAAAGAATTGTAAGCCGGCACCCAAGATGGTAAGTGGGCTTTGGTCCAATATAATTCAGATTTTGTTGAAAATGATGTCGGGTTGGATCCTATGCTAGAGTAGTTTTAGCACCAATATTCGCTACCGACTAGTTAAGAAATTGAGTTGTTTGCACACATGAACACAGGCACAAGAACACAACAGAAACGAGAAAGGGAAGGGAGTTCTTTATAATTTCTTTGTATTTGTTCTATACATGTACATATCTTGGATGATACTATTTAGCTCTCCATTCACCTCCTTTTGTAGAGGGAGAGAGAGGCTGATGTTGTTTATAGCTAGTCTCCTTGGAATTTCCCTCTCATAAATTGGCAACCATCAAAGTCACTTGTTCACCGTGACTATTGACTTTGATTTTATAACCCAGACGACAGCGAGTATTCCTCCCCAACCAACTTTTTCACCGTGTGTACGTAACTGTACATGTGGGCTGCACATGGACTAAATTTTCTTTTCCCTTTCCTTTATATTTGTTTTATTTTTATTAATTTTGTTTTCTATTTAATTGTTTTTCTTTTTCTTTCATTTGTATGTTTTTCTGTAGATTTCATAGCATTTTTTTATTCATAACCTTGTGTTGATATTAACTTGAGTATTTTTCTATGGCTATCCTTATAGTATTTATGGGGCATATTCTAAATTATCCTTATATTTTATTTATATTATTTATGAGATGCTCCATGATGTATTATGAGTTGTTCACATACTATTTTTGAGATGTTACATGATGTATCCTTGATTTTTTCATAGTATTAATGTACCATACATGGTGTATTTAAGTATTTTGCATCGTTAGTATAGTACCTGTGAGATGTCCTATGTATTTTTGTTTGTTCACAAAGTACCCATGAGATGTTCTATGGTGTATTTATGTTTGTTCTCAAAGTACTTGAATATATGAAATGCTTGATGATATATTGCAATTGTTTCCAAGTATCCATGAGGTGCCCTCTTTTTTCCTACCACCGGACAGGAATATTATGTAATATCATTCACCTGGCCCTGGAATTTTGTTTTCCTAACTATAGAATATTTTTGTTCAAAATTTAAAACATTTTTATTATGTAGGTGGAACAACCAAGAACATTGTCCCCACTTAATAACAGAAAATGTTTTACCTTTATAGGAAAAATGTTCTACAATGAAGCCTTATCTGAATATACCAAGTACGGTCTTGTTTGAAAGCATTTTATGGGCAATTGGAAATTAATTGGGTAGCTCGATTTGCATAGTACAACTTTTTTAGTTCAAAAGGTTACAATATGAGGTGACGTAAGCAATATTGCTTCATCTAGCATGCATATTTCTTTGTAGGGTTGTCAACAGAGAATCCCCCCTCTATGGATAGATCCCCATCCCCACCACCACGGGGAGAAAAATTCCCCGTCCCCGTCCATGTCCTCGCAAATGCTCATGGGGAAGCTTTTCCTCCCATCCCTATCCTCGCGCTAAGAATTTGTCCCTATGGGGACCCATCCTTGTTAGAAAATGCGATATTAGGAGTGCAAAAGCAAATTTATGGTGCAAAATCAATATAAATTGAACAAGCAAGATTTCATAGTACAATAAACATCTACTTTAGGGTTTACTTTGCTATTTATACTAGGACATGTGTTTAGTTTTGGTAGGGTTTTAACATGTCAAAGGACTAATTTAGAGTAAGAGCGAGTTCGCGGGGCGGGTGGGGGGGGACGGGGGACAGGGGATACTCGCCCATCCCTGTCTCCACAAATCCGACAACGGACAAAATTTTCCCCGGCCTGTTTCAACCCCTGTGGGGATTAAATTGCCCCATCCCCATACCCTAATCAGGGAATTCCCCACAGAGGATTAAGCATCGGATCCCCATTGCCATCTATCTCTATTTTTACGTAAGTGACGCTTCTCGCTCACAAAACATACCTGAGGCCTGTTTTGATTGGGGCCACTGATGACATAGGGAAAGAATAAGGGGGGACGAGTGGACATGTAACGACACCCTAGTTGGCTAGTTGTAGCCCCAAAACATTTGTGAATCAATATAGGGCTTGGGAAGAAGATTTGGAAGATGAAATGGCCAGCAAAGATCAAGCAGTTTCTCTGGAGAGTGGGACATAATAGCTTGGCAATGAAGCTGAATATCAAGAGGTGTGAATTGATCTAGACACCAGATGCCCGATCTGTTGGCGCCTCGACGAGGATGGGGTCCATTGCTTCCTCAAATGCAAGGCGGCCCGGGCGTGCTGGTGAGGATTGCAGTTAGAAGCGATCAGACTACACCTGCTGTAGGCTCGATCAGCGATCGAATTTGTCAATGACGTCTTGGCTCTGGATGCAGTCACTTGCCTCAAAGTGGTCATTCTCTTGTGGAAGCTATGGGATGCAAGAAACAAAGCAAATGCCGGTGATAGAGCTCTGTCAGACCAGGAGATATGCGGGACGGTGTCATGTGTGGTGGCAGATATCCAAGTTGATGGTAACAAGGGAGAGCAGCATAAGCACCGTGCTGCACCCCCAAGGCCGAAGGTGGGAACCGCCAAAAGATGATTATCTCAAGATGAATATTGATGGAGCATTCAGACAAGAGTCGGCAACAGGGGCCTGCGGCTTCATTATCAGGAATACCAGAGGTGATCCGGTGATGGCTGGTGCAGCAAATGCAATTCCTGTGAGGGATGCTTTGATGGGCGAAACAGTGGCATGCAAGTTTGCTTTGGAAGTTGTGGAGATGTATGGGATCTCAAGGATTGAGCTGGAGACCGACAGTGCTTTGTTGAGGGAGGCAATAACCACGAACGCCCGAGACTTAGCACCTGAAGGTGTCCTATTTATCAGCATACATGAGCTCCTCGCCGACCACTTTAGATGTGATAGTATTCGTAACATTCCACGCTCTTGTAATTCTATAGCACATGAAATTGCGAAGGTGGGTTTGAGTTGGGACCCGGGACAATCGGTTGTATGGTTGGACCCCCTCCTAGAGTTTGTAAACTCTAGTTGCTCGCGATTTGGCTGAGCATTTGGTTTTAATCACAGGGCCATAAGAGCCTGCTGAGTTAAAAAAAAATATGGAAACGGTTTTCATAGGATTTTTTTTATATATTTGTGTAAAGAGATCGTTCTCGACACATTAAACAAGCATAAGTTTTGTGAAAGTTTAAATTCAAAATAATTCTTAACTCTATGTTTTCAGCATATTGTTCTTGGATTTTTTTTTTCAAAAAATAAGGTCATATTTTAGTAAAACTTAAATGCCTCTCACTATGCCAAATTTCATAATCGCTGCCGGGTGGGACCTATCACTGCCGGCAGTGCCGGGAAAAACCTCATCACCGCTGGGAAAACCCCCCATCACTACCGGCAGTGCCCGGAAAAGCCTCATCACTGTAGGGGAAAATAAAAAATATATGTTTCTTAGGATTCCAAGTCGAGACCTCAACATTAACATCCTCTTGCCTGCACATACAATTGACCTATGCAAAACAAGTGACTATATAGCTGGCGCTATTCTTTTAACTACACAATTTTGAGTCTTAAATTGTATATTTGACACTCGAATTGATCCCAAATGAAAAAGTTGTTAATTGCAAGTTATAGATCTCGTCGAGTATTACAACTTTGACATTGACTTCATCGCCATTTGACATTGTTAATCATCTCAAATATGATCTGAGAATGTATATTGCATATTTACTTGTAAACCATCTCAAATCAAAAAGTTGTCAACTATAAGGTTTTAGATCTCTTTAAACTCTATAATTTTGATATAAAGTTTAACTTAATCCGATGCCATATGAAAAAAATTATGAATCTTTTTTTACAAAACAGGCTATCACTACCGGTTCGTGACTCTAACCGGCAGTGATAGTACCATGTCTATCACTGCAAGTTAGAGCCGCAAACCGGCAGTGATATTCCGGATCTGCTACAACTGCTGGTTGAAGCCATGAACCGGCATTGATACTGCCGGCTCCACAATAACCGGTAGTGATGGTCCGATAGTGATTGCATGTTCTGGCTTAGTGTCTAAAACAAGGGTGTTATCTTCCCATTTTTGTCATTAAAAAAAACCCTCTACGTCTACATTTAAACTATCCACTTCTTCCATTCTACAAGACAATTTATATTAACCCTTACTGGTTAAATTTATCCACCTCTATCATTGTTGAAGATAATATAATGTAACTTGCTAGATTGCTCGCATATACCATTATGAGAAATAAACTAAAATATCCCTAAAATCTAAATTACTAATGTAATATATTATAGAAATGATTTAATAACCATAAGAACACTACATATATTTCCAAATTACTTAGTTCTATCACTATTAAAATCAAAGTAAACTTAAGTGCTATGTTTTAGCATGTGAACCAATACATGCATAAATGAGTGATAAGTATTTTTTTGATAGTTTATCGATGTTAAAAATTCTCCCTTTACCAAATTATATACCAATTGAAGCTACTGCTTGTTTTAAATTATATTGAACCATATGATAAAAATTAAGTTTGGACTTTAAATATGTTTGTACATTTTGATTGAAACACTGTGATAATTTAATTGCAAGAACTCTACTATACGTACGTATAATTCTTTGATAAAATAAATTGAACATCTTGAGTGACATGTCATAGGCTAAAATGACTTTGTATGCCATTGTACTAATAGTATAGTTTGTGGCTTGAAAAATATTTTCTAAAGAAATATGAAATGAAAACTGTGAATAAGATACCCCACCCATCACAAAAGTAATGCATTTCTCACTTCCTCAAAAGTTAAATAATTTTAAGTTTGACCAAGTCTATATGAGAAAGTACTAACATTTATGATACCGAATAAGTGTCATTAGATTAATCATGGAATACATGTCCATAGTAAACATATTTGATGACATAAATGTTTATACTATTTTCTATATACTTAGTGGAACATAATAATAAGATTTGACTTAGTTCCAAACTTGAAGTGCACTCATTTTGTGACGGGGGGCGGGGGAGTATACAATAAACACTATGGTTTGAAATTAACATGTGGATTCAAAATTACAGCAGTTAATAAGATCAAAACATGAAAGCCAAAAAATGAATTGATGTTGGCATATGGACGATGCAGCAAAAGCTCATTTAACTTAAACTATGATTTAAATAAGCTAAATATATCTGACAACCCCGCGGATGTGCAATGAAAGGAATAGACGCACTTATAATAATCTATAAATTTTGCACAATTGAGTAGAGATTATAGAGTATCTAAAAATGGAAATTGTATTAGGAAATGAATAGAGAAATTTATAGTAATTAGTAAAGGTAATCAATATTATTAGTTATGGTAATTTATTTCAAGAATTGAGTTATTTAGATTTGTTCTGTAAACTTGGTTTGGTTGTTTGGTTAATTTGTAATAATTTGGTTTGATTCCTCTCTTTATTATTAGAGGATTAAGCTGTATATATTTCTTCCATTATCTAAAAAAGTTTATACATACTAAATGTAACATAAGACTTTTGATACTTAATGAAACATAAGACTTCTTGGAGCACAATTGATGGGCTAGTATATAGAAATGGAGATTAGGCAGTGTGCAAACCTCTTATTTCGTAGATGTGTCCTGATATCATGAATGAGGTTCGGCACCCTGTAGTCTCCTGGCGGTTCGTGCGGGCGGACTTGTGACAGTATGCTTCCAAGAATCATTCGTACATCAGGCTTTTTTGCCATCAGCACGAATGCCCTGCATGTTTCGGACTCTGTTTCCATTTCATGCCACAGTTTTTTGGCAAGCGTAGTCTTACCAACCCCTTGATCAACACCAAGAATGGATACAACCTTCAGTTGCTTGTCTTTGTCATCGCTCTTGGGCGCCACCAGCAAGCGAAGGTCCTTGATTCGGTCCTCTATGCCGACAGGCTCAGTTTCCGGATACACTAATCCAAGACAAAGCTCAGGCTCCGGATACACTGATCCAAGATGAAGACTTACTGCAGTATTTGAATCACGACTCTGATAATTTCCAAGATCGTAGCGGTCATGCCGTTTAACCGCATCCAGCATAAGAACCTCAAACTCTGAGATCTCAGCTTTTGCATCACGTGCATGCACTAGCCCGTCGAAGAAGTCCGCCATGTCATAGGAGATTTCACGCACATCCTTCATCCAGTAATTCACTGTGATGGGTGGGTCGTGTACCTCTGATAGCTTCTCCAGCTTTGTGTATATGCTGCCAACCACGTCGTCGTCTCTGAACTTCTGGATAATCGAGTTCTTCCCGTCTTCAGTTTGCAAGAGCTTGTCGAGCTTTCGGAAGAGGTATCCCATGGTACCCAACGATGCACTATCATCAGGGATTTCATGTTCCAACCTGTAATCAGAGGCCAGAGAACAGATCATGATGAGCATATTTGGCAATATATGCACGCATGTACGATGATGGAAATAATTTGCCAATGGGAATAAAGCGTCAGTAATTGAGATCGAGATTCACCTAAAGCATGAGGTGGACATGATGATTGTAGTGCGATGACTCGATCTGGAAGGCAAAGCAACCCGAGGCCAAGGTGCGCTGCGGAACTTCCAGTTCTCTTTCTTTTCTGTTGCATATATGCTAGTTGCTTAAAACTTAAGAGAGCCTTCTTGTTTGTACTATTAGTGACGTACTGATGCATACCTCTGAGAAGACAAGCCCCAACTGGGGCAATGGATCGCGCAGGCACGACTAGTAGACTGTATAAAATAAAGATACCGTAAAGGCAGTGTGGATCGCGCAGGCCAACAATGTTTTGGCCCTAACCCCTAAATAAGGGTCATATTGGAGGTTCATAGATCCTATAAATATGAGCTCATCTATATTTGTCTGAAGTTGTTTTAAAAAGAAATTGATATTTCTAAAATACATTATCTTAAATCAAAAGAATATATTATGAAACTTATTTTAACAATAAATCTAATAGCGTCAATGTCGTGTAAAGTTTTAGGTGTGTATCGATAGTGAATCTTGCCATGCACTTTTCTGCAAAATTTTGCTACTTTGAATATTGGAAACTTCCATCAAGAAACACTTTAGATTCCACGTCAGAGTAGGTCTACCGTGTTCTAACCTATCACAGGTACTAGGGATGCAAGTTCAAAATATTTTGGGTCATCGGGTCGACCCAAAAACTTAATCAAATGAACTAGAATGGCATTCATGTAATTTGATGGGAGAGATAAAATTGAACTAGAATGGCATTTCACCGTAATTAGTTAGCCGACCCAAAAAACACCATTGGGTACCCACTTGCATCCCTACTTAAAAGTATCATGCATACATTTTTAATTAAAACATTATATTGAAATTTCTTATCAAATAATTAAACATGTAGTAGTATTTTGTATACTAATTATAGTGCTTACTTTTTGTAGTTGGGTGTTCCTAACTCTAAATTTCTGGAGCTAGCGTTGAGGATACATCAAGAGTATCTGGCAGTGCCTTCTTCTTTTGATTTTGGCCTAAAAAATGTCTTGGAATCCAAATGCAATAATCCGCTGATAAAGTATCGTGTTCAGTGCATGTGCTATTGTTTTTTTGTAGTGTCAACGTGGCGAGAGAATCTCCCACCTATTCATTTCATTTGCATTGTGGCCCAACAGGCCCTTCGTGGTATCCAAACGTTTTTACAGTTGCTGTAAAAAGCTAGGAGCACTACACATTGCTGCTACACCACTCATCTATTATGACATGGTCTTTCCTCGGAAGTCTGTGATTCCATAGTTGTGCCTCATCACTTGTACATGAGACGAAGAGGTGTCTTAGAGTAGGTGCTACTGCATTTGTTTTTTCCAAGTTTTTTCCAAGTCAACTACGACAACGCCAATTGCTAGCACTAAACAATTCATGAAAACTTTCATGAAAGAAGGACAAAACCGTGCAAAAGTTGAAAAATATAAATTCGATACTAGCCCCCTACTAGCTCAGCCCTTCATCTATTGGTTGATACAGATCAAAGTCAACACTTGAGTGCACAAGTTGATTCTATATTAAATAATATGTCCAAGTGGGTTCACAAGCAGTTGAATAGGCCCTAGTTAAGACCGGAGGCTAGCGGATAGTTTAGTGTCCTTTGTTTCATTATATCTTTGTTGATTGCATGTAGGTAGGTTAGTGCCCTTTGTTTTTTAATATTATTGTTGATTGCATGTAGCAGGTACTATGGACATCCATGGTTTAGACAGGCGTGACTGACTTAGGGCACTCCCAATGCAAGAAACTATTAGTAGTTTCTATTGCATACGACATCGTACCAAGAAACTATTCTTCCCAGTGTAAGATTTTCTACAGTTCAGAACACAAGTAGTGATAGAAATCATGTTTCCTCTCCTAATGGGCTACGAGTGATTTCTTATCCATCGATAACCGTGAAGACCCGATTTCTTAGTTAGACCTGGTTTCTTGGATTTTTTTTCTCTCACCTCATTAAATCACTTGCCACATCAGCAAATTGCCTACGTGACAGTGCAATTAATATCTATAGAAACTACCATAGTTTCTGCACTGCGAAGGCACTCCTAATGCTAGAAACCATAGATAGTTTCTATGTCTATTTAATTTGGGTAGATATTACACGTAGAAACAAAATTCCCAATGAATTGTTTCTACAAAATGATATTTTGTCCAATCACATGTCTTCCTCCTCACTCATCTACCTTTCATATCTCTTCATGTCTTGGTTCCCGTGTAGACTTTGTTTCTTATTAAGAAACCATTTCCTCCTCTCTCTTCTTTAATTGCAGTGCCACATCATCATTCACTACTGGATTCAGGCGCTTTGCCGAGTGCCTGCGGCACTCGGCAAAGCCCTAAATACACTCGGCAAAGGCTTTGCCGAGTGCCGCAGCAGTCGACAAAGAACCCGTCGGCAAAGGTTTCTTTGCCGAGTGCCACATATCGGGCACTCGGCAAAAAAAAATCCGACGTCAACTCTGACGACCTCTTTGCCGAGTGCCACCTCAGCAGCACTCGACAAAGAATTTTTCTTTTTCTTTTTTGAAAATTCTTTGCCGAGTGCCATACTCTTGCACTCGGCAAAGAAATTTTCCCTTTAAAAAAAAATCTTTGCCGACTGCCATGGCTCTGGCACTCGGCAAAGTTGGGAAATTGGGTCTCTGCTTCCCAGCTTTGCCAAGTGCCATGGTCACGGCACTCGGCAAAGCCCTCTTTACCGAGTGTGGCACTCGGCAAAGAGGGGAAAAATGCTATTTTTTGGTTTTTTGCTTTCCATCAACACAAACAAAGAAATCACATATATATCAACACACAGCACATGATATATCACATACACATCCATATTCCATCACATACACATCCATAACCCATCACATACACATCCACCATCCATAATACATCACATACAAATCCATTGTCCATAATCCATCACATACATTCGCATCATCCATGACAATATCCATCACAATATATATATGTCTCTAGTAGTAGTCCAACATAAGGCTAAGTCTAACACAAGTCCATGCAACATGAAAAGAAATAAATAAACGGTACCTACTGCTAGCCGCCCCACCCAGAGTGTGAACTGCCACCTTGAGGAGGGCCAGTTGTCCACCCGGCCTGTGGAGAAGGGCCACCTTGCGGAGTCCGGTTCGAACCCGCCGACTGTTGCTGCACAAAAGAGAAGCGAATTCATGAGTATCTACAGGAGAACCGCACAAGCTAAAGGAATAAACAACCATATATACTCACCGGAGTCCCTACAGGAGGAGGAGGAGCCACAACTGGAGCGAGCAGCGACTGGGGCACGACCACACCTGGCAAGGCCTGAAGACTCGCCATGAAGCTGAACATGTCCTGCAGCCTCTGCGCCTCAGCCGCCCTCTGGGCTTGTACAGCCTCCATCTCCAGCCGATGGGCCTCTGCCTGGGCCGCTTGCTGGGCCTCCAACCTCCGCAAGTCGGCCTGCAACATTCCACCCGCAATGTTTAAACAATGCAAAGGCAAGGTAGATGTGTAAAAGCAATGAACGATGAATAAAACAGTACTAACCTGGAGTTCCATCATCTACTGCTGTGAGCTCTGTTGCCGAGAGCATATGGGGAGGGAGGAGGTCGTGCTCCTTGCTCGAATCTCGGTGAGGTTGGGAACAGAGGTGGAGTCGACTGTGCTGTCCGCCATCCAGTACCGGCCGTGCTGCTTCCCTCCTCCCATCCTCATCAGGAGGTCTGTGTCCAGGGGCTGGGTGGCCAGATCGAAGTCCTCCCCATGGCACTCGCAGGCCGCCGAGGTGTACTCGCTAAGCTTGTTGTGGACGCTCGCGTTGGTGTACGCCTCGGGCCCATCCGCCGGGTTGTAGGTGACTTCCGGGGCCGTCGCCTTGCCCTTGTGTGCCAGGGCGTACGCCATGAACTCGTTGCATTCCTGGCCTTGGTGCGCCTGGGACTGCGAGGAAAACACAAAGATGATTACAAGTAATGAGAATTGAGCGTTAGAATAAATAAATAAAGATGAAAACACAAAGAAGATTACCCATGTCTGGGCGTACGCGCTGAGGCTCCGGTTGCCTTGGTGGTGTGGCGCCCCACCCATCTGCAGGCGGCAGTCTCGACGGATGTTGTGCTTCTCCGCCCACTCCTCCGAGAGCCACCTGTCCACAATGGCCTCCCAGCAGAGGCGGTGCCTGGCGCACCAATCAGGACATTGCTGCATGCCATCAAGTTATTGATATGTCAGAAGATGAAATGAAGCCTACCTATTCTTCATGGAAGGAGTCAGTATTAATGTTTCGTACTTACCGAGAGGTACTGCTCCTTGGTGAGTGTCTTGGTCCTGGCATCGGCCTTCCTCACCACCTGACCAAGGACGTCGGCGCTGTAGTTGATGATGCACTGGAGCCGCGTCTCGTGGTACAGGTCTGAGAGTCGGGACCTACAGATCTTGTCCTACACTCGCGCTGCCCGGTCCTCAAACCCTTCGTCACACCTAAAGAAGTTCTGCATATAGACAACATGTATCATTTCATTATTTCAAGAACGACCAATGAATGCGTAGTATTGACCAATTTAGTGCGATGAAGACTCACCTAGAACTCGACCTTGATCCACGCCGCAATGGTGCCGAACTCGCTGTCCTCGGCAGCGTAGAAGTGGTCCCACATCTAGGGCGGTGAAGTCACCAAGGCGTAGGTGACCATGCTAGGGTAGTGCTGCCGAATCAGAAGGCCCAGGGTGCCATTGATGTGCCGGTCCGTTCCGGACACAACTTCCCAATTGCTGCAAGAGTCATTAAGAAGAATTGTTAGTCTCCAGTTCGATTTTCAACATGTCATATGAAATAGTAGTGAAATAATACTTACTTGTCGCCGCTGGGTCGAATCACCGGGCGCCGGTGAAGTGGGATCGGCTGCGTTGGGAGCTGCGAGGGCCTGCGCAAGTAGACTCCCGACGAGGTAGAGCCAGAGGCAGTGCAAGTGGAACCCCCTTCTATCGCTATCGCCGCCTCCCCGTGGTCCGACGAGTCAGAGAAAGTGCCACCCCCTCCTATGTGTAGGCCCACCGCCTGGTCATCCTCGTCCACCGATGGGGTGGCAACCGGCTGCACCCTCGTCCTCGGATGGCCGCGGAGGCGGCCGCTCCTCGTCCTCCTCGTCGGCGGCTTCGACAAGGGGTCGTCCTCAGCGTGGGGTGGTGAGCGCTCCCTCATGTAGAGGGAGTTGACCCCCCGACGGGCCTGCCTTCCGCCCAGCATTTTGTCGAGTGCCTGCAATTTCAAAGAGTAAACCAATTAGCACAGTTAAATTACAAGTACTTATAAAGAGATGCAAAATGAACGAAACATAATTGCAATAATAATAATAATATAGTATTACATGAATTAGAAATATTCTTCATGATCGGCAGCGGCTGGATCATAGGTGTCGTCATCACTATCAATATTGTCGAGTAAATCGGGCTCATTTCCATCGTTGTCATCATTGTCATCGCCTAACTGTAATCGCTCAAGCATTTGTAAGTCCTTAGCATTTTGCACCTCTTCTCCATCGTCCTCATCTTCATCGTCCTGATCAATGTCATTGTCTACTTCCATGCCCATCAGCGAAAACATGTCTATGTCAAACCTCCCTTCTAGCCCCTCTGGTTGATAGAACTCCCGTGTGTTTGGGTCAAAGTTGTAATCCTCATCGTTTGGGACAGACAGTTTACCGTGCGGCGATACCAACTGCACAAGGTACCAACCGATAAGATTGGGGTCTTTTTGGCACGCCCATGGGAGATAATAAACTTGCGTGGCCTGTTGAGCCACAATATAGACATCCTCTCCTTGATAGACAGAATCCTGTCGAATTTCGACTTGTCCAATCTCAGGGGCTGTTCTCGTGACATTAGGATCGAACCAAAGGCATTTGAATACGACTTGATTAGGAGCTTTGCGACACTCAAAATTGAGCTCATATGTTTCTTCTACTATGCCGTAGTAGTCGCGCTCATCGGTGTCGGGCGTACGAACTCCGGTATTCGTGGTTTTCCGATTGGGTCGACTCCACTAGTAGTTTCTTGTGTGAAAGCGATAGCCATTCACATCATAAACGGTGAATGACTTGACCTTGTAGGCGAAGCCTTTGGCGAGCCCTTTCAACTTAGCATCCATTTCCGCATCCTTGCGGGCCTGCAAGGTGAGGCCGGATAGATCGTTACATTACTCGCTCGTAGGAGCAAAGTGGGATGTCAAAGATTGAACGAGGTAAATTGGACGGTACGGTACCGTAGGACCTTCGTGGGGATACCAAGCTGTTCCTTCTTGCCATCACTAGTGTCGACCTCCAGATACCTAGAGGATTTGCACTTTGGACAGTGCGTTGCTTTCTCGTGACCTTTCCTAAATAGGACGCAACCATTCGGACAAGCATGGATGTGCTCATACGGCATCTTAAGGGCACGAAGAAGTTTCTGTGACTCGTACAAGTTCTTTGGCAGAATGTGACCCTTCGGAAGCAGGGATCCAACAACTACCAACATACCATCAAAGTTGTCTCGACTCATGCTACACTACGACTTGAACGCCATTAGGCGTCAATGGCGTCCAGTTGCGAAACCATTGTCTTTTCATGAAGGGGCTTCTGTGCCGAAGACAGCATATCGTAGTATGCCTTTGCGGATTCCTCTAGCTCGTCCTCTAATCCTTCACCGAACCGTGCCTCCTGAAAGTCATCCATCCAGTCTACTACCCCGACATCTCCATCAAAAGCCTCGAGGCGTGGTCTCACCACCTCCTCTCTAATACGATCGGCTTCACCATGGTGGATCCAGCAGGTATAGTTTGGCGTGAATCCATACTTGCAAAGATCTTCCCCCACGTTCTTCCTATTCTTTCTTACACGGTTGTCACATTTGCTGCAGGGACACGGCATCCGACTCGACCCTCTTGCAGCCTCGCCAAATGAATGCTCCAAGAAAGCATTAGTCTTAGTCATCCATTCTGGGGTCATACTTGCATGGCCCGTGTACATCCAATCACGGTTCTCCATCCTCTGGCATATACATATGTAAGCGAGTAATATAACCAGCAATTGCATCTGCACAGCGTTCCTACCATCTAATAGGTGAGGATAGGTCCTAATCCCACCCGCGGATGCGTAGATGAGTTCAGTTTCAATGCTCCGCTCCTATCCGAGATAGAATTTCGGCAGCACCTCCCCGCTGTTCTCCCGATACACGTCCTGCAAGGGAGAGTGTGTATCCGGAGAACAACAGGGAGGTGATGCCGAAAGTCTATCTCGGACCGGAGCGAACCATGGAAACTAACCCCATCTACGCATCCGCGGGCTATCCAAAATATGTGGACAATCCGAAAGAGATACGGTCGCAGATATGCAAAGATCTACATACCTCCGACCGTATCTCTTTCGAATGGGAGACGCCTAACTGGGCTACGTGACCATATAAAACATGCATGCAAAGGAGGAGGGGGTTATACCTAGGGTGGCGGTGGAGTCAGGCTAGCGGGGCAGTGGCGTGTCGGTGCAGTGGCGAGGCGATGCGGTGCAGGCAGACCAGCAGCGCTGACGAAGATGATCGGGGTCGCCGAGTCCCTCCCATGGGTCCTTCTCCTACATAAAAAGGCAATAGGTTAGAATCCATTGAAAATTTCGGCAGCACCTCCCCTGCACGGGGAGGTTTCCAAAACTTGCAAGAAACATAGGCGCGATGGCCAACAACCACATATATACCAAACATAGGCACGAATGCCAACAAACATATATATACCAAGATGAGCCATGTACTTTAGTTCTCTTTCCATGCAGATGAAAGTATCGAAGTAGTACAACAACAAGTACTACTACCACTAAACTACTACTAACACTAACACTACTACTACTAACACTACTACTATCACTACTACTAACACTACTAACTACTAACTACTACTACTAACAATACTACTACTACTACTTACTAACTACTAACACTACTACTATCACTACTTACTACTAACAATACTACTAACACTACTAACTACTACTACTACTTACCAACTACTACTAACACTACTAAGTACTACTACTAACTACTACAGGTGTAGGGCATACCTTCGCCACGAGAATGGCAACAACGAGGGTTGGCGATGACGGCGGGGACGACTGCAGCGGCGTGAGGGTCGACAGGCCTAGGCCGGCACCTTCCTTCTCCTCTCCTTCTCCTTCTCCTCCTCTCTTCTCCCCTCCTCCTCTCTTCTCCCCTTCTCCTCTCTTCTCCCCTGCCTCCTCCTCCTCTCTTCTGCAGTGGCCGCGGGGAGGCCCCCTGCCTCCTCCTCCTCTCTTCTGCAGTGGCCGCGGGGAGGCGGACGGGGACGGGCTGCGCGGGCCGGCGTGGGGAGGCGCGGTGGCCGGTGTGGGGAGGCGCGGTGGCCGAGGCGGGGAGGCGCGGTGGCCGGGGCGGAGTTGCGGCCGGCGATGTGCGGCGGCAGCGGCTGAGGGAGAGAGGTGAGAGGGAGAGAGAAATGAGAGAGAGAGAGAGCGCGCCGGCCGGGCGCGGGTGAAGGGATAAGGCGGCTTTGCCGAGTGACAGATCGGCGGCACTCGACAAAGTCAATTTTCTTCGCCGAGTGTCGTGATCTGGCACTCGGCGAAGCTTTAAAAAAAATTCAGCAGCTCTTTGCCGAGTGCCAGCTGGGCGACACTCGGCAAAGTTATTACTTTGCCGAGTGCCAACCCTAGGCACTCGGCAAAATAATTTTTTTTGGTTTTTTGCCACCAATTTTTTTTGGAAGCTTTAGTACACTACCACAAACAACATGTTTAAATTTGGGACATTTTCATTGCCTTTTGGCATATTTCTATAGTTTATTTTGTTTTGTTGATTTTTTCCGGAAAATGTAAGTTTGAACTGCAGGTGCATCGAATAATGGATTACATTCGTTCAAAAAATGTTATCCTTGTTTCTTAGTGTAAATTTAGGCTAAATCCAGGAACTGTTTCGAAATTTCGATCAACGTGCTCACGGGGCAACGCCGCCAACTTGCGTGGGAGTGGTTTTTTAATTGTATAAAATGCGAACGAATTCCGAAAATCATGAAACTTGTCGAGGTGTCGCCGTATCGTATGCGTATGCCGTGGAAAAAATTTAAAAAAGTTTCGAGCACGTTGTCACGTACGATGCTCACAAACTAGGACATCTCCATATTTTGCCGAGTGCGGCACTCGGCAAATCAGGTCTTTGCCGAGTGCCCGAAATTTGACACTCGGCAAAGAGTTTTGCACTTGGCAAATCACGTGTTTCCCGTAGTGATTTCTGCTTAGTTGGCACCCTAATTAATGAACATAGAAACCACGTGGTTTCTGAGTTGGGAGTGCCCAGTGCCCTTAGTCATGGTGTTGTACAGTTGGTCTACAGGTTACATCTCAGCTCATCTCGATTGAACATTAACTACTTCTGTCCTCCGGTCTTAACTAGGGCCTAGCCAACTGCTCGTGAATCCACTTGGGCATTAACATATAATGTAGAATCAACTTGTGCAAGTGTTTTGACTTTGATCTGTATCAACCAATAGATGAAGGGCTGAGTTCAACGTAGCACGTTCTTGTCG
The DNA here is from genome assembly GCF_019320115.1 of Miscanthus floridulus. NCBI lineage: Eukaryota > Viridiplantae > Streptophyta > Magnoliopsida > Poales > Poaceae > Miscanthus > Miscanthus floridulus. Next base: position 116,124,604 of record NC_089589.1, on the reverse strand, counting down.
TCCTTATATATCTCATGAAATTATTCGTAGATTGTTTGTAGTACTCATAGTTGGCATTGTCACAGTTGACTTCGAAAAAACAAAATAGCATTTGCATTGAGCGCGACTCCAAGACAAATTTATTTTTAGGCATCTTTCAAAAATAATTATTTTTAGGATAAAATGAAAACAAGAAGGCACTGTCAGACACTCTTGAGCTGTCCCCAACTCTAGCTCCACGAAATTTCGAGTTATGAACACCCAAGTCAAATAAGTTTTAGGTTGATAGAGATACAGATAACTGAGGCCCAACTGCAAAAAGTAACATCAGGCACCAGCAGCCTAGTCACGCTGGGTTACGTCTTTGTTCCACGAATAGTGGTCTGGCCTTTGGTGTCCGCTTTCGTAGCTGTCTCCATAAATCTCCGTCGGAGCACCCCTCTCCTCGGAGCTTTCCCAAGTTCAAAAATCACTCTACCAATTAGCATGACAAGGATCTGAGGAGAGTCAGTGATAATCTCCGGAGAGATGGTTGCTGCCTTAGTATCTGCTGTGGTGGGAGCTTTGGTGGGTGCATCGCTGAGCCCCGTGACAAACAACGTGATGGCGCTGGTCTTCAAGCTTGTAGAGAAGGACAGTGAGCTGTGGGAGGGCTTCAAGAAAGACATGGTTTCCCTCGAAAAAGATCTTCGCATGCTCTTCGCTGAAGGGGAGGATCAGCTTTCGGGAAAGAGGGATCCAAGCACCGCGAGAAGGATATACATGAAAGAGATGCAAGAATTGTCATATGACATCCAAGATTGCATGGACAGGATCCTTTGTTTCTCTGAATGCGGCCGTTGCCATGACAGGGACCTTGCGAAAGAAGTCAAGGACCTCAAGAAGAGGCTGGAGCGTGCAAAGCCGCAAAACAGGAACAACATCAATGACAGCCAACCCTTGATACCCGAGAAGCTAAGGAGCAGGAGCGAGGACCAACTTGTGGGCATCAAGGAGCCAAAGGAGGATCTCTTGGAGGTGTTGAAAGGCCACCCACATGAAGAACTGAGCGTGATCTCCATTGCGGGTTTCAGCGGCTTGGGTAAGACCACTCTCGCAAGGGCGGTGTATGATGATTGTGCAGACCAATTCGATTGCCTGGCCTGGGTAGTGGCAACCCAGTGCAAAAACGATGCCACTGACCTTCAAATGGCATTACAAGAGGAGCTTTCTAAGAACCATCAGGAATATCCACAAGGCGGCCATGTCGAAAACAATATCACAAGTTTCCTGAGAAATAAAAGGTAAAAATTCATTTTCTATTTAGCAGATTTATCATCCATAGCTAATTTAGACTTGGTATAGTCACCAGACTGCTAGTTTATTAATTACATTATCTTTTATATTATTTCGACTGGTTTTAGAATATTACTCATAAATTTTAGCTAGTATATAACTGCAGTAAACCAAGAAAATTTTGTAAGTAATGTTAAAATAAAAGAAATTCTAAATGCAAAATTACATTCATTAAATTGACGCCAATTCATTAACATGAAAATTTCATTACACTTATTAACTAGTCTGTGCATATGTACTTTTATCTGAAAATGTTATGGATATTTTACCATTTGCAATGCACATGTTGCTACTCTCCTAGTTCTTCCAAAAAACCAGCACAAATTAAGAAGGTTTCGGACAATAAACCACTGGGTTTTCACGGTATTTTAAAATCAGGCCACTCGTAACAAATGAGAAATGACGTTTTTTAGCCTTTGTTCTATTGCCACACAAAATGGACAAATGCATCTAAGGATGGCAACCTCAACTCCTAAATCAGAGCGATCGTGTTGTTGTTGTAAATAGAACTAGTAATTTGCTTGTGCCCCAAGTTTCTGCGGCGCAGAATGGGTCTCATCGAGCATAGCATGGGTGGAAGCAGAGGACAAGGCGATGACCCAGCTGCGGCGCACCACAACCGATGAGTCCCACACATGTAGTCGTGAGGAGTGTGCGGCCCTCCCAATGCTTGACATGGGTGGTAGTGGGAGCAGCACGGCGGACATGGGTGGCACCTACCACCAGTAATTGAGCTTTGGCGCAGAGCGGTGGCAGCGTGGCGTGGGGCAGTGAGAGCATGGTGCGCGGTCCCTCAAAGGTGGCGCGCCGGCCTACCCACTTGCCTCTATATATTTTGGTGTTGGGGAGAGAACCTGAATCAGCAGAAGCCAAGAAGAATAATTAGAAGCTGCTCCTCATGTAAGCAGCTCTAAGCAATATTATTAGCCTCCTCATGTAAGCAGTTTTGAGAAATATTAGTCATAGGATTGTAGATCACATAGTTGACCCGAATTGGGATGACTTGGAGCCTTCCACTGGATGAGAAGCCATGTGGCTTTCTTGATTAGTAATAATTCCAGAACTGTAGTAAAACTGTGTAGACAGCCTGCGTCAAAGCTTATGTGTAAACCAATATTTACGTAGATAGTAGGTTAAATGCCCGCCTTTGTAAATGAAAATCAAGAAATAAAGAAAAAACAACCCAGCAAGCTAGCCCATGGTGTCCGCCGCGGAGCCTGCCATGGTGGCCATCGCAATGCGCACTTTGACAATGGGTGTGGCTGACCTAGATTTGCATGCTTGGGGAGTGGAGCTCCAACAAGGATTGGAATCTCCACACTTGGGGAGTGGGACACCATCAACGACCCAGATTTGCATGCTGAGAGAGAAGCATTGCCACCGACTTGGATCTCCACATTTGGGAAGATGGGCGTCGCTACCTCCACCTAGGCCTGCACCGTCGCCTCCTCACCCCAGCCCACTGCCTCTTTGCATCGAGCTCGGCCAACATGCTGCAGTGCTCACTAGGCCATGGTAGGGACTGTCATGCACGCATGGTTGTGGTGGGGAGCACCACACGTGCTTGACTGGGGTGGGGTACGAAGGGGGGGGGAGGATTTGGTAAAACTATCGAGGTATGTAGGGATCGGAGAGAAGTATCTGTGGCAACTGGTGGGGAGGGAGAGTAGATAGGGTTATCTTACCCTGTACTATGTACTCTGAGGCGAGTAGTGGACCAAGACCGGTTGAGCCTAATTTAACGGAGATGAGCCTCTTAATAGATCTTTCGTAGAAATTGGCTCATATTTAACGGAGGCGAGTAGCGGACTAGTGAAGAGGGCCGGCCTCAATTAACTTATTCTGACACATGGTAGATTACTTGGTGTCCTTAAATAGGCCAACTGCCTCTGAAAATTATTGTTTATTTTTTGACAAAAGAAGTTCTCCACTTGATCATAGAACTTCAGCATTCGAACACGGAACTTCCTCATTCCGGTGTGGAAGTTTCTCACTTACTGCTTTCAGCAGCCCGAACCAAAGAAGAAAAAGGCAAAACTCGATCAAACAAGCTCTGATTGAGCTCAATTTTGTGGTCACATTTCAATTGAAGTTTAGAAACTATTGCCAAAAGATCAACTCCAAAAACCAAGGGAAACACCAGGGATCTGGATTCTCCCAGATATGATCGGGGTTTTCTCAACTTTCCTCAAAATCCCCCAACTTCATGCTCGAGAGGAATCTGACCAAACCAATTGGTAGATATGTTTCTGTAAGGTCGTTGCACGTTTCTATCCACCCCAATCGGTCTCAAATCCATAGAATCCTAAAAACCACAAAAACAAAAGAGAAGGGGGTTCACGAGAGAAACCGAAACGAAACAAGAACTCAGATCTTCCGAGGAGTGATTGCTTTATTTCAAGCACCAACAATATCTGGTTCTTAAAAGGAATGATTACACAGACACGGCTGCGGATCTCACTTAGTACAGACTCAGGCTTAGAACTAAAAAACTAACACCTAAGGAACTCTGGAATGAAAGCACAAGAGAGGTGGGCTGGTTAGGAGCACCCACCCACTTATTTATATAGCTATTACAAATTCCTAACATGCCCTTAGATATTCAGACTGAACCACTTAACCCCAGGGGAAAAATGGACCATCATTTGATTAGTGCATCTGATGGTCATGAGCTCTTCATGAGTTTTCTTCGCCTCGACGCAAGCTTCACAATAACGCCACGTGCCGTCTCCAATTCCATACTGAACTCTAACCGGGTTTTGAAGCCCAAACCCGAAAACCGTCCGCCGGTGGTTTTGAGGCCCAAACCACCAAACCCAGTTGGCGAAGTGTATCCACTACGCCTCCTCCACGATCTTGACGTGTGTTGCCACTTGTCCTCGACCGCCCGATCACCAAGTCCCTCGCGCCTCCACTTGACTTGGTCAATATGGTCTACTCCTCCACATGTACACTTGCTTGTCGATGTCTCCAAGTGTTAGCCACCCACGGTCCATCTTCCGGACATCTTGGTCTCTCGGTCCAAGCCTCACGTCCTTCCTTCACCGCTCCTAGTCCAGCACGGCATCTCTCTACTTGACCTTCTTCATAGCCATGGACTGTCTCTATGCTCCATACCTGCACACCACAAGCCAAGAGACATGTTGCACACACCAAACTCACACTAAGGTTAGTCTCACACTCAACTGAAGCCTGATAATCTCCTGACAATCACACATCATCAACTCGACATGCATGGGCACATATCAACCATGTGTTCACATAGGGAAAACCACCCCAACTAGTCATTGGCTAATAGCTAATAAGAATTGCATGAATTGGATGATCTGACCACCAAAAGGTCAATACATTTTTCTCTAGAACTAATCGTTACAATCTCCTCCACACTATGCAGTACTCCGGTGCTTAGTTTTCTCACTAGAACTTCCAGTGCACCTCTCTGGATTTTTTTGCGGACATGGGAGATCCCTACCTATTTTTTTATTATATTAGCAAAATAGAGTATGTACAAGGTACAAGACCATAGGTGTAAAGGAAAAACCTAATGGACTACTCCACAAACTATGTTTTAAGTTCACAAACTATGTTTTAAGTTCTCAAAGTTTTGAATTTCAACTTTTTAAAAATTTTTCAAACGACCTCAGATGGAGATACAATGTAAACCAAAGTTATAGTACTTGGCGCTTTTTAAGGTTTCCTTGAGGTTTTTGGACCCTAAGGATATTCTTTTTTGTGGTAGTGGTAGAAAAAGCTCTGTCTTGAACAACTTCTTTCAACCTTGTAAAGAAAGGGTGCCCCAGTCAAAGATGATTGCATTTTGATGAGTCCAATTGATCCAGCAAGCAACAATTACATTTTCTTGAAAAAGGTGGTTACCTAAGACCAAATAAACGACATGTGAGCTAAAACACTCAAAAAGTATAATTCAGAATGAAACAGGAAATACAACAAGTGAAGCCATGAACAACAAGAAAAACCTCGATTTCAATGTATCTATTGGGACCCTCAATCTCCCATTACTTTCCTTAGAAGAAGATAATTGAATTAAGAATTAAGTTTAATTTTCTCAATGTATTCTAGGTACCTCATTGTACTTGATGACATCGAGGAGCGAGAGTGGGACAATATAAAGTGTATCTTCCCCAAAGAGAGAAGAAGCAGAATAATAGTGACAACGACAAACCAGGCGGTAGCTAATCTCTGCAGCAAGCATGGTAGGGACGGCTATGTGTACAATATGAGACCTCTTGAGAAGACACATTCCAAGGAGTTGCTAGACGGTATCTTGAAGGATAATTTAGCTGTATCTGACCAGAATTTGGCACAAATTGTGGAGAAGTTTGATGGCCACCCACATTCTCTTTTAAGCGTGGCAAAATATTTGCTAAGGAAAGAAGAGTTTCCAGGAACCTTTTGGGAAGATTTAGGTGATCGTATGAACGATCCGAAGGAGCATGCTTTCACTGAGCTGCAACGAGTTCTGACAAAACACTTCAACAGCCTGCGAGGTCGGCACAATGTCAATCTCAAGATCTTGTTATTGTACATGTGTGTGTTCCCAAATACACAACCCGTAGGGAGGAGCAGACTGATAAGGCGATGGTTAACCGAAGGATATGTGCAAGATGCTGATCCACGCAGAGCCCTGCATGTCGCAGATGATAACTTGGACAAACTAATTGAACTTAATATAGTTCGGCGAATCGACCCAAGCAAGAATGCAAAAGTGAAGACCTGCAGAGCTCATGGCATCATGCACGAGTTCCTGCTGTATATTGCCAGGTCGATTAATTTCATTACAGATCTTGATGATCTACAGAGAAGCAAGTACCGTCACCTCTTTCTGGAGGGGAGGTCTTCAATTGGTGGGGTATCAAATGTTAGTGGCACATCTAGCGATGAGAAGGAGGAACTCCGCGCCCATTCTCTTACTGTATGTGGGACTGCAGGCAAAGCTGCTGGGTATTTCCCCAAGTGTGAACTACTGCGAGTCTTGGATCTTGAAGAGTGCAGCGAGCTGGAGGATGAACATACAGTTGACATACACATGCTGTGGCATCTCAAATATCTGAGCCTTGGGGCGAAAATTACAAAAGTGCCAAGGGATATTGAGAAATTGCATTGCTTAGAGACTGTTGACTTGAGGAAGACCCAGATAGAGGTCCTGCCTGTGGGAATCATCAAGCTTCCACACCTAGCTCACCTGTTGGGAAAGTTCAAGCTTGAACAGATGAACTGGGAGAATATTAAAGCAGACAAATTTTTGCCGCCTAGGAGCAATTTGCGGACACTGACAGGATTTCTCACAGATGACGACCCGGGATTTCCGAAGCTAATGGTTCATATGAAAGAGTTAAATAAAGTTAAGATATGGTGCAATTCCAATAGAGATAATGCTTCCACCCCACCAAGCCAAAATTCTGTTGGATCTAATGCTTCCACACCGGATTCCCCACCAAGTGAAAATTCCGTTGGACCTAATACTTCCACATCAGATTCCACACCTAGTGAGTGCTTCACCTTCCTTTTGACAGCGATCATGTTTTTCATTCAGAGCCGATTGGACACACCTGGAGTTGACCATTGTCTTTCACTAGATCTTGGTAATTCCTCAGAAGACATCCTAACTTCTCTACAGAACTCTTTACAGCTCTCTAGAGACTATTCTCCTGAGAGCTCACGAGATCAGATCTCATGTGCCTATCTCAGCTCCCTAAAACTAAATGGAGAGCTGCACGGTCTGACACAGATTATATCATTGGTGGGTGGCCTCAAAGAGCTCTGCCTTTCATCGACCAATGGTCTGACACTTGATGAGGTATCAAACCTGACAAAACTGGAAGCCTTGGAGTACCTCAAATTGGTTAATATCAGCCTTGGAGTCATCACAAGTGATGATTTCAAAAACCTGCGACGCCTATGCCTTGTGGAATGTAAAGGCCTCCCCATAATTGAAAATGGAGCTTTGAGTAATCTTCTCTCACTTCGAATTCTCAATAAAGATCTAAAAGGCCTATCCAACATCGAAATAGAAAATCTCACAAGACTCCAAGAAGTCGGTCTTCATTCTGATGTCATGCAGAAAACAAAAACGGATTGGGAAGATGCAGCTAAGAAGCATCCAAGAAGGCCAAGGCTTTTGTTCTTTAAGATGGTTGACTCTGCTGAAAGACCACCTGATGCGGGATCATCATCTGTCATGCCGGAGGAACAACAAATCCGTACTGATGTTCAATCGATGGTAGAGGTGGAAGATGTGCTCACTGCTCAAGAAAACAGGGATGACATCTCTTCAGATTCTCAAAATCCTAATACAAGGGCTGCCGATGTTCATGGAAAGATGAAACAACTCGGTCATTACACTGCTGATACAGATGTAGAAGCACTACCGGAAACAACAGATTTGCCGAGTGCATTTCATCTGGCACTCGGCAAAAAAACTGTTGTATTAGAGATGGCAGGGTATTCGCCGACAAGGCGCAGCGTGTCAAGGCCGAGCTTTGGGTAAGTCTTTCTCGCACTACATTGCTCAATACATCGCATTGATTGGACATTCTTGAAATAATGACGGGATACATCGCGTCTATATGCAGGATTTCTTTAGATGCGAGGAGGGATATGAGGCCAAGGCGGATGCTGTGGCTGACGAAGCCGCCAAGAAACTCGTCAAGGACATGCACTACGAGGCACGCATCCAGGCCGTGATCCAATACCACACGGAAATTCTTAGAGAGAGGCTCCCTAAAAGTGCGGCAAGAACCATGAGCCTGACTCGGGAACAATACCTGAAGGTAAATATAGAACATTAATACTTATTTATTCTGAGATTAATTACGCTTAATTTCATTTTCTTATATGTCATATACTTGATGACGTAGGTGCCTCCGTGGTGGTGCGCCTACGATCTGCAGTGCTGGGCCCGGATGGTGGACAGGTGGTGCGACCCCGCGTGGGAGGAGAATCACAACGCTTGCCGGGAGCGGCGTTTGCTGATGCCGGGTGCACCACACCATCAAGGCAACCTCAACCTCTCAGAATACGCAGCTAGATGGGTATGCGAATTTATTTCTTTATTCTACGCTCAACTCTGCATAATTTCTCATCATATTGCTTTTTTTGCAGTCGGAGGCACATGGTGGCGAGCCTTGCTCCCAGTTCATGGCATATGCTTTGGCCCACAAGGGCAAGGCGACGGCCGACGTCGCCTACAACCCGGAGGACCCGCCCTCGGCATACAGCAACGAGTCCGTCCACAGCCGCCTCGATGGATACACATCGATGGCAAGGGTGGTACATGGCCCAGAGTACGATCCGAGCGCCCATGACCTTGATGGAGAAGTGGTCATGAGGGCGGGAGGAGGCCAGAAGCATGGCCGGTTCTGGATTGGCGACGGCACAATCGACACGGCTAGTACTTCCACTCTCTCCCAGATTCGAGCACGGAGCACTCGTTCCAGCCCAGCAATACGCCCATGGCCGAACTCTATACGGTTCCAGATGAACGCACTCCAGGTTATTTGTGTTTTATTCATCATTCATTGATTTTTACATACTTTTGCATTGCATTGTAACATTGGGATAAAATATTGTAGGCTCAGCTGGAACAAGAAATGAGGCGCCAGGAGGAGCTAGAGGCGAAGATGGAGGTAGAGCGACAGAGGGCGGAGGCAGAGCGGCAGAGGATGGAGCTGCAGATGTTTGAATATATGAGGGGTGTTTACGCTGCAATTGGTCAACCTCCGCCACCGATGCCAGTCCCTCCTCAACCTGCTCCAAATACTGTTTCAGGCACTGTGAGTCGCTTTACAACCTTATAATCACCGTTTCTAGTTTATGCAGAATCAATCTTACAAAGATGCCCAGACACTAGAAACTTAGTGACTAATGCTATATGTTTGTTACCAACTAGTACTTAAGCAATCATACTAGAGCACAATGCAACTGAGAATATATTGCTGATAGTTGCAAGGGTTATACTAGTTAGGCAACAAAGAGACCATACGTGTTGTTCAATCTTGTCTCACACATGCAATCTCTTTTCCTTTGTGCAGCATCAATCGGCGGCATCGAATGAGCCTCATGACCCATCGTGGTCGCAGTGGAACTCGTGGCCTAAGTGACTACTTGTGATTTTATTTGCATTTGCATTTGTGGATTACTTGTGACTATTTGTGGTTGTGAATGAACCTACTAGTGATTCTGAAGTTTATTTGCATTTATGTGTTGTCGATATATCTATATGAACTGCCTGTGATGCTTATTATGAACTATGTGTGATGCCTATAATGTTTATTTGAGTGGGGTACGTTATACGTGACCGAACAATAAAAATAGGGAATATATTGTCGCTTTGCCGAGTGTTACACTCGGCAAAGAGGTATTTTGCCGAGTGCCAGGGTAAAAACACTCGGCAAAGAGGACACGTGGCCAAAATCTGTGCATTCTGGGACTAAAATGGCTTCTTTGCCGAGTGTCTGCGCTGTGACACTCGGCAAAGAAGCCAACATTTGTACGTTCTGGGCCAGTCTATGTTGAGTGTCCAGTATTTGACACTCGACAAAGATGACAGATTTGCTGAGTACCCGGGATTTGACACTCGACAAAGATGGTAGGTTTGCCGAGTGCCCGGGATTTGACACTCGGCAAACAAGGCATGTTTGCCGAGTGTCAGATATTGGACACTCGGCAAAGAATTCAGGTTTGCCGAGTGTCAGGTCCGGGACACTCGGCAAACGCGCCGTGACCGTCTCCGCGCCGTTGCGTTACTTTTTTTCGTCGAGCGTTGGTTTCAGCTCTCGGCGAAGTGCCCGATAGAAAACACTCGACAAAGAGACGTTTGCCGACACTGTAGATGCCGTGTGCTATTTGCCGAGTGTTTTTTGGTCTTTGCCGAGTGCCTGTGGCACACGGCAAACTCACTATTTCCGGTAGTGAAGGTCAAAATGAGAAGAGCCATAATGGCCTTACAGAAGCAGACGAAGAAGAAAAGCGAGGGTTGGCCATTAAAGATGTGGCGGAAGATGGCTGTGGCTCTAAGAAAATCCACTGTTATTGCAGCTGTAGATAATTCCCATGCGAAAGGAAAAGGGTGAGTTTAATTTCCTTTCAGTTTTTGCTTTAATAATAACACTATTACTAGAACTAATCCATCAACCCATGCTACAATCAAGACATAAGTATTAAAGTTCTTGCAAAGTTTAGTTTCATTCGTTCTGTTCAGTTTCTAACAAAATACTTACATAACTACAATACAATGTGACTTCTATCCGATTGTGACAAACATAAAAGTAACCCATAATTCATTTGTCATCTATATTCCCTGTTTCCCTATTTGTATCGCATATGTGTGTGCCTTTAAGATGTGGTCAGGTGAAATCTTAACTGCAGTTACTATTAAAACACGATTTCTAGATATACCGTATATCTAGATATACATATACATACCTCTTTTGTTCTAGACGTGGTTCGAAAGCCATCTGCCCTTGCAATCTCCCAGCAGTTAGTAAGGTGAACTGCCCCTGCAATTGTTGTAATTTCCAGGGGCAAACAGTATTCCCAATCACCTCTAAAAATAGGGGTATTTCTTGATGTGGACCATTTGGTCGACAGCGATTTTTGAACCATTTCCTAAAAGAGAATGGTTTCCATTACTTCACTCCTTAAAAATCGATTTACATGGTCGGTTGGTATATATTAGAGGCCACATCTAGAAGTACTAGCTGCACCAATAGATTCAAAACTTTTGTAAGTAGAACATGACAATATACCAAAAATATATAGTTCAGGTGCCAAAACTTTTTTACCCATGTGTCACTACATCTTAAATCTGGATAGTATGTTTTATTTTTTGTCTTGTTGTATGCTTTTGTTTTTTATTTCATATTTCAAATTAGAACTCAAACAAAATGGTGGCTCTTGTCATGGCTCATGTCTCATGTCTCATGATGTCATAAATCTAGATTTTGATTTTCAAATTTGATCTTATTACTTTTTTACATTTTTTTATTGAAGATAAGTTAAACTCTTGGGCTTATAACTTTTATTATCCTTTTGTATTTTTGGAAAATAGAGATTTGAGGCCATAGATTGCACACTTACGGCAGCATAAATAGCCTTGCACCATGGCACTGAAGATTGGCGGTAGAGTATTAAGTGAGTGTGGGGCCAGTGGTGCTAATTGAAGAGAGTTGATATTAAAAAAAGTAATTAAAGTTTTCGCCAAGATAATCTGAAATACCAGGAGACCATAGTCATATTTTGTCTATGCTAACCACCTCCGATGTGCTTAAGATGTTCAATTTTCTTATCAAGGACTACACATGCAATGTATTTTTTATTAAGTTATAGTGCATACTTAAAACACTCTGAATGAAAATATACTATCATCACAGATATGACATAGTATTTCTTGAGTTTATCTTTTCTTTTGTAGAGCATCTCACGAGCATTGATGTGGAGGCTCCATAGTAAGATGACAGTGATGCAACCTAAAGTTCCTATTCACAAACCCTATATTTGGTTAATGCATCTAATTTGAAATTGGGCTCTTGCCTATAAAACTCTAAAAAGAAAGGTGTCTAAGTTGCCCTTTGGTTTGTTATAACAATAAGGCGTCTAAGGCAAATTTACAGTTATCATGGACCTTTACCATTAACCTGTACTGTAACAGTTGTTATAATTTGCTAAGGTATCTCAGTCCGAATGTTGAGACCTGATACAGTGATATCCATTTAAACTCTGCAGCGTACACCAAGTTTTGGAGAGGATCCAGTGAAGCAATAATGTTTCTGATTCGACTGCCACTCGTTGCTGTGCCACCTCGTTTCAGAGCGACAGTGTCCCTGCTGCTACTGCTGCTGCGAAGACTATGTTGCTCTCTTTGCTCCTTTTATGTTGTTATTACGAAGTTTGCTATACTGTTATTATATGTACCTTCTATATAAATCCATCAGAATATGCAGATGGTGGTCACATCCCATTTCAGTTTCATCAGAGCCTTGTCGTCGATTCAGCATTTTGGTTGTTTGTACAAGACAATGATGTTCTTGATTGGCTGCTTGCTGTAGTCGTACCGTGTTCTGGACTTACGTCTGCTGTTATATACTTATATGTACCTTTATATAGATAGGCTTGGTCATTTATATATGTACTATATTCAGCATGGACCAAACGCTGATCTAGAAGTACGTACCGCACGAACTTGAGTTTATTGCTAATCTCTGCACCGTGTGTGACGGATTCTGTGCCTTTTCAGTTGCTGGCAACAGATGTGCCTATCGTCTGGAGCGCTCTATTCTTCCGTGTCCACGGGATCCCGTGGTCTGCAATGCTGGTGTGTGAGGTGAACGAAAGCAAGGGAATCGGGACCGCTACGTGAGCGGCCAGGCGGCAGGCGCCAGTGGTGCGAAGGGGACGAGGAGCACATTGGCCAGGACCAAAGCGGCACGGACAGCACGGGGTCTTTCATGGACTGCCCGTGGCCCGTGGGCCTTAACATAACCACGGAGCAACGACGATGACTCTAAGATTTTTCAACATTCCCTCAAAAAAAAAACTAAGATTTTTCAACACGTGTCAAGAAGCTTGTTTATTGAGGATGAACTGGACACGAGTATTGGTGTCCGCTCTGTATCGCTACATCTCCGGAATTCTTCGCCGAACATCGTGCACTCCCTAGAGAGAGTTCGTTTGGCTATCTCAGCTCCCTGAAACTACACTGTGCACTGATGGTGATTGTACTGACCCAGCAGTTTGCAGCCTCGCTTTGTGGTTTTACTGAGTTGTGCCTTTCATCGACTAACGATCTCTGATGGGCAATGATATCTCAAACCTGCTCAAGTTGATCCACTTGGAGTACCTAAAACTGGTTAAAGTCAGCCTCGGAGGCTTTATCATCAAAAGACGTGATTTTCCACGACTGCTACGCCTAAGCCTTGTGCAGTGTCCAACCCTGCCTACAATTGAAGAAGGAGCTTTAAGGAATCTCGTTTCACTTCAGCTTCTCAACGAAGAACTAGGTGGCTTATCTGGCATTGAAATCAGAACGCATGAACACCTCCAGGAAGTTGCTCTTGATTCTGACATCAATGAAGAAGCTAAAATGCACTGGGAAGATGCAACTAAGAACCATACAAAGAGGCCGAGGGTTTTATTTCTTGAAAGAGTTGATCCGGGTGAAACAGGGTCCATGGTGAAATATGTTGCACCCAAGAGACCAGCACCTGAGACCGGATACTCCGCCATGCAGGAGGAAAGACTGGTCCCTGATGCGGTTCAACAGATTTCAGTTGAAGAACATTGTTCTGCTCTGAAGGATGCAAGTGTTGCAGTCCCCGCTATGGCTTCAAGTAATCTTCCCAGTGCAATGAACAATGTGATAGAATCTTCTTCAAGTATGGTGTCCTGCCTTGTCAAAAAAAGAAAAAGAAGGGTGGTGTCCTGACTCCTGATTCTGTCAGGTGACGTTATTCTGGTTAGTTTTTCTGTACCCCCTGCATGTTCTTATGGTTCTGTTTCTGTGCCAACCTAATTGCGCTTCCAATTGCAAAAATATCTATGACATGACAGCGTGAACAGTCCATAGTTTGCAATGACAAACTAAAGTTGCTATTTGACATTTTGACAATACCACACTTGCCTTTGGGTTCACTTTAGGTCTTTTGTACACTTTATTTTTATGTAACTTGGTCCAAAATCTTCTTGGTGTTCCCTACCCCAATACGTTCTATAGTGACCTATTACAGTTCTGAACTTTATTTTTCTGAGCAATTGAAATTAATTTTCTAAAATAATGCTAATTAACAACGTAACAGGAAGACACAGACCAAGCATAACACAATTGGCATAATTATTTATTGCTTATTAGTAAGGACCTTCTTTACTAATCAATCTGTAATTGTTGCAATTGTCTCGACTGGAAGTACTTTTATCCGAATTTGAGATCTTATATCCATTTTGATTGTGTGCAGCATACAACAAACCACCACGTCTCAAAAAACTTCTAGTGAAACAGAGTTTGTGGGGCGCCATTCATTGCTGAACTTCCACGCTACAACAAGTGCTACCTCGGTTCAGAATAGTAGCGGTCTAGCTTACTTCTGCAGAGGCTGTTTTGCTTCTTTGTGCCGTTTCATTTATGTAATGAGGTTTGTTGTGCTGCATTATGTACCTTTCCAAATAGAAGTACCTTAGAGTATGGCAGCGACCCGATCAGATTTATCTTCTACGTTGTCGAGGATTCAATTTCTGACGTTTAATCTTCTACAACTGTCATTACAGCGACCCCATCAGGTCCAGATTTATCTTCTACGTTGTCGATGATCGTTTATGCCTTCAGCTGCTCTTGCCGTTCTCACTACCGGAAACGTCAAATTTATCGAGTGTTTTTATGTTTGCCGAGTGTATTCTCTCGGGCACTCGGCAAACAACTTCTTTGCCGAGTGCTGCGCTAAAAACACTCGGCAAAAAAAAAACAATCGGCAAAGAGGAGGTTTGCCGAGGGTAAAAAAAAACACTCGGCAAAGAGAGGGTTTGTCGAGTGTTTTCTTTTTTGCACTCGGCAAAGAAGTAAAATCTTTTTTCTGGGAAAGAAAGAGAAGAAAAAAATGAAAAAAAATTTGCCGAGTGCCCAGATCTAGGACACTCGGCAAAGAAGTAAAATCTTTTTTCTGGGAAAGAAGGAGAAGAAAAAAATGAAAAAAAAACTTTGCCGAGTGCCCAGATCTAGGACACTCGGCAAAGAAATAAATATTTTTTCTGGGAAAGAAGGAGAAGAAAAAAATGAAATTTTTTTTGCCGAGTGCCCAGATCTAGAACACTTGGCAAAGAAGTAAAATCTTTTTTCCCAGCCGCACCGCCCCGCTCCCTCCTCCTTTCCCGCACCCGCACCCGCACCGCCCCGCAAGCTCCTCCCCCACCAATCTACCTCCCGCCGCCGGCAAGCCCGCCACGCTACCACTCCCGAGCCCGTCCTACTCCCTCCTCTCCCAAGCTCCTCCCCCATCGACGGCCGTGTCGCTCCTCCCTCGAGCTGCTCCACGGGCGAAGGTGCTCCCCTGGCCCTCCCCTCCCTTCTTCCTCCGCCGGTGGCCCGGCCCTCCCCTCCCTTCTTCCCCTGCCGGCGGCCCGCCCCTCCCCCTCCCCCTTCCTCTTCCCCGGCGGGCGTCCCTTCCCTCCCCCTTCTTCTTCCCCGACGGGCACCCCTCCCCTCCCTTCTTCCCCGTCAGCATGGAGGGCCAAGACGAGCTCCAGGCCGATGGATCCGCGATGGGTGGTCCTCGCGACGGCGGCTGGCATTGGATCCAGTGAGGAGGGCCAAGGGGAGCTCCATGGATGCGGATCCGCGGCGGGTGGGAATCGCGACGGCGGCATGCATCGGATCCGGCTACTGGGGCACGGATCCGGCGACGATGGGGTTGCGGCGGCCGGCGTGGGTCCAAGGTAGGTCAGCTCTCCCCATCTCCCTCTCTTTTCCTCTCTTCATCTCCCTCACTCTCTCCCTCGCTGGTGATCAGATCCACGGCAACGGCGGGCGGATCCAGCGGGGAGCAGCAGCATGGAGGCGACGGATTCGGTAGGGAGGTGCCCTCCGATGGTGGATCCGGCAGGGAGGAGCGCGCCGACGGGCGGCGTTGTGGTGGCAGGCGGCGGGGCATGGTGGTGGTGGTGGTGGTGGTGGTGGCAGCGGGACTTGTTTTTTTCCCCGAAAAATGTTTGCCGAGTGTTTTTTTGGACTCGACATAGTCCTTGCCGAGTGCCCGACGTTTGACACTTGGCAAACAGCTCTTTGCCGAGTGTAACACTCGGCAAACGCTTTGTCGAGTGTTTTTAGGGCTTTGCCGAGTGCCCTTGGCACTCGGCAAAGCTCGTGTATCCCATAGTGTCTTGTACAGTGTTCTGCTACCTAATACGATAATGATATGTTGAGGACGTCCGCCAGTCCGGACGGACCTCGACCTACCCGCGCCTACCATCCATAATGCGTGTCTTGGAAAATATTAGCCACCGCTCCTCTCTCTCGTCCGCATGCATGCCTTAGAAAGCATCAGCCACCACTCCTCTCTCTCTCGTGCCTCCCTACCTCTGCTCTCTCTCGTGTGCCTCCAGCGCTACTCCCTCCGTGTCTCTCTCTCTATACGGTGTGTGCGAGAGTCTTGGTGTGGTGGCACAGCGGCCTTGGCACGGCGAAAGCCTGAGTGGCCCTCGACACGGCGGTGCAACGGTGCCAATGGCCCCAGTCACGGGCGAACCAACACAGCAGGCCTAGCACAACGGTCTCCATGGCATATCTAGCTCCCCCTCTTAGTTGTGCGGGCGATGCCTCGCCTTGCCACGTCATGCACCCACCACCTACAAGCGTTGTCGGGCCGCTGCCTCCGGTGAACTCCACACATCGACAAGGCTCTATTCTCCCAAGCGGCAAGGAGATGTTGCGCTACGCTAAAAATGTATGTTGCAAGCGTATATTTTAAGTGTTTCAGATGTTTCAGAGGTATGTTGTACGTGCTTCATATGGATGTTGCAAAGTAGATCAGGATGTTGCACATGTTGCATATGTTGCAAGTGTTTTACATTAATGTTGCAAGCGTTGGTTCAAAATGTTTCATCTATTTCAGACACATGTTGCAAGTGTTTTGATCTGGATGTTTATATGTTTCACACATATGTTGTAAGAGTATGTTCCAAATATTTCTTTTATGTTGCAGCAAGTGTTTTCATGTTGCAAGTTGAAAGTGTTTATATGGATGTTGCATATGTTTTAGTGGCTATACACTTATGCAAGAGTGTATGTTCCAAATGTTTGAGCTATTTCGGACATATATTGCAAGTGTTTCTGTTGCAGTATCTATACACATATGTTGCAAGCTTATGTTTCCAATGTTTCACCTGTTTCAGATGTATTTTGTAGAAAATGCTTCATGTTGGCATGTTGCAAGTGTTTTCATTAGCACTCGAGGGAAGCGTGCAGGTGGAGAAGGTCCCCGCATGCGAGGGCGGTCCCCACATCCATGCGCAGTAGTAGGCATGGGTGCGCAGCAGTGCAGGCGCTCAACAACAGGACGCGAGTAGCATGCGGAGTATGTGGGCAAGCGTCTGGATGCGAGTAGCAGAGAGAGAGGGAGGGAGAAGTAGGCACACACAAGCACCATGCATCTGAGCAGCAGGCACAGACGCGAGCACCATGCATGCGAAGTATGTGAGCCGATGCATGCGAAGTACGCGAGCCGCATGCGGGAGAGGCGCGGACATCTAGATGGGTGCTAACCACACCCTACCTAATGAACAAACAAAATTTGTCACTTGTTTACTATTTGGCTTGGACTAAAATCTTATTTATACCAAAAATATTGGACGCACTTGTGTTTGTTGCTAAATCTTTGTCAATGCATGACACGGATTGTGTGCATTAGTCGTTGTTAGACGAACCTTTGAAAGGCTTCACAGTGAACCATGCCTGCTCACCTTGGGAGTGTTTTGGGAGTAATTAACCCGGATATATGGGTATCACGACTCACAGTGAAAGTGTACAACCTCTACAGAGTGTAAAACTGGTATATCTACCGTGCTCATGGTCACGAGCGGCCTTGGACCCTTATGGAATAGATGATCACTAATGTAGCACCCAGTTTTAAGGACAAAACCAGATAGACACCATATGTGAGCCTAGGAAGTCAAATCTCACATATATCTACAAATAAGGGTAATATCAATAGATAATGCTCAATACATAACGTACTTAGTATAAAGAACATAACCTTAGATAGCAAACAACGGAAAGATAACTCCGATCTTCTGCCACTTGTCACTTCACTGGTCCCTTTGGTATGTTGGTTTGACCTTGTGGCAAGCACTGTTGAGAACTCCCATGTTGAGTCATTTCTTCTAATACTTGTTGTTGCATAGCTAAAAGCGTCTCCTTATCAAATGCAATCAAGGACAACGTAGCTTGGTCCTCCTGATCTCTGATGCTAGTGGTCTCCTCATTACGACCCATCTACTTAGACGAAGAGAGAGGTTTGAGAATAGAGACAAGGTTTTCATAACAGAACAGAGGCCAAAGTGAGCATAACTTTTAGAAAATAACAAGGTTAGGGGGAAATCAAGAAGTAAGCATAAAGGAAAGCATACTAGAACATCTAGTTCTAACTAGGCTTGCGTCCTACAGTCAGCATTGCTCTGATACCACTTTGTAGCACCCGGTTTTATGGACAAAACCAGATACACACCATATGTGAGCCCAAGAAGTCAAATCTCACATATAGCTACCAATAAGGGTAATATCAATAGACAATGCTCAATAAATAACGTACTTAGTATAAAGAACATAACCTTAGATAGCAAACAACGGAAAGACAACTCCGATCTTCGGGTTAAGACTCCAATTCCACAGGGACAACTGACTGATTGATCACAAGCCTAATTCCTCCAAACTCTAGCAATCTGGTACCCGTCTGGGATTTTTCCAAAGATTTAAAAAGTAAAGCAAGTGTAAGTACATGTCGTACTCAACAAATATAACATGGGGTTCATGAGGCTCAAAAGGCTAACACTGGTTTAACTGCGATTAGCTTTTAATTGTCACAATTTTAGCATAGGAGTAGCAACAAGTTTATCACAAGCCCATATAAACACATGATCAGGTAAACGTGAAAAATGAATAGCATTAACAGTAATCATTAGTGAGCATCTTTATCATTAGTATCATTAATGTTCATCATCTATTTCGTAAATATTCCAAGGCCACTCGTGATCGTGAGCACGACTGATATACCAATTTTACACTCTGCAGAGGTTGTACACTTTCACTGTGAGTCGTGATTTACCCTTTCGCCCGAGGTGATCAGCCTCTTGACCCACTACCAAGGAAGGTTAGCAGGGTTCACTATGAAGCCTTTCAAAGGTTCATCTAACAAGTTAAGGCCTTTAGATTCACTCAGCAAACAGATGTAGAGCCCCCATTCCCGATGGCACAATGATGCGCAGGCTATACACAAGGGGATAGAGGCTGCACTGTACCTGATTCGGCAAGCCATTCTTATGCCAACAAAGGTAACCTCTAACAAGCTAGAAAATGTCCTCATATTGAGCTAAAGCCAGAGCCATATAGCCCTCACAGTTGTACTGTAAGTCCCGGATGATCACTTACAGATAAGTCCTTAGGGAGAGGAATCTAGAGCACCATAAAATAGCCCAATGCTCTAGCCCCCTTGTTCCATGTTGCTAAAAAGCATTTTTAGTGTTTTTTGCATATACCATTAGTCAAGTTACAAGATCATGGCTTTAATTGAGCACTAGCATCATACTACCCAATACAATACCCCATAGGTATCAAGGCACAAGGTAACAAAGTACTAGAAAATCCTTAGTGGTGGTCAAGGTAGACACATGCAGTATGAATTAAATGATTTAAGGTGTATAGGTCAACAAGAAGGATCCCATGCTATACTTGCCTTAAACTTAGATCCTTCTTCAAGTCCAAAACTGCAAAGATCTACTTCTTGATTCACCACATATAACTCACCAACTGGACATGATCATAAAGCACCACACAAGCATCCATGCAATCATACATGAAGCAAACAATAGAACTAAATTAGAACAGTACATCAATCATAAGCAAAAGAGTTTGAAACACGATTCTACGCATCGCTATGAACACACAGTCGCGAAAGACACACTAATCAGAGCTACGGTTAAAAAGATACATCTACCGATAGATTTGTTGTATACGCGAAAAACAAAACTATAGGCTTCATTTATTTTAACTATATAGAAGCTTATATAAATTGAATTAAGTCAAATTTAGGTTCGAATTATAAAACTAAAGTAAAACAAATCATATTTTATCTATAAAATTCAGTTGCATAATTATTATTCAAATTAAAGTTTAAACCATGAAATTCCAGAAATAGTGACATGGTAACCACTGTTACTAATGCGTAGATCTCGTTGCTATGAATCTAACGCAACTTGAATGGGTCAAAACGAAGCAAAAACGCAGAAGATGTGAAATAAACAAGATTTCCTTTATTAAAATAATAGATTAAATCTAACCTCAAATTTTAAAAGTTGAAAATATATCTAACAGTAGTATGAACATGTAGATTATAAAATTATGAACCTAACGCAAGTTGAACGGGTCAAATCGGGGTTAAAACGAAGAAGTTATGGCCTAAACAAATCTAGTGGTAGAACTATAAATAATTGAAAACGTATTTTGGATCTAAACTGATGAAACTACGCTTTCCAAAGAAGAAAACTTAATCTATGATTGTACTTTGGACCGCGGGTTCTATTATTGAAAAGCGCAGGGACACTTTAGCAAAATCGGCTGGCTGAGATGGGAAATCTTGGGCCGTTGGATTAGGAATAGACGGCTGAGATGAGAAGACGGGGAGGGAGAAAAGATGCCGGCGCCGGAATAGTAAGGGCGACACGGTGGCTGCCTTTGCCGGTGACGGAGCACGTCGGCGAGACTCGGAACACGGCCTACGGTTCACGGTTTTCAACGGGAAAGGCATGGGGTGAAAGAGGAGGTTGAGGCGAGCTCACCTAGCTGCTTCACGCGGACGAGAGCGGATCCGTGGCGGCGTGGAGAGGACGGCAGCGTGCGGCTTGGCGGGGTGACGGTGGACGGCGGCGTAGGGCTAGCTCTTTGGCAAGGCAGTGCATGAAAGGGCGTGGGGTAGACGGCACGGCGGGGTGTGGCTAGGCTTATATGGGGCCGGGAAGCATAGCGCGCACGGCAGGGGAGGAGTCGAGAGCGGTGCGGACACGGATTCCCGGCCGGCGATGTCTGGCCCGAACACGATGAGGGGAAGGAGAAACTCCTGATGAGCGGGCCCGGCACGTCAGCGGGGTAGGAGGCGTGGCACAACGCGGCGTGCGGGGTTGGGCCGGCGCTAAGTGGGCCGGTGCACACGGGAAGGAAGCTGGAGGAGCTGGGCCTCAGGCTGCTTCGGCCAGAAGAGGAGGAGGGGAAGAGAGTGGACTGGGCCTGCGCGAAGAAGTGGGCCGCGCGCGTGGCAGGCCGTCTGGGCCAAAAGCAGGGGAAGGGGAAAGAATTTCTTTGCTATTTTGTTTTCAAAACTAAATTCAATTTTGAACCAAATCAAATTCAAATAGAGTTTAAAATACACTCTTTAATACAAATAAAAATGAGAAATTTTGGTATGCTCCCAAAAATAAATTTTACAACTTTTTAAAATCTTTTATTTTCAAATTTTCTTTTCTTTTATTTCAAAACCATTTTTTATTTCTTTTGCAAAAGCAATTTAAACCATTTTGAATTTTCAATCAAAACCACTCAATCAAATACATCAAATGCAAGGGCATGTATGCACAAACATGTTGCTAAACCTTATGATAAATTTTAATTTAATGAAAAAATTTATTTTATGAGCACAAAAAGTCCAACTTAAATCATTTTAAACCTATTTTCAAAAGAGGCAAATTTTAGGGTGTTACAACTAAAAATTATTCGTTTATGCTATTCAATATTCATGTTCACATTGATCTTGTGTTTACTATGGGATTAAAACAACTTATTGCTACTCTTATGCTAAAATTGTGACAATTAAAAGTTGAATGCTGTTAAACCTGTGTGAAGCCTTTTGAGCCTCATGAACCCCATGTTACACTTGTTGAGTACGACACGTACTTACGCTTGTTTATTTTTCATTGTTTGGATAAAAATCCCGGATGGGTAATAGATGGCTATGGTAATGACGACTTTCCTGAGGATTACTAGACTTGTGGTCAACCGTTGACGTCCCTGTGATATGGAGCTTCCGCGATAGATTTTTCTTTATACTTCTGCTACATTTATGTGTGGACTATGTCTTATTATTCATGATGTAATAAACACTTGTGATGATACTATTTATAATTTGTTGGCTTATGTGTGTGACTGATCTTTGGGCGCATATAAGATTATGCATCCCATTTTATCCTTAAAATCGGGTGTGACAGACCCTATGCGTGGTCGCACACGGACCATAAGTCAATCACCATGACTTGATAGGGGAAGCAAAAAGCCTACAAAGGAGCAACCAAACTCCTCCGTGGGCTCGGGGGCTATACCCACCAGGTGCGCTCACGCGCACCCATTGGCAAGACAAAAAATCCCCGAGGCGATTCTGCCCGAATCGCCCGAGGGCTCAGGGGCTACTGTCGGGTACCGATAGTAAGGTGCCCGAAGAAGAGGAGCTAATGGTCATCAACACTAATTTACTCGAGCAATTAAGTATGTGGCTATGGCTTCGACCGACCCCAAGGGACGCGAGCCTCGCATTGCCCAACAGCTAAGGCACGGATCTCGCCTCCATGGGGACCCGCATTATCCCCAACCACCGTGGGCGTGGGATGAGGGCCCGGGGCCACACCTATGACGCCAGGAAGGAGACGGACATGTCTCAACGCGAGCCACGACAGGCCATACCGAGGCACGCACACCACCAATAGTGCCGGACGGGCCGGCACTGTGCTACCAAATCCCCGTACGACCCCGGTCAAGGGGAACTGTTGACCATAGCGGGTGCAGGCGACGGGGTTGGACGCCACGACCGGATGACAACAGCCCCCTGTAGCAGGGACGTGACGGGGTGTAGCTACAGGACCAACGGGGCCGGCATATAGGGGGAGAAAAGAAGCACAGCCCCGGAGCCTGCTTGCTCCCTGTTTTTCTCTTTCTTCTTTTCACTCCTTTCTCTCCCCCTCGTGTATCCCAGGCCTTTCCCATAATCTATAAAAGGGAAAGCTGGGATCCCAATCAGGACATCCCGAATGAATCATGCCATGTACTTTTCTGCAAAATTTTGCTACTTTGAATATTGGAAACTTCCATCAAGAAACACTTTAGATTCCACGTCAGAGTTGGTCTACCGTGTTCTAACCTATCACAGGTACTAGGGATGCAAGTTCAAAATATTTTGGGTCATCGGGTCGACCCAAAAACTTAATCAAATGAACTAGAATGACATTCATGTAATTTGATGGGAGAGAAAAAACTGAACTAGAATGGCATTTCACCGTAATTAGTTAGCCGACCCAAAAAACACCATCGGGCACCCACTTGCATCCCTACTTAAAAGTATCATGCATACATTTTTAATTAAAACATTATATTGAAATTTCTTATCAAATAATTAAACATGTAGTAGTATTTTGTATAATAATTATAGTGCTTACTTTTTGTAGTTGGGTGTTCCTAACTCTAAACTTCTGTAGCTAGCGTTGAGGATACATCAAGAGTATCTGGCAGTGCCTTCTTCTTTTGATTTTGGCCTAAAAAATGTCTTGGAATCGAAATGCAATAATCCGCTGATAAAGTATCGTGTTCAGTGCATGTGCTATTGTTTTTTTTTTGAAGTGTCAACGTGGCGAGAGAATCTCCCACCTATTCATTTCATTTGCAATGTGGCCCAACAGGCCCTTCGTGGTATCCAAACGTTTTCACAGTTGCTGTAAAAAGCTAGGAGCACTACATTGCTGATTCAAACAAGCTACACTACTCATCTATTATGACGTGGTCTTTCCTCGATCGGAAGTCTGTGATTCCATAGTTGTGCCTCACTTGTACATGAGACGAAGAGGTGTCTTAGAGTAGGTGCTACTGCATTTGTTTTTTCCAAGTTTTTTCCAAGTCAACTACGACAACGCCAATTGCTAGCACTAAACAATTCATGAAAACTTTCATGAAAGAAGGACAAAACCGTGCAAAAGTTGAAAAATATAAATTCGATACTAGCCCCCTACTAGCTCAGCCCTTCATCTATTGGTTGATACAGATCAAAGTCAACACTTGAGTGCACAAGTTGATTCTATATTAAATAATATGTCCAAGTGGGTTCACAAGCAGTTGAATAGGCCCTAGTTAAGACCGGAGGCTAGCGGATAGTTTAGTGTCCTTTGTTTCATTATATCTTTGTTGATTGCATGTAGGTAGGTTAGTGCCCTTTGTTTCTTAATATTATTGTTGATTGCATGTAGCAGGTACTATGGATATCCATCGTTTAGACAGGCGTGACTGACTTAGGGCACTCCCAATGCAAGAAACTATTAGCAGTTTCTATTGCATAGGACATCGTACCAAGAAACTATTCTTCCCGGTGTAAGATTTTCTATAGTTCAGGACATAAGTAGTGATAGAAACCATGTTTGCTCTCCTAATGGGCTACGAGTGGTTTCTTAACCATCGATAACCGTGAAGACCCGATTTCTTAGTTAGACCTAGTTTCTTGAATTTTTTCTGTCTCACCTCATTAAATCACTTGCCACATTAGCAAATTGTCTACGTGGCAGTGCAATTAATATCTATAGAAACTACCATAGTTTCTGCACTGTGAAGGCACTCCTAATGCTAGAAACCATAGATAGTTTCTATGCCTATTTAATTTGGGTAGATATTACACGTAGAAACTATATTCCCAATGAATTGTTTCTACAAAATGATCTTTTGTCCAATCACATGTCTACCTCCTCACTTATCTACCTTTCATATCTCTTCGTGTCTTGGTTCCCGTGTAGGCTTGGTTTCTTATTAAGAAACCATTTCCTCCTCTCTCTTCTTTAATTGCAGTGCCACATCATCATTTCTGCTTAGTTGGCACCCTAATTAAAGAACATAGAAACCACGTGGTTTCTGAGTTGGGAGTGCCCAGGGCCCTTAGTCATGGTGTTGTACAGTTGGTCTACAGGCTACAGCTCAGCTCATCTCGATTGAACATAAACTACTTCTGTCCTCCGGTCTTAACTAGGGCCTAGCCAACTGCTCGTGAATCCACTTGGGCATTAACATATAATGTAGAATCAACTTGTGCAAGAGTGTTTTGACTTTGATCTGTATCAACCAATAGATGAAGGGCTGAGTTCAACTGCTCGTGAATCTACCATTATTCGTACATTGTTTGTAGTACTCATAGTTGGCATTGTCACAGTTGACTTCGAAAAAAACAAAATAGCATTTGCATTGAGCGCGACTCCAAGACAAATTTATTTTTAGGCATCTCTCAAAAATATTTTTTTAGATAATGGTAGATTAAACAACCGGCTTCTTCCTTCAAGAAGGAATCAGGCCACGAGTTCAATACAGAAGAACATCAACATACCAGCTGACCAAAACATCGACGGCAGCACAAAACCAGTTTTTAACCAAAAACTAAACACTAAGTCTAAGAGCATAAGGCCATCTGAAGAAAGCAGAGCACTGCAGAGCCACGGTCTCAAGATTCTGGCATCCTTGGACAATAAATTTCTTCATGTCTTCACTCCTTTGTAACAGCCCCCACTGCCGCAGCCGGTGCGTAGCTTTGAACACGACCTGCCAAATAGATTTTGGACTGCATTTGTCAAATACCAATTCATTTCTTGTAAGCCAAAGCGACCAGCACAATGTAGCAGCTCCTATAAGCAACAAGCTTCTAAATTCTCTCCCACTTTGTTTGTGCCAAGCACCAAAAATATTTCGTGTACTCGTTGGTGATTTTAAACCAACCATCATATGGATAGCACGCCACAAGGCCTTGGCCATCACACAATCAAAAAACAAATGTTGAATACTCTCTAGTTTAGAGCAATAACAACAATTTCGGTTTCCCCTCCAACTTCGTTTAGCTAAATTATCCTTTGTTAGAATTATCCCTCTCCTTAGAAACCATATAAAGATCTTAACTTTTAATGGAATTCTAAGACGTCAAATGTCCTGAGAGACTTTGAGTCCATTGTTTATTAGGTACGCATACATGGATTTGACCGAGAACATTCCACTAGAATGCAAGTCCCAGCAAAAGGAGTCCCTGCCATCCTGTAAATTAATACTCGCAATCCTACCCATTAGGTCCTGCC
This sequence comes from Miscanthus floridulus, assembly GCF_019320115.1. NCBI lineage: Eukaryota > Viridiplantae > Streptophyta > Magnoliopsida > Poales > Poaceae > Miscanthus > Miscanthus floridulus. The sequence goes on along the minus strand of NC_089589.1, from coordinate 116,098,447 downwards.
AATCCAACAACTTGTTTCCCACTAACGCTCTTCTGAAGGTGATGTTAATTGGTACCGACCGTAGAACCTCAGCCACGGTAGACTGCTTCCTACAGGCAATATTGTATGGGATGGATAAACCTCTTTCAAAGGAGCTCCCCCTAGCCAACGATCCTCCCAAAACCTGATTTGGGAGCCATCCAAGACCTTGAATCTTCCTAATCTCAGAAACTGCTCTTTTACCCCATAAGACCCATCTAGAAGTGAGAGTCCCCCGATTTCTTAGTCACTCGAGATAAAGTCTTTTTTTTAATATACTTGTTTCTAATAAGTTATTGCCAAATACCATCTTCATTCAAAAGCTTGAACAACCATTTACTGAGCATACATTTATTTTGGATTTCTAGGTTCTGGATGCCAAGGTCCCCCTGTTCCTTAGGTTGGCAAATAATTGGCCATCTAACTAACCTATATTTTTTCTTGTGTTGATCATTCTGCCAGAAAACCAGTGATCTAAAATACTCAAGCTTCTTTAAGACCCCCTTAGGAATCTCAAAGAAGGAGAGCATGAACATAGGAAGACTGGACAGAATAGAGTTGATCAACACTAATCTACCGCCAACTGATAGCATCTTCCCCTTCCAACAACTGAATTTTTTTCTCAAATCTTTCCTCTATGTTCTTCCAATCTGTGTTATTCAATTTCTTGTAGTGCATAGGGAGACCAAGGTACCGACATGGATAAGAACCTAATTCACAACCAAATAATTGTGTATATAGATTTTCCTCCTCCTTTGCCTTACCAAAGCAAAAAAAAAAAAATCACTTTTGTGGAAGTTAATCTTAAGGCCAGATAATTGTTCAAACATACATAGAATTAGTTTCATGTTTGTCGCTTGCTCAATATCATGGTCCATGAAGATTATTATATCATCCGCATATTGTAGGATAGATAACCCATCTTCCACAAGATGCGGAACTACCCCACTAACCTGCCCATTTACTTTGGCCCTAGCAATCAAAATGGACAACATGTCCACCACTAAGTTAAACAAAATGGGTGACAAAGGGTCACCTTGTCTAAGACCATTTTGGGTTTGAAAGAAAGGGCCCATCTGATCATTGATTTTTATACCCACATTTCCACCCTGCATGAAGGTTTTAATCCAATTGCACCATGTTTCGGAAAAACCTTTCATGCGCAAAGTCTGTTGCAAAAAAGACCACTTGACTTTATCGTAAGCTTTCTCAAAGTCTATTTTGAATAAAACTCCATTTAGCTTCTCAAGGCGGCCATGTCGAAAACAATATCACAAGTTTCCTGAGAAATAAAAGGTAAAAATTCATTTTCTATTTAGCAGATTTATCGTCCATAGTTAATTTAGATTTGGTATAGTCACCAGACTGCTAGTTTATTAATTACATCATCTTTTATATTATTTCGACTGGTTTTAGAATATTACTCATAAATTTTAGCTAGTATATAACTGCAGTAAACCAAGAAAATTTTGTAAGTAATGTTAAAATAAAAGAAATTCTAAATGCAAAATTACATTCATTAAATTGACGCCAATTCATTAACATGAAAATTTCATTACACTTATTAACTAGTCTGTGCATATGTACTTTTATCTGAAAATGTTATGGATATTTTACCATTTGCAATGCACATGTTGCTACTCTCCTAGTTCTTCCAAAAAACCAGCACAAATTAAGAAGGTTTCGGACAATAAACCACTGGGTTTTCACGGTATTTTAAAATCAGGCCACTCGTAACAAATGAGAAATGACGTTTTTTAGCCTTTGTTCTATTGCCACACAAAATGGACAAATGCATCTAAGGATGGCAACCTCAACTCCTAAATCAGAGCGATCGTGTTGTTGATGTAAATAGAACTAGTAATTTGCTTGTGCCCCAAGTTTCTGCGGCGCAGAATGGGTCTCGTCGAGCATAGCACGGGTGGAAGCAGAGGACAAGGCGATGACCCAGCTGCGGCGCACCATAGTCGATGAGTCCCACACACGTAGTCGTGAGGAGTGTGCGGCCCTCCCAATGCTTGACATGGGTGGTAGTGGGAGCAGCGCGGCGGACATGGGTGGCACCTACCACCAGTAATTGAGCTTTGGCGCAGAGCGGTGGCAGCGTGGTGTGGGGCAGTGAGAGCATGGTGCGGGATCCCTCAAAGGTGGCGCGCCGGCCTACCCACTTGCCTCTATATGTTTTGGTGTTGGGGAGAGAACCTGAATCAGCAGAAGCCAAGAAGAACAATTAGAAGCTGCTCCTCATGTAAGCACCTCTAAGCAATATTATTAGCCTCCTCATGTAAGCAGTTTTGAGCAATATTAGTCATAGGATTATAGATCACATAGCTGACCCGAATTGGGATGACTTGGAGCCTTCCACTGGATGAGAAGCCATGTGGCTTTCTTGATTAGTAATAATTCCAGAACTGTAGTAAAACTGTGCAGACAGCCTGCGTCAAAGCTTATGTGTAAACCAATATTTACGTAGATAGTAGGTTAAATGCCCGCCGTTGTAAATGAAATCAAGAAATAAAGAAAAAACAACCCAGCAAGCTAGCCCACGGTGTCCGCCGCGGAGCCTGCCATGGTGGCCATCGCAATGCGCACTTTGACAATGGGTGTGGCTGACCAAGATTTGCATGCTTGGGGAGTGGAGCTCCAACAAGGATTGGAATCTCCACACTTGGGGAGTGGGACACCATCGATGACCCAGATTTTCAAGCCGAGAGAGAAGCATTGCCACCGACTTGGATCTCCACATTTGGGAAGATGGGCGTCGCTACCTCCATCTAGGCCTGCACCGTCGCCTCCTCACCCCAGCCCACCGCCTCTTTGCATCGAGCTCGTCCAACATGCCGCAATGCTCACTAGGCCATGGTAGGGACTGTCATGCACGCTTGGTTGTGGTGGGGAGCACCACACGTGCTTGACTGGGGTGGGGTATGAAGGGGGGGGGGGATCTGGTAAAACTATCAAGGTATGTAGGGATCGGAGAGAAGTATCTGTGCCAACTGGTGGGGAGGGAGAGTAGATAGGGTTTCTATTACCCTGTACTATGTACTCTGAGGCGAGTAGTGGACCAAGACCGGTTGGGCCTAATTTAACGGAGATGAGCCTCTTAATAGATCTTTCTTAGAAATTGGCTCATATTTAACGGAGGCGAGTAGCGGACTAGTGAAGAGGGCCGGCCTCAATTAACTTATTCTGACACATGGTAGATTACTTGGTGTCCTTAAATAGGCCAACTGCCTCTGAAAATTATTGTTTATTTTTTGATAGGGACACTAACCACCTCTGTAAACCAAAATAGCTATCTCCTAGCATCTTTTGTGTAGTAGTACGAAGAGGGCTGATAAATCGGACCACTAAAACAAAATCTTAGGCTAGAACTAAAGAAACTCGATAAACATAAACATATATGATATATAGTTTTTCACCCACCTGCAACATAGGTTCTCACAAGTAGGGTCAATCATATAAACCCTTATTAAACAACTCCAGAATGGTAAATCATAAGCATAAATGTGATAAAAAAGTAATGAGTACAAAAGGTACAAATCTTGGCTTGACGATTCCCTTGTTATTTTGGGTAAGGAGTCACCCATGATACATATTGAAGATTCCCTTGGTACCGTGGGTAAAGAGTCACTACGAGGTAATGGTCTTTGGTTCACAATGAATTTGATGTTGTCTTGACTACAGAGCTTTGTGACCAATAAGGAGTCTCCTCACCCTAAGTCATTGCTACTGCTCTCTATACCAGGTCGCAAGGTGAACATGTCGGTGAGCCACGAAGGCCATAGGTGCCGACACCAAGATGACAAGAGTGGCAAATAATTCCTTGATCCAGCAACGACACCTTGACTTCCCACTCCAGTCTAAGCTTTTACCACTAACCTCTCCCTAATCCCATGCTAATGTCTTTAATTTGATCATTTAGCACTCCTGAATGGCGTAGCAGCTCCAGTCTTCTGTAGCAGGCAAGCACCCAAAATGATTGCACAAATGGGGTATAAATAGGGTGAAGGACCGAGAAAGGCGATCAGGGGGTGAATGGGAGCCTAATCAAAACTTCTTTCGATTCTAGCCACTATCCCAACACCGCCCAAAAAATCCTTTCTTCTAGCAAAATCAAGTCCCACTAGTCATTGACAAGGTTATAGGACTTGAAAAGTGCTAGGAAGCTCAAACAAACAAGCGAAAGTATGGACAAAAGAAGAAAACACCCCGAAAACTTTACAAGACTTTCAGTCCACAGACCACGGAAGTTTTCCACTTGATCATGGAAGTTCTCAGTTACTGCTTTCAGTGGCTCTAACCAAAGAAGAAAAAGGCAAAACTCGATCAAACAAGCTCTGATTGAGCTCAATTTTGTCGTCACATTCCGAATGAAGTTTAGAAACTATTGCCAAAAGATCAACTCCAAAAACCAAGGGAAACACCAGGGATCTGGATTCTCCCAGATATGATCGGGGTTTTCTCAACTTTCTTCAAAATCCCCCAACTTCATGCTCGAGAGGAATCTGACCAAACCAATTGGTAGATATGTTTCTGTAAGGTCCTTGCACGTTTCTATCCACCCCAATCAGTCTCAAATCCATAGAATCCTAAAAACCACCAAAACGAAAGAGAAGGGGTTAAGGAGAGAAACCGAAATGAAACAAGAACTCAGATCTTCCGAGGAGTGATTGCTTTATTTCAAGCAACAACAAGATCTGGTTCTTACAAAGGAATGATTACACAGACACGGCTGTGGATCTCACTTAGTACAGACTCAGGCTTAGAACTAAAAAACTAACACCTAAGGAACTCTGGAATGAAAGCACAAGAGAGGTGGGCTGGTTAGGAGCACCCACCCACTTATTTATATAGATATTACAAATTCCTAACATGCCCTTAGATATTTAGGCTGAACCACTTAACCCCAGGGGAAAAATGGTCCATCTTTTGATCAGTGCATCTGACGGTCATGAGCTCTTCATGATTTTTCTTCGCCTCGACGTAAGCATCACAATGACGCCACATGCCGCCTCCAATTCCATACCAAACTCTAACCGGATTTTGAAGCCCAAACCCGAAAACCGTCCGCCGGTGGTTTTGAGGCCCAAACCACCAAACCCAGTTGGCGAAGTGCATCCACTACGCCTACTCCACGATCTTAACGTGTGTTGCCACTTGTCCTCGACCGCCCGATCACCAAGTCCCTCGCGCCTCCGCTTGACTTGGTCAACATGGTCTACTCCTCCACATGTACACTTGCTTGTCAATGTCTCCAAGTGTTAGCCACCCACAGTCCATCTTCCGGACATCTTGGTCTCTCAGTCCAAGCCTCACGTCCATCCTTCACCGCTCCTAGTCTAGCATGGCATCTCTCTACTTGACCTTCTTCATAGCCATGGACCGTCTCTATGCTCCATACCTGCACACCACAAGCCAAGAGACATGTTGCACACACCAAACTCACGCTAAGGTTAATCTGACACTCAACCAAAGCCTGATAATCTCCTGACAATCACACATCATCAACTCGACACGCATGGGCACAATCAACCATGTGTTCACATAGGGAAAACCACCCTAACTAGCCATTGGCTAATAGCTAATAAGAATTGCATGAATTGGATGATCTGACCACGAAAAGGTCAGTACTTTTTTCTCTAGAACTAATCGTTACAATCTCCTCCACACTATGCAGCACTCCGGTGCTTAGTTTTCTCACTAGAACTTCCAGTGCACCTGTCTAAATTTTTTTGCGGACATGGGAGATCCCTACCTATTTTTTTATTATATTAGCAAAATAGAGTATGTACAAGGTACAAGACCATAGGTGTAAAGGAAAAACCTAATGGACTACTCCACAAACTATGTTTTAAGTTCACAAACTATGTTTAACTTCTCAGAGTTTTGAATTTCAACCTTTTTTTAATTTTTCAAACGACCTCAGATGGAGACACAATGTAAACCAAAGCTATAGTACTTGGCGCTTTTTAAGGTTTCCTTGAGGTTTTTGGACCCTAAGGATATTCTTTTTTGTGGTAGTAGTAGAAAAAGCTCTGTCTTGAACAACTTCTTTCAACCTTGTAAAGAAAGGGTGCCCCAGTCAAAGATGATTGCATTTTGATGAGTCCAATTGATCCAGCAAGCAACAATTACATTTTCTTGAAAAAGGTGGTTACCTAAGACCAAATAAACGACATGTGAGCTAAAACACTCAAAAAGTATATAATTCAGAATGAAACAGGAAATACAACAAGTGAATCCATGAACAACAAGAAAAACCTCGATTTCAATGTATCTATTGGGACCCTCAATCTCCCATGACTTTCCTTAGAAGAAGATAATTGAATTAAGAATTAAGTTTAATTTTCTCAATGTATTCTAGGTACCTCATTGTACTTGATGACATCGAGGAGCGACAGTGGGACAATATAAAGTGACAACGACAAACCAGGCGGTAGCTAATCTCTGTAGCAAGCATGGTAGGGACGGCTATGTGTACAATATGAGACCTCTTGATAAGACACATTCCAAGGAGTTGCTAGACGCTATCTTGAAGGATAATTTAGCTGTATCTGACCAGAATTTGGCACAAATTGTGGAGAACTTTGATGGCCACCCACATTCTCTTTTAAGCGTGGCAAAATATTTGCTAAGGAAAGAAGAGTTTCTAGGAACCTTTTTGGAAGATTTAGGTGGTCGTATGAACCATCCGGACGAGCATGCTTTCACTGAGCTGCAACGAGTTCTGACAAAACACTTCAAAAGCCTGCCAGGTCGGCACAATATCAATCTCAAGATCTTGTTATTGTACATGTGTGTGTTCCCAAATACTGTTGGCCCACACAGAAGTCGACCACTCACCAGTCTTGCCGACCACGACTATCGTTGTCCGACCACACCCTATGGTGAGAGGTAGAAGAAGGGAGGGAGAACAGAGCATGCACACTCTGCAGAGACATCAGCGTTGGCCGGAGCTCTTTATAGGGGATGACAAATCTGAACTCTCTCTCTTTACTGAGTTGCAGTGGCAAACTATATATACAACTCTATCCATCTAGTCCTACCACAGCTGCCATGCTGCTATAGTGACTAGATAACACAGTAGAGCCGACTTCGGTGCTTGCTCCTGCTGTGGCTACAGTGCGGCAGGTGAACCGTTCGGCGCCTGCCCCTGCAGCGGCTACAGTACCACAGCAGGGTACCTTTTCGGCGCCGCCTTCCCCTACTGTGTGTTCACACAAGTTAGTAGTAGATTATCTAACAATTCTTCCCCTAATCCTACTGCTAACCCTTGAATCTCCTTCAGCTCCGTGAACCGAAGACGTCCGAGCGGCTTGGTGAGGACGTACGCGAGTTGCCGACCAGTTTCGACGAACTCGATGACGATTTGCCCTCCATCGACACAGTCCCTGAGGAAGTGGAACTTCACATCGATGTGCTTGCTTCAGTCATGGAGAACCGAATTCTTCACGAGGGCGATGGCGGGCTGGTTGTCCACCATCAGTGCTGGTGGGTGAGCTTCCACACCGGTTAGCTTGCCCAGTAGCCGGCGTAGCCACACAACTTGGCACGCCGCTGTGGCCGCCGCTACGTACTCTGCCTCGCACGTAGATAGCGCCACCACCTTCTGTTTCAGCAGCAGCCATGAAATTGGAGCCGACCCGAGGAAGACGAGCATGCCAGAGGTGCTCCGCCGTCCGTCGATGTCTCCCACCATATCTGCATCGCTGAACGCAGTGAGCTGCAGCCTACTTCCGCCGGTCTTGGGGAAGACGATCCCCTGATCCACCATCCCCTTAATGTAGCACAGTAGCCGCTTCACTGCAGCCCAGTGATCCTCTCTGGGATCCTCCATGAAGCGATTGACGTAGCCCACGACGAACGCAATGTCCAGCCTCGTGTGGACTAGGTAGCGCAGGCCGCCGACGATGCTTCGATAGAGTGTTGCATCTACCTTCGCCGCGGTACTGGCCTTTGTCAGTTTCAGCCGCTCATCCATCGGAGTCACACATGGCTTGCACTCAGCCATGTCGCTCCACTCCACCAGCTTTGAGGCATACGCGCTCTGACCAAGCATGAGTGCCTCCTTCAGTCCTTCCCCTACCTCACCTCGATGCCGAGGTAGTAGGAGAGCGCACCGAGATCGCTCATTCAAAAATGAGCCGCCATCTCATGCTTGAAGCTGTTGATGTCCTCCGCACGCGCGTCGGTGACGATCAAGTCGTCCACATACACGCCGACGACGAGCTCCTCCTTCCTCTGTCGCCGCGTGTAGAGCGCGTGCTCGGTTGCGCACCGTGTGAACCCAAGCTCGCCCAGCATGGCGTCAAGCTTGGCGTTCCACGCTCGTGGGGCTTGCTGTAGCCCGTAGAGCGCCTTGCGCAGTCGGAGCACCCTGTGCTCCGCTCCCTTGATGGCAAAACCTAGAGGTTGTCTGACGAAGACCGTCTCCGCCAGCTCACCGTTGAGGAAGGCCGATTTTACATCTAAGTGATGGACGCGCCAGTCCTTTGCTGCGGCCAAAGATAGTAGCAAATGGATAGACTCCATGCGCACTACCAGCGCAAAGACTACCTCGAAGTTGATGACCTCGCGCTGGACAAAGCCTCGGGCGATGAGTCGCGCCTTGTGCTTGACAATGGCGCCGTGCTCGTCCTGCTTGACCTTTGTACACCCACTTCAGGCCGATCGGACGGCATCCTGGAGGTGGATCGATGAGCTTCCAAGTCTCATTTTCCTCGATCGCCTTCATCTCCTCCAGCATCGCTCGTCGCCAGTGTGTATTGCGCTCAGCCAGTGCGAACATGGGTGGTTCCTCTACACTAACGAGCAGCAGCTCTGGGTCATTGAGCAGCCGACCCGCCAGTCCTAAGGGCCCTGTGCCGCCGACGATGTTGTCCAGCCTGTGGAACTGCACCTCCTCACCTTTGTGGAAGGCATCCACGAACACAGTGATGTCACTTGGAGGTGAGGCAAACTCGATCAACGTTGATGGAGCTCCCTGTTCCGCCGGAGTGCTCGGCATAGCACCTGGAGTGCTCGGCACCCCGGATGCAGTGCTCGACACTACTCCTGGACTGCTCGTCATCACTCCTAGAGTGGTTGGCACCACTGCAGGAGTGCTCAGCCCCAGCCTTGTAGTGGTCGGCCCCACTACAAGACCCCTTGACTCCGCTATGGGAGTGCTCGACACCTATCCTGGAGTGGTCGACGCCACTGCAGGACCTCCCGGCTCCACTCCTGGAGTGCTCGGCACCCCACCCGAAGTGCTCGGCATCCCTCCCAGAGTGCTCGGCTCTGTCGCTGGAGTGCTCGGCACCCCTCCCGGAGTGCTCGGCACCTCTTCTCCAGCGTCTCCACCACCATGGATGACTAAGTGCTCGACGACGAAGGTGCTAGTGAAGCCGCCAGCTTCCCCCGTGCTCGGACTATTCCAGTCCCAGGCTACCTTCTCGTTGAACACAACATCGCACGTGACAAGCACCTTGCCTCCCCGTGGGTCATAGAGCCGGTACACCTTGGTACCCTCCGTGTAGCCTAGGAACACCATCGGTGTGCTCCTGTCCTCCAGCTTGGTGAGGACCGGCTTCATCTTCCTAACATGGCCGATGCAGCCAAATGTCCAGAGGAAGGACACGCTCAGCTTGCGCCCATACCAAGCTTCGAACGGCGTCTTGCCCTTCAGGGCCTTGGTGGGAGCGTGGTTTAGGATGAACACCGCTGTGGTCACCGCCTCACCCCAGAACCTTGTTGGCATTCCCTTGGCCTTCATCATGGATCGAGCCATGCCGACCACCGTCTGGTTCCGCCGCTCCACCACGCCATTCTATTGTGGCGAGTATGGCGCGGTGTGGTGTCGCACCACACCGTGATCCGCCCAGTATGCAGCGAACTCCACTGAAGTGAATTCGCCGCCCCAATCAGTCCTGAGCACGTGGAGCTTCTTGCCGCTCTCGGCCTCCACGCGCATCCTAAACTTCTTGATCGCCGCCGCCATTTTGTCCTTGCTCGTTAGGAGTTGTAGCCACATATAGCAACTGCAATAATCCACGAGCAGAAGGAAGTACCGCCGACCACCATTTGTGGCTGGCGTGATTGGCCCATAGAGATCACCGTGGATGAGCTCGAGAGTGTCCATTGCACGATACTTGGCCACCTTTGGGAATGACAGCCTCCTCTACTTCCCGGCTAGGCAGCTATCACACAGCTCGCCTCTGTGCTCGATGTGAGGCAGGCCTCGGACCATCTTCCCTAGCCGACCAAACGCGTCGAAGCTGAGATGTCTGAAGCGGGCATGCCACAGCCACGGCTCCTCCGTGTGCCGTGCCACCAGGCACATCGGCTGCTCCACCTTCAAGTCGAGCAGGTACAACTGGTTCTAGGACCTCTTTACCTTAGCAAGAAGTTGCTGCTTCCGGTCTCTGATCCTAAGGACTATGTCCTTGATCAGTACCTCGCTCGCACGCTCATCCAGCTTGAATGCAGCTGTGGGATGCAATATACATCCGTTAGCGCGCGGTGCTCCCTGTTCTGGCACCTGAAGATGATGGTGTCGCGCCCTCGGATTTCCCCCCTTGAGCCATCACCAAACTTCACCGTACTGGTAACATCGTCGTCGAGCTCGGAGAAGGCTACCTTAGAGCCCGTCATGTGGTTGCTGGCACCAGAGTCCAGATACCACCACTGCTCCTGGTCGCCGTCCACACGTCCGAGGTGGACTTGGGTGCGCGGTTCGTCGAGGTTGACAGCCTTTAGGACCTTCCTAGGCCCTTTCACCACCGTCACCTCTCCCTTCTCCTCAGCCTTAATATCGTGCAGTGCACAGAACATCGCCATCAGGATAGTGGCCTCATCCACGTCATCAGCTTGCGCCAGATGAGCCTCAACCTTCTTCTCCTGCTTGCGATTTAGGCACTCCCCTACCCAATGGCCCGTCTTCCCGCAGCGCCGACAGGCGTTGGGGTCGACCTGCTTCTTCCTCTCTAAAGAAGCCTTGCCGCGGAGCTTGCCATCGCCACCGCGGCTGGAGGAGGCTACCCCGGAGTTCCTCAGAGCAGCCCACTCCTCCTCTGTCAGCAGCAGCTTGCTGCTGTCCATCGTTGTTGTCGCCTGCTCCAGACGCTCATCCACCACCCGCAGATGGCCTGTCACATCCTTAATGGTGAGGGTGGACAAGTCCAGCATCATCTCTATGGAGAGAGCGATCTGGATGTACTTTGCCAGCACGGAGTGGAGGCACTTGGAGACCGCCTCCTCTTCGTCGATGGTGACGTCGTGGCTCTTCAGCTAGCTAATGAGTGTCTGCAGGCGGAGGGAGAAGTCCCACACAGGATCACCGGCTTAGGTGAGTCGACCACTCATCAGTCTTACTGACCACGGCTCAGGTGAGTCGACCACTCACCAGTCTTGCCGACCACGGCTATCGTTGTCCGACCACACCCTATGGCTAGAGTTAGAAGAAGGAAGGGAGAACATAGCATGCACACTGTGCAGAGACGCCAGCGTTGGCCAGAGCTCTGTATATGAGATGACAAATCTGAACTCTCTCTCTTTACTAAATTGCAGTGGCAAATTATATACACAACTCTATCCATCTAGTCTTAGTACAGCTGTCATGCTGCTACAGTGACTAGATAACACAGTAGAGCTGACTTCCGTGCTTGCTCCTGCTGTGGCTACAGTGCGGCAGGTGAGCCGTTCAACGCCTGCCCTTGTAGCGGCTACAGTACTATGGCAGGGTACCTTTTCGGCGCCGCCTTCCCATACCGTGTGTTCAGCCGTAGCTAATAAATACACATCCCGTAGGGAGGAGCAGACTGATAAGGCGATGGTTAACCGAAGGATATGTGCAAGATAGCCCTCCATGTCGAAGATGATAACTTGGACAAACTAATTGAACTAAATATAGTTCGGCGAATCGACCCAAGCAAGAATGCAAAAGTGAAGACCTGCAGAGCTCATGGCATCATGCACGAGTTCCTGCTGTATATTGCCAGGTCGATTAATTTCATTACAGATCTTGATGATCGACAGAGAAGAAAGTACCGTCACCTCTTTCTGGAGGGGAGGTCTTCAATTGGTGGGGTATCAAATGTTAGTGGCACATCTAGCGATGAGAAGGAGGAACTCCGCACCCATTCTCTTACTGTATGTGGGACTGCAGGCAAAGCTGCTCGGTATTTCCCCAAGTGTGAACTACTGCGAGTCTTGGATCTTGAAGAGTGCAGCGAGCTGGAGGATGAACATAAGTTGACATACACATGCTGTGGCATCTCAAATATCTGAGCCTTGGGGCGAAAATTACAAAAGTGCCAAGGGATATTGAGAGATTGCATTGCTTAGAGACTCTTGAGTTGAGGAAAACCCAGATAGAGGTCCTGCCTGTGGGAATCATCAAGCTTCCACACCTAGCTCACCTGTTGGGAAAGTTCAAGCTTGAACAGATGAACTGGGAGAATATTAAAGCAGACAATTTTTTGCCGCCGAGGAGCAATTTGCGGACACTGACAGGATTTCTCACAGATGACGATTGGACCCGGGATTTCCGAAGCTAATGGTTCATATGAAAGAGTTAAATAAAGTTAAGATATGGTGCAATTGGGGGGGTGAATGGGAGCCTCAAATTTCTTTCGAAATCTTCGACCACTGTCCCAATATCAATCCCCAAAAAGCATACACGATAGACTTCATGACCACGACCCTAGAGAAGGGTGGATGCTCCCTCAGAACACAGCGGGTCACCTCAAAGCAAACGGAACACAGATCGGAGCCCAAACGAGCAAACTCCCAAAAGAAAACAGCACTGCCCCTGCAAATATCGGACACGTCCGGTATTATATCGGACACGTCCGGTATTTTCAGCAGCAAGCTGACCAAGGGAGAAAAATCCAAAACCCCGTCAAACGGTGTCCAAAAAACATGAAATTTTTAACCATAGCTCTTAGACACCAAGGGAAGGTCTCCACCAAATTTCAGCTCAAAACTCCAAAGTTAGAAATATTGGACACGTCCTAGATCATATCGGACACGTCCGGTATGAGCGAGCAGTTTCTCGGGAAAAATCAAATCAAGCCATAACTTGGTCAAATCAACTCCAAATGACTTGAAACTTTGCACAAGGGTTCACGATGGAGTAGAAAGGCAACCTCTAAAGGATCATGGCCTGAGACAAACTCTAACTCCGTGAATCGAAGGAATTGAAGAATCCCCCAAAAAATAGGTCAAGAACTAAAATTGCCCGGATCTGCGATCTCGTGAGGAATTAGTGGATTTCCTTCGGTGGAAAGCTTCCACTCATGTGATTGATCGATCCAAGGCAACAAGAACGAACCAAAACAATCCCAAAACGAAGAATCGAGAGGGGAAACAAGAGGGGACAAAAGGAGCTCGTGAAGAACACCAAAATCACATCAAGAACACAACTAAATCATGAATCCCGGAGGGCATACGGTGGTTACGGCCACCGATTCCTTCAAAACCAAGTCACAATTTAAGCTGTGGACCTCTCTCATACATGGAAGCAAACTAGAGGAAGAAACCCTAAAGGAGAAAATGGAAACTAGAGGAGCTGAGGGAGATGGGGGCTCCCTCATCCTATTTAACAGGGCTATTACACATTTCCAGTTTTGCCCCTGGATACAAATGAGTTGAACCGCTAAGCCCAAGGGCGTTGTTGTCCAACCCGGTGTAATCTTGATCCGACGACCACCGCGCCTTCTCACCGGTAGCTTCGCTTCGACGCGAACTCCCCGATGCCGCCACGTACCGTCCGTCCCTCCTCGGAACCTCCGCCCGGGTTTTGAGGCCCAAACCCGTAAACCGTCCATCCGATGGTTTTGAGACCCAAACCATCAAACCGTCCGCGGGTAGCGTACTCCATACGCGTCCCCCGCCATCCGACGCGTGTCACCGCCGTCCTCGACCGGCCGGCCCGCCAAGTCCTCCTGAGCCTCACTCGACTCACGCGTCCGCCGTCTTGACCCGGTCAACACCGTCACTCCATGTCTTCTTGCACTTGTTGATGTCCCAAGTGTCAGCCACCGCGGCTAGTCACCTGGCCTCTGGGTCCCTCGGTCCAAGCCTCACGTCCATCCTTCACCGCTCCCGGTCTATCGGCACGGCACGTCCTCCTTGACCTTCACCTCGCCGTCAACCACCGCATCCGAGCTCCACACCTGCACAACACAAGCCAAAAGACATGTCGCACACATAGCTTTCGCCATGGTAGGGTTAGTCACCACTCAACCCACTTCGTGGATCACATTGACAATCACTCATCACAAAACGAACACACAAGGGTACTTGTCAACCTTGTGTTCGCAATCTCCCCCTTGATGAGTGCATTGTCAACACCAATACACGAACAGCTTGAGCAAAAGAAAAAGAAGAAGAAGAGAAAAGAAAGAACTCACCCAAATGACCAAAAGCCAAAGAAAAGCCAAGAACCGGATCATTTGAAAATGAGCAAAACTTGGTCCCGAAAGACATGGGCAACGGCTCGACGCAACCAAGTAAAACAAAGCTAGCCCTCAAGAAGAGGCAACGGGCTCAACACCACTAGCAAAGCTCGAAAAGCCGAAAACCTACTAGACCCTCCAGAAGAGGCAAAGGCTCAACACAGAAGAGGCAAAGGCTCAACACATCTAGCAAAACACCTTAAATGCAACTCCCCCTGAACAAGTGCAGTCTCTCTCAAATGAATGCATATCTCTCAACTTTAGGTGAAATTCTTTTCTAAATATTTCTCCCCTTGTGTCCCCTTGTGACATTGTGAGTGTGGAAACTTCTCCCCCTTGTTGACACATGCACTTATCAAGCTAGAGCCCAAGAATTGCAACTCCCCCTCAAAACAAGCTATGAATGCAGAAATGCACGAATGCAGAAGCTTCAAGATTATAGCAAGTAGATTGAAAGCATGCTCTAGTGGATGCTGTCAAGTATATATAGCAACACATACAAGTGCTAGCAAATGCTCAAGGTGACCAAATGAAACGAAATATGGCATTTAAGCAAGTTTGATCAAGTTTGAGCAATTTTAAAAGAGGGTTCACCACCAAAGGAGCACATAGCAAAAATAGACAGGAGATCGACCTTGTGCTACACATGTATGCAAAGTGAACTACCCCAAACAAAGTTCACACATCATGTCATGAGACAAACTGGTGGTTTGATCAAATTTTAGACACCAATTGAAATTTATCGGAGTTATGCAGCTTATTACCAAAGTTTGTTAGACAAGTGTGTGCGGGAGGTTATCTGTGCCATCAAAACCTGACTTAGCGACCATGTCAAGCCTATGCCAAAGGCAATCAGAAGCTTAAGACAATGATCTCGGTATCCATTACAGAGCTCAAGTTCACCAATAAGTGCAATTTGGAGCTGTCTCGATACTCTGACATAGGATAGTACAGACCCATCCCAATCTTTTCAAATCACTGAGTTTGATTTTCAAGTTTTAGCACAAATTCCAGTTTCTCAAGCAAGTGTGTAACTCAAAGTATGAGCCGTAGCAACTAAGCATATACATGAAGCAAGAAAAAGATCTCGACACATTCTACACATGCTAGTGCCACAAGTAGTGGTGAACACATTTCATGTTTCAACAAGTTTTAATCAAGTTCACAGTTTGGAAAACAAGCTTAGCTCATAACATGCATCAATTGATCAAAAGGAGCCTAAGCCAAAAGCACATCATGTATATCCATAACATCCCCAACAAGAGCATAGTGTCAATCTAGCTACTATAAGGATGAAGCTCAGGATGCAATATGATACATGATGATATGATATGCAAGTATGATATAAAAACAAAGGCTAAACTTCAAAGAAAAGCAAAACTAGAATACAACAACCAAAGTTTCCCTCCTCTAAAAAGGGAAACAAACTCCAAGCTCCCCTCGCAAGCGAGCAAACTGGGCTTGGTCAAGTGGTTTGGTGAAGATATCTGCGAGCTGGTTTTGGGTATCAATGTGGTGCAGATCGATATCACCTTTCTCATAGTGGTCACGCAAGAAGTGAAAGCGAACTTCTATGTGCTTTGTCTTTGAGTGAAGGACTGGGTTTTTGGCTACACTTATGGCACTGGTGCTGTCACAAAACAAAGGCACTCGCCTAAACTCGAACCCAAAGTCTCTCAGAGTAGCTATCATCCAAAGCAACTGGGAACAACAAGCAGCAGCAGCAACATACTCAGCTTCTGTGGTGGATTGGGCGACGCTAGACTGCTTGCGAGAAGACCAAGACACAAGAGAAGATCCAAGAAACTGACAAGTCCTCGAAGTGGACTTCCTCTCAACACGACAACCAGCATAATCTGCATCAGAATACCCGCAAAGAGAAAGAGAGGAGGAGGTTGAAAACCAAAGACCAAACTCGGGTGTGAAATGAAGGTACCTGAGGATCCGCTTGATGGCTTGATGATGAGACGTGCGCGGAGAAGACTGAAAGCCCGCACACAAGTAGACTGCGAACTGGATGTCCGGTCTCGTTGCCGTTAGGTACAGCAGGGACCCGATCATGCTTCGGTATTCCTTCTGGTCCACGGCTTCTGCCTCCTTGTCCTCATCCAGGGCCGTCGTGGTTGACATGGGCGTCGAAAGAGGCTTGGCCTCACCCATATCAAATTTCTTGAGCACGTCCTTGGTGTACTTGCCTTGGTGCACGAACGTTCCCTCACGAGTTTGCTTGATTTGCAGCCCGAGGAAGAAAGTCAATTCGACCATCATGCTCATCTTAAATTCCCTGCTCATAGTATCTAAAAACTTGGCAACAAGAGCATGAGAAGAGCCACCAAAGATTATATCATCCACGTATATCTGAACCAAAAGGATGTCTGTGCCTTGCTTGAGGAGGAACAAAGTCTTATCTACGGAACCCATCCTAAAACCCTTATCAAGCAAGAAAGCTTTCAAACGCTCATACCAGGCTCTCAGGGCTTGTTTCAAACCATACAAGGCTTTGTGGAGTTTAAAAACATGGTTGGGGTACTTTGGATTTTCAAAGCCAGGGGGTTGCCTCACATAAACCTCTTCCTCTATGTACCCATTCAAGAAGGCACTCTTCACATCCATCTGATACAGCTTGAACCCTTTCAAAGCTGCAAATGCTAAAAGAATCCTAATGGCTTCTAGACGGGCAACAGGAGCAAAGGTTTCTTCATAGTCTATTCCCTCTTTTTGGCAAAAACCCTGAGCCACTAATCTCGCCTTGTTTCTCACCACCACCCCATCCTCACTCTGCTTGTTCTTGTAAACCCACTTTGTACCTATGGGGTGGCACTCTGGTGGAGGTGGAACTAAAACCCACACTTGGTTCCGCTCAAAGTTCTCTAACTCCTCATGCATAGCATTAACCCAATCGGCATTAGATAGTGCGTGTCCAATATCTCGAGGCTCAAAAGAAGCTACGAAAGCAGAATGAGCAAAATGGGAAATATGATAAGACTTGGAACGCGTTACCCTTTCGTCGATGTCGCCGATCATGGTCTGAGGAGGATGGCGTCGCTGGATATGTCGAGGTGCACCCAAAGACGAAGTCGCCTCCCCCCTCATCCATAGCTGGGGCCTCCTCAGTCGATTGAGGAAGCGGCTCGCATGGACCCCATGAAGTAGAGGTGGAGGGCTCGGGGCCGTGAGCCGAAGTGGTCGAAGCTGGCTCGATCGGGGCAGCCGGTTGAGATGGCTTGGGATCATCCCAATTGACGTCATCGTCATCCTCAACGAAAATGCTGTCACCCATCTCTTCATCACCTGCACGTTCAAAGATAGAAATAGAAGAGGGCATGGTTTCGTCGAAGGTGACTTCACAAGTCTCCACGACACAGTTAGTCTCAAGATTAAGCACACGGTACGCATGTGAATGAGAAGCGTAACCGAGAAATATACCGTCCGAAGATCTAGATTCAAACTTGTCAAGATTACCTTGCTTAAGAATGAAGCACCTGCAACCGAAGACTCGAAAATGACTCACCTTGGGTGGACGCCCAAACCGCAACTCGTAGGATGTCTTCTTTAAGAAAGCATGAAGAAAAATGCGGTTTGAAACATGGCAGGCGGTGTTGATGGCTTCGGCCCAGTAACGCCTAGGAGTCCTATGCTCATCGAGCATCGTCCTGGCCATTTCAACCAAAGTCCGATTTTTGCGCTCAACAACACCATTCTGCTGAGGGACATAGGGCGAAGAAAACTGATGTTCAAGACCCAAGGAAGCACAGAAGGTGTCAAACTGAGAGTTTTTGAACTCAGTGCCATTGTCACTGCGGATAGCTCGTATGGCATTCTTTGGTAACTCAGTTTGCAACCTCAAGATCAAGTCACGAGCATGAGAAAATGCTTTGTCCTTGCCCTCCATGAAAAACACCCAAGAATAGCGAGAAAAATCATCCACGATCACAAGAACGTACCACTTCCCTCCCTCTGACCGAACCCGATCCGGACCAACAGTGTCCATATGGAGTAGCTCACCGGGTCTCGTGGTCATGACCTGAGTCACTGGAGGATGGGAAGCAGCCATCATCTTTCCGTGGCGACAGGGATGGCATACCAGATCCTTCTCAAACTTAAGTTTGGGCAATCCTCGGATCATGTCAAGAGAACTCAACCTCACTAGGAGATCGAAGCTCAAGTGACCAAGTCTCCTATGCCACTTCCACAAATCAGAAGAAGATCCGACAACCAAACAGCGAGAAGAACCGAAAGACTGAGAGAAATCAGCTCTGAAAACTCGACCGAAAGGAACGATCTGACAAACTAGATGTCCCTGAGAATTGAGCACATGAGAAAGTCCAGTCTTAAAGCGCACCTCAAACCCATCTTGAAGGAGTTGCGAAACAGAGAGCAAATTGAAATGCAGGCTTGAAACCAAAGCAACATCCTTCAAGATAAAAGACTCATTGACCCGAATGGTCCCACGAGACAGCACCTTACCTTTGCTATTGTCCCCAAATGTGATGTACTCCTTGTATTGCATGGGGTCGAGGCTGGAGAACCATTTGGAACTTCCGGTCATGTGGCGCGAACAGCCAGAATCAACAAGCCACGTGTTCTCCAGGCCTCTGCTCTGCATCAATAGAAAGACAGGGGGTGAGCAAATGGCACAACACTGGGGTTAGTGAAATGAGGAGAATACCAGTGTTGAGTCATTTGCCCTAGAAAAGTGTTAGGAAAAACACCATACATGACATGTCCCATTGGAGAGAAGCGATCATCACGTGGGGGAAAACGTGGCCCGCTAGGAGTGTGGGACTGAAAGCCACCGTCACGAGGTCCAGAGTCATATAGATCATGACTTGGGCCACGCCGGGCACGACCACCACGTGGTCTCGCCACCTGAGGCCTAGCACCTTAAGGCATTGCACCTCTAGGCCTAACACTGTGCCTCTGAACAGGCGGTACATGTACACCATGGGGAGGACGGTACATGTTCCAGTTGTTCAACTCGTACTCGCGCCGCTCATCTCTCTTCCTCCTAAAGCAAAACTCAGCCAAATGACCATCTCTATGGCAATAGTCACAGTGGTACCTCACCTCTCTCTTGGATGGTGGTTGACTCACTCTCTTGTGGATGTGGTTCACTCTCTGAGGCTTTTTAGCTTTAGGAAGGGGTGCACTAGAGATGTTGGGTAGAGTATCGAGTGAGTTCTGAAAGTGGTTCGGTTTGGGAACCCAAACTTGCTTGGATGGTGGAGCTTTTGGTGGTTCTTCAAACACACCATCTTTGATCATAGGCTTGGTAGGCTCTGGTGGAGGGATCTTGATCAATTGGGGAGTGTTGGTGGGTTTCTCACTTGGGTTCAAACCACTATGTTCACCAACCTTGCCATAGACATGCTCACCCTTCCCACCTATAGCAAAGCCTACTCCCGATGAGTCAGTTCCCCGCCTGAACTGGCTCACCATCATGCCCAACTGAGGCTCACTGCACGACACCCAGCTCAAGATGGACCGAAGTTGTGTGTTTTCTTCCTCGGTTCCCATCTTGTCGTGCCTGTAGGACTCAAGCTCCAACACCAAAGCTTCACATCGAACACATGTAGTGGTGGTGCTATCTGAGTTGGCCTTCTCAAACTCAGCAAGTTTGGCAACCTTCTCTGCCAACTCAGATTGCAAGCCTGAGCAGGACTTGCATGCACCGAGCAACCCAGAACGAGACTTCAGCTCATCACATTCATCAAGCAAAACAACATACTTGGATTGCAAGTCAGAGAGGTTAGACATGTGTATAGCGCACTCATCGCACTCCTCCTCCTCTGACACCACTACACCACTCTTGGCAAGCTCCAACTCCTTCAAAGCAACCTCTAGCTGGTCCTTAAACTCTTTTCTCTCGCGGGCAGCACGCTTAAGCAACTTATCTTGACTCATCAATGTATCATTCATAGTATCAAGCTCAAGCATAAGTGAGTCAAGTGTGGGTGGTACCTCATTTTCGTCGTCGTCGACGTCGACGTCCTTTTTGAGCTTTGCTCCACCGTCAACCGCCATAGTGCAAAACCCACCACGGTTTGCACCGGCAACAAAGCAGAGACCATTGAGCTTGTCCTCGCGCTTCTTCTCGGACTCATCATCGATCGAGGGAGAAGAAGAGTGATCATCGTCGGAGTCGTCATCGAGGTCGCTGAGGGAGGCGAGGAAGGCGCGTTTTTGAGCTTTGGCCTTCCTGCGATACGCCTTCTTGATCGCCTCCTTGTCGAAGCCGCCCTTGGCCTTGTGCTTGCCGGAGGTGTAGTCGCGCTTATCCTTGCGCTTGCCGGAGTCATACTTGTTGGTGAAGGGCTTCTTCTTGGGGCAGTGCGCGACAAAGTGGTCCGGATCTCCACATCCATAGCATCCCTCCTTCGGGCCACCACTGCATCGGCGATTCAAACGGTTGTTGTGAAACCGAGAGAACCGACTGATGACGAGTGCCAACTCATCATCCCCAAGAGACTCCAGCTGCTCCTCTGTGACTGACATCAAGCACGACAAAGAGAAAGAAGCTTGTGAAGGGTTAGTCAATGAACTTGAACCACTACCTGAGACCAAAGCCATGGTTGGTGCAGAAGGATTCTTGAGCTTGGCTTGGGTTTGGTAGTCGATCTCTGTGGACTTGAGCTTGCTGAAAAGCTCGTCGACAGTGAGGGTGTCGTAGTTGGCCGACTCGATGATCGCCGACACCTTCACATCCCATACCTTTTGATCAAGGGCATAGAGAAGCTTGAGCGCCCTCTCATGAACACTATAAGGTAAGTTGGCCTTGTTCGCTTTCATTTTGTTGACGATAGTCTGAAAGCGGGAAAACATGGCATCGATGGACTCGCCATCAAGCTGAGAGAAGTTCTCGTACTCGCGCTTGTACGTCTCATAGAGTCTGGTCTTGACCTGTGCGGTCCCCTCGTGATAGCTCTGAAGCCTCACCCAGATCTCTCGAGCTGTAGTACAATCGGAGACACGCTCGAACTCAGAAAGCGAAAGACTCGAGAAAAGCACACTGCGAGCTTTGCTATTTGCGTTGTGCCGATCCTTGTGATCCTAGGTGGTACGGGCCGCAACAGAGAGCACAACGTAAGTAGCATCCTCGCAAATTTCCCAGACGAGCCAATCAATCCCCTGGAGATGCGCAGACATGCGGATCTTCCAATAAGGATAGTTGGATCCATCAAAGTGCGGTGGTTTGCCGGAACCACGCTCCATGTCGCCTTCATGGATCACGGACCGATTAAGGTGGAATGATCCTTAACCGGCTCCGATACCAATTGAAGGACCAGAAACGGCGACCAGAGGGGGGTGAATGGGAGCCTCAAATTTCTTTCGAAATCTTCGACCACTGTCCCAATATCAATCCCCAAAAAGCATACACGATAGACTTGACCACGACCCTAGAGAAGGGTGGATGCTCCCTCAGAACACAGCGGGTCACCTCAAAGCAAATGGAACACAGATCGGAGCCCAAACGAGCAAACTCCCAAAAGAAAACAGCACTGCTCCTGCAAATATCGGACACGTCCGGTATTATATCGGACACGTCCGGTATTTTCGGACACGTCTGGTATTTTCAGCAGCAAGCTGACCAAGGGAGAAAAATCCAAAACCCCGTCAAACGGTGTCCAAAAAACATGAAATTTTTAACCATAGCTCTTAGACACCAAGGGAAGGTCTCCACCAAATTTCAGCTCAAAACTCTAAAGTTAGAAATATCGGACACGTCCTAGATCATATCGGACACGTCTGGTATGAGCGAGCAGTTTCTCGGGAAAAATCAAATCAAGCCATAACTTGGTCAAATCAACTTCAAATGACTTGAAACTTTGCACAAGGGTTCACGATGGAGTAGAAAGGCAACCTCTAAAGGATCATGGCCTGAGACAAACTCTAACTCTGTGAATCGAAGGAATTGAAGAATCCCCCAAAAAATAGGTCAAGAACTAAAATTGCCCGGATCTACGATCTCGTGAGGAATTAGTGGATTTCCTTCGGTGGAAAGCTTCCACTCATGTGATTGATCGATCCAAGGCAACAAGAACGAACCAAAACAATCCCAAAACAAAGAATCGAGAGGGGAAACAAGAGGGGACAAAAGGAGCTCGTGAAGAACACCAAAATCACATCAAGAACACAACTAAATCATGAATCCCGGAAGGCATACGGTGGTTACGGCCACCGATTCCTTCAAAACCAAGTCACAATTTAAGCTGTGGACCTCTCTCATACATGGAAGCAAACTAGAGGAAGAAACCCTAAAGGAGAAAATAGAAACTAGAGGAGGTGAGGGAGATGGGGGCTCCCTCATCCTATTTAACAGGGCTATTACACATTCTCAGTTTTGCCCCTGGATACAAATGAGTTGAACCGCTAAGTCCAAGGGCGTTGTTGTCCAACCCGGTGTAATCTTGATCCGACGACCACCGCGCCTTCTCACCGGTAGCTTCGCTTCGACGCGAACTCCCCGATGCTGCCACGTGCCGTCCGTCCCTCCTCGGAACCTCCGCCCGGGTTTTGAGGCCCAAACCCGTAAACCGTCCATCCGATGTTTTGAGACCCAAACCATCAAACCGTCCGCGGGTAGCGTACTCCATACGCGTCCCCCGCCATCCGACGCGTGTCACCGCCGTCCTCGACCGGCTGGCCCGCCAAGTCCTCCTGAGCCTCACTCGACTCGCGCGTCCGCCGTCTTGACCCGGTCAACACCGTCACTCCATGTCTTCTTGCACTTGTCGATGTCCCAAGTGTCAGCCACTGCGGCTAGTCACCCGGCCTCTGGGTCCCTCGGTCCAAGCCTCACGTCCGTCCTTCACCGCTCCCGGTCTGTTGGCACGGCACGTCCTCCTTGACCTTCACCTCACCGTCGACCACCGCATCCGAGCTCCACACCTGCACAACACAAGGCAAAAGACATGTCGCACACATAGCTTTCGCCATGGTAGGGTTAGTCACCACTCAACCCACTTCATAGATCACATTGATAATCACTCATCACAAAACGAACACACAAGGGTACTTGTCAACCTTGTGTTCGCAAATTCCAATAGAGATAATGCTTCCACCCCACCAAGCCAAAATTCTGTTGGATCTAATGCTTCCACACCGGATTCCCCACCAAGTGAAAATTCCGTTGGACCTAATGCTTCCACATCAGATTCCACACCTAGTGAGTGCTTCACCTTCCTTTTGACAGCGAGCATGTTTTTCATTCCGAGCCGATTGGACACACCTGGAGTTGACCATTGTCTTTCACTAGATCTTGGTAATTCCTCAGAAGACATCCTAACTTCTCTACAGAACTCTTTACAGCTCTCTAGAGACCATTCTCCTGAGAGCTCACGAGATGAGATCTCATGTGCCTATCTCAGCTCCCTAAAACTAAATGGAGAGCTGCACGGTCTGACACAGATTATATCATTGGTGGGTGGCCTCAAAGAGCTCTGCCTTTCATCGACCAATGGTCTGACACTTGACGAGGTATCAAACCTGACAAAACTGGAAGCCTTGGAGTACCTCAAATTGGTTAATATCAGCCTTGGAGTCATCACAAGTCATGATTTCAAAAACCTGCGACGCCTATGCCTTGTGGAATGTTAAGGCCTCCCCATAATTGAAAATTGAGCTTTGAGTAATCTTCTCTCACTTCGAATTCTCAATAAAGATCTAAAAGGCCTATCCAACATCGAAATAGAAAATCTCACAAGACTCCAAGAAGTCGGTCTTCATTCTGATGCCATGCGGAAAACAAAAACGAATTGGGAAGATGCAGCTAAGAAGCATCCAAGAAGGCCAAGGCTTTTGTTCTTTAAGATGGTTGACTCTGCTGAAAGACCACCTGATGCGGGATCATCATCTGTCATGCCGGAGGAACAACAAATCCGTACTGATGTTCAATCGATGGTAGAGGTGGAAGATGTGCTCACTGCTCAAGAAAACAGGGATGACATCTCTTCAGATTCTCAAAATCCTAATACAAGGGCTGCTGATGTTCATGGAAAGATGAAACAACTCGGTCATTACACTGCTGATAAAGATGTAGAAGGTCAAAATGAGAAGAGCCATAACGGCCTTACAGCCAAGCAGACGAAGAAGAAAAGCGAGGGCTGGCCATTAAAGATGTGGCGGAAGATGGCTGTGGCTCTAAGAAAATCCACTGTTACTGCAGCTGTAGATAATTCCCATGCGAAAGGAAAAGGGTGAGTTTAATTTCCTTTCAGTTTTTGCTTTAATAATAACACTATTACTAGAACTAATCCATCGGCACATGCTACAATCAAGACATAAGTATTAAAGTTCTAGCAAAGTTTAGTTTCATTCGTTCTGTTCAGTTTCTAACAAAATACTTACATAACTACAATACAATGTGACTTCTATCCGATTGTGACAAACATAAAAGTAACCCATAATTCGTTTCTCATCTATATTCCCTGTTTCCCTATTTGTATCGCATATATGTGTGCCTTTAAGATGTGGTCAGATGAAATCTTAACTGCAGTTACTATTAAAACACGATTTCTAGATATACCGTATATCTAGATATACATATACATACCTCTTTGGTTCTAGACGTGGTTCGAAAGCCATCTGCCCTTACAATCTCCCAGCAGTTAGTAAGGTGAACTGCCCCTGCAATTGTTGTAATTTCCAGGGGCAAACAGTATTCCCAATCACCTCTAAAAATAGGGGTATTTCTTGATCTGGACCATTAGGTCGACAGCGATTTTCGAACCATTTCCTAAAAGAGAATGGTTTCCATTACTTCACTCCTTAAAAATCGATTTACATGGTCGGTTGGTATATATTAGAGACCACATCTAGAAGTACTAGCTGCACCAATAGATTCAAAACTTTTGTAAGTAGAACATGGCAATATACCAAAAATATATAGTTCAGGTGCCAAAACTTTTTTACCCATGTGTCACTACATCTTAAATCTGGATAGTATGTTTTAATTTTTTGTCTTGTTGTATGCTTTTGTTTTTTATTTCATATTTCAAATTAGAACTCAAACAAAATGGTGGCTCTTGTCATGGCTCATGTCTCATGTCTCATGATGTCATAAATCTAGATTTTGATTTTCAAATTTGATCTTATTACTTTTTTACAATTTTTTTTATCGAAGATAAGTTAAACTCTTGGGCTAATAACTTTTATTCTCCTTTTGTATTTTTGGAAAATAGAGATTTGAGGCCATAGATTGCACACTTACGGCAGCATAAATAGCCTTGCACCATGGCACTGAAGATTGGCGGTAGAGTATTAAGTGAGTGGGGGGCCAGTGGTGCTAATTGAAGAGAGTTGATATTAAAACAAGTAATTAAAGTTTTCGCCAAGATAATCTGAAATACCAGGAGACCATAGTCATATTTTGTCTATGCTAACCACCTCTGATGCTTAAGATGTTCAATTTTCTTATCAAAGACTACACATGCAATGTATTTTTTTTATTAAGTTATAGTGCATACTTAAGACACTCTGAATGAAAATATACTATCATCACAGATATGACATAGTATTTCTTGAGTTTATCTTTTCTTTTGTAGAGCATCTCACGAGCAGTGATGTGGAGACTCCATAGTAAGATGGCAGTGATGCAACCTAAAGTTCCTATTCACAAACCCTATTTGGTTAATGCATCTAATTTGAAATTGGGCTCTTGCCTATAAAACTCTAAAAAGAAAGGTGTCTAAGTTGCCCTTGGTTTGTTATAACAATAAGGCGTCTAAGGCAAATTTACAGTTATCATGGACCTTTACCATTAACCTGTACTGTAACAGTTATAATTTGCTAATTAAGGTATCTCAGTCCGAACGTTGAGACCTGATACAGTGATATCCATTTAAACTCTGCAGTGTACACCAAAGTTTTGGAGAGGATCCAGTGAAGCAATAATGTTTCTGGTTCGACTGCCACTCGTTGCTGTGCCACCTCGTTTCAGAGCAACAGTGTCCCTGCTGCTACTGCTGCTGCGAAGACTATGTTGCTCTCTTTGCTCCTTTTCAGTTTCATCAGAGCCTTGTCGTCGATTCAGCATTTTGGTTGTTTGTACAAGACAATGATGTTCTTGATTGGCTGCTGCTTGCTGTAGTCGTACCGTGTTCTGGACCAAAGCGGCACGGACGGCACGGGGTCTTTCATGGACTGCCCGTGGCCCGTGGCCTTAACATAACCACGGAGCAACGACGATGACTCTAAGATTTTTCAACATTCCCTCAAAAAAAAAACTAAGATTTTTCAACACGTGTCAAGAAGCTTGTTTATTGAGGATGAACTGGACACGAGTATTGGTGTCCGCTCTGTATCGCTACATCTCCGGAATTCTTCGCCGAACATCCTGCACTCCCTAGAGAGAGTTCGTTTGGCTATCTCAGCTCCCTGAAACTACACTGTGCACTGATGGTGATGGGACTGACCCAGTTTGCAGCCTCGCTTTGTGGTCTTACTGAGTTGTGCCTTTCATCGACTAACGATCTGATGGGCAATGATATCTCAAACCTGCGCAAGTTGATCCACTTGGAGTACCTAAAACTGGTTAAAGTCAGCCTCGGAGGCTTTATCATCAAAAGACGTGATTTTCCACGACTGCTACGCCTAAGCCTTGTGCAGTGTCCAACCCTGGCTACAATTGAAGAAGGAGCTTTAAGGAATCTCGTTTCACTTCAGCTTCTCAACGAAGAACTAGGTGGCTTATCTGGCATTGAAATCAGAAGGTATGAACACCTCCAGGAAGTTGCTCTTGATTCTGACATCAATGAAGAAGCTAAAAGCCTAAAATGCACTGGGAAGATGCAGCTAAGAACCATCCAAAGAGGCCGAGGGTTTTATTTCTTGAAAGAGTTGATCCGGGTGAAACAGGGTCCATGGTGAAATATGTTGCACCCAAGAGACCAGCACCTGAGACCGGATACTCCGCCATGCAGGAGGAAAGACTGGTCCCTGATGCGGTTCAACAGATTTCAGTTGAAGAACATTGTTCTGCTCTGAAGGATGCAAGTGTTGCAGTCCCCGCTATGGCTTCAAGTAATCTTCCCAGTGCAATGAACAATATGATAGAATCTTCAAGTATGGTGTCCTGCCTTGTCAAAAAAAAGAAAAAGAAGGGTGGTGTCCTGACTCCTGACTCTGTCAGGTGACATTATTCTGGTTAGTTTTTCTGTACCCCCTGCATGTTCTTATGGTTCTGTTTCTGTGCCAACCTAATTGCGCTTCCAATTGCAAAAATATCTATGACATGACAGCGTGAACAGTCCATAGTTTGCAATGACAAACTAAAGTTGCCATTTGACATTTTGACAATACCACACTTGCCTTTGGGATCACTTTAGGTCTTTTGTACACTTTTTTTTTATGTAACTTGGTCCAAAATCTTCTTGGTGTTCCCTACCCCAATACGTTCTATAGTGACCTATTACAGTTCTGAACTTTATTTTTCTGAGCAATTGAAATTAATTTTCTAAAATAATGCTAATTAACAACGTAACAGGAAGACACAGACCAAGCATAACACAATTGGCATAATTATTTATTGCTTATTAGTAAGGACCTTCTTTACTAATCAATCTGTAATTGTTGCAATTGTCTCGACTGGAAGTACTTTTATCCGAATTTGAGATCTTATATCCATTTTGATTGTGTGCAGCATACAACAAACCACCACGTATCAAAAAACTTCTAGTGAAACAGAGTTTGTGGGGCGCCATTCATTGCTGAACTTCCACGCTACAACAAGTGCTACCTCGGTTCAGAATAGTAGCGGTCTAGCTTACTTCTGCAGAGGCTGTTTTGCTTCTTTGTGCCGTTTCATTTATGTAATGAGGTTTGTTGTGCTGCATTATGTACCTTTCCAAATAGAAGTGCCTTAGAGTATGGCAGCGACCCGATCAGATTTATCTTCTACGTTGTCGAGGATTCGATTTCTGACGTTTAATCTTCTACAACTGTCATTACAGCGACCCCATCAGGTCCAGATTTATCTTCTACGTTGTCGATGATCGTTTATTCCTTCGGCTGCTCTTGCCGTTCTTGTACAGTGTTCTGCTACCTAATATGATAATGATATGTTGAGGACGTCTGCCCGTCCGGACGGACCTCGACCTACCCACGCCTACCATCCAGCATGCGTGTCTTGGAAAATATTAGCCACCGCTCCTCTCTCGTCCGCATGCATGCCTTAGAAAACATCAGCCACCACTCCTCTCTCTCTCTCGTGCCTCCCTGCCTCCGCTCTCTCTCGTGTGCCTCCAGTGCTACTCCCTCCACGTCTCTCTCTCTATACGGTGTGTGCGAGCGTCTTGGCGCGGTGGCACAGCGGCCCTGGCACGGCGGAAGCCCGAGCAGCCCTCGACACGGCGGCGCAACGACGTCGATGGCCCCAGTCACGGGCGGACCAGCGCGGCAGGCCCAGCACGACTGGCTCCACGGCAGATCTAGCTCCCTCTCCTAGTCGTGCAGGCGCTGCCTCGCCTTGCCGCGTCGCGCACCCGCCGCCGCCGGCCCGCTGCCTACAAGCGTTGCCGGGCCGCTGCCTCCGGTGAACTCCACACACCGACGAGCCTCTATTCTCCCAAGCGGCAAGGAGATGTTGCGCTACGCTAAAAATATATGTTGCAAGCGTATGTTTTAAGTGTTTCAGATGTTTCAGAGGTATGTTGTACGTGCTTCATACGGATGTTGCAAAGTAGATCAGGATGTTGCATATGTTGCAAGTGTTTTAGATGAATGTTGCAAGCGTTTGTTCAAAATGTTTTATCTATTTCAGACATATGTTGCAAGCGTTTTGATCTGGATGTTTATATGTTTCGCACATATGTTGCAAGAGTATGTTCCAAATATTTCTTTTATGTTGTAGCAAGTGTTTTCATGTTGCAAGTTGAAAGTGTTTTATTTGGATGTTGCATATGTTTCGGTGGTTGTACACGTATGCAAGTGTATGTTCCAAATGTTTGAGCTATTTCGGACATATATTGCAAGTGTTTATGTTGCAGTGTCTATACACATAGGTTGCAAGCTTATGTTTCCAATGTTTCACCTGTTTTATACGTATTTTTTTAGAAAATGCTTCATGTTGGCATGTTGCAAGTGTTTTCGTTAGCACTCGAGGGAAGCGCGCAGGCGGAGAAGGTCCCCGCATGCAGGGGCGGTCCCCACATCCATGCACAGTAGCAGGCATGGGCGCGCAGCAGCGCACGCGCTCAGCAGCAGGACGCGAGTAGCATGCGGAGTATGTGGGCAAGCGTCTGGATGCGAGTAGCAGAGAGAGAGGGGGGGGGGGGGGGAGCAGTAGGCGCACGCGAGCACCGTGCATCAGAGCAGCTGGCGCAGACGCGAGCACCATGCATGCAAAGTATTCGAGCCGATGCATGCGAAGTACGCGAGCCGATGCATGCGAAAGAGACGCGGACATCCAGACGGGTGCTAACGCCCTACCTAATGAACAAACAAAATTTGCGTGCGAAGCAAATTTGAGAGGAAAAAAAAACATGCGCCCGCCTCTGATGCATGCGCCTAGCTGAAAAAAAAGGCGCAGGTTTTTTTTCCCTCTCAAATTTGCTTCGCCGTTTTTTTTTCTAGGGGCAAAAACATCTTTTTAACAGCCAGTTAACACCGTTAGCTAACGGATTTGACGGTAGTGTCAAATTAGGGATAAAAGTTGAAGTGAGTGTCAAATATGGAACGAAGAACATTTCAGGGCCAAGAAAGGAACGACTCATTTTCCCAGTGTCAAATAAGGAATTCTCTCCAAATATTGGACGCACTGTTGTTCGTTGCCAAATCTTTGTCCGTGCATGACACGGATTGTGTGCGTTAGTCGTTGCTACCAATCATGTATGCCAGATCTGGGGATTGGTTTCCCTTGTCGAATCCTTTCGGATGAGCTGTGTTCATAGTTGTATATTTTGGACCTAGAATAGGCCTATCTATCATCATCAGTGTGGCTTGGGCCACCTAATTTGGCAAAGGCCTGATGATGGGGTTCTCATTTCGTTGGGGTCAGAGGACTGCAACAGTAATGAATACGGCCCGGCCCGCCCATACCGTCATCGAGCACCAATCACACCCGGGGAGCATCGCCGGGCGCCGGTGGATCCCCTGCCCGCCGGCCGGCGCAGATCCTACACAGCAGGAGGCGGAGTCCCTTGCCACCGATCTCCGGTCGGCTGCCATGGTTCATGGGGCCCCCATATTCCGCGCCTTGCCACCCTCGGTTGGCCGGCTGTGAGTCCTTCGACGCGGTCAAGTCTGGGCGCTGATGGTATCCGGATCTCTCGTCGGCGACGTCGAGGAGGACCTCGTCCAATCCAGCGGCCTAAGCCGTCTCCGAGTAAGTGCCTTGCTGTAAACTAGTCTCGTATTTGTGCAGGTCTTCTTTCGCAATGCCTATGGATCTTATTGTAGCCTCTTACTGCACGTTTGGAATCGGGAGCCGTGGGAAGTGAACTGTTTTTCTGCTAATTTCCTATGAAATTCGTAGGTTCGAAGCAGTAGCAGCTCCTCATGAGTGGTTGTGGGCTTGTAGCGAACTCCTGATACCACCAAGAATTACCTGGAGAAATGGAGATTTTTGCTCTTTACCTAGAAAACTTAGAACACTGTATGAACAAGAACAAAGAGTTTTTTTTTCTTATTTTTTCTGAAAGTTTTATGCAGAAAAGGCAGCAATAGTAACATTACTGTGCCCCAAATTTATAGGAAAACAAATAGCATTCACTACTGGATTCAAGCGCTTTGCCGAGGGCAGCACTCGGCAAAGCGCCTCCGGTAAAAAATCCGTCGGCAAAGAATTCTTTGTCGAGCGCCTTTTATCGGGCACTCGGCAAAGTCTTTGCCGAGTGCAATCTCGGCACTCGGCAAACAAAAGTGACCGTCACGGCACCGGTTCCGTTATCACATGCTTTGCCGAGTGTCATGTCAGAGGCGCTCGGCAAAGATTTTTTAATTTTTTTTCAAAATTTCTTTGCCGAGTGCCCTACCGGGGAGGCACTCGGCAAAGATTTTTTTTAATAATTTCTTTGCCGAGTGCCCTGCCAGGTCGGCGCTCGGCAAATATTTTTTATTTTTTTCGTAATTTCTTTGCCGAGTGCCCTGGCCCTAGCACTCGGCAAAGCTGGGAATTCTGCAATGAGCATGAAGGGGTTTCGCCGCCGAGTCCATCATGTACTTGAACGCATCTACGGCTGCCTGCATCTCCGCCTCCTCACGTCCTTCAGCAAACTGTGCTTGGTGAACGTCATCTACCATGTCTGCTACCCCGGCATTAGCATCGAAAGCCTCGACGCGTGGTCTCACCACCTCCTCTCTCATACGATCGGCTTCACCATGGTGGACCCACCGGGTGTAGTTCGGCGTAAACCCATTCTTGTGCAGATGTATACCCATGACTTCCTGGTTTTGCATTCTCCTGTTACCACACTTGTTGCAGGGACACAAAGTCATTTTCGGGTATCTAGTGGCCTTGCCAAATGCACGCTTCAAGAAACGATCGGTCTTGTTCATCCATTCAATGCTGACATCACCCTGACTTGTCCGGCCCGTGTACATCCACTGACGGTCCTCCATCCTCTAGCATATATAACATCTCCACAGGTGACCATCAATTACATCTACGCGGTGTCCCTACTCTCTAATAGGTGAGGATAGGTCCTAATCCCACCCGCGGATGCGTAGATGAGGTTAGTTTCCATGCTCCGCTCCTATTCGAGACAGAATTTCGGCAGCACCTCCCCGCTGTTCTCCCGATACACGTCCTGCAAGGGAGAGTGTGTATCCAAAGAACGACAGGGGGTAATGCCGAAACACCATCTCGGACCGGAGCGGACCATGAAAACTAACCCATCTACGCATCCGCGGGCTATCCAAAAAACGTGGACAATCTAAAACAGATACGGTCGTAGATATACAAAGATCTGCATACCTCCAACCGTATCTCTTTCAGACGGGAGACACCTAACTAGGTTACGCGACCAAAGACCACATACGGATAGAGGGGTTATACCTAGGGTGCCGGTGAGGTCAGGGTAGCGGGGCAGTGGAGAGTCGATGCAGTGGTGAGTCGGCGCGGTGCAGGAAGACCTGCAGCGCCGACGAAGACGATCGGGGTCGCCGAGTCCCTCCCACAGATCCTCCTGCAAAAAAGGGCAAAAATGGTTAGTGTCGACTCAAAATTTTGACAGCACCTCCCCTGCACGGGGAGGTTCCCAAAACCTGCAAAAAAACATGGCACAAAGGCCAACAACCACATATATACCAAACATGGGCACGAAGGCCAACAACCACCAATATATCAAGAGGAGCCATGTACTTTAGTTCTCTTTCCATGCAGATGAAAGTATTGAAGTAGTACAACAACAATTACTACTAACCCTACAACTACTACTAACAACTACTTAACTACTAACAGTACTAATACTAAGAACTACTTAACTATTAACAACTACTACTACTAACCACTACTACTTACTAACTACTACTATTTACTAACTACTACTACTACTAACCCTACAACTAACACTACTAACCACTACTACTTACTAACTACTACTATTTACTAACTACTACTACTACTAACCCTACAACTAACACTACTAACTACTACAACTAACACTACAACTAACACTACTAACTACTACTACTAACACTACAACTAACTACTACTAACTACTACTACTACTAACCCTACAAGGGTAGGGCTTACCTTGGCGGCAAGAACGGCAAGAGCGAGGGCCGGCGACGACGGCGGGGATGACCGCAGCAGCGCGAGGATCAACGGGCGATCGGAACGGCGCGAGGATCGACGGGCGGTCAGGTCGGCACCTTCCTCTTCTTCCTCCTCCCCCTTCTCTTTCTTCCTCTTCTTCCTCCTCCCCCTTCTCTTTCTTCCTCTTCCTCCTCCCCCTTCTCTTTCTTCCTCTTGCTCCTCTCCTTCTCCCTCTGCTGGCCGGCCGCAGGGCACGGCGGGGCCGGTGGACCTCGGGGCCGGCGGGGGAGCTCGGGGTCGGCCGGGCAGCTGTCCCCGGGGAGCTCAGAGCTCGGGGCACCGGCGAGCTCGGGGCGGCGGCCGTGGACCCGGGGCGCGGGCGCGGGGCCACCGGGCGGGGGCGCTGGGCCGCTAGGGCCGGGCGGGAGCGCCGGCCAGGCGCCGGGCCGAGCGCCGCCGGGACGGGGGCGGGGGGCGCGGGACGGGGGCGCCGGTGCGGGACGGGGGCGCCGAGGCGGGCCCGGCAGGAGCTCGCCAGAGGGGGACGACGGCGGGGGCGGCGGCGGCGCGGCAGGGACGCGGGGGCGGGTGGGAGAGGAGTGAGGAGGGGGTGGGGTTGGGCCGGCCCGTTATGGGCCTTTTGGTTAAAAGGTTTGCCGAGTGCCGGGCCCAGCGGCACTCGGCAAAGGGTTTCTTATTTTTTAAAAAAAAATTCTTTGCCGAGTGCCCTGTGACCTGGCGCTCGGCAAAGGCTTCTTTGCCGAGTGCCAAGGTTGGCGCTCGGCAAATTATTATTATTTTTTTGTTTTTTTTGCCCCATTTTTTTTCTGGGGCCTTGCTACAGTAATTAAAACTACATTTCAAAATTTGGGACACTTTTGAGTTTTTTTACTATATTTCCTTAATTATTTTTGTTTCGTTGAATTTTTTCGACTATTTCAAATTTGAACTGCATGTACATGAAATAATGGAATTTGGTCATTTAAAAAATGGTATTCATGATGTTTGGCGTATGTTGAGGCCGTATCCAGGAACTCGCATGAACTTACGAGCATCTTGTTGTCGTAACATGACGATGTACTTGCGGGAAAAGTGTATTTAAATTATATAAAATCCAAACAAAGTCAAAAAATCACGAAACTTGTCGAGGTGTCTTGTTATCGCATGTGGAGGCCATGGTAAAAAATTGAGAAAGTTTGAAGCAAGTTGTGACGTCGGATGCCTAAAAGCCAGACATCTTGGAGATGGGTTTTGGAAAGTGGATGGAAGGAAGAGGCGGGAGTGAATACTGATCCCTGGTGATGATTAGTCTCTGACTCTGTTAGCTACAATTTACTATTCTTTTGTGTTCTCTGATGCTGCGCTTACTATTATATGATCCAGGGACTGGCAATAATGTTGTTGATGGCAGGCTGCAAGTCCGCTCGCGCCTGCGCCGCCAAACGTGCTGCATTTGCCAATTGCCGGAGCACAGAGGTAAGAAAAAGATACATACAAGCCACAAAATATATCACTTGAGAAGATCATTAGTTGAGCCTTCAGATACTCACCACGAAGCAGCGAAATGTTGTCAGTTGCGTGGCCATCGAATCTGACCGCGTTGGTGTCTTGGAGGTCGTGGCGGTGCTCGTACGCTTCCAAAATTAGCTGCAGCACCAACGTCTACACGCGACAGCGAATGTAAGAAAAAATGTTGTCACCTCTGGCGATATGACGATCATGGTAGCAGTCAGATCAGATGATAGACTCACCATCTGGTCCCAGTTGAGCTGCTGCAATGGGCACTCAATGCCACCGATCTCGACCTTAACGGGGTCCAAGACGGAGTTCACGTAGATGGTGCCGCCACCCGCTGTGTACACGTACACCTTGTCGCCGGGGCCGCAGGTCCTCTCGTGCTTGGTCGTCGCCTCCCACATAGGATCGTTCATGCCGTCGCCAAGAATCTGATCCCGTAAAACAGAGCATTCAAAACAAGCACGGCAAGAGTTCGTGAAATGTTCCCCTCAAGAATGGAAACTTACTGTACGCAGCTCGTCAGGTTTGACTATTAGCATCCTTAGGAATTCCTGAAGAATCCGAGTCCCAAGGGAGGGAGGTGTGAGACCCCACTAGTGGGCCAAGACTTAGTACCACCTTGGAACCAGAGGAAGGGTTGAACCAACTTAAAAGCTTGAGCTCTGGGAGGCTATTAACTCTGGTTCGAATCTTTTGCGCGAAGCGAGGATGAAAGCGTAAAAGAGTTAATTAGCAGGTGTGGTCTATTCAACATGTAGAGTGGATCTTAGCCGTTTTCCTGGGTTGGGGCGTTACAAATAGTATCAGAGCCAACTCTCACGGTTTCACAGACATATGGCTCGGGAGCTCGGACAGGTTGCGCATGGCTCTGCAAGAGCATGGCACTTGGGCCGGGGAGTGGGCCCGGGAGCTGGGAATATGGACGTGGCCAAGAGAGTCGATCCTGGACATTTATTCCGTTTGGGTAGGTTAGTTCGACCATCGACGAGGACGTCGAGTCCTTAAGGGTGGGTGTATATGAGACCCCACTAGTGGGCCGAGACTTAGTACCACCTCGGAACCAGAGGAAGGGTTGAACCAACTTAAAAGCTTGAGCTCTGGGAGGCTATTAACTCTGGTTCGAATCTTTTGCGCGAAGCGAGGACGAAAGCGTAAAAGAGTTAATTAGCAGGTATGGTCCATTCAACGTGTAGAATGGATCTTAGCCGTTTTACTGGTCTGGAGAGGAGGGCAGCGCGTCTCCAGCTCGATGAGGTTGTCGCGGTGCATGTACGCCTCCAGAATTAGCAGCCGCACCAACTTCTGCACGAGACAGCAGATGTAATGTAAGGAAAAAACACTCTCCTCGGACGTTCTGATGAACAGCTCAAGAAGACATATGATGGATCCATTCACCGTCTGGTCCGTGTTCAGCTGCTCCAAGGGGCACTCAGTGCCGCCGATTTCGACCTTAACGAGGTTGAAGACGGAGTTCACGTAGATAGTGCTGCCCGCCGAGCTGTAGGCGTACACCTTTTTGCCAGGGTTGCAGGTCTTGGCGTGCTTGGTCATCGCCTCCCACACACGGTCGGTCATGCCGCCCAGAATCTGGTCACACAAAACAGAGCAGTCAAAACCAGCACAGAACGGCGAGTGTTGGTGAAGTTTTTCCCTCACTTACCGCTCGCAGCTCGTCAGGCTTGACCATTAGCATCCTTACAAAATCCTGAACGGTCTCGATATTGTTAATCTTCAGCTTACTGTGGAACGCGCCTTCCTTGCTGATGTTCTTCAGTTTCCACACTGGGTCAGCAAGCACGGCGCTTATCTTTGACAACGAAGGCTTCGGTGATGGCCTCAACGATCCTGGCACGACGCGCGCCCCGACGCGGAACTTGCGGGAGCTGACCCAGGACCTGTCTGTGAACTGGAGCTCACCCACCGTTGCGTGCCCGTTCTACATCGTGAGTCTGACATCGCCGGTGAGCAGAGGGCGTATGTCACCTTTGCGCTTCCTCAGGATGGCTTTCTCGAAGTCTTCTGCAGTCCAGTCCTCGCGGTGGTGGTACCCTTGAAAGTCCCCTACAAGCGGTACAAGCTCGATGCTCAGCGGCGACGGGAGCGCTGACGCCGAGTCGTTGTCCGGATCCACTAGGATGACCTTCAGCAGTTTCCCGTTGTCGTCCTCGATCTTTGAGCCGGTGTAGATGGAGAGCCGTGGTGAGCTCTGGAACGCCAGCTTCCACCTAGGCACTTGCCCACGTTCAATCGACATAGGCACTTGCCCACGTTCATTTGAGGAATCTTCTTCTCCCTGTTGGTTCCAATCTTCGTCAACTGGATCGACCCTTTTCACCTGCTCCAATCTTGGGTAACATGGATGCTTTCTAATTGCATCCTTGAACGCAGACTCTGCAGCTATCCTGTCAGATTCCTCAGCATCAGTGGCTAACCCAATGCTTCCAGCAACTTTCTGGAGGCCTAGCAGGTGGCTGATGCCCACAAGCATATTGCTGTACTGCTCCCCTTTGTGGGCGTTGAACACTAGCTTGAGCTTCCGAAGATTGGGCCAGGATTCACTACAGGACTGAAAGTCTCATCATAATCAATACCAGGCCGCTGTGTGAATCCCCGCAGAACCCAACGAGCCTTATAGCGATTTAAGTGAACCATCAGCAAGAAGTTTGTGGTGATAGATCCATTTACTGGTGACCAGATTTACATTGGGAGGTCGGGGAACAAGGCACCATGTGTCATTGGCGATTAGTGCATCAAACTCAGCTTGCATATCGGAGCACCAATTACACTACTACACAAACTTTAATGGAGGCGGGCGTTTTTTATTTTCCGCAACGGGCAAAGCCGTCCGCCGCGGCCTAGAGGCCACGGTAAATCGTGGCTTAACCGTGGCGGGCGGCTTTGCCCGCCGCGGTTAACCGATTTACCGCGGCAGGCGGTGTAACGTGCCCGCCGCGGTAAATATACTTTTACCACGGCGGTCACGTTGAACCGTCCGCCGCGGTAAATTATTTTACCGCGGCGGACACCTTTCGTGGCCCGCCGCGGTTATGTTCGTTAGCCGTGGCGGGCATTATTATTTGCCCGCCTCGGTAAATTATTTCCTAAATTAAAAAAATACAGCAGGCATATAATTAAATTCAAATTCAAATTCAAATTCAAATCACATACAGATTTCACAGATTAAACTTAAAAAGTATGCAGGCATTACACATGAGATAATATACATATATATGCATTCACTTAGTCGTTCTTGTCATCTTTAATTCATTACATTTACATATTAAAGTCGTTATACATGCCCTAAGGAGTAATCTTGTGGACGCATCATCATGGGCCATTTCCTCAGCCTCTCGTACTCCGGTAAAATTGCTAGCTGGCTGTTCTCATTGAAGAACGTCCTCCCTTCAAGCACGCATTTGTCTAAGACAAACTTACATATGTCCGTCTTTGTCTACTTGAAGGAGTGTTGGGTGCTCTGCACGTCTCTCCACCAGTTCAATCCATTCTTGAGCACCCTCCAACTGCTGCTGTACTGCTTGCACTCCCTCAGGTACTCACAGACATAGAAGCCACAGGTTTGTGATCCTACCGGTTGTTTGGCATACTGCATGATCGATACACAAGCATTAGAATACAGGCATTAGAACGCTTATGAACAGAAAGCACAATTAAACCTTTCAAATACTTACCGGAAAGTTGCGTCTGATTTTGATGCGGTTCTTATGCTTAGCCTTAAAATTCTCTGTTCTTCGATCATAGCATTCAAGATCCTTCACGTACTCCTTATAAGCGCTATACGAAATGTACTAGTATTAGGCAGGGCATTAGAACGTATATGAGAAGACAGTTCAGTCACTTACACTCTGAGGCAATCTTCAAAGGCCTTGTACCCTTTTAAGTTTGGCATTCTCAACGAATCAAATACGCAGGCCCTGCCATCCTGAGGGTAGATGATAAATACAACCCAGTGACCCTCGAGGCCTTGGCTGCGCCATTGAAACAAAATACAGGTTACGATGAGAAATAATAATACTAGCTAGCTAACCACTTATCTCTACAGGCATGTCTTCGACTTACCCAAAGTGGTAGGCAGCTACGATACACCCATTTCTCCTGATCTTCTTCATTGCTCCTAGTATGTACCTTGAAATGTTCAACTTCTCATTGTCCATCAGTTTCTTCCTGTGCGCCTCTCTCTGTCGCTTGGTCAAGTCTTTCATGGTTGGATGATTGTCATCTAGGTGGTAACCAATGATGACTCTTTGAGCAATATGCATTGGAGATAGATAGATAACATCAAGTTTTAGTTCCTTGGATATATAGGCCATCAACCTGCAAGGACAAGCCATCATGGCATATATAAGTAGTCTTGACCGATTCAAAGGCAGGTGATATGTGAAACTCGCAATTCATCACTTACATAGAGAACAAGGTGACTTGGGCGATGTCAAGGTCTTATTCCCGTAGTAGTCTGTACATGTCGTGGAAGTCCACGGGGAGTTCTACATCGTTGCCGAGCAAGTGGAAGTACTCCGCCACAACCTTGACTAGAAAACCATGTAGGCCAGCTTTTGCCGCTTCCATGTACCAGAGATGAAACCTCCTTGTCTCCCACCTTTCCTCGTTGACGAGCTGGGCCTTGGTTATCATGAACTTCCCATGCTCGTAATGGCCGGGGCAGTCATCCGATTCAGGAAATAGATGGAAAGGTGATCTCGGCTTGGGATAGAAATGTTAGTACCATATTATGGCAAAGAAAAGTTATTAGCAAATTATGCTCGCCGCTACCATACCTTTCGAACTCAAGTGAGTATGTGAGATGCCATTGGTCGCCTTTAGTCTTCGCCGGCGGTGGAGGACAGTGGCTTGTGCTCGCAATGGCAGCAGGCGGTGTCTTTGCCCCCGGTTCCTCCGTGCCTCCCGGTCCTTTGCTTGTGCCCTTAGACGGACTATCGGGAGGTGGAGGTGGACTTGTTGTTGGAGGAGGAGAACGAGGGTGAGGGCTTGTGCCTCGGGGTGACTTCCTTCCCTTGTCATCCCCGCCATTGCCTTCGTCATCGCCGTCGCCGTGATCCGGATCATCGGGGGGACAAGATCCAGCAACGGATGGTTGTGATGCTGGTGTCACCATCGGCGTAGAAGTCGGCGTCGAGAGAATGATCTCTATGTCGTCCTTGTTCCACAGGACTTCGGAACCAATGGCAGCTCCAAGGATCGTTACCCCTTGTGCAGTTGGATATTCCATTTTAAATTCTTCGTATTGGGTCGCATACCATGTAAGTATCACGGCAGCATAGTTGGCAGGGATCTGGTCTTGGTTGAAATCTTTGATATCTTCTTTTGGGTGCATGTAACCCTCACCCACGGTCGACTTTTTCGCCCTGCCGAACGGGATGTTGAGGTGGACGCGCATGGGTTGCCGAATGTCGTCGACGGGGTGCCTTGGGCGATCCTCGATCATCGGCAGTGGCTGCCCTTGTGTTTGCCCTTGTGGAACTTGAGGCACGGCCACGCCAGCCTGGCGAAGCATCTATGACCTCATCGACACCATATCTGGGTCATTGCTCGTGAAGGCTTCTTTTATGGACCGACTGATCATTTTGGCCACGCCTTGATCATAGCCCTTCTGAAAGATGCCCTCCTTGTACCTCTGCCTTGACCGGTATGTGGCAGCGTCGGATTGCCATGACTCCACTGAGTTCTAGCTCATCTTCGACGACATGCCATGGACGCGGCCACGGTGCTCGGGGGTTCCCAGCGCCCGGGTCAGCAAGTGCTGGCCCCTGCGAACCTCGAAGCTGTCCTTGGATTTAGCGGCCTCGATGAGAGCCCACTCCACCTCCTCGAACTTGGGCTCATTGAACTTGCTCGCGCCCTCCTTGAGCTTCTTCGGCTTGCGGGCATAAATGAAGTCCTTAGCCCTCAAGTCTACACCATCGTATGGATCGGGAAGCCCGGCGGCAGCTCTAGCCCTTTCTTCCTCCCGCCACTGGGGCCTCTTACCAGCAAACCTAGTCATGCCCAAGTGGTGGGGGTGCAGGTTCTTCTTCGTGAGTGCGCTGAACTTGGTGCTCTTTGCCTTTGCTTCTTCTGTTGTTCTTTGTTTGCAGAACTCTTCCCAGTGATGTTCCTTCACCATAGTGTATTTGACACAGGGTGACTTGCCTAGCTTCAAGTAGTACCTGGTCAGCATGGACTTGAAGTTTCTAAAGGCTCTTCCTGCCACGTGCATGACCCACTCCCTGCACTTGTCCAGATCGGCGTCCTCGGGATAATGGAAGCTCCTCGTCACCTCACCCCAGATATGTGTCTTGTAGTCGACCGGGACATTGTTCCACTCCTCCCAAGTGATCTCCACCTTGTCCTTAACTATACATGCCACCTGGTTGCTGAACTTGGCATGGACCGTGGGTGGCGACAACGGGTTTCCCTCTAGTCCCACCTCATGGACCACATGGACTTCACCGTGGATTTCCCTCTGGTGCCTCCCGTGTTCCCCCCTTCTCAGCTTTGTCCTCTGACCACTAGACTTGCCTGAAGTGGTTGGAGATGGAGCGGGGGGTTCTTTGTCACTGACTTGTTCCTCCTCGAAATTCAATTCTCGAGGCACCACCGGCATCTGTTCAGGGTTTGGAGACCGCACACTTTCAACTTCGTCGTCCCTCGGTTGGTAGGTTAGATCATCTTCATCCTCTGTACGACGTTTCTTTGTTGGCCTCAGGGTCACGGACACTTGGCTCTCGAGGCTAGTTGATGATGATGCACTAGGGGTAGGGTCGCGCCATTCGCTTATCGGTTCCTCCGCCATTGGAAAGCTACAATGAATACATATTTCAGTTGTATAGACACAGTTATAGAGTAGTAAAGTAGAGTAGTACTAGAGTAGTAAAGTAGTAGTAGTTGGCTCAGATTTGCCCCATTGTCATCACATCGCTTTTAAACTGGTTGCTTGTATCTGGTATACAAGCCATCCTAGTTTAGCGGGGGCACTCGATCATCATCGCCGCTGCCTCAGCATAAAAGGGTTCACATCATTGCATATGCCACTGCCTCAGCAATAAGTTTAAAAGTTCATCATTGCATATGCCAAAAAAGGAACCAGTCCCATTAAACAAAAACCTTTCACAAATCAAAACACAGGAGCAGCAGTAGTAGAATAGTAGTATAGGAGGGAGTAGTAGTAGGCAGTAGTAGTAGTATACTACTAGAAAGTAGTAGGCAGTAGTAGTAGTATACTAGTAGTAGTACAGGAGGGAGTAGAGGTAGGCAGTAGTAGTAGTATACTAGTAGTAAAGGAGGGAGTGACCAATTCATCTCAAAATTCTCACAAATTATATCAAATTTGGCAAAATTGCAGCAGAGTGACCAATTCATCTCAAAATTCTCACAAATTTAGCTCAGAATTAGTTTAAAGGCAAGGTGCATCATAGGCAGTGGCATATGCTCAGAATTTTGTCATAAATTTCTTTGGCATCATAGGCAGCAAAAAGAATTGACTTCAAATGCTACGGTTCACCAAAAGCATCATAGATCAGTAGTATAGCAGTTCAAAATTCACCAAGTGTAGTATAGCAGTTCAGTTGAATTCAGAGTAGCAGCAGCAGTAGTAAGACAACAGTGGTAGAGAGAAATAGGTAATACAAGTACCATTTTGCATCAAGTAGTAGGGTACCAGTAAGGGGATAAGTAGTAGCTAGCCATCTCAAAAAACTTTCACAAATCAAAAAATTTGCATCAAGCTATAGAGTGTAGGCAGTAGACAGTAGAGTGTAGGCAGTAGACAGTAGGTAGTGGATTAATGGGCATCATGGCAATTGGCAATGCCAAACTGCCAATGACAAGCAAGAGAGGCAAATGCCAAAAAAGTTCATCATTGCATATGCCAAAAAAGGAACCAGCCCCATTAAACAAAAACCTTTCACAAATCAAAAACAGGAGCAGCAGTAGTAGAATAGTAGTATAGGAGGGAGTAGAGGAGTAGAGGATGAGGGAATAGTAGTAGGCAGTAGTAGTAGTATACTAGTAGTATAGGAGGGAGTAGAGGAGTAGAGGAGGAGGGAGTAGTAGTAGGCAGTACTAGTAGTATACTAGTAGTAGTATACTAGTAGTATTATAGGAGGGAGTAGAGGTAGGCAGTAGTAGTAGTATACTAGTAGTATAGGAGGGAGTAGAGGAGTAGAGGAGGAGGGAGTAGTAGTAGGCAGTATACTAGTAGTGTTCACAGGCAAAAGCTATAGCGTCAACTGCATATAAGCCTTCATGTATCTCCTAAGCATGCAGATTGACAACAATGAAAACTTTCTTAGGTAACAGCTACAACATACATCTTCGACTATCAAAGCACATATCCAAGGAACTATCAAAGCACATATCAAAGCATGTAGTTCAGGTGATTATTCGACTGATCTAGAGGGGGCAAAGCAAAGAGACCAAAAGCAACAAAACTGACCCTAGACATACAGATTCAAATTCAATAAGCCCAGTTTAGGTGATTATTCAACTGAAAAGATTCTAGAGGGGCAAAGCAACAAAACTGATTTTTACTTGACACGATTCATATCTAGTACTGTAGTCGCCTAGAAGATGGCCGTAGTTCCTAGATCATCATGTCATCAAGCAATTAACCCCCCACCCCAATATAATTCACACAAAAGTGATAAAAGTCAGTGGAACCTAGATCATCATGAGCCATCCACGAATAGAAGTGATGAGGATCCCCACCACGGCACCGCCTAGGTCTTAACCATAGATCGCGCCTAGGGAGGAGAATCGATCTACAAATCAGCAAAGGAGAGAGAGGATCACCGTGTGTAACTTGGGGCGGATCGGATTTTGCTGTGCGTGCTCCGAGCAACACGAAACGAGACTCCGAGAGGGGATTGAGCCCAGCGCGGAGGAGCTCGGCGGTCGGAGCAACGGTTCCGGGGACGGGGCCCAGCGTGGAGGAGCTCGGCGGCCGGAGCAATGGTTCCGGGGATGGGGCCCAGCGTGGAGGAGCTCGGCGGCGGCGCGAGACTTCTCAGTGGCCAGCGCTAGGGTTCCGGTGACGGGGCGCCGGAGGAGCACGGGGGCGGGGCGCGGGCAAGGGAGAGGAGGACGGGGGCGTGGACCGGGCACGGGGAGGAGAATGGGGGCGGGGGTCGGTGCGCGGAGGAGCTCAATCGGCGGTGGAGATGGTGGCGGCGGCGTGAGATTTTGGCAGCCCTTCGGGGTAAAACTGAACCGCGCGAAAGACTTAGAATGTTGAGGGTGGGGATGGCTTATATAGGTTGCGATTAACCGCGGCGGGCAACGTAATAGCCCGCCGCGGGAAATGTTTACCGCGGCGGGCGGTTACGTTGCCCGCCGTGGTTAATCTAT
This sequence comes from Miscanthus floridulus, assembly GCF_019320115.1. Classification (NCBI taxonomy): domain Eukaryota; kingdom Viridiplantae; phylum Streptophyta; class Magnoliopsida; order Poales; family Poaceae; genus Miscanthus; species Miscanthus floridulus. Next base: position 116,054,416 of record NC_089589.1, on the reverse strand, counting down.
TAACCGTGGCGGGCTCTGTTATATGCCCGCCGCGGTAAAGATCATCAGTTCAGAATTCATTAGCTATTTTAAGTCTCATGAAGATGAAACTAGTCTATACTAACATAATTCATTAGCTAATTCATTAGCTATATTCATTAGTCTATACTAACATAATGCATTAGAATTCAAAATCGAATACAAATATAAAAATAAATATAATATCAATGATATCCCTCCATATCCGATATATTTGCATCCCTAACAAGTAATACGGACATTCGCACCAACACTCAACAACCACCTATCTATAAGCGCTGAGTGATAAAAAGAACCCTTGGCTTTTTATTACTTGACTTTTGTAGCACACTTAAGAATCTTATCCTCTTTTATAGAGTATGCATATAGAGTATCTGGGATTGTTACATATAGAGTCTCTGGGATACATTATTACATATATGTCTCTGGGATACATATAGAGTCCACTACATTATTACATATATATATATGTCTCTGGGATACATAAATCATTTTGGTGCAGGTGCTTTCACCGTCCTCTTCTCACCATCAGGGTAGGCCCACGGCATCATCCTGTACTTGTTGAATCGGTCCTCGACGGCCTTGATCTTCTTTGGATGATCGGTAAAAAGCTCGAGCTCTGCGTAGTTGTTGTATTGTTCAGGACTCTGCACCCCATCAGCTCCCACAATCCGCTGCTTTTCGGACACAACCACATGCCTTTTTGGATCCTCTGCATATATATAGTAGGCCACTTGTGCGAGATTGGTTGCTAGTACCCACGGGTCATCTTTGTAGCCGATACTTTTGAGGTCCACGGTGGTTAGCCCATAACTGTCCACTGCAACCGCATTCGGTTTCACCCACTGGCAACGGAAGATGGGTTATGCGTAGGTTCTGGTCGTAGTCAAGTTCCCATATTTCTTCGACTTGCCCATAGTATTACCTCCTCTGGCCCGTGTACTCTTCTTCGCCCTCGTATCAAACACCACAGTTCTGTGCCAAGCTCTTCTTGTCCTTGTCTTTCGTGTGGAACCTGTAGCCCTGAACGTCATACCCTTGCCACATGGTGATTTGGCTGGATGGGCCTAACACAAGCCTCTTAACGGTCTCCGTATCTTCATCAGGGCATCCTTCAAGGGGTATGTGTTGCTCTTTGAGCCACTCTATGAAATTGCTCTTGTGATGGTTCTGGACCCATGCCTCCGTGCGTTGTCCATCATTAGCGGCGCGGATCTCTTCTAGGTTCTTTTCAATATATTTCTCCATGCTCACTAATTGATGAAGGATGCTGTAATGAGCTTCTTGCACCATTCGGTTTGCCACATCGGTGCGCACTTTTCGGCCTATGCACCCCATCCCTGAGGTTTTGCCTTCGTGGTGATGGACGGGCAGCCCAATCACCCTCCCATCTCTTATGTACCTCATACACTAGTTCACGGCCTCCTCCGTTGTGTATGCCTCGATCATAGAGCCCTCCGGGTAAGCGCGGTTATGGACGTATCTGTTGAGGGTGGACATGAACCGCTTGTACGTCCACATCTAGTGTAGGTACACGGGGCCTAGTTGATGGATCTGATCAACCATATGCATCATTAGGTGTGGCATAATATCAAAGTAAGATGGTGGAAAGCACATCTCGAGCTGGCAAAGGGTCTCCGCGATGAACTCCTTCAGGGCAGGCAGCTCAGCCTTATCAATGACCTTCTGGGTGATGCGATTAAAGAAGTATGACATCCGTGTGATGACCATCTTCACGTACTCTGGACGGATAGCCCTAATCGCAATTGGTAGGAACACCGTCAGCATGACGTGGCAGTCGTGTGAGTTGTAGCCGATCATTATGAGGTCTTTCATGGAGACCAGGCTCTTGATGTTGGAAGAGAAACCAGTCGGCACCTTGATACCCCTAAGCAACTTAAGAAAAGCCGTCCTCTCGTCTTGCGTTAGGTTGCAGGCCGCACCCGAGATATCGACTTTACCGTTCTGAGGCGGTCCCGGGTGAAGGTCCGGCCTGATGCCTAGATTGACAAGATCCGTTAGTGACTTGATACCATCCTTTGTCTTGCCCTTGATGTCCAGCAGGACACCGATCGTGCTTTCGAAGACATTTTTCTCTAGGTGCATGCAGTCGATGGCATGGGGTGTATTCAGTGTTTTTCAATACGATAGGTACTTGAAGAAAATTGACTTCTTCTTGAAAGGAACGGCGGCGAGGACTTCCTCCATCTGGTCCCGCTTTCGCTTCCTTGTCTGCTTGCTCCCCTCTTTAGGCGGCTTCTTCTTCTTTCCAAACTCCACCTGATCCATGTCCTTGACCATCTCATACACCTTTGTCCCCCAACTAGTCTGCGTCGGTTGATCACGCTGCGGCTCGTCCTGATTGTCAAAGTATTTGTTCATAATACTTCTTCTATACCTGTGATTTTTTGCGAGGAACCGTCTGTGCCTCATGTACACCATCTTATTGGATCCCTTAAGGTAAGTGTAGCAGGTCCCGTCGATGCAAATTACGCAGCCGGTCTTCCCTTTGATCTGCCCCGACAGTGAGAAGAGACCAGGGTAATCGGTGATGGTGACAAAGATGATTGCTTTTAGTGTGAACTTCTCCTTGCGGGATGCATCCACCATCTGGACCCCAACATCAAATAGTATCTTCATTTCCTCCATGAATGGCTCCAGGAACACATCTATATCGTTGCCGGGCTGCTTCGGTCCGGAGATAAGCATGGTCAGCATAAGGTACCTACGCTTCTGACATAGATGGGGAGGTAGGTTGTACATGGTGAGCACGATGGGCCAAGTGCTGTGCGAGCTGCTAAGCTCACCGAACGGGTTCATCCCGTCGGTACTTAGCGCGAACCTAACATGCCTGGGCTCCTTGCCAAACTCCGGGTAGGCCTCGTCGAAATCCTTCCACTGCTTGCCATTGGATGGGTGTCGTAGCTTGCCATCATCGTTCAGGCGGTCAGCTGATGCATGCCAGGACATGATCTTGGCATCGTCTGGGTTCCCGAATATTGCACGCAGGCGATCGGTCACGGGCAGGTACCACACCGACAGTGCTGGACTTTTCCTATGCGTGTAACCCTCTTCTTCATCGTCCTGCTGAGCCGAGATCTGTTTGGCCACACTGCTCTTCTTTGCCCCCTTCTTGTTCTTCTTCCGACCACCTCACAAGCCTCCCTCGTCTTCTGCATCCACGCGACAACCAGCATTTTTCTTGTACCGACTAAAGCCGCAGTGCGGACAACTCATCAAATTCTCATACTCATTGCCCCGATACAGGATGCAGTGGTTAGGGCATGCATCAAACTTTCTAAGCTTCATCGCCACTGGCCGGATCAGCTTCTTGACCCGATAAGTATTGGCGGGCACCTTGTTAGCCGTTGGGTACGTGGTGGCAAGGTAGCTTAACAACTCATTGAAGCTAGTGTCAGACCAACCATGACGAGCCTTCAACATCAACATATGGAGGTTAAAATGGAGCGCCGTGCACTCCTTTGGACAATCGACGCCGTCCTTATAGAGAGGATCAACTGCCGCCTGTTTCAACTCTCTGAAATTCTCCAACCACTTTGGGCAACCCAACACAACGTCGTCTTCATCGAAGTGTTTGACTAGATCTTCAACAAGCTGCACATCCTCGGGTTGGCTCACAGTATCCTGACCATCACCACCGTCGCCGGCTTCATCGGCCATGTCTTGCATTAGATCATCCACCGTGATGTAATCACGACAATTGTTGTCACTGTCGGCTGGCACAGCTGCTGTGGAAGGATCTTTATTCACCGGTGGTGCTGTCGTCGTCGGCGTCGAAGAGCTCACTCCAGATGCACCACCACTCGCACCAACTCTTTCGCCATGAAATGTCCAGACTGTGTAGCCCTCGATGAAACCATACATGATCAAATGAGTTTGCACCTCGCTGCCTTGGTGGGCTTTCAGGTTCTTGCAACGAGAACATGGACATATGGTTGTCATCCGCTTCAGTCTCTCACGGTGAGCTTTACCAGCCGCAATAAATTTCCTTAATTCAAAGAGGTACCGCGGATCATTCACTCTATCGATCCGGTACATCCATTCCGATCTATCCATCATATCTGCGAACATTATCCATCACAATCAACATTAAATAAAGAAGAATTAGGAGAAATTGATGATTTTTACGTCCAAAATCATGAAAAAGAGAGGAAATGACGATGTGAAAGATGAAGCATGCATCTATGATGAATCTAAAGTTAAAGAAATACATGACATCATTTTTTCCATTAAAATTGATCTAGATCTAAAGAGAACTCTAGGTGATGGAAATAGAGAGAGAGGATGGAAGGAGAGAGGGAGAGCCTTTATGAACCTCTTATGATGTCCTCCTCCCTCAAATCCAAGCCCTTCAACTCAAATCAAAAGTTTCCTCAAATTTTAGGGCAAAGCCTCCCCCCATGAGTTTTGAGAGAGGAAGACCCGTGGAGAAGATGGAGGGTCTGTGCTCTGTATTTGTACAGGCTTTACCGCGGTGGGCAACATAAAACGCCCGCCTCGGTAAATCAACTCTTTACCGCAGCGGGCAGTTTAAAGAGCCTGCCATGGTAAACCGTATTAACCGCGGCGGGCGATTCATACCGCCCGCCGCGGTAAATAACTATTTCCTGCGGTGGGCAGGTAAGGTTGCCCGCCGCGGTAAACCAATTTCCCGCAGCGGGCGCCCCGGTGGCCGGCCTCGCTGGCCGGCCACCGGTTAACCGTGGCGGGCAAAAGAGGTGCCCGCCACGGAGCGTATTTTCGCCATGCTGCGCAAATTGATTCCTGTAGTAGTGTTAGGGTCTGATAGAGAGTCGCGGACGGAGTGAGGCAATGGTGACATGGGCATAACATGGAGATTCAAACGATCCACAGGCTGAGAGATGCCAGCCTTGCAGCGCGTGCACATCGGATGCGCATTGTCGATCGGCGGGATGACGACCGGCCGGGTGGAGGTGGTGCGGCCGGTGCCACTGGCAGCAACCTAGGCGCGAGCCGCAAGGGCAGCGGTACCGGCAGCACGGGGTGGCGCCGTCGAGGACGAGGCATGGTCGTTCATGATAGGAACCACGACTTGCGGCAGGGTGGTGGTGGTGCGGTCAGTTCTGCTGGCAGCAACCCGGGACATAGTGTCCACGGGGGCAGCAGAACCGGGCACAGTGGGGGTGCCCGAGGAGCCAGCACCTGGCGTGATGGCTAAACCCGGGTAGAGCTGAGCTCGATGGCGGGCGGGCGTTGCGTGGGTGCGGAAGCAGGAGAGGTAGGCACGAGTCGGTGGGCGTTAGGCGCTAGCGCAGGTGAGGGGATGCCAGGTGCTGGCGCGTGGGCACTATGCGCAATACGAGCTGGTGCGCCAGAAGCAGCAGCGGAGGAACCTGCAACCACAGCACTAGGCCCAATGGGCATAGTGGAAACATCTGCATCCTCCAAAAATTCCAAGCCGGTAGGGTCCAATGGCGAGGTCGACATCTCGGCGAAGGGAAATAGGGATTCATTAAATATGACATGATGAGAAATAATGATCCATTAGGAATGAAGATCAAGACATCGATACCCCTTGTGGTATGAGGAGTAGCCAAGGAAGACACACGTGGATGAACAAGGCGATAGTTTATGGGGAATTGTGGAAGATAGGTTTGGGTAGCAAGCACATCCAAAAACACGAAGGTGTGTATAAGATGGATGAGTACCGAAAAGAGCAAAGAATGGCGTGAGGCCACCTAAGGTCTTAGTGGGATGACGATTGAAAAGATATGTGGCAATGTGGAGGGTGTCGGCCCAATAGACAGGTGGAAGGCTACCTTCAAAGAGCAGAGTGCGAAGAATGTTGTTGATGGTGCGAAAGGCGTGGTCTGCTTTTATCATTTTGTTGAGAGGTGTAGAGGCACGACATACGGATGACTGCACCCTGGGTGAGGAAGAACGTGCGGGCCGATGAGTGATCGAACTCGCGGCCATTGTCGCACTGGACGGCCTTGACAGGGGAGCCAAACTGTGTGCGCACATAAGCAAAAAAGTTAAAACGAGTGGCAAATGTGTCAGACTTAAGGCGAAGCGGAAATGTCCAAACATAGTGAGTACAATCATCAAGAATAACAAGATAATATTTGTAACCGGACACCCTAGTAACAGGTGAGGTCCAAAGGTCACAATGTATCAAATCAAATTTATTGAGGGCTCTAGATTGTGAGGAATCAAAGGGAAGACGAACATGCTGACCCAATTAGCAAGCATGACAAACATGATCATTGTTTGGTTTAGTGCAAGAGATAGCTTGAGAGGTAATGAGCTTGGACAAAGCTTCTGAGCCAAGGTGACCAAGGCGGCGGTGCCACAAGGTAGTGGACACGGACGCAGCAGCAAGGGCAGGTGTGCTGGTGGGTGGGAAGAACGGATAGAGGTCGCCCGTGCTATTGCACCTGGCGATCCATCACGGAAAGGCCAAAGGGGTCAAATTCAATAGAACAATCGTGGTAGGTGGTAAAGCGACTCACAGAAATTAAATTTTTGATAATGCTAGGTGCGACTAAGACATTATTAAGAACAAGAGGACGATTAGGTGTAGGAAAAGAATATGACCCAGTGGAAATAACGAGAAGCAAAGTCCCGTTACCAACAACAATTGATGAAGGACAAGGAGGGTGTGACGATGATAGAATACCAGCATTGTGAGCCATATGAGAGCCGGCGCCGGAGTCGGCGTACCACTCGGTGGGCTGCGGTGGGGGCAAAGCGGCCGTGAAGGAGGGTGCCGGGGCGGGCGTGCCAGAGGCTCCCCCGTACTGGAAACCGGGGGGTGCGCCGAAGCCAGGCACACAGTAGCCAACATGTGGAGCGCCATGCGACGACGCGGGAAGGAGAGCGCAGACAGCTGACGTGTGAGGAGTCGCGTCGCGTGCGAGCGAGCGATGCGGATCGTCACGAGCACAGAGGACCGAGTCCCGTTCGCGAATCGCGAGCAGAGCACCACGCCGTGCCAAGCGTGGCGCGGAGCGTCGCGAGGATGGCGAGCAGCGCGTGTGGGGCGTGCGGGCAAGCGGGCCCGAGCAGGTCAGTAAGCGGCTTCAGCAGCGGGCTGAGAAGCAAGCGGCGCCGGGAGGAGATTTTTGTTTTCCTTTTGTGGACCGGAAAGGGAAGTCTCACACGGTTTGCATGCGAGCATGCGAGGCGAGCGGCTGGGAAAGGAAGTTGTTTTTGTTTTGTTTTTGTTTTGGACCACGGGAAAAAGAAGGCGTCGCGCGGACAGAGCTTGCGGCTTGCGCGGAGGGAGTCGGTGGCACGGCTGGAAGCGTTCGCGCGATGGTCGCGGATCGCGCACGCGGCTGGGCAGGCCAAGCGGATCCGCGTGGCGGCGGCAGCAGGCCGCGATTGAACGGACCGCTGTAGCAGCTGGCGAAGGGAGCGCGAGCGAGCGGAGCGGCAAAGAGCTCGCGAACGGATAGCGACAGCTGGGGTAGCTGGCGAGCGAATCGCGGCAGCGAGAGGGCCCGGCGAACGAATGGCGGCGGGCGTTGAACGCAGAGGCAGCCGGGGTGGCATGCAAGCCAACCGTACAGGCGCACAAGTACAGGACGATCATTACTATATTTACATCATGCTAACAGTATAGCATGTGTTGGGAATTTAAGTACAGATATAGGGGCAATTTTAGGTTTAATTGTAAGGGTAAGGTCTTGATATAATGACAAATGTATAATTTAAAGTTAGTTGGATCTAGTGGCTATTGTTGTCCGTAATGATTGGGACTACAAAAGTGATGGTTGTATGTGTTGCATTTATGAGAAGCTATATGATCTTTTTTCTAAGTGCCTCTGGTGAGAATTAACATAAAAGATTAAAAATGTATTTACCTAATATATTGTTCTTTGATACAAGATTGTATTAGAGTGAACTTTTTACGTATAGTGCGCACCCGGAGCACTCAAAAGGGTAGAAAACAGTTTAAAAGGATTTACTTGATTGTCTAGGCGCAATTTTCGTACCTCTTATCTGGGAGATGCTCTCTTATATTGTCAATGAGTTTTGGCACCATGCAGGCATCTAGTGGCTGCTTCCGGTGAATTTGTGAGAGTATGCTTCTGAGAATCATCCTCGTATCAGGCTTTTTGGCCGTCTGCACGAAAGCCCGTCATTTGAACTCGAACTTATCTTGCGATGATTCTTGCCAGAGTCTTTTGACAAGCGTGCTTTTACCAACTCCTTCGTCACCAAGAACGGAAAGAACCTTGAGCTTGAGGTCTTCCTCACCATGTCCCCTCGGCATCAGCCACTCAAGAAGCTTGTTTGTTGACTCTTCCATGCCGACAGGATCGGGTTCTTTGTACAGAGTTCGAAGATGATGGCTCACTACAATTTTCGCAGGATTGTGATGATTTTTGCAGTATTCGTTAACAAGATTGTACCTCTCACATCTTTCGTTAACCTCCTTCACGCGAGCCTCAAATCCCAAGATCTCTTTAATATCCAGGCCAAAATCCACGCTACCTTAGCTGGCAAATATTCTGGCTGTCTGGCATGGACGAACCGGTCCACGCTGACCTCCATGTCGTACGACAATTCACGCGCTTCAATCATCCAGTATTTCACCGTACGGGGAGGGCTGTGTACCTCTGATAGCTTCTCCTTCTTGGTGCTTATGATGCGAAGATCGCCTATGAGTCCCTGTGCCCTCTCTTCAGTACGCAGTAGCTCGTCGAGCTTCCTGAGGAGGGATCCCATGGCACCCAGCGAAGAGCTATTCACTGGTTCCATCATTCTCTCTGCAACAACCAGATATCACTTGTTCTAGTTAGGTACTGATCAATACTAAGGAACGGAATCCAATAAACGAAAATGATAATGATGCTGCAGGAAAAAAGAACATCACCGAAGGTATCCAATGCTCACGGCGGACCCCCCGACGCCTCCTTCTCGGCCGATCCGCTGAGCCCCGAGCCAGATCCGGTCGTAGGCGCGATGGACGCGCAGGTCACGGCGGACCTGCTCCGCGCGGCGCGTGGCGCGCTGAGCCGGCGGGGCGCAGCCGAGCGGCGAGGCGCGGCCACGGCCAGCGCAGACGTACACGGCGTACGGCGGGCAGACGGCGGTGGGGGGGCTGAGCTCGCGATGGCAGCGGCCTGCGTTCGCTTGCACTGGGAAAGAAGACGCCGCTAGGAAAACGAATACTACAACCAACCGTTTTTTATTTGTAAGTTTTTTCTAGGGGCTTTTTTATTTGTATAATCAGTAGCATGGTAGATAATTTTGTCCAACTTCATTAAACTTGGATTTGGTTAGATCTGGAGTTAGATCAATGGTTTTTTTTTGAATGCACCTGTTGGAGCTGTTTCAAACAGACCCTTACACGTAAGGCGACGAATCGATTTCGAGAGGCCACACGAGAAGCCCTTACATACACACTAGAGGTGGGGCCCTAGTGGTAATTTATCCATTTCGTTTGGGTACCAACACTACGGGATACTGTTAATTTACCGAGTGTGAGTAACACTCGGCAAATAGTGCTACACACTCGGCAAACACTTTACCGAGTGCCACACTCGGTAAAGTGGACTCGGCAAACAACGACTCGGTGAAGTTATTTTACTGAGTGTCTAATATCGGCACACTCGGAGCAGCGAGTTACCGAGTGCTATAATGACACTCGGTAAACAACTATGACTTGACGGTCGTCCGAATCCAAACTGACCGTTAACGGCGACGTTTACCGAGTGTCACTAGCAGCACTCGGTAAATAAATTAGCATTTCGTGATTAAAACAATTCCGCAAATAAATTTTTTGAATAATGTTTACCGAGTGTAGATACTAGCACTCGGTAAAATAATAACCATTTTCGTGATTAAAACAATTCCTCAAATAAACTTCAGGAATAATGTTTACCGAGTGTTCTCACTCGGTAAAAACTAGTCAAATATTTCCGAGTGGGGAAGCGACACTCGGTAAAAAATGACACCCTCGGCAAAATTCACAGAATCAGAACCAATTTGGTTCTGTTGGCTGTTTTACCGAGTGCTACACTCGGTAAAACTGACAAAATCTCTGTTTTACCGAGTGCTACACTCGGTAAAATATGTCCACGGATTTTTTGTTTGTTTGTTTCAGTGCATATCCAGTCACAATAAGCAACAAAATCACAGGAAATTATAATAACATGACAGATAGGCAATATATATCACATATATGTCCACAAATGTCGCATCCACTCACAATAACAAACATATGTCGACAAGCACCATGCAAAGTCCACAAACACCATCAACATATGTCCAAAGTCCACAAAGTTCAACCAAGTCCACAGTTCAACATACAAAACTATCAAACAAGGTCGGATGGCCTGTCACATGGTCGGAGGCCTACGGAGAAACGGAGTCAAGTCCAGGTCTTGATCACCCTGCATATCGTTGTTCGATCCAGCTGTAGAAGGTCCCTAGAATGAGATTGCACATGTGAGTTATCTGGATCAAAGCAAATTCTAAGGTCTAAGCAATGGTAGGTCAAACTAAGGTATAAGTCGAAGGTAACTCTATATGACACGAAAGTGAAGAGTGCATCTAAGTGACTCACAGGAGTGCCGTCGCGTGGAGGTGGAGGCACCAACGGTATCATCGGCGGCGGCGGAGGCGGCGGAGGCTGGCCCATGCTCTGAGAAAAACGGGCCATGTACTCGTACCAGTCCTTGTGCGCCTGCTGGAAGGCCTCAAGCTGGGTCTGCACTCGCGCCCTCTCCTGTGCCAACTCGGCCTGGTGCGACAGCTCGAGGGCCTGAAGCTGGCTCTGTGAGGCCTGCTGTGACTCCTGCAGGGCTTCAATCTGGGCCTACAATTATTTATCACATAGTTAGAATGCAAATAAAGAACGAGTAGAAAATGAATAGACAACGAATACAACAGAACTAACCTGGAGTGCTACCACCTGGGGCTGTGAGCGTGGGCGTATGGCCGGACTCGAACTCGTGCTCCGGGCTCTAATCTGGGCGAGTGTCTGAGTGTTGGCCGTGTCTATGGTGCTGTTGCCCATATAGTACCGCCCGTGTGGCTTACCTGGTCCCAACCTCATGACGATGTCACCCTCGAGGTCAGCGGTGCTCGGATCAAATTCTGACCCATGGATCTCTCTCGCCATCGCCGTGTACTCGCTGAGGCGCCTGTGCACGCTCGGGTTGCTGTATGCCTCGGGCGGATCCTCCGGGTTGTAGACGAGGTCGGGGTCCTTTGCCTTGCCCTTGTGTGCCAAGGCATATGCCTTGAACGAGGCGCACTCCTGGCCGGGGTGGAACCGCGTCTGCAGGAAGAAGCACAACAATAAGATATTATGCATTCAGAAGTTAGCATAGCAACAACGAAATGAAATCCGCGTACATATCTGGCTGCATATTCCTTGAGGGTAGTGGGGCCTTGTTTGTGCGAGGAACCCTGCAGCAAGGGTATATGGGAGATGTTCAGGAACAAGGAGAGAGCAGCGCCAAGAGGATCAAGTGCAGCATAGAGGAGGCGGCATTCTGTTGCGGCGAATGCAATGAGCCCCTCAGGCCTCCGATATTCCAGGTTAATTCATTTGACAAAAGAACGTTTCGTTGATGGATCAACTTGGCAATGGCTTGGTGTTCTTGAATTAAAATGCATATGTACGATCAAATCCAAAATTTCTTCTCCAGCACATACAAAAAATAACGCTTTAATTTGAAATTAAATTCAAAAGCATTCAAAACGAGCTTAATTGTTTGTTAATGCAAGGATGATGCACATGTATGATTTATGACATGTTTAGAATTATTTGGTCTGTTACATTATAACTATATTCTAATAATAAAAAGTACTAGTCAAAATTAGATTTCGAAGACCGTAAAAGGCTATAGCGACAAGTATCAATGACAAGGTGAGTTTTATTTTTTTGTTTATGATAAATAAAAGATGTCGTTTCCAGCCTAATGCTGGACGCTCATTGACATCAAAAGTTCTCATCTGGTTGGAATTGTGTGCCTCTTTTTTCTTGAACTAACACTGGATTAAATACATTCAAACAAGTCCATGTCGGATTAATTTAGTCTGCATATATACAGTTCCTCTACCACAATCATGTCTTTTCTGTGACGGAAAAAAACGAAAATGATAAGGTCTAGAATCCTATGGCTGTGAGCATCAGAATAAGTCATGCATATCATTTTTTTGCAATCTGAGAAGATAGATTAGCAACAAACCTCGGCAATGGATGAGGTTGCAGCCCTTCCTTTCCCGGTGGCGGCGGCTGTGGGGGACCGCCCGGTGGCGGCGGTGGTGGAGGGGAGGAGGCGGCCGCGGCGGTGGAGCTTCTTGTTGTGGGAGAGGAGGGAGTCGTTGTCGGCCTTGACGGCGTCGAGCTGGAGCTTCAGCGCGTCGTAGTCCTTCTCCAGCTGCTTCGTCTTCCACCGCGCGCGCCGGTTCTACGACGGCGTGGAGGGGAGGAGGCGGCCGCGGCGGTGGGGAGGCGCCGGCGACGGCGGGGAGGCGCCGGCGTCGGCGTGGAGCGCGCGGGCGCGGGGAGGCACGGGCGCAAGTGCGGGGGACGGCGGGGAGGCGCCGGCGCGGGGGACGGCGGCGGTGCGGCGGGGATGCGCGGGCGTGCGGTGTGTGTGTGTGTCTACACGATTTGAGGGAGAAACGACTAAGTGAATGCCTCTGTTTACCGAGTGCCTAGATATACGGCACTCGGTAAACTCAAGCACCGCAGCCCAATTACATGTGGGCCTGGTACATGTTTACCGAGTGCCCAGATCTACGACACTCGGTAAACAGAAGCACCGCAGCCCAATAACATGTGGGCCTGGTACATGTTTACCGAGTGCCCAGATCTACGGCACTCGGTAAACAGACAGGTGGGCCGTGGCTAATCTTTACCGAGTGTTTGAGGTCACACTCGGTAAAAGTCTCCATTATTTCATGCAAAACAAAAATGAAAAAATGCCAATTTAATCCTAAAATTCACCAAACTTTCACATGAACTATTTCATGTCATCTATTTACTATCTAAAAAATTCCAAGTTCAAATCATAATGTTGAATTTCACTCTTAATAGAAATCCTACTCGTCATTGTGAATGTTTAGTGTCTCTTTGGGAGATGTACCGGTTCGGCAGCGACGAATGTAAAAATACTTCCGAAACGTTATGAAAATTTTTCTATAATATAGATGTATGCTTCAATGTTAATTCTTCCAATCTCGTGATTTATCGAGTTCGATTTTAATTATTACAATTAAATTTACACGATATGTATCTAATTATCATAAAGAATGAAAATTTTGTGAAATATAGTAAATAAATCGAAATAAACACCATATTTTGGAATGGAGTACTAAATATCATATGTGGATAGAGGAAAAAGAATGAAGGGAAAAACAAGAAATTTGGTTGAATTTTACCGAGTGTTGCGCCAATACACTCGGTAAAAGATAGTGTTTACCGAGTGTTGTGAACTTACACTCGGTAAAACTTTATTATTACCGAGTGCAAATACTTCTACACTCGGCAAACATGTCATGCCGTGACGCCGTTTGGCGCATGGCAGCTCAATACCGAGTGTCTCTTTTTACCGAGTGCGCCCTTTCGGTAAAATTGTAGTTCTACCGAGTGTTTTAGGTTACCGAGTGTTCGGACTCGGTAAAGAGGTCTACTACCGGGTGTTTATGTTTTCCGAGTGTTGGCACTCGGTAATAAATGTTTTCCGAGTGCCCCGACTTTTGACACTCGGTAATTGTCTGGGCACTCGGTAACTACACAGTCTCCGGTAGTGCAAGGAGCACAAGAATTTGCGAATTCTCCTTCGAGTTGGGTTTAGCTTGTGCAGCGGTGTTCGGATGGAAGAAGTAGTTTTATCGAGTATCGTGTAGCCCCGTAATCAAAAGGTTTTTCTTGTTATTGTATACCTCATTGTATCCCGAAGGTCTTTGTTATTGTATACCATTCATTTGACATATAGGTTTCCTAATGAGTGACAAAGAAATCTATCGGATAGAGTTATTGTACGTCTTGATATCAGCCCACTCTACCTGTATTTAGGCTCTTCTCTAGACGTACGGGACCTAAGATTCATGTAACAGACAATTTGTATCTTCAAATAGGTTTATTATAAAAGTATATATCGGGATTAATCTAATAATGCTTATCTCGTATCACAAACAGTATTTTTTATGTATATATTTGATTAAAGTTGTGATTGTTTGACTCCTCGAAATGCTAGAGAGATGAATATTTATTTTGGAAGATGGAGTACGAGATTTTCCAAGTGACAAGAGATAGTTGAGGTGAGACTGAGAGCATGGGTGTGGAAAAGTCAAGTCCACGTCTGAGCAGAGCTCATGAGCGTTATTTGCCAGGAAGAGGACGACGCTGCCTGCACACATGCTTCTCGTGATGCCTGTCGATGCCGGACGTGTCGCAGATGGATGTAACGTGGACGTAGCAGTGGTGCCCGATGACCGTAAACATAAAAATGAACGTGTTTGGTTCAGCTTTTGCGAAATGTTTTACTGTTAAAAAGCCAAAAAAAAATAGACAACCAATGGATGGAACCACAAGCTACTTTTTTCTAGAAGTAGAGATGAAAACGGATCCAAGTAGAGCAGATAATGTCTCTTTCATATCCTAATCTGCTTTTGTTTATCGGATTTGCATCGAAGAGGATAATACACTAATGCGGATGCGGATGTGAATGTGAATGTTTTCGATGACAAAACTGGTATGGAGATAGAGCGAAATCGGATAAAAACGGATTTAAGTAGTCAAATAATATGCGCTTAGATACAGAATTGGCACTCCACGCCGCAGCACAAACGAAGTAGCCGTGCTTAGTACTTCCTGCAATTCTTTTTTTTTTTTGAAGAATCAAATGCTTTCAAGTTTGATTAAATTCATATAAAATAAAAATATTTTATGATACAAAATAAGTGCCATGATATTAGTTATATTTCACTTTAAATTTGATGGAGCTTGAACTACTTTAACAGACAGAGATACTATAGTTGTATCGTTTTATGTACGAAGCAAGCACCTCTTTGGATAGTAAAGTTTAAACACATCATACTCGCTCTATCCTAAAATAAGTGTCATTCTCGTCTTTCGAGAAGTCAAACGTTTTTAACTTTGACCAAATATATATAAGAAAATATTAATATTTATAATATATAATTAGTATAATCAGACAGACCGTTAAATATATATTTAAAATAAACTTATTTGGACACACTACATCCGTTCCCAAAAGAATACAATTGTAGCACAGTATCACGTTTTAGTACCTTAAGTTTGACCAATTATAGATAAAAAAAATATCCATGTTTATGATATCAAATAAATACTATCAGATTAATTATGAATTATTTGCATAATAAATTAATTTAAAAGATATAATTGTGAATATTACTCAAAATTTGGTCAAACGTGAAAGTGGCACGCAGGGGCGGAGCATAGTGGCGGCCAAACTGGGCACCTGCACTGCAAGCCCACCTTTCTCTCCATATTAGTTGCGTATTTCTTAGTCTTAGCAATCGTGAAGCTTTTTTAATACCCTTTGACTATGTCTTCATGTAAATTGCCCCCTCTTGAATCTACTTCACCCTCCGCCACTGGTGGCACATAATTCATATTTGCATTCTTTTTAAGATAGAGGTAGTATAAATGTTGCTAATTTTTTCTATAAACTTAGTGAAATTTAAGAAAGTTTGACCGACGAGAGTAACTTTTTTAAGTTAAATTGCACTAGAGAAACTCATCCACGCCACCACGCCTCAGCTTTGGACTGATAGGAAAAACACTATTGCCGGCACGCACCCACGTGCCCACGCACCCACGTGCCCAGGCGCCCACGACCTACTGGCAATGCCTGCAGATAGGGTGAGACGACTACAGACGCTCCTCGTGATGCCCGTCGATCCCGTACTAACGCAGCAGCAGTCCCTGATGAGTGATGACCAACATCTGCACACATGCTGAGACGTCTACAGACGCTTCTCGTGATGCCTGTCGATGCCGGACGTGTCGATGGATGGAACGTGGACGTAGCAGTGGTTCCCGATGACCGTAAACATACAAATGACCGTGTTTTCCAAAATGTTCACTGTGCCAAAACAGCACAATGGAGACACATTAGTCAGTGACTTAGAATTGAAACGGTCACTAATATGATATCAGTGACGCGGATAAACAGAACGAGTCACTGACTAGATGTCGCACCATGGCTAGCGAACAAAACACGTCACTAATATAAGTTTTCAGTGACTCATTTCGAGTAGACGCGTCTCTGGTAACCAGAACTACTACCAGAGACTCGTACAGAGGAAACGCGTCACTCATAGCTGACCGTGGACCCGAAAAAATTATCAAATCTGGTGGACCGAAGAGAGAAGTACGGACTCCAGTCTCCTGCCCGTTCCCGTCCGGCCATCCCTCTCACCCATCTACTCTCGTCCCCTCTCTCTCTCCACTCCCCCGGAGCGGCCTCTTCTCCACGACTCCGCCACCTCCCTCCTCATATGCCGCCGCCGCCACCTCTCATCCAGATCTGGCCGGCGCCACCTCCCTCCACTAGATCTCGTCGGCGCCACCTCCCTCCTCTATATTTGGCCGGCGCCGCTCCCTCCATCACATCCCCGATGGCTGCACCTAGAGAGGGGGCAAGGCGAGCAGAGGAGAGAGGGATGGGGGAGGAGAGAAAGGGAGGGGGCGGGGAGGACAACGCGGTGTGGCGGCTGCACGCCGAGGAGCAGGCGTTGTAGGACACGCCGGCAGCGCTGCTGACGCGAATCCGTGCGGAGGAGGAGGCGCTGCGTCACCACGCTCCAGGGCTCAGGCGGCTAGGCGAGGCCACTGCAGTACATGCCCATCGAGCTGTGTTGTGTTGAACGTAAGATATTCATTCTTCTTCCCTTTTTTGGTTGCTGCAGTGCTGTCATGGTGTTTGATGAAATGTGCAGGTCGGCAATTGCACATTTAGATTGCAGTGCGTGTGGATTTTACAGGTCGTGCTTTGGGGATAACCACCGGAGTAAAGATGCCATACCCAATGGTTAAAGGCCAGCTAGCTTTTCAGGTGACTAACGCGCTTGCCACTGTGCAATTTATCTGATCTTAGAAAATGAGTGTTGGTGTAACCGTGTATACTAACATAACTGGGAGTAAAGGCCTGCATGGTGTATATATATGTGTGGATATTTGATCTATTTGTGTGTTGAGGAATTGATGGGTTTACGACAAGTCTGAAGCTTAAGTACGTGGTATCTGTAGTATCTTATAATCGAGTGCCGAATATATATATATATATATATATATATATACGACAAGTCTGAAGCTTAAGTACGTGGTATCTGTAGTATCTTATAATCGAGTGCCGAATATATATATATATATATATATATATATATATATATATATATATATATATATATATATATATATATATATATATATATATATATATATATATATATATATATATGTATATTCTTGTTTTCATGCGTGTCAGACTGGCAGTACAAAAAGTATACATGACTTACATGACTGTGTAAATTAAGGTTGCAACAATCAAGGTTTACAACACTGAATTCATCATCCTATATAGCATAACCCCTATTCTATCATAGCTTGGGATAGCAAACCTCTATTGCTTGGAATCATCTTTGGCAATATCCCACATATCTCTTTTTCTGTATGATGGGTCATGAAAACTTCGATTTACATAGGCACAGCTGTCCATCTCTTTGATGGGTTTTCTTGCACGTTAATAAAAAAAACTTAAGTTACAGAACAAAGCACTAAGGTTCACATACTAGTTAGTATATTTGCCTGCATGGCTGTGCACAATCTTAATAGCTTCGGATTCTAAATGCGCCTGTTGGCTGCACAGTTTGGGATATGACCAATGACAAATGACAAATGTTGTGATTTTGAGGCCAAGACCACCAAGAATATTGTGCTGAAGCTGCAGTGCCAGAGCTGCAAGCACTACTCATCACAGCACCCAATCAAGGTAGTGTCTCATTTCTCCTATGCTAAGTTGAATCAAGTATGTCTCCATTTGTAATAGCTCAATCTTTCCTGGCTCCCTGTGTCACAGAGGTGAAAACATTCTGAGATTGTTGGAGACAAGAAGGGCAAGGGAACATCTGTACCTTCAAAAATAAATGGTATGCCTTGGCTTCGGAATTCGTACTTATACTGTTTGATGAATAATGACTTCATGAGAGGAGTTGCTAGCTTCTTTTTTCCTGAACATGCTAGTCAGGCAGCAGCTTCTCCCAAACTACTAGATAAGTACAAACCAGTAGCTAAAAATCTGATTAGTGTCCTGTATTCACTACTGGAAACCGGTAATTTGCCGAGTGCCTGCGGCACTCGGCAAAGCCCGAAATACACTCGGTAAAGGCTTTGCCGAGTGCCGCACTCGGCAAAGAGCAGTCGGCAAAGAACCCGTCGGCAAAGGTTTCTTTGCCGAGTGCCACATATCGGGCACTCGGTAAAGCCTTTGCCGAGTGTCACGTCAGCACTCGGCAAAAAAAAACCGACGTCAAATCTGACGGCCACTTTGCCGAGTGCCACCTCAGCGGCACTCGGCAAAGAATTTTCCTTTTTTTTTTGAAAATTCTTTGCCGAGTGCCATACTCTTGCACTCGGCAAAGAATTTTTTCTTTTTTTAAAAAAAATCTTTGCCGAGTGTCATGGCTCTGGCACTTGGCAAAGCTGGGAAACTGGGTCTCTGGTTCCCAGGTTTGCCGAGTGCCATGGTCACGGCACTCGACAAAGCCCTCTTTGCCGAGTGTGGCACTCGGCAAAGAGGGGGAAAATGCTATTTTTTTTGTTTTTGCTTTCCATCAGCGCAAACAAAGAAATCACATATATATCAACACACAGCACAGGATATATCACATACACATCCATATTCATCACATACACATCCATAACCCATCACATACACATCCATCATCCATAATACATCACATACAAATCCATTGTCCATAATCCATCATACATTCGCATCATCCATGACAATATCCATCACAATATATATATGTCTCTAGTAGTAGTCCAACATAAGGCTAAGTCTAACACAAGTCCATGCAACATGAAAAGAAACAAATAAACGGTACCTATTGCCAGCCTCCCCACCCGGAGTGTGAACTGCCACCTTGAGGGCCAGTTGTCCACCCGGCCTGTGGAGAAGGGCCACCTTGAGGAGTTGGGTTCGAACCCGCCGACTGTTGCTGCACAAAGGAGAAGCGAATTCATGAGTATCTACAGAAGGGCCGCACAAGCTAAAGGAATAAACAACCATATATACTCACCGGAGACCCTACAGAAGGAGGAGGAGCCACAACTGGAGCGAGCAGCGACTGGGGCACGACCACACCTGGCAAGGTCTGAAGGCTCGCCATGAAGCTGAACATGTGTAAGGAAAATGGACCCTTGGCCCATTTACTTTGGATTTTGGTGTTTGATGACCAACACAACCAAATTGGACTAATGAATTTGCAAGTGTTTATTTTGTAGTTCAATAGGGTGCAAGACATGACTTGGACGAAGGCGACGTGATGATCCGATGATCAACACCTTAAGAAAGACCTTAGGAGCACAGGAAAAGACCCAAGATATCAAGCAAAGTCCAAGTATGAAGATAGGAACCAAGCCGTACGCAAGATCGTGAAGAAACGAGCTCGCAGAGGCGATCGGACGCTGGAAGCGCGATCGGACGCTGGACCGGTGGCTCGGCAGACAGGCGACCGGACGCGAGGACCGGACGCTGGCGGCAATCGACTGGACGCAGAAACACAGCGTCCGATCGAGTACAGAGAGGTTCCAGGCACGCGAAACTACGACCGAACGCGTCCGGTGGCAGGCGACCGGACGCTGGCAGTGTCCGATCGGTGGTTCGCGGCTGCAACGGTCGGGATGACCGGACGCGTCCGGTCAGGACGATTCAGCATCCGGTCAGTAGCAGATTTGTGGGAGTTCGACCCCAACGGCTACTTTCTCAGTGGGGCTTATAAATACAACCCCCAACCGGCCATTTGAGTAGCGTGGAGCTAAGGAAACATACCAAGAGTGTTGATACACCATTTGAGTGATCTCCACATGAATAGTGCTTAGTGTTTTATTAGGTGATTAGCATAAGTGCTTTGCGAAGTGCTTAGGTTGATTAGATCACCGCTTATGCGCTTGCTCTAGGTGTTTGCCTAGTGTTTAGTGAGGTTTATACACCTCTTGCCACCCCGTGCTTGTGAGCACAAGTGTTGTACATCAGAGGGGCTTGAAGTCTTGCGAGATCACACCAACCGCGTTTGTGGTGTGGCCGCCACCGTGTACTGGAGGGAACAAGGCCCGCGGCGTTTCGGCCGGAAGCTTGATAGTGAAGACGGCAGGGAGCATCCGGGAGAGGCTTGCCGAGAGGCACATCGGAGACCCACTTGCGCGTGGGGAAGGCCCGAGGCTATCCACGGAGTTACCCGACCAGGAGCTTGGCCCTTGTGAGGGATTCCTTACGAGGGGCTCCAACGAGGACTAGGGGGAAGCTTGCGCGCTTCTCAATACCTTGGTAAAAATACCGGAGTCATCGACAGGAGTTTGCATATCTCTACCTTGCTCTTTAGCTTCTGCATTTACATTGATTACTTTATTAAGTTTGCGGTAGAGATAGCAATACACTAGCAAAACCTTAGTTGCACATCTAGATAGTTTATCTTTTGCATAGGTTTTTGCTAAGGTAAGAAAAAGAGGCCATATTTAGAGTTAGAATTTGTAAGTTGCCTAATTCAACCCCCCCCTCTTAGGCGTCACGGTCCCTTCAATTGGTATCAAAGCCGGTTGGCTCATATTTGGACCCTTGGCTTAACCGCCGTTGAGCTGACACTATTGTAGAGTGGTTGGGATGGATACCGCTAGGCCTCCACAATTTGATGGCACTAACTTCCTCTACTATAAAGCTAGAATGGCTTGCCACCTTGAGGCGGTTGATTTAGGTGTATGGAGAGTCACTCGTGACGGGATGAAACCCATTAAGAATCCCGAAAAGCCCACAAAGAGTGACGAAAAAGAAATGCATTTTAATGCTAGAGCTAAGAATTGCTTGTTTGAATCATTTAGCATGGATGTGTTTAACCAAGTGTTCACCTTAAATACAGCACATGAAATTTGGTTAAAACTCCAAGAGCTCCATGACGGCACGAGTAATGTCCGTGAGCAAAAACATTGTCTAGCCAAGCAAAATTATGATTCCTTTGCTATGAATGATGATGAGCTTGTTCGTGATATGTATTCTCAATTAAATCTAATCATCAATGAGCTCCATTCAATAGGATTATTAAAGTTAGATGATGCGGACATAGTGAGGAAGATCATCTCCGTTCTACCACAAAAGAAATATGCAAGCATCATCACCATCCTTCACAACATGGAGAACTTAAGCACCATGACCCCGGGCATTGTCATTAGAAAGCTAGTGGCATTTGAAATGTCACATAAGATGGGTCAAGGAGAAGCATCTTCATCAAGCAAAGGCAAAGCTCTCGCTTGTAGCGAGAAGAAGAAGATGAAGGGCAAGAAAGTTGAGTCAAGCTCAAGCTCAAGCTCCTCAAGTGAAGAAGAAGATGAGGATGATAATGATGATGAAGATTCAAGTGATGATGATCAATCTTCCTCCTCCACCTCCGACCTTGATGAAGAATCAATCAAATTAATCAACAAGGTGGAGAAGATGATCCAAAGGCTCAATGTCAAGGGTGTGCCCATCCAAATTCAAGACCTCGTTTTCACTAATCAAAGAAACGAGCAAAGAAAGAGGGGATGCTATGGATGCGGCGAGTTGGGGCACTTTGTGGAAGTTTGTCCAAACAAGCCCACACCCAAGACAAAGAAGAAGGCGTGCAAGAACAAAGCCCTCACAACAATAAGGTCATGGGATGATTCTTCAAGTGAAGAAGAAAACCATCACAAGAGGCAAGGTCACAAGCACTCATCATCAAGCTCTTCTCGTATGTGCCTTATGGCATGAGGTAACGAAAGCTCATCCTCTAGTGAGAGTGATAGTGATGATGATTTGCCTTCTTACAATACAATTGTGCAACAAAATCTTAAATATGCTAAAGTTTGCACTAGTCAACAAAAGAAGCTCAAAACTTTAAAAGAAAAGCTAGGTAGTTCACAAGAAGCATACAAGAATTTGTTTGAACAATATGAAAACTTTGCAAATCTCAATGTTGAACTATCTACTAAAATTGAGCAACTTGAGGCTAGTGCAACAACAAGTGCATGCACAATGAATGATAAGCAACTTGAAAAGAAAAATGAAAAATTAAAAGAAAAGTTAGCTAGCTCACAAAATGATTATCAAAGTTTGCTTGCTAAAATGGAAATCATGTGCAAACATTGTGATGAGCTAACAAATAAAGTTGCTAATCTTGAGGCCGTCAAAAATACCCCCACCAAGGCATCTAAAAGAAATGACATAATTAAAAAGGATACATCTACCTCTTGCAATGATTTATGTTTAGACTCACCTTTGTGCAACCAAGCTTGTGTTGAGAAGGTGATTGTAGATACATGCATACAAGAGGTTGCAAAAGAGAATGAGCAACTCAAGCAAGAAGTAGCTTGCCTCACCAAGGACTTGACTCAAGTGAAAGGCAAGGCAAAGCAAACCCAACTTCATCAAGATAACACCGTCAAGGGAGTGAAGAAGCTTGATGAAGGACAAACCGTGGTTTGCTACGTGTGCCACAAGGAAGGTCACAAGTCCTATGAGTGCAAGGTGAAGAATGGGGGAGAAGTAAAGAAGAAGGAGAAAAAGCAAACAAGCGAGCTCTCCAACACCTACACCAACAAGGTGGACAAGAAGGCCTCCACGCCTTATCTCTTAAAGAAGAAGAAAAATGACAAGGTGGTGGCCATCAAGGTGAACAAGCAAGCCAACAATGGGGTCAAATGCTTTTGGGTGCCAAAGGAAATCATTTCAAACATGAAGAGCACCAAGAAGGTTTGGATCTCGAAAGGGAAGTGAGAAGTCCATCGGACTACGGGGAATTTGGAGACTTGGAAAAGTATGGGTGCATTTCATGGGGTGCATCATGATGGACAAAGTAATTGCCAAGTAGGTTAGTAAATACTAAGGACCCAAATTCCCCTTCCCATGTTAGGTAACTAGATGTCATTACTTTCAATTAGCATTTATTTCAATTGGTATTGTCTTTCAATTGGTATCAATTGGTATACTCTTAAAGCATCTAGTTATCTTTTATGCCTAATGTTTGCATTTACATGCTTAAATACTTTGTCATGCATTCAATAGGTATATCATATGGTAGGCTTGCTCGGTTTTATTATCAATTCTTGGAGCAAACCTACATGGTTTAAAATTGTTTAGGAGCACGGCACATAGCTTGTTTTATAATTAATTAACTAATATGTGCCATAGTCCAAATTGTAGATAACCTCTCCCAAATATCATCTTTCAAGTGGTATTTTGCTACTTAAATCAATGTGCACAAATTTTACAAGTATTCAACACTTGTGTGCACAAATTTAGGGGGAGCTTAATCTACAACTTGGATGCTTTGAGACTAACACTTGTTCAAAAGGTGTCATTTTTTAAACCCATCACATGTGTAGTAGTCTCCTTGTAAGGAAATTGGAGTCCCCGGAGTTAAGCATCATTCTTTAATTAGCATCATCATGTTGTTTTCATTTCATATTTATATGCTTTCTCCATGCATTATATAGATTAAACTCTCTTGTGCAATAAATTGCTATTTATGCATATGCTTTGCTTTCTACCATATGTATGCATACATTTAGGGGGAGCTTAGTCTATATAATGTGAGAGTCAAATTTTGTGATCCATTTCAATTCTACACAAAGGATCACGAAATTTGACCCTCCCTTGTGCTACTAATGTCTTCCTTTTCGGTGTTTGATGCCAAAGGGGGAGAATTTGAAGGACCAAAGGCAAGCATCAAGTTGATATCTACAAGTGGTTATGGTCCAAGAAAGGGAGGAAAGTGGATTATTGATTAGACTAAGTAATGGTAAAATTTGTAGGAATCCATAATGACACATAGGGACTTTTGTAAGGGCAAGATGGTCTTCGATTGGTATCCGAGTAGGTTTTTCTAGCATTATATAACATTGCCCTTTGCATTGCATCCTAGCAAGTAGGTAGTTTTTAAATTTTAAAATCTCTATCATTTGCTTGCTTTGGTCGTGTTGTCATCAATCACCAAAAAGGGGGAGATTGTAAGGAAAATGGACCCTTGGCCCATTTACTTTGGATTTTGGTGTTTGATGACCAACACAACCAAATTGGACTAATGAATTTGCAAGTGTTTATTTTGTAGTTCAATAGGGTGCAAGACATGACTTGGACGAAGGCGACGTGATGATCCGATGATCAACACCTTAAGAAAGACCTTAGGAGCACAGGAAAAGACCCAAGATATCAAGCAAAGTCCAAGCATGAAGATAGGAACCAAGCCGTACGCAAGATCGCGAAGAAACGAGCTCGCAGAGGCGACCGGACGCTGGACCGGACGCTGGAAGCGCGACCGGACGCTGGACCGGTGGCTCGATAGACAGGCGACTGGACGCGAGGACCGGACACTGGCGGCAATTGACTGGATGCAAAAATGCAGCGTCCGATCGAGTACAGAGAGGTTCCAGGCACGCGAAACTACGACCGGACGCTGGCAGCGTCCGATCGGTGGTTCACGGCTGCAACGGTCGGGATGACCGGACGCGTCCGGTCAGGACGATTCAGCGTCCGGTCTGTAGCAGATTTGCGGGAGTTCGACCCCAACGGCTACTTTCTCAGTGGGGCTTATAAATACAACCCCCAACCGGCCATTTGAGTAGCGTGGAGCTGAGGAAACATACCAAGAGTGTTGATACACCATTTGAGTGATCTCCACATGCAAAGTGCTTAGTGTTTTATTAGGTGATTAGCATAAGTGCTTTGTGAAGTGCTTAGGTTGATTAGACCACCGCTTATGCGCTTGCTCTAGGTGTTTGCCTAGTGTTTAGTGAGGTTTATACACCTCTTGCCACCCCGTGCTTGCGAGCACAAGTGTTGTACATTGGAGGGGCTTGAAGTCTTGCGAGATCACACCAACCGCGTTTGTGGTGTGGCCGCCACCGTGTACTGGAGGGAACAAGGCCCACGGCGTTTCGGTCGGAAGCTTGATAGTGAAGACAGCGGGGGGCATCCGGGAGAGGCTTGCCGAGAGGCACATCGGAGACCCACTTGCGCATGGGGAAGGCCCGAGGCTATCCACGGAGTTACCCGACCGGGAGCTTGGCCCTTGTGAGGGATTCCTTGCGAGGGGCTCCAACGAGGACTAGGGGGAAGCTTGCGCGCTTCTCGATACCTTGGTAAAAATACCGGAGTCATCGATGGGAGTTTGCATATCTCTACCTTGCTCTTTAGCTTCCGCATTTACATTGATTACTTTATTAAGTTTGCGGTAGAGATAGCAATACACTAGCAAAACCTTAGTTGCATATCTAGATAGTTTATCTTTTGCATAGGTTTTTGCTAAGGTAAGAAAAAGAGGCCATATTTAGAGTTAGAATTTGTAAGTTGCCTAATTCACCCCCCCTCTTAGGCGTCACGGTCCCTTCAACATGTCCTGCAACCTCTGCATCTCGGCCGCCCTCTGGGCTTGTACAGCCTCCATCTCCAGCCGATGGGCCTCCGCCTAGGCCGCCTGCTAGGCCTCCAACCTCCGCAAGTCGGCCTGCAACATTCCACCCACAATGTTTAAACAATGCAAAGGCAAGGTAGATGTGTAAAAGCAATGAACGACGAATAAAACAGTACTAACCTAGAGTTCCGCCATCTGCTGCTGTGAGCTCTGCTGCCGAGAGCGTATGGGGAGGGAGGAGCTCGTGCTCCTTGCTCGAATGTCGGTGAGGTTGGGAACAGAGGCGGAGTCGACTGTGCTGTCCGCCATCCAGTACCGACCGTGCTGCTTCCCTCCTCCCAGCCTCATCAGGAGGTCTGTGTCCAGGGGCTAGGTGGCCGGATCGAAGTCCTCCCCATGGCGCTCACGGGCCACCGAGGTGTACTCGCTAAGCTTGCTGTGGACGCTCACGCTGGTGTACGCCTCGGGCCCGTCCGCCGGGTTGTAGGTGACTTCCGGGGCCGTCAGCTTGCCCTTGTGTGCCAGGACGTACGCCATGAACTCGTTGCATTCCTGGCCTTGGTGCGCCTTGGACTGCGAGGAAAACACAAAGATGATTACAAGTAATGATAATTGAGCGTTAGAATAAATAAATAAAGATGAAAACACAAAGAAGATTACCCATGTCTGGGCATACGCGCTGAGGCTCCGGTTGCCTTGGTGGTGTGGCGCCCCACCCATCTGCAGGCG
This sequence comes from Miscanthus floridulus, assembly GCF_019320115.1. NCBI lineage: Eukaryota > Viridiplantae > Streptophyta > Magnoliopsida > Poales > Poaceae > Miscanthus > Miscanthus floridulus. The sequence continues at coordinate 116,028,022 of NC_089589.1, read as the reverse complement.
GCAGTCTCGACGGATGTTGTGCTTCTCCGCCCACTCCTCCAAGAGCCACCTGTCTACAATGGCCTCCCAACAGAGGTGGTGCCTGGTGCACCAATCAGGACATTGCTGCATGCCATCAAGTTATTGATATGTCAGAAGATGAAATGAAGCCCACCTATTCTTCATGGAAGGAGTTAGTATTAATGTTTCGTACTTACCAAGAGGTACTGCTTCTTGGTGAGCGTCCTGGTCCAGGCATCGGCCTTCCTCACCACCTGACCAAGGACGTCAGTGCTATAGTTGATGATGCACTGGAGCCGCGTCTCATAGTACAGGTCTGAGAGTCGGGACCTACAGACCTTGTCCCGCACTTGCGTAGCCCGGTCCTCAAACCCTTCGTTGCACCTGAAGAAGTCCTGCATACAGACATCATGTATCATTTGAGAAGACTATCTTCTTCTTGAGGGGAAGGAGCCCTATTCCCTCTCCAGTATTTTTTTCAGAAATTCCCTAAAAAACAAGAGATAAGGGGTTCGATAGATGGAGGATAGTGACAAGGGCGTATGTAACAAGCTCATTGAGAACTTACTGTACATAAGGCTTCACTTCGTCAAGGTTCAACAACACATACAGCATGATAGTGCGCCACTCATCATGCCGCAAGGTCTTGGTGCCCGATGCGCTTGCCTTTTCGAGTTGCCCTTTGAAAAGGCTGAGGTTCGATGAACTCTCGTCCGTGTTGTAATGAGGGGGACGATTGTGCACGCTGGGAAGGCCATCCTTATAGTATGCTGTTGTGACGTTTGACACCTCCTCCAGAATGAATGCCTCTGCCATAGAAGCCTCAATTTTGGCTTTATTTCTACACTTTTTCCAAAGAATCTTTAGACATCTCTCAATTGTATAGCACCAACGAGCCTGCACGGCCCCCATTCGTGCCTCATATGGTAGGTGCAAAATCAGATGCTGCATCGCTAGGAAGAAGCCAGGTGGGAAGATCTTCTCCAACTTGCAGAGCAACATGGGTGCCACTTTCTCCAAGTCATCAATCATGCCCCGAGATAACTCCTTGGCACAAAGCTGGCGGAAGAAATAGCTCAACTCTGCCAGCACGCGCCACACATGCTTAGGGACGTATCCCCAGGTCATCGCAGGAAGGAGCCGCTCAATCCATATGTGGTAGTCATGACTCTTCATCCCTAAGACTCGCATAGTTGACAAGTTCACTCCCCTACTCAAATTCGCCGCATGCCCATCAGGGAACATTAACGTCTGGATCCACTGCAGTACTTCCTTCTTTTGGTCCCTTTTCAAGACGAAATCGACTGGAGTCCTTCTCCATTTCTTGCCGGGCGCGGGAGGCTTCATCACTTGCTTTGGCCTATCGCACATCATTGCTAGGTCTAGTCTAGCCTTAACGTTGTCCTTTGACTTATCAGGAATGTCCATGAGTGTTGCAAAAAGCGCCTCGGTGATATTCTTTTCTGTGTGCATTACATCAATGTTGTGTGGAACAAGAAGGTCATTGAAATAGGAGAGCCTAGTCAAGCCCGATTTATGAGTCCACTAGTGTTCCTCACCATATCCAATAAAACCACCTTTCTCTTTGTCATCTTTGAGAGCCTCTATCTCAGCACGGACCTCGACACTGGTCATCATCTGAGGTGCAGGGTCGGTGACTTGAACCCCTTTCCTGAAGTTCTTGATGTCTCATCTGAATGGATGGTCAAGAGGAAGGAATTGACGATGTTGGTCAAACAAAGAAAACTTGCCACCCCTCTTCAACCAAGTGAACCTCACAGCTGTCTTGCATATTGGGCATGGGAACTTCCCATGAACACACCACGCGCAGAATATGACATACGCTAGGAAGTCATGCAGGGAGTAGTGGTACCACACATGCATTGTGAAGTTCTTCTTTGTAGCTCGATCGTATGTCAGTACCCCTTTTCCCAAGCAAGGATCAATTCATCAATGAGAGGCTCCATGAACAAACCCATCTTGTTCCCCGAGTGTCCAGGAATTATCAGTGACAAGAATACGTTCTTGGGTTGAAACATGACGCCGGGGGGGGGAGATTGAGGGGGATCGCGAACATGGGCCAACAAGTGTATGGGGCCGCCAGCAATCCATAGGGGTTGAACCCATCTGTTGCCAGCGCTACATGTACATTCCGAGCCTCCTCGGCTTTACCATGATGTATGCCATCGAAATGGGTCCATGCATCGCCATCCGATGGGTGTACCATCTTGTCAGCATTGTATCTTTTGCCATGTTTGTGCCATGTCATCTATTTCGCGGACTCCTCTATCATGTACAGCCGTTGGATCCTCGGTATGACAGGAAGGTACCGTAGGACCTTCGCGGGGATACCAAGCTGTTCCTTCTTGCCATCACTAGTGTCGACCTCCAGATACCTAGAGGATTTGCACTTTGGACAGTGCGTTGCTTTCTCGTGATCTTTCCTAAATAGGACGCAACTATTCGGACAAATATGGATGTGCTCATACGGCATCTTAAGGGCACAAAGAAGTTTCTGTGACTCGTACAAGTTCTTCGGCAGAATGTGACCATCCAGAAGCAGGGATCCAACAACTACCAACATACCATCGAAGTTGTCTCGACTCATGCTACACTGCGACTTGAACGCCATTAGGCGTCCAATGGCATCCAGTTGCGAAACCATTGTCTTTTCGTGAAGGGGCTTCTGTGCCGAAGACAGCATATCATAGTACGCCTTTGCGAATTCCTCTGGCTCGTCCTCTAATCCATCACCGAACCGTGCCTCCTTAAAGTCATCCATCCAGTCTGCTACCCCCGCATCTCCATCCAAAGCCTCGAGGCGTGGTCTCACCACCTCCTCTCTAATACGATCGGCTTCACCATGGTGGATCCAGCAGGTATAGTTTGGCGTGAATCCATACTTGCAAAGATCTTCCCCCATGTTCTTCCTATTCTTTCTTACACGGTTGTCACATTTGCTGCAGGGACACGACATCCGACTTGGCCCTCTAGCAACCTCGCCAAATGAATGCTCCAAGAAAGCATTAGTCTTAGTCATCCATTCTAGGGTCATACTTGCGTGGCCCGTGTACATCCAATCACGGTTCTCCATCCTCTAGCATATAAGCGAGTAATATAACTAGCAATTGCATCTGCACGGCGTTCCTACCATCTAATAGGTGAGGATAGATCCTAATCCCACCCGCGGATGCATAGATGAGGTCAGTTTCAATGCTCCGCTCCTATCCGAGATAGAATTTCAGCAGCACCTCCCCGCTGTTCTCCCGATACATGTCCTACAAGGGAGAGTGTGTATCCGGAGAACAACAGGGAGGTGATGCCAAAAGTCAGTCTCGGACCGGAGCGAACCATGGAAACTAACCTCATCTACGCATCCGCGGGCTGTCCAAAATACGTGGACAATCCAAAAGAGATACGGTCGCAGATATGCAAAGATCTACATACCTCCGACCGTATCTCTTTCGAATGGGAGATGCCTAACTGGGCTACGTGATCATATAAAACATGCATGCAAAGGAGGAGGGGGTTATACCTAAGGTGACGGTGGAGTCAGGCTAGCGGGGCAGTGGCATGTCGGTGCAGTGGCGAGGCGATGCGGTGCAGGCAGACCAGCAGCGCCGACGAAGACGATCGAGGTCGCCGAGTCCCTCCCACGGGTCCTCCTACATAAAAAGGCAATAGGTTAGAATCCATTGAAAATTTTGGCAGCACCTCCCCTGCACGGGGAGGTTTCCAAAACCTGCAAGAAACGTAGGCGCGATGGACAACAACCACATATATACCAAACATAGGCACGAAGGCCAACAAACATGTATATACCAAGACGAGCCATGTACTTTAGTTCTCTTTCCATGCAGATGAAAGTATCGAAGTAGTACAACAAAAAGTACTACTACCACTACAACTACTACCAACACTAACACTACTACTACTAACACTACTACTATCACTACTTACTACTAACAATACTACTAACACTACTAACTACTAACTACTACTACTTACTAACTACTACTAACACTACTAAGTACTACTACTAACTACTACAGGTGTAGGGCATACCTTCGTGACGAGAATGGTAGCGACGAGGGTCAGCGACGACGGCGGGGACGACCGCAGCGGCGTGAGGGTCGATGGGCCTAGGCCGGCACCTTCCTTCTCCTTCTCCTCCTCTCTTCTGCAGTGGCGCGGTGGCCGAGCCGGGGTGGCGCGGTGGCGGTGGCCGGGGCGGCGCGGGGTGGCGCGGTGGCCGGGCCAGGGTGGCGCGGTGGCCGGGGCGGCGCGGGGTGGCACGGTGGCCGGGCCGGGGTGGCCGCGGTGGGGTGGCGCGCGGTGGCCGGGGCGGGCCGGGGTGGCGTGGTGGCGGTGGCCGGGGTGGCGCGGTGGCCGGGCCGGGGTGGCGCGGTGGCTGGGGCGGCGCGGGGTGGCGCGCGGTGGCCGGGGCAGGGTGGCGCGGTGGCCGGCGTGGGGAGGCGCGGTGGCCGGCGGCGGCGGCTAAGGGAGAGAGAGGTGAGAGGGAGAGAGGAATGAGAGAGCGAGACAGAGAGTGCGCCGGCCGGGCGCGGTTGAAGGAAACGGCGGCTTTGCCGAGTGCCAGATCGGCGGCACTCAGCAAAGTCAATTTTCTTCGCCGAGTGTCGTGACCTGGCACTCGGCGAAGTTTTAATAAAATTTCAGCAGCTCTTTGCCGAGTGCCAGCTGGGCGGCACTCGGCAAAGAATTTACTTTGCCGAGTGCCAACCCTAGGCACTCGGCAAAATATTTTTTTTTTGTTTTTTGCCACCAATTTTTTTTGAAGCTTTAGTACACTACCACAAACAACATGTTTAAATTTGGGACATTTTCATTGCCTTTTGGCATATTTTATAGTTTATTTTGTTTTGTTGAATTTTTCCAGAAAATGTAAGTTTGAACTGCAGATGCATCGAATAATGGATTACATTCGTTCAAAAAATGTTATCCTTGTTTCTTAGTGTAAATTTAGGCTAAATCCAGGAACTGTCTCAAAATTTTGATCAACGTGCTCACGGGGCAACGCCGCCAACCTGCGTGGTAGTGGTTTTTTAATTGTATAAAATGCGAACGAATTCCGAAAATCATGAAACTTGTCGAGTTGTCGCCGTATCGTATGCGTATGCCGTGGAAAAATTTTGAAAAAATTTCAAGCACGTTGTCACATACGATGCTCACAAACCAGGACATCTCCACATGTGATCACATTTTTCCACGGCATACGCATACGATACGGCGACAACTCGACAAGTTTCATGATTTTCGGAATTCGTTCGCATTTTATACAATTAAAAAACCACTCCCACGCAGGTTGGCGGCGTTGCCCCGTGAGCATGTTGATCGAAATTTCGAGACAGTTCCTGAATTTAGCCTAAATTTACACTAAGAAACAAGGATAACATTTTTTGAACGAATGTAATCCATTATTCGTTGCACCTGCAGTTTAAACTTATATTTTCTGAAAAAATTCAACAAAACAAAATAAACTATAAAAATATGCCAAAAGGCAATGAAAATGTCCCAAATTTAAACATGTTGTTTGTGGTAGTGTACTAAAGCTTCAAAAAAATTAGTGGCAAAAAACAAAAAAAAATATTTTGCCGAGTGCCTAGGGTTGGCACTCGGCAAAGTAAATTCTTTGCCGAGTGCCAAACGGGGGGCACTCGGCAAAGAGAACGCCGCTGGATGCCGTTAAGCCCTACCAATCTTTGCCGAGTGTCTGCCTTTGCCGAGTGCCAGGCACTCGGCAAAGACAGCCTTTGCCGAGTGTAGGTCTTTGCCGAGTGCTAGGCACTCGGCAAAGGCCTCTTTGCCGAGTGTCATATTTTGCCGAGTGCGGCGCTCGGCAAAGCAGGTCTTTGCCGAGTGCCCGAAATTTGGCACTCGGCAAAGATTTTTGCACTCGGCAAATCACGTGTTTCAGCACTCGGCAAAGGCCTCTTTGCCGAGTGTCATATTTTGCCGAGTGCGGCGCTCGGCAAAGCAGGTCTTTGCCGAGTGCCCGAAATTTGGCACTCGGCAAAGATTTTTGCACTCGGCAAATCACGTGTTTCCTGTAGTGATTATCTATTATGTGTTCTCCTTTGGTATTGAGTAGTGGAAGCTCGCTTTTTTGTGAACTGCCGTTGAACAATCTGACTCTAGCAGAACTATAGTTGCCAATTCTAACTGTAGTAAAAAGAATAACTTGAACTGCAGTTGAACAATCTGACTCTACCAGATACAGATGACTCAACCATGTTTAATATTGTCATATGTTCATTTTAAGTTAGACTGGCACATACTTATGGCCTAGTCTTTTGTAGCACATTTCTGTTGAAATTAGCTTTGTTTTAAAATTTTCTACCATGACATTTCTTTTCTGACTAATTGTTAACTTGTTATTTACCTACTAGAAATTTGATTTGAATGCTCTGTGAAGATTGTAGTTTTTTTTTCTTAAAGTTAGGAAAATAAAAGTCAGTTCACTTGTTATTTACCTACTAGAAATTTGATTTGAGTAGCATTTGGCTGCAAAATTCTTTAGTGTAAACTCAATGATAATAATAATAATAATATCTGGCAGATGTAAATTGTTGACTGTATACTCCTTAGACAGTATGCACAATTTTGCAAGCTTGCACAAGTTACTTGTACAATTTAGAAGTTGCTAACTGTATACTCCTTAGATATAGAGAACTGTGTGGCGGCGGAGGCTATGGCGACTTCTCTGCTGCCTCCTATGATGAGGGCTCCCCCCACCGGGCAAGACGAGAAGTGTTGCAGCTTCATCACGCCCTACTTAGGTAAGCAAAGCTCAAGGTGCTGTAAACAAAGCCAAATGCTACTGCTTGACACTGCTGGCACAGGTTTAATTCTAAAAACACTGTTTAACACTTTCATTCCTAACACTATTAGATCACATGGTAACAAGTAATTCAAAACTTCTGCTTAATATGAAAAACCATCCCCAGTCTGTTAGGCTAATCATTTGATCAATATAATTTTTGTAGACTGAACCTTTTAATCACTTTGTAGCTTGCATCAACTAGATCTCTAATTGATTTGATTTCATCTAATCATGCAGTATAAGTGCTTTACTTCAGTGTGGTGCTAATCTATAGTATAAGGTTTCCTCAAAATATTTCTTCAAAGTAAAACAACAAATTATTGACCATGATCCACTTTCTGATGTGTTTCATGTAGTTAGGTGTTTGCTGAAATGCTGAAGTAAATATGGAAGCATTGAAACAACAAATTGTTGTGCATGATCCACTTCGACAAATTAGTGCGCTCACATATTGTTACAGGCTTACAGTGATGTGATGCCAAAAAAATTCAGAGTTTACAAATTAAGACTGCTCTAGCTCTAAATTGAAGCTTTTATGGATTTGCAGGGCTGATGGCTTTCTTGTATGATGCTGATGAAGTATGACTTGCATTGTATGTTTCTGGCACCTTTTTCAAGTTTTAGCTCTATGCACAAACTTACATTTTCTAAATTATATTCTAGCTCTAGCCACAAACTTGTAAAATATATTTTCAGATTAGGGAAAAATACTAGAACTGGAGATATTGTTCAGATAATAGATACAAATGTCTGGACTAGTTATATTCTTTTATCAAGTACTACTACTGTTGTGCTGCTATTGGTTGGTGCTCTAGTTTATTGATTACTGCATATGTTCAGTTTCCTAGTGAAAATACGTTAAGCAATTGTATGCTGAATTAGTGTTCTACAAGCACCCTTCTAGTGCTCTGCTCTGCAATATTTGTTAGGGAGCAAGAAAAGGCCTCAGCAGCTCACCATCTTGTATGACAGGAAGGTGCTGCTTTCGACGATTTGCCTGCTCACAAGGCAACAGACTTGATGTAGTCCGCACATATTACAAATTGGTCCTAGTATGAACTTTAGTATGGTTATATAAAATGTCTTAGTGCCGTTTGGGATTGCAAATTGCTTTTCTGACATCCTTTGGTGTAAATCCATTGGACCAGGGTAGTGGTGAAGGAAAGGCTCTATATATTGGCGCAGTTGGTATATTCAGACAACAAAGGCTCCTGCAGATTGCTGACAGGTTATACCTTAGGCGCACTTATTGTTTTGGATAAAAACATAACTTTTATTAACCTGCGATCTGTACATAAAACTTTGCTTCATGCAATTAGACAGGCATGACTCAAACAGATAGTTTTAAGCCACAGGAATGACATTGCTTCATGTACCAACTTCTGTCTTCATGTACAATTCTTTTAACTTGTACAAAAAAAATATTGGAATGAAACCAATGGCATAGTAATTTTGTAATTCTCTATCTGTATAAATTTGGCTACTTGATTTTAGATTTGCACATTATGCTAACTGCTAGTCATATATTTTCTACAGATGAATTTATACCCATACATAAGTCACTCTCATCGAACCAGAGATTGTACATTTAGGCTGTACCAAGTAGCCTCATTATTTTCTACTTTGCTGTAGGTTCAGAGCAGATTTTCCTTTGATATGAATTGCAAATACAATGGCAACTTGCACGTGAAGGTGTATCTTTGTCCTTTTTAAATGCCTGTTCAAGTAAGTAGAAGTTTCCTCTCTAGTTACTTTCCAAGCAGCTACTAATTATTGTTTTGTTATATGCTAGCTGACTTATTGGAGCATAATGGTTTTGCAGGATCTCAAGAACAGCCCATATACTCAATGTAGTTACAGCTTATGTACTGTAATAAATCTTCTATGTTGCTGTTCATGTATTATTAGCAATCTTCTAGGCTTGTAGCTCCTTGAGCAGATGATTTGTAGGTTAAGTCGTATCATGAGAAACCACCCAAATCCCCTACTAGGTCATTGCACTCTGATCTCTTTGGAGTAGGACAAAGACGGTGATGACCTCGACGAAAATGACAGTACAACAACCCCCATTGTCGACGTCAGATTCTTCTTTCTCACGTCTCACGAGACAAGGACCACAATATATCGGATGATAGCAACAACGGCTGCATGTTTGAAAGACCTGATGGTGCCTAGTGCTGGTGCCTCTCTCGTAATGGCGTGGAAGGTACCTAAGCTAGAAGGATTGGGAAAGCTTTCCAGCTTGATGCACGTGATGGGTGTGTTGTTAACATCAGCGCGAGCGCGGGTCCACAGGCGATGAGCTAGGGCGTTCTGGATGAGTTCGACCGAGAACCTTACCCAGCTGCACTGCACAAGCTCGGAGTATCCGGCATCACTACCGGAGACTGTGTAGTTACCGAGTGCCCAGACAATTACCGAGTGTCAAAAGTCGGGGCACTCGGAAAAAATTTATTACCGAGTGCCAACACTCGGAAAAAATAAACACCCGGTAGTAGACCTCTTTACCGAGTCCGAACACTCGATAACCTCAAACACTCGGTAGATCTACAATTTTACCGAAGGGGCGCACTCGGTAAAAAGAGACACTCGGTATTGAGCTGCCACGTCTCCAGTATACCAACCGTGCGCCAAACGGCGTCACGGCATGACATTTTGCCGAGTGTAGAAGTATTTGCACTCGGTAATAATAAAGTTTTACCGAGTGTAAGTTCACAACACTCGGTAAACACTATCTTTTACCGAGTGTACTGGCGCAACACTCGGTAAAATTCAACCAAATTTCTTGTTTTTCCCATCATTCTTTTTCCTCTATCCACATATGATATTTAGTACTCCATTCCAAAATATGGTGTTTATTTCGATTTATTTACTATATTTCACAAAATTTTCATTCTTTATGATAATTAGATACATATCGTGTAAATTTAATTGTAATAATTAAAATCGAACTCGATAAATCACGAGATTGGAAGAATTAACATTGAAGCATACATCTATATTATAGAAAAATTTTCATAACGTTTCGGAAGTATTTTTACATTCGTCGCTGCCGAACCGGTACATCTCCCAAAGAGACACTAAACATTCACAATGACGAGTAGGATTTCTATTAAGAGTGAAATTCAACATTATGATTTGAACTTAGAATTTTTTAGATAGTAAATAGATGACATGAAATAGTTCATGTGAAAGTTTGGTGAATTTTAGGATTAAATTGGCATTTTTTCATTTTTGTTTTGCATGAAATAATGTATACTTTTACCGAGTGTGACCTCAAACACTCGGTAAAGATTAGCCACGGCCCACCTGTCTCTTTACCGAGTGCCGTAGATCTAGGCACTCGGTAAACATTTATTGGGCTGCGGTGCTTCTGTTTACCGAGTGCCGTAGATCTGGGCACTCGGTAAACATGTACCAGGCCCACATGTAATTGGGCTGCGGTGCTTGAGTTTACCGAGTGCTGTATATCTAGGCACTCGGTAAACAGAGGCATTCACTTAGTCGTTTCTCCCTCAAATCGTGCAGACGACACACACACCGCACGCCCGCGCATCCCCGCCGCACCGCCGCCGTCCCCCGCGCCGGCGCCTCCCCGCCGTCCCCCGCACTTGCGCCCGCGCCTCCCCGCGCCCGCGCGCTCCACGCCGACACCGGCGCCTCCCCGCCGTCGCCGGCGCCTCCCCACCGCCGCGGCCGCCTCCTCCCCTCCACGCCGTCGCAGAACCGGCGCGCGCGGTGGAAGACGAAGCAGCTGGAGAAGGGGAAAGGAAGGGCTGAAGCTCCAGCTCGACTCCTCCCCTCCACCACCGCCGCCACCCGGGCGGTCCCCCACAGCCGCCCGCCACCGGGAAAGGAAGGGCTGCAACCTGGGCTCCTCCTCCGGCTCCGGCTGCTCCTCCGGCTGCGGCTCCTCCTCCTCCGGCTCCGGCTCCTCGCGCTGGCCGTCCTGGACGCGAGCGCGCTGGACACCTGGGCGATCCACGGCGTCGTCTGACTCCGACGAGCTCCCGGCCTCCCGCTCGACACCGAGCACGCGGACGCGCAGCCCCCGGCTCCAACTCCATCCAATCGTCCACCCTTTTCTGAGGTATTCTGAGGCTCTTCATCTTCATCATCCTCGCTGTCATGAACTACCAGTGCAACCTTGGATGTGCACATTTTTTTCTTTCCCATTTGTTGTTGATGTTACAGAAACTACCAGTGCCCCCTGCATTGCATATTGCGAGTTGGAATCTAGGAAACACAATCCCAAGTTAGCTTGGGCATCATCACATGGCACCCAACATGCAGCATTATTATATGTATCCAGCTAGATTGTGCCTGCTAGCTAGACTGTAAACATGTCTATGGGGCAGCATCTAGTGAGCTCAGATTTGTGTGGATATCTCTGCACATGGATACATATTAGGAAAAAAATATTTGCGGAATTGTTTTAATCATGAAAATGGTTATCTGTTTACCGAGTGCTATGTCTAACACTCGGTAAACGACGCCGTTAACGGCAAGCTTGAGGACTGACGACCGTCACGTCGTAGTTGTTTACCGAGTGCCGGCTTAGCACTCGGTAAGATTTATTCTCCGAGTGCCCCGTTAGTTGACACTCGGTAAACTAACTTTACCGAGTCGTTGTTTACCGAGTCATGTTTACCGAGTGTGGCACTCGGTAAATGATTTACCGAGTGTTTATGCATATTTGCCGAGTGTTTATAACACTCGGTAATTAATCAGTATCCCGTAGTGCATCAACCGGAACAACAGCTAGCCACAGGTTTTTTTAACTGCAATTAGCTAGGTTGAAACAGCTTGAGGCATTGTGTACGTTTTGAGCTCCAGTTAAACTTTAACTAGTCTTTTAGCTAGACCGTTTAGATCCCTAGCAGCTAAATTTAGCCAGGCCCGGAGACCGGCCCTTGGTACTGCTGGCTGGCAGCGCATATATATATACATACTTATAGTTTCTGCTGACTGGGGGCGTCGTGCCCGCATGAACCTTGAGCAGCCGCGAGGTAGGAGGAACTCATGGAGGACGACATTCTGGTGAGTTTTCTTTGGCAATTCAATTCCATGCATGCATGTTGCCTTCTTATTCTTTGTTCTTTCATCAGTTGAGTTGAAGGACGATGATTCGATGTACGTACGTACTAAACGCTTATTCTGCATGCGAAACACAGCTGGGCACCACCACGAGGAGGAACGACAACCATGGGCAGTACGGAGGCTTCTGGCTAGCCGAGAGCATGCAAAACGCCATCGCTGCCGCTCGCACACGCATCAAGTCCAACCCACCTGATATCTTGCTCGCCAGCTTGCCCAAATCCGGCACCACCTGGCTCAAGGCCCTTGCCTTCGCGACGCTCAACCGTGCCACGCACTCGCCGTCCGACGCCCAGCACCCGCTCAGGCACCACAATCCCCACGACTGCGTCGGCTTCCTGGAGATGATGGTGAGCCAGGACGACGAGGCCCTCCGTTCTCCACGGCCACTGCTGGTACAAACACACGTGCCCTACTCCCTGCTTCCCGAGGCCATCACGGCGGAGGGCTCCGGGTGCCGGCTCGTGTACGTGTGCCGGGATCCCAAGGACATGCTGGTCTCCTTCTGGAACTTCTGCCTCAAGGAGGCGGCGACGTTGGCCGCCGTCGGTTGCGGCGGCGGCTGGGTCGGGGAGTCGGCGGCGGCAGGCCTCACCAAATTCGAGGACGTCTTCGAGCTCTTCTGCGAGGGACGGTACCCCGGAGGCCCCTACTGGCGCAACGCCCTGGAGTTCTGGCACGAGAGCCAGAGGAGGCCCAACGAGGTGCTGTTCCTAAGGTACGAGGACATGCTGGGAGATACCGTGGGTAACCTCAAGAAGCTAGCAGCGTTCATGGGGTGCGCGTTCTCCGAGGAGGAGGAGGAGGCTGGGGTGGTGGAGCAGATCGTGGAGCTATGCAGTTTGGCGAGTCTCAAGGGCATGGACGTGAACAAGAATGGCAGTACGGTGCTGGCCTTCAGGAATGAGGCGTTCTTCAGGAAGGGGCAGGTCGGCGACTGGAAAAACTACATGACGCTGGATATGGCGGCGAGGCTGGATAAGATTGTTGAGGAGGCCACTCGAGGTTCCGGACTCACCTTTGCGGGCTCAGTCTCGCATAATTATTAATAAGATTTTTCAACTCTCTCTATATTTATTATATATCTATATATAAAGATGAAATATGGCAGTACGTCCGGTCAGGGAGAGGAGATTACTAACTCTTCCGTCATCGAAGAATAAAGGTACCTTTTCCATGGACAGTGAGGCACCATGGCAGTATGATAAAAGTGTTATAATGATGTGGGGTGTGTCGGTATCTGTGGTTGTACAAGAAAAATACGGATCACATATCTTATTTTATAATGAGATTATGTTCTTAATTTCAGACACCGCCAGCGTTCCTACTTTACTTTCTTAATAATGGAGAGGCACATGGTTGGACCAGTGCAGATTTCGTCTTGATAAAAGAATAAGGTCTCTCTTTTGGTGGAGCTCCTAGCAAAGAGACATTTTTATCTTTTCCCTCAAAATAAGCTATGAGCTAGTGAAGCAGGGTTCAAAATTCACCGAAACTTACGAATGTTTGTAATTCCAGGATCCATAATTTTATATTACATTAATGCACGCGCTTTATTACAAGTATTCAACTACTGCCTCACCCATATTTTCTATTGTTTGTGTTTCTCACGTCTAGTTTTTTAACATTTAACAACTATATATACGTATGCTCAGGATGTCAAACTACACAAATTGCGACAAATTACAAAGTACCGAGACACAATTTTACATAGCGATTAACATCCATTACATTAATACATACGTCATAACACAGCACAGCGAGGATGATTCTTAATCTTGTCTTGAAGCTCCATTCTCCATGGGACAGTTGACTGGGGAAATATACACACTCCTCCTGCTCCTTATAAAACAAAACTGTCGGGTATCAGTATTAGGGATACCCGAAGAAGGGATCTGAGGACCGCGGACAACAACTCGCCTAGATAATCAAGGACGGTTTCCGCCTCGCCAGACCCCTCGGGCACGGGCCCCGTGTCACCCGACCCTGAGGGTACAGGAGCTGTCTCGCCCGACCCTGAGGGCACAGGCTCCGTCTCGCATGATCCCTCGGGCGCGGGCTCTGTCTCGCCCGACCCTTCGGGCACGGGCTCCGTCTCTCCCGACCCCTCAGGCACGGGCTCCATCTCGCCCGGCGGGTCCGTACCACCCCCAACCACTACGGGTCCAAGCGTGTGAGCCTGGGTCAAGCCTCTAAAACCAGAAGGGGAGCGGCCATGCCTTGACGTGACCCGTGGCCACGTCAGGCCACACCCGGGGGTTCGCATCGCCAATAGTGACGGGTGCATGGGCGTTGTGCTGCCTAATCCTCGTCCAGCCGCTGACAGGCACATCGGTTCACCACGCCATCCACCGGGACGGGATGGAACGCCACGACCAGCTGATGACGTCGAGGCATGGCGCCTTTGACGAACAAGGCCGCGACGTGGAACCATCCCTGTCATCATCTACAGGACCGGCGGGACCCACATAAAAGAAATGAAGGACGCCGCGACCCTGGAGGTCTTCTTCTCCCTCGCTTTTTCTCATTTTCTCTCTCTTTAACCTGCGCCTTTCCCTTCACCTATAAAAGGAGAAGCAGGACGCCCCATAGGGGGGCAAGCACTCATACACACGAGCACACGGCTAAACGAGCTCAACAAGACTCAACTCCATTCAATCCTTTCACCAAGAGACCTGGGACCTTCTTCCTCTCTCGCCTGTTTGTAACCCCTACTACAAACTAGTGCCAATAACACGCGCAGCAGCAGACTGAACGTAGGGACATTCCACCCGAACCGGTATAAAATCTTGTGTCCTCCAAGCACATCATCCGGGACAGACGTGCAGATACAAATTTACTCGTCGGTGGTTCGAAACACCAACTGTTGGCGCGCCTGGTAGGGATCTTTTGCACGTCTCGACGACCACATCAGGCCTCAGATGGCTAGTCACGGTGTCAGCTGGGTCCCAGGTGCACACGAGCGCTTTAGGAGCCTAAACTTCATTGTCACGATCGAGGGAGAGTTGGTGTAGGCTCCTGCCGCCTTCTAGCCTCTCCACTCTATCGGCCTCGACGCGATCGTTGAGGCGCTTGAGGAGCTACAGCTGCACGCACTAGAGGCACGTGTCCCTAGGAGCGATCGGCTCCTCGGCTTCGACTACGGGAGGCTGGAGCGCCAACTCGATGCCTTCCTAGGACCCCGACCGTGCCGAGAGGAGTTCCGCTGCCTTACTTTCTCCTTCGCCAATGCCATGACGCAACTCGTTGGAGGGGAACCGCTCTCCCTGGAAGACCTCACCCGGGGCGCCCCGGCAGCATTCCCGTTTGGTCTACGCAATGTTGCGGGGACCGTTGGCCACCTCGTGGCGCAGCTCATGCACCCATCCCCTACGAATGGCGAGTTTGTGGGGATGACCGAATACGTCGCGGAATCTTTCCATGACCTTCTCGTGAGAGATTCAGAGTCGCTCTCCGACTCTGACTCCAGCAGGGGGAGCCATCACCCCTCACGAGAATGTTTTATGGCGGGTACCCCCGAGGGACGCGTCGAAAGCCTCCACGAGGGAGGGGCTATCCCACCATACGACCTCGACGACGAGGTCGATGAAGATGCAGGGCCCCTTCCTCGCATGTGGTTGGAACAGCTAAGGGCGCGGCACCAGGAGCTCGAGGATGCATGACTCCAACTCGAGAAGGAGGGTGTAGAGCTTGAGCGAGAGATCGAGCACCACGGAGATGGTGGGCGTACGCGCGCCATGGCCCGCGACGTGAACCAGAGGATCATCAAAGACGATGGAGCCCTCCCACACTTCGTCCAAGCAAGCCAGAACATCGCTGCCGTGGCGGCCTTGCTCCAAGGGCTCCCAGAGCTCATGATACCCAAGGATCGTTGGGCCCATCATGAGATCCACACACTGCTCGAGCGCGCAGCGGTGCAGCAGGCGGAGAGCTCGCTGTATCGGTGATGCGAGCTCGACGCCAGTCATCGCGTGCCCTTGGGACAACATGTCAGGGACGTGTCTATCCACTAGGTGCCACAAGGCGGCGGGTGGCACGCCGCGGCCCCAGTGCATGAGCATCTCGGCCTCCACCGTGACGCACGTAACACCCTAGATGCCCGTAGGCGTGGATGAAGCAACGAGAGAGAGGAAGCTGGCCGTGGCTACCACCCTCACCACGGTGGACGCTATGACAGCGGCGAGGACAGAAGCTCGAGCCCTGACCTGCCGGGACCTCAGCTCTTCAGTCGGCACATCCTCAACGCCGCCTTCCCACCGCGGTACCGACCTTCGACCAACTTCCTGAAATACTCTGAGGAAACGAACCCCAGCCTGTGGCTCGAGGATTACCGGCTTGCTTGTCAAGCCGGTGGTACGGATAATGATTAATTCATCATCCGAAACCTCCCCTTGTTCCTGGCTGATTCGGCGCGAACATGGCTAGAGCATCTTTTGCCCAACCAGATTCAAAGTTGGACGGACCTAAAGGAGATCTTCGTGGGAAACTTCCAGGGCACCTACATGCGCCCTGGGAACCCCTAGGATCTCAAGAATTGCCGATAGAAGTCTAGGGAAACTCTTTGTGAGTACATCCGACGCTTCTCCAGGCACTGCAACAAGCTGCCCGACATCGCCGACGCCGACGTCATTGGAGCTTTCCTGTCTGGGACCACTTGCGAGTCCCTGGTTCACAATCTGGGGCGCAAGGGCCCGCGGACCACCAAGGAGCTCCTCGACATCGCCACCAGCTACGCCTCATGTGAGGAAGCGGTCGGAGCAATTTTTGACCGCCCCAAGGGCAAGGCAAAGCAGGACGAGGACGCCGGCAAAGGCACCTCCAACCGCCCTAACAAGAAGAAGAACAAGCAGCGGCACGGGGGCTCACTCGTGGCCACTGCCGACCGCAAGGGGGGTCAAAAGCCTGTGAGGGTACCCTAGACCACTTTGAGAAGCTGCTCGAAGGGCCATGCCCGAACCATGCCTTCCCCTTCAAGCACCTATACAAAGACTGCGCCCTCATGAAGCAGTTCCCATCCGGTGGCTCCAATAAGGGGAGCATAGGAAGGAGCCCAAGTCGGCAGCAGACGACGCCGAGGGGAAGGACGGTGGCTTTCCGACGCTGGATGGCTGCCTCATGATCTTTGGGTGGTTGGCGGCCGATGACTCCAAGTGCCGCTAGAAGCTTGCGCACCGCGAGGTCTATATGGTCAAGCCGGTCATGCCTTCCTTCCTCCGATGGTCGGAGACCGCCATCACCTTTGATCGGACCGACCACCCGAAAAGCGACCCACGGCCGGGAAGATACCCGCTCATGGTCAACCCGATCATCGGCACGAAGCAGCTCACCAAGGTGTTGATGGATGGAGGTAGCCGCCTCAACATCATGTATGCTGAGATGCTCGATGCCATGGGCATTGACTGATCGTGCATTAGGCCAACCGGGGTGCCTTTTCATGGCATCGTGCTAGGGAAGCAGGCCGTACCGCTCGGGCAGATCGATCTGCCCATCACTTGGGGATCCAGCCAACTACAGGACGAAGACTCTCACCTTCGAGGTGGTTGGGTTCCACGGTTCCTACCACGCCATCCTGGGATGACCATGTTACGCGAAGTTCATGGCCGTCCCCAACTACACCTACCTGAAGCTTAAGATGTCAGGCCCACGCGGAGTCATCACCGTCGGCGCCTCCTTTCAGCGCGCTTACAAGTGCGAAGTTGAGTGCTGCTAGCACGCCTCAGCAATCATCACCTCCGAGGAGCTCGTGGTCATCAGGGAGGGGGCCGCCGAGGAGGCACCTGACTCCAAGCGGTTGCCTAGATCTTTTGAGCCCGTGGAGGGTGTCAAGGAGGTCCTCATAGACCCTAGCAACTCCGAATACCATCAAATCTTGATGAAAGAGTCCAACCAACTCGTGACGTCTTTCATCACCACGATTGGATCATTCTGCTATGTTACAATGTCATTCGGTCTGAAAAACATGGGGCCACTTATCAGCGTTGTATGCTCAAGTGTTTCGGGGACCTCATTAGGTGAACCGTTGAGGCCTACGTAGACGACATCGTGGTCAAGTCCAAATGGGCTGACCAGCTCATAGCCGACCTAGAGCAGACCTTCGTGAAAATCCGAGCAAACAGCATCAAACTCAACCCCGAGAAATGCATTTTCAGGGTCCCGAGGGGTATGCTGTTGGGTTTTATCGTCTTCGAGCATGGCATGGAAGCCAACCCAGAGAAGATTTCGGCCATCATAAGGATGGGTCTGATTTAGAACATAAAGGGGGTACAACAAGTTATAGGATGCCTTACCACGTTTAGCTATTTTATCTCACGCCTCGACGAACAAGGCCTCCCCCTCTATCAGCTTCTGAAGAAAGCCGACCATTTCGAATGGACACCCAAGGTGTAGGAGACGCTTGATAAGGTCAAGCAGCTCCTGACGAAGGCCCTGATCCTAGTCCCCCCCCCCAACCGATGGGGAACCGCTCATGCTCTACATTATGGCCACCACGCAAGTGGTCAACGCCGCCCTAGTGGTAGAGCGGGAAGAGGAGGGACATGCCCTCAAAGTACAGTGTCCCATGTACTTCGTTAGCAAAGTCTTGTCCGATTCGAAGACTCGCTACCCCAAATCTAGAAACTCATGTGCGCCGTCCTTATCGCCAAGAGGAAGTTACGTCATTACTTCGAGTCACATCCGGTGACGGTCGTGACGTCCTTCCCCCTCGGTGAGGTTGTCCAAAACTGGGATGCCACAGGAAGGATTGTGAAGTGGGCACTTGAGTTGATGGGTTAGGGTATTTCATAACCCCTCGGACGGCCATCAAGTCCCAAGTCTTGGCTGACTTCATGGCAGAATGGACCGAGATCCAAATGCCATCAGCGGCCATCGACCAGGAGTACTAGACGATGTACTTCGATGGGTCACTGATGAAGAAGGGGGCCGGCGTGGGACTGGTCTTTGTTTCACCCCTCAGAGTGCACATGAAGTACATGGTCCGCATCCACTTCCCTGCCTCCAACAATGTGGCCGAATATGAGGCACTCATTAACGGCCTACGCATCACGGTTGAGCTAGGCATCCGATGGCTCGACATTTGGGGAGACTCCCAGCTAGTCATTGACCAGGTCATGAAGGAGTCAAGCTGCCACAACGCCAAGATGGCTGCATATTGCCGAGAGGTTCGCTAGCTGGAGGACAAGTTCGACGGTCTCAAGATCAATCACATCCTGAGGTGGCTTAATGAAGCAGCTGACGCGCTGGCAAAGATGGCATCGGGCTGAGAGATGGTGTCGACGGGCATTTTTGCCAGTGACCAGTACAAGCCCTCGATCCGCTACGAGGAGCCAGAACAGACCGGTGATAGGTCACCAACCTAGGGCTCTAGGGCTGACCAACCATTGGCTCATCCCGACCCCAAAGTCATGGAGCTCAACAAAGACCTAGTGGCATGGCCCAACCCTCTGGCTGACTGGAAGATGCCCTGCCTCAACTACCTCCTCCATGAGATGCTCCCGATAGACAAAACGGAGGCTCGACGGCTCACACGCCGCGCCAAGTCCTTCGTTACTATTGAGGGAGAGCTCTACAAGCAAAGCCACACCAAGATCCTTCAGCGTTGCATCCCCACTGAACAAGGGAAGCAACTGCTAGGAGATATCCATGGCAGGGTCTGCGGACACCATGCCGCCCCAAGAACCCTGGTCAGAAATGTATTTCGACAGGGCTTCTACTAGCCGACCACGGTGGCCGACGCTATGCAGATTATGCGCATCTACGAAGGGTGTCAGTACTACGCTCGTCAGACTCACCTGCCAGCCCAAGCACTCCAGATGATCCCCATCACGTGGCCGTTTGTGGTCTGGGGGCTCGATCTGGTCAGACCGCTCAAAAGGGCACCCAGGGGCTACACGCACTTACTTGTCGCCGTAGACAAGTTTACAAAGTGGAGAGAGGCTTGGCCGATCTCCATGATCAAGTTCGAGCAGGCCGTGCTGTTCTTCCTATATGTCATCCATCGCTTGGAGTCCCAAACTCCATTATCATGGACAACGGCACACAGTTCACTAGGAAAAAGTTCCTCCGATTCTACGATGAATACCACATCCGCGTCGATTGCGCCACCGTGGCGCACCCCCACACGAACGGGTTGGTCCAGCATCCGAATGACATGGTGCTGTAGGGCCTCAAGCCTAGGATCTTCAACCGGCTGAACAAGTTTGGCGGACAATTGGTTGTGGAGCTCCCCATGGTGCTCTAGAGCCTGAGGACGACCCCTAGCCAGGCCACCAGCTACACACCCTTCTTTATGGTCTACGGTTCTGTAGCTATCCTCCCGACTGACCTCGACTATGCAGCACCGAGGGTTAGGGCGTACAACGAGCAAGGAGCCGAGGCGTCCCTCGAGGATGCCATGGATCAGCTCGATGAGGCATGCAACGTTGCCCTCCTCCACTCGTCTAAGTACCAGCAGGTGTTGCGCCGGTACCACAGCCGTTGGATGTGGGGTCGAGCCTTCAACATCGGGGACTTGGTACTCTGTCCCGTCCAAAGCAACAAAAACCATCACAAGCTCTCTCCACCATGGGAGGGACAATACGTCATCACAGAAGTGCTCTGACCCAGCACCTACAAGCTCAAGACCATCAACGGCAAAGTCTTCATCAATGCTTGGAACATCGAGCAGCTACGTCACTTTTACCCCTAATCTATGTGTGTACTTATGAAAGTTAAGAATGACGTTTCTAAAATGAAAAACACTTTCTCTTATCGATTTCGCTATCGTCTCCTCGATCTTTAGTGACACCCAACCCCAGCAATGGCATGGGGCCGAGCCTCACTCGGGGGCTGATAAGAGCATACCTATTTAGAATTAATCGCTATGCCCAACCCCTTCTCACGTTAAGATCTAAAAGCGAGAGCTGTGGAAATGAACACTGAGTAAAGTTGGTTGGACTGCAAGGAACCTATGCCCCAGCGGCTAAGGCATTCTTGCTCACTAGCATGATTAGGGCTCTTTCACCCACGCCTTAAGCTTTGTAGCCTTAACAATGGAAAAGGGTCGGAATGCAATAACCGTTTTATAACACAAAAGAACTAAAACTTGTTCATTTATTACAAATTCGTCTCCTAACCTATCTAGCTAACTAACCCCTCGGGGGGATGACCTCATCCTCAATATTGACAGATAGGTCCTGTGCCAGGGGGCCACCATCTCCTAATGGGCGGCAGCGAGCTGTGCGGCCAGCCCCTCACTCCGTCGCGTCTCTTCGGCGAGGTGGTCCCAAACGTCCTTCTCTAGATGAACGAATTGGGACTTCTCCTAGCTATGGACCATAAGGGACTACGGAGAGGACAAGACTTAGAGGCACAGAAAGGGAAAATGAGGGTAAAAAACATGGTCATATCATACATGGCCAACCGGGGCGACGACGTCGTGCAACGAGCTTAGCGCGGTGGTCAGGGCGCGAACCGCGGTCCCAACCTCTGTGTGGATGCTCCCCCATTCCCTCTCCTCCACGGTGTCATCGAGGGTAAAAAATGTCACCCCTGGGTCCTGTCAGTCTGCCCACCGGATCTAGGATCCTCCCCATGTGTGCGGGTTGCCACCCACCTGGACCAGAGACCAGGATGGCTCCGCGCCAATCCCAAGCGGTGTTGACCCCTCTTGCGGCAGCAACTCTTCCAGAGCGGTCCCTCCAGTGGTAGAGGGGGTGGGCGAAGTGGATACGGAGTCCTGCCCCATCGCCACATCCACTAAGGACGTCTTGGATGCGCTCTCTTCCATCTGCCCCACCACAGACGCGGCCACCTGCACGGATGATGACTTCGGTTGCGCTGTCTTCGTCTATGACATTGCAGCCGCACCTAGCCGCGCCACACCCGCCATGGGTGCCCCAAACACGCTCTCCTCAGTCTGCTCTCCCGTGGATGCAGCCATCGGCGGTGCCTCCCCGGACGACGCCGTGGCCACCCCAGCATCACTCCCGCTCACCTCCGGCGTGGAGCCAGCCGGCTCCTAGCGCGTCTGCCAGAGGGCGAGGCTCTTCTTCGGTGTAAGCCTCAGGAGAGTCCCGCGCCCTCCGACGCTACAAAGGGCATGGTGGTTAGTTTACGGCAAAAATTCGTTAAGACCAAAAGGACGAAAAAACTCTTAACTCACCTCGACGCCACCGGGCGATAATGTTTTGGTGCCAGCCCACCCAACCCTAGCTATTCCTCATCGGCACATTGCCGCTTCAAGCCCTCCCTCTGCTCGAAGGGTCCGGATGGAGCGGAGCGGCCGGTTCCCGCCAACTTCCAGGGCGTCGCGAAAGGCCCGGACGGAGTGGGGCGGCTTGATTCCGCCGGCTCTGGGGGCGCGTCCTCCCTCTCCTCCTGCCCCAGAGCATGCCAGGGAAAGGCCCCGCCTACGGTAGAGATGGATCCTCATCCCCACCGCCCAGCTCGTCCCATTGGACGGGCGACCCAGAACCATCGCCTTCTTCTTCTTCTTCTTCTTCTTCTTCTTCTTCTTCTTCTTCTTCTTCTTCTTCTTCTTCTTCTTCTTATTCTTCCTCCTCTTCCTCCACCGAACCCTACCGCCGCTTTCTTCGGTTCAACCTCGCCCGCCACCTCGCCTTCTACTCATCCTTCTCCTTCTTCCTCTTCTCATCCATGGCGTGGTTCACCACCCTCACGGCCACATGCTCTGGCAGCAGCGCGATGGAGGCCCAAAAGCCCAACCCCACCGGTAGCACGACGAAGCCCATGTCCGGCCACATCGCTGGATGTCCTAGGATTGGGAACACGGCGTCGGACTCCTTCGTCGCCTCCTTGATCGTTGAGCGACCTCGCTATCATGGAGCGGCCCCTAGGCAAGCACCGTCCCGTCGAGTTGCGCATCGGGCATCATCTTGTACAGTGGGAGAGCGCACGCCATCAGCGGCGCCACCCTCCTCACGTGATATGCCCTAATGACACCAGCCCCGCGAAGGCCGTGCCTCTTTAGGAACACGAGGGCATCAAGGATATCGCGCACCCTCTTCTTTTCCTTCCCGGGAGGTCCCCACGACCACACCTGTGGTGCCTCTTCGATGAGGCATCCGGTGAAGTCTGGCTAGTGGGCGGCAGCGTCGTTCTTCATGTAGAACCACTACACATGCCACCCCTTGTTGGACCTCGATAGCTGGCAGGGCATGTACTCGGCGGACCGTTGCCCCAAGAGGTGGATGCCCGTGTAGCCCATCAACACCGGCAGGTCCCCAGCTCTATCCCTCTTCTTAAGCAGGGAAACGGAGAAGTAGTACCTTCATAGTTCGAAGTGGAGTTCGATCCCTAGGTACCCCTCGCACAGCGCGATGAAGGCCGCGATGTGCTAGATCCCATTGGGGTTTAGATGGTGTAGCTCAATCTGGTAGTGGTGTAGCAGTCCCCGGAAGAACGGATGGGGAGGAATCGTGAGTCCAGCTCATGGAAGGGCATGAAGGACACGACGTAGCCATCAGGTGGTGCCGGCGCATCCTCATGACCGGGAACGAGCCACTCCACTGTGTCGGTCCTCCTGCGGAGAAGACCGCGCTTGACGATGCCCTCTATGTGCGCGTGGGTGACGTCGGAGCGATACCACAACTCCATGGGAGGCAAGGGTGGAAGAACGAGAGCTACGCTGGCAGAGGAAGAGAGAAGGTAATAGATCAGAACGCTGGTGATAGAGAAGCAGAGAAGGCAAAGCCACGGTTAGGCGTATCAAAAGATGAAGAGAAAGGCCGCTATTTATAAGGGAAGGTGGAGCGAGAGGTGAACCGTCTGCCTAGATCTATGCGCCCGCCGCACCTCGTCACATTGCCTCTCCGAGAAACATGCACACGCCACCTCTGGTTGCTCCCTCGGAGGACGCGCTGGATGACAGTTCGCCCCATTCGATGGGCCGAGAACCGCCACAGGTAAGGAGGGATACAGAGCTGAAAACGCTCCCACATCCCATTCAGGCCCAGGAGTTCGAAGGTTGGCCCACCGACGGGTTCACAACTGCTACAGGGCACCTTTAGAGTGAGGGGTGGAAAGAGATGGGCCCGCTAGCAGCCAGTACCTGGGTGCACGAGCGCCGCAGGCATCCCGGCCCGTGTTCGAGTCTTGGTCGGTTCACAGTCCATGGTTTTTCCTCGAAGAAAGGTAGCGAGCCCTTGGGACCGGTCGAACGGACCTAAGAACTATATGGATTAGCCATCAAGAGTCTGGGCTCGGTCACCAGCTGACCCGTGTCGGACCCCCACGAACGGGAAGCTAGGGCCCCACTCGAACTAGCCCATTAAAAGCTCATCGAGCACCATGATTCGTCCATTTGAGGAAAACATGGCACGACTCAGCCCCTCCGTTTTATCGATAAAACGCTTGAGAGAGGACGATCACAAGACGAGCTGACCCCTCGATCGGACCCCTGCTACGCGCGGGGGCTCAAGGGAAGTTGGACTCATAAGGAGACCGAATGCATGGTCGCATGACGATGGCAGATCGATCGGATCCTAGGGAGGGATCTGAATCGAGAGAAATCTTTTCCGGCCCCTCGAATCCCACAGCTATATGCCCTCGAAAGAAGTCTGGTCGCAATAGAAAGGGATCGTAACCACCCAAGGTGTCTCGCGGGCAGCAGAAGATCGAAGCCCTCGAAGTCCCTCCATCCGAAAAAGCCTACCAAGGAGTATCCTACTCCTCCGTAGGCTCGGGGGCTACCGTCTGGTATCAGTATTAGGGATATCCGAAGAAGGGATCTAAGGACTGCGAATGACTACTCGCCTAGATAATCAGGGATGGTTTCCGCCACGCCAGACCCCTCAGGCACGGGCCCCGTGTCGCCCGACCCTGAGGGTACGGGAGCCGTCTCGCCCGAATCCTCGGGCACGGGATTCGTCTCGCTCGACCCCTCGGGCGTGGGCTCCGTCTCGTCCGGCGGGGTCCGTACCACGCCTGGGTCAAGCCTCTAACACCAAAAGGTGTGCGGGCATGCCTTGACGTGACATGTGGCCACGTCAGGCCACGCCGGGGGGTTCGCATCGCCAACAGTGATGTGTGCGTGGGCGCTGTGCTGCCTAATCCCCGTACGGCCGCTGACAGGCACGTCGGTTCACCACGCCGTCTGCCAGGACGGGATGGAACGCCGCGACCAGCTGATGATGTCGAGGCATGGCGCCAGTGACGATCAGGGCCACGACGTAGAGCCGTCCCCGTCATCATCTACAGGACCGGTGGGACCCGCATAAAGGAAATGAAGGACACCGTGACCCTGGAGGCCTTCTTCTCCCTTGTTTTTTCACCTTTTCTCTCTCTTTCTCTCTCTGTAACCTGCGCCTTCCCCTTCACCTATAAAAGGGGAAGTAGGACGCCCCATAGGGGGGCAAGCACTCACGCACGAGCACACGGCTGAACGAGCTCAACAAGACTCAACTCCATTCGATCCTTTCACTAAGAGACTTGGGACCTTCTCTCTCTCGCCTGTTTGTAACCCCTACTACAAACTAGTGCCGGTAACACAAGCAGCAGCAGACTGGACATAGGGACATTCTGCCTGAACCAGTATAAATCCTTATGTCCTTCCGAGCACACCATCCGGGCCAGACGCGCAAATACAAATTTACTCGTCGGTGGTTCGAAACACTGACAAAAACAAAGATCCACCTTGTGGTATTCATCGGTCATTTTACACAAGTAGTGAAATAAAACAAGCGTAAGCAACCACTACTTAACAAGCATAATATGAGGTGAGTTAATGAGTTTCCATAATAAATGAGTTTCAAACAACAAGGGTCGCAATAAGTTTAACAAAGGCTAGACCACTACTATTGAAAATATTTTTACCAACACTATTTTAAGAGGCAATTCTATTAAAGTCGATGTTGATACATTATCACTGCTAGATTTGTTAGAAATCGAACATCATAAAATCCCATGCAAGTGCGTGTTGGGCAAGCAATGACAGAAAAGGTCAAAGATCCAAAGAACCGGATTAAATCAAGTGCCCAACATCATGCCAGCAAATGCATGAGACTGAAGGCATGCAAGGGCAGGGCAAATCATATGGCCGGAAATCTTTGGCCGGAGGCCAGAAGGCATGCACGCACGGACACACCCGGGTATGGGTATGGGTATAGGTATAGGAAACTGTCACAAAGAGGTTCACCTCAGTAGCTAACACGGCCGAAAAACAACACATCACTACTGCATTAGGTGCAATTTTTATAGTAAATAATCATAAGGGGCCTGACGTAATGCAGAAGCTAGGAGCAATAAGAGTTACCATATATATAGTGGTTGACAACATTTTGTTATACGCTACTACAAAACTGACCTTCACTACATTCCCATTACTACCAGTTGTTCTCAAACTGGCAGTGATAACCCTTCACTATTGATTCATAACTTGAAAATCCGACAATGATTGAGGCTCCTAAAGAACTAGCAAAGAAGGTCGTCCCTGTCACTGCCGCCTTAAGCCACAAGCCGGCAATGATAAATAGTGAGGGTTCAAGCCATGAATCGGCAGTAATACTAAGACTATCACTACTGGTTGGTGGCTTGAGATGGCAGTGATAGCTACACAACACAAAATCCTCCTTCCTCCTCCCTCCTCCCTCCCACCCAGAGCACTTATCAAAAGAGGCGCCTTTCCCCATCTCTCCCTCTGCCCTTTTTGCAATTGTAATTCATCCACCATTCTTCAAATACTAATATGTCTTTCAAAAAATCAAGATTTTAGACAAAGTAGTAGGTTGGTTGGGTGAGCATCAAGCCTTTTTGTTACCATTTTTTTAGATAAAGGAACTGTATTTCAACATGGTACCATGCGCTGAATATAGGTGGACAATATAATCACTCTTTTCTTTCACACTCAATTGTAAGGGTACAATCATGGTGTGCTAGTCTACATTTAGATAGCCATATAGCCTCCTTGTGTGTGGAATTTGTATTTTCCGTATTAGTTTTCCTTAAGTCATATTAGGATGTAATTATACACAACTTTTTTATAGTTAACAATTTATTCCTTGAAAAAATATGAGGGGAGAAAAAGACTTCCATTCCCCTCGACTTATCCCTTGAAAGAGTAAGCTTAATTATTGACTTCTTTAAGCTGCCAACTGTTGGAATTACGGGTGAGTTAATGAGTTTCCATAATTCCATGGGGTTTCTAACAGAAGCATTTAAGTCGTTTTGGATATCGACACGGTCTTTAAGAAACGACTTTGATTGCAACTTTTTGCTATAAATATTTATAAAATATAGTCGATATATATTTTTATGAAACTACATTTCGAGATGAATCTACTTTTGGGTGGCTTCCCCGTCGACCCTCCGGCGACGTCCTCGTCATCCCTCCGGCGATGGTGCCTCACTCCCCCAACAGCGGCACCTCCCTTGGCTCCCAGGCAGCGGCGCCTTCCACGGCACTCGGCGGCGGCGGCCGATGGACGCAGCGCCCCTTTCCCCTCCCAGTGGTGGCCGTGACTCCCGTAGGTTCCTTTCTTGATTAATTGTTCATCAGTCATTTAGTTAATTCCATTTGTCTGATTAGTCATCTGGATTTTTGTAGCTGTTTGTGACTCCCGTAGGTTGAAATATTGTTTGTTGTTTTAGATCTATTGGCCACATTAGCCAGAGTGCGTAGGTTTGTAGATCCTATCGATTTTAGGTTCTGTTAGCTGTGCTATTTTTTAAACCAAATTCTTGAATGTTAGATCCCTTGTTTAGAAAATTCCTATGTGTATATACTACAAAATATCGTAATTATTGTATCCACTAAATCAATATAACTTAATCTTATGATAATTATCACGATTTACTGCTCAGACATTTGAAGCAGTCTTGAAGCAGTCATGTTATGATACTTCAATATCATTGTACATAATTCCCGTAAATCATATAGACCCATCATATAGTAACCAATTTCGTTTTATGATAACTGTGTTTGGTTAACCAAATTACTATCAAAATTCATTCTCGTAAATTACATAGATCAATTTTCCAGAAACAATGTTTCCTTATGGGAACTTTCTCTGATTAACCAAATTGTTGAGTGAAAGATCGCCGGCTCGCTGCTATAGTAAATACTTATATTCATAGGCCGAAATTCTTGTAAAGATTGTTGAAATCAAAAGATGCAAAAGGCGAACCATGATTTACCTAAACGTTGAGACCCACATTTATTTCAGCTACTTGATTAGGAGTGTCATTGACCCTCGCAATATTTTTGGTCTCGCTGTGGTCAATATGCGTGGTCAGGATCAGATTCGGCAATGCATATTGCAATGTTTGGTACATGGTGTCTGCAATCCATGACCCATGGTGGATCCTTTCTTTGATGTTCACATGAAAGTTGCGGACATGATGATTGGAATGTTGCTTTTCTTTCTCAGTCATGCTCTATTTCGAACCTGTATTCCTTCAACCTTTCAATATACCATATGAAAAGCAGGGCTGTCTTATTGTATTTTTTCTGTATAAATTATGTCTTTATATATGTGTTTGTCTTTGTTAGATCGCTGATCTATTCTTCTGGTAAATAAGTGTCGTAACTATATCATGGTAAATAAGTGCCAACACTATAGTAACTAGTTATTCGAAATTGCTTGATGTCAAATTGTGGTACTTCCGATCCTAATCACTGTCTTGGAACATTCAAAATATTGTAACTGTCTTATGGTAAACCGGTTTCGATACTGTAGTAACTAGTTACATGACATTGTAGTAATTCTTGGATTATCGTAATTTTTCCTTTAAGTGAATCTTATATATAAATCTTTCAGTAATCTTGATTAACTTATGGTAACTCCAAATGATAAATTGTTGTTGGTCTGGTTACCTGTGAGGATCTGGGAGTTCATGTTGTAGTCATGTCAATATTGCTTTTTACACCAGGCTGCGTTGGTTTGTTTGATTTTATCCATATTATGGTTTTCATCCTGATACTCAGCCACTGCTCCCGTCGGCGATGGCCAGATGCGCCCTCGATCCATCCTAATACTCTTTCATGCGATTCAGCATGCCTGTTTGGGAAGTTCCATCATCATGTGGTGACTCATGTGGCTGCACACGCGCACTGTTGAATGAAGTGCGACGGCTCGAGTACTTATCATGGTGCCCCCTTGGTCCTCCCTCGAGCTGCGCCCCACAGGTGAGCAATGGAAACACGCAATCGAGGATCTGGATCCCCATATTGTGAAGTCCCTTTCCCCAGCAATAACCTGATTCTAATTTTTATCCCATTGGTCGTCGTCTGATGCAGTCTCGCTGGGAATCCTGCAGTCACTTTTTTTTGGTGAGGGTCTCTGCTTGTTTGTTTAGGTATCAAATTTTTGAACGATGTATAGTCCACTCTCATAGGAAATTTCGTGCTGCACAGTTATCAAAAATATTTCCTACTGCAGTGACCAGTTACTATAATTATAATGAGTTATCTTCTTAGTGGCAGTTAGCTAATAATAGTTATGCTTACAGATGTTTAACAAGAAATCTTTGTAAATTTCTGATATCATTTACAGATGTTCCTTTCATGATGATTTTTCAGGAGATGGGATCTCCTTGTCAATTGCAATGGAGAAGAAGATCAACTCTAGTGAGGATGCATGCACCATGCAGGAAAATGTGCCTCGATCAGTCCAGATTGTCTCAGCTGCTCTTCTGTACATGTAGTACCTCTCGAAAACACAATCAAGAAGCTTCCGGAACTTGAGTTTGGTGTCAAAATAAATATTCCTAGCTATCATATTTGATGTACATTTGATTTGAGCCCGTTGTAAAAGTTTTGATACATAACGGAATGCTTTTGTGCACTATATTGTTTTTTGGGATTAGCGTGCATAGTAGACACGACAATATAACAAATGACATCTCTGCCTCAATGTGCGTATAATTTATGGTAAATTTGTTTGTTTGTTATGGTAACTGGTCCCTCATATCATCATGATATCGAATCATGGTAACTCCCAAGTCCCAACGCTAACTATGGTAACAATATATTCAGATTATCGTAATTATTTTTGGTATGGTAAACTAATCTCATTGCTAAAGCAACTTTTTCCAGTATTCCGGTAACAACGTAACTACGTACTCCTGTATTTCGGTAACAATATATCCAGATTATCGTAATTATTTTGAATTTGAATATATATTTCGGCTGTTGACGTATTCTCGTAAATCAGAAAAGTGCATATTCTAGTGCTGAATTGCCGTAACTAGGAAGCATGCAAGCTTCCATATTGGCCGTGATTCATTAGCGGTATGCCGGACGTTGAGTAATTAAATAGCTCATAAAGGCAGAAAGCTAGGACCGCAGGTAAATGCTAGGGAGTAGGGATGAAAACGGTACGGATATTTTTCGACTGTATTCGAAACCGAATCCGCTTAGAGGGGTTGAGATCTGTCCGTATCTGAGTCCGGATATCCAACATCCGATACCGTATCCGTATCCGAATACTCAAATCGCATATTTATGATGTCGATATCCAATCGTATCATATCCGACATAGTTGACACTATCCGTATTCGAATCCGAATCCGAACAGAAATATAAAAACAAATGTAATATCGGTGATATCCGTCCGTATCCAATCCGTTTTCATATCTACTAGGAAGGCACAACCGGTGCAGTGTGTCTGCCCTGGCTACATAATAAGCTAAGCTATTTTGTAGCTAGCTACAGACTATATAACTTATTCTACGGCCAGCTACAGAACAGTACGTATATATATATATAGACGTACTATTCTATAGCTAGCCGTAGAATAAGTTATTCTGTGGCCACTTTGAGTTATGATAATTACTATATTAATTTACGAGATTATGGTAACTCCCTCATAAGTGATTTACTATAGCATTATGGTAAGTATCATTTGAATTATAGTAATTCATGTATCGTAAATGTGTAGTGTCATTATCGTAAATTGGTACAAACATTATCGTAAATCAAGGTGGCCATAGAATAAGTTATATATATATAATATATATACATATATATATATTAATTGATATACTTAATTTGGTTCTAGGCCACGGAAATCTCGAGACACGGCGATCGTGAGAAACCACCCAAATCCCCTAGCTAGGTCATTGCACTCTGATCTCCCTTGCGAGGAGCAGCACAAAACGGTGACCTCGACGAAAATGATGACCATAGTACAGCCCCGGCCGGCCCCCATGCGTTGTCGACGTCAGATTTTTCTTTCTCGCCTCTCACGAGACAAGGACCACAAATCTATCAGATGATAGCAACAGCGGCGGCATGTTTGAAAGATCGATGATCACGTGCTACTATGGCGGTGTCGTCCCTGTCCGTTGTGAAAGCGGACCACCGAACCCATCGATCGACTTGTTACTGGCGTGGAAGGTACCTAGAAAGCTTGGGAAAACTTTCCAGCTTACTGTGGCAGCGTTTTTGCCCACTTGTTGCCGCAGGGTCGGTGATGGCTGCTTCCGGTGGCAACATCGAGGTCGAGGAAGCCAATTAAGGAGAAAATGCCGGGGTGGTCGCCGGCCGGCTTGCCGAAGGCCGACCCGGTGGCGGCGGCGAGCCTGGATGCGGCCCACTGCGCCAGAGTGAGTTTTGTGCCGTTGCTTGCTTCCATGGGCCCAAGATGGCCCAGCCCACTTCTCTTGACCATTGGCCGGTCCTACACCCCATCAGGGTCCTGACAACCAGACAGTAAAATCTGCACCCCCGTGCATACGTACCCACATATTGATCAGCAAAATTGCAGAGCTTAGCCCTTGTTTAGTTCGCGAAATTTGGATTTTGGGGCTACTGTAGCATCTTTATTTTTATTTGGCAAATAGTGTCCAAACATTGACTAATTAGGCTTAAGACATTCGTCTCGCAATTTCCCACCAAACTGTGCAATTAGTTTTTCTTTTCGTCTACATTTAATGCTCCATGCACGGGCCGCAAACATTCGATGTGACAGGTACTGTAGCAACTTTTTTGATTTTGGGGTCCAACTAAACAAGGGCATCAACTTTTTAGATGGTTTTCCACTTCCAGTGTATTTGGCTCAAAACTCACTCTCATCACTGTAACTGCCAATACAGCATTACCTGGAACTGGAACAGCATAACTAGATTAAAAACGACAGCGGAAGTCTTTAATGCATTGATAAGAGAGACAGTTTGTCATCGGTGTACAAAGACGATGCCTTCGAAGCACCGAAAAAAGCAACGCAACATCAGAGCTGGGTGGTCACCAGCACAAGCTCACTAAATATGACCGAAGCTTGTTGGATGGTCACCAGTCCAGACCTCTGAGAAACACTTTGTAGGGATACTGACTCTAGGACCAAACGATGCCCAAAACAGAGGAACAGAAAAACTTCAGAAAAATACGCGAGGCTCTTCTGAATTCTGATGCAGAAAAACTCGAGGACCCGGGTTCGCTAGCAGCGCAGCTTGGATATTTTGCGTGCGTTCTGTGTTCCTTGAGCAAAATCACCCCTACGAAAGCATTAAAGATGTATCAGCACATTGTTGACCGCCATCGTGAGGACATGTCAGCATCGGTATTGCAGGATCATACAAACTTCAAATCTGCCAGCAACTATTGTAGCCTAAAATTAGAAATTCTGGACAGGTAGGACATGGACTTCTACCCGGATTTCAACAGGATTTGCACTTTATAGCAGATAATATACAAAAAAAATGAAAGAAGGTTGCGAATTAAAACGTGTACATGCCATAGTTCGAAGTACACCAACAGAACATTCTTCTTTCAAAAGTTTATGGGAAAAAAACTTTGTATTTTCACTTCACTCTGTTAATGCAAGCTGAGGCTGTGATATACAATCCAAACTTTTGTATTGGAAATCGTTTCTATAAGATAAACAAATAGTAGTATTTTGTGCATTGGACCACTTCATTCTTTCACATACATTGCGGAGTGTTAAGCACATGGAGTTTTACTAACGAAACCAAATTCAAGTCATAGGAAGAGGCACCTTACCTCCATCTCGACATCGTTATCCTTGGATGCTTCACCTGTCAAAATGAAGAAACACATGTTGGTTGAATCTTTGTGCTGTAATTATGTCAACAATTTATTAGTATTAAATAACTAGTTGTAGATCCTAATCCCTAATCTCCAATTCCTAAATTATAAGTCCCATATAAGGATGAACACATTTTCTATGTACATTGTGAGTAGTCAGCCATTGAAACTGAATCGGTATTTAGGATAAGTAATATTCTGTAAGTTTTATCATATAAATGAATATGAAGGAAAGCTTTGGCTCAACCGAATTTCAAGGAAAGTAAAGCATTGTCAGTACTCTGCAGGCCACTCTATAGCAAATAATCAAGGCACAGTTAAACTTGACATGACATCCAAGTTATGTCATTATAGGCTGATTACTAATAATTGTTTATGCCTAGCAACTCCCTCATCAAATCTTCTGTAGTGACTCAGTGTGGTTTGCACTTTGCAAAATGCGTGCATATCTTTTCACTTGAAGTAAGTCATTGTTCCTCCATGTGGCGGATCCAAGTACCCACTAGCCAGTATTGTACCAGGAAGATGACAGCTTATAAGTTATACTATAAAATAATCTAGATGAAATGAAAAGGGATATACAAACAAATTTATACTACTTTCTCTTTAGACAGAACAAATGATACTTTAAGATGATACCACATAAAAAAGGAAGTTACAACTTCATTTTTTGTCTCCGATAGAAAGGTTTATGTGACCATTAGTTAATGGTAAGAAAGTGTTTTTGCAAAGATGGATTACCTCCAGTTAGTTCTGATGTCCACAATGCTAAGTTGTCCTTCAGAAGCTGCATCATAAGTGTGCTATCCTTGTAAACCCCTTCACCAGAATTTATCTCACCAAGAGCCTCATCGAATGCTTGTTTTGCCACTTGGCAAGCTCTGTAAAAGAGAGAGAACCATGAAACTCAGAGACTGAACTAGATGCTATTAAAAACTAGTGGCCTGTCAAGCAGCATACTGGGATGACACCACATCTATCTGATAGAATTGTGATTCCTTACTATTGGGCTAACCCTGGAAGGGTAGCTATATGGGAGTCATACATGGGCCATATATGGGCCTTAATACACACATACTCCAACACCCCCCCCGCAGTCTGAACTACCGGCACAGCGGAGTTGCAGACTGGACATGAAAAGAAGAACACACACGAGCCCCCCCACAGACGCAACTAGCCACCGGTGATGTTGAGGCTGGAGCGAAACTCGGAGAATGTGGAGGACGGGAGGCCCTTGGTGAAGATGTCGGCAAACTGGGAGGTGGTCGGGACGTGGAGGACCCGAACATCGCCGATGGCGACCCGATCGCGGACAAAGTGAAGGTCGATCTCCACATGCTTGGTCCGCTGGTGCTGAACAGGGTTGGTGGAGAGGTACACCGCACTGACGTTGTCGCAGTAAACAAGCGTGCTCCGGGAGAGGGGACTGTGGAGCTCAGCAAGAAGCTGGCGGAGCCAGGAGGCCTCCGCCACGCCGTTAGCGACAGCACGGTACTCCGCCTCGGCACTGGAACGGGAGACCACCGGCTGGCGCTTGGACGACCAAGACACCAGGTTGCCGCCCAGAAAAACAGCATGGCCGGAAGTGGAGCGCCGAGTATCTGGACACCCGGCCCAGTCGGCGTCAGTGTAGACGACGAGGTCGGTGGAGTGAGACCGGTGGAGTAGCAGGCCGTAGTCGACAGTGCCTCGGAGGTAGCGGAGGAGGCGCTTGAGAGCAGTGAGGTGGGGCTCTCGGGGATCATGCATGTGGAGGCATATCTGCTGAACTGCATAGGTGATGTCTGGCCTGGTGAAGGTGAGGTACTGAAGTGCTCCTGCAAGGCTCCGGTACGCAGTGGGGTCTGGCACTGGGTTGCCCGCTGCCTCTGACAGCTTGGCCTGAGTGTCAACTGGAGTGGAGCAGGGCTTACAGTCAGTCATCCCAGCTCGCTCCAGGATATCAAGAGTGTACTGTCGCTGGTGAAGAAGGAGACCGGTGGGACGAGGCTGAACTATGACTCCGAGGAAGTGATGGAGCACACCAAGATCCTTCATAGCAAACTCCTGTTGAAGAGAGGTGATGATATGCCGGAGAAGTGACGGACTGGAGGCTGTGAGCACAATGTCATCAACATAGAGCAGCAGATAGACAGTCTCAGCGCCGTGGTGATAGATAAACAGAGAAGTATCTGACTTTGCCTCCACGAATCCCAATGTCAGCAGGTAAGCAGCAAACCGAGAGTACCAAGCCCGAGGGGCCTGCTTGAGGCCGTAGAGGGACTTGTTGAGCCGGCAGACCATATCAGGACGAGAAGAGTCAACGAAGCCCGCAGGCTGGCTGCAGTAGACTATCTCAGTCAGAGTACCGTGCAGAAAGGCATTCTTGACGTCCAGCTGGTGCACGTGCCAGGAGCGAGAGAGAGCCAGTGAGAGAACCGTGCGGACGGTAGCCGGCTTCACCACTGGACTGAACGTCTCATCGTAGTCGACGCCAGGGCGTTGAGTGAAACCCCGGAGAACCCAGCGAGCCTTGTACCGATCAAGGGAACCATCAGCCCGCCGCTTGTGTGTCCAGATCCACTTGCCGGTAACAACGTTGGAGCCAGGCGGATGGGGCACCAGATCCCATGTCTAGTTGGCGAGGAGTGCCGCGTACTCCTCCTCCATTGCGCGATGCCAGTGAGGATCCGACAAGGCGGCGCGAACGGAAGAGGGTACAGGAGAGACCTGCGGCTCGCCTGGCATCGCTGCGAGAGCCAGGGGCCGTAGGGTACCAGCCGCGTGCCGCGTCACCATAGGGTGAACATGACGCGGGTGTCAGTGCAGGAGAGGCGGGTGGTACACCGACTGCGCGACACGGGCAACCGGGGGCGGAGGTGGCGGCGTAGGTGTCGACGGCGGAGAAGAGGCCACCGGTGGTGACCGAGGCGGCGACGGTGGTGGCGGGGCCGGCTCTGGATGCAGCGGAGCCGGCCGCACACGGCGGTGGTAGACACGCACCGGCTGTGCGAAACGCGCAGCAGGTGCTGAAGCCGAGGTCTCCGGACCCGCGCAGGGTGTAGTGCCAGGAGCAGCACCGAAGTCCGGCGCCGCCGGACCTGCGCTGGGTGCATGGTCAGGGGCCGCACCGGAGGGCGTCGAGCCGGGGCACGGAGCCGGCGAAGGGCACGGTGGAGTAGTACCTGCAGGACACAACGGCAATGGTGGCTGGTCCACCGTGTCAGTGGGAAACAGGGAGAAGAGGTCAAGGTCGGGGGTGGAGGGGGGTGGGGAGGTGGTGGAGAAAGGGAAGACGGACTCGTCAAACACCACGTGGCGAGAGATGAGGATCCGACGAGAGGTGAGGTCAAAGCAACGGTACCCCTTGTGATCCGGGGAGTACCCGAGGAAGACACACTGAGTCGAACGGGGAGCCAGCTTGTGGGGAGCAGTGGCAGCGGTGTTAGGGTAACACGCACACCCGAAGACACGAAGGTGATCGTAACGAGGGGGGTACCGAAGAGAGCGTGGTGTGGAGTGGGAGCCGGACAGGCAACGGAAGGTAGGCGGTTAAGGAGGTAGGTGGAGGTGTGCAGACTCTCAGCCCAGAAGTGAGCAGGAAGCGAAGCCTGGAACAGAAGGGTGCGCATGGTGTAGTTCATGGTGCGAATCATGCGCTTAGCCTTACCGTTCTGGGAGGAGGTATAGGGACATGACATACGTAACTGCACACCGTGAGAGAGGAAGAAAGCACGAGAGTTGGAGTTATCGAACTCACGCCCATTGTCACACTGAACGGCCTTGATGGTGAGGCCGAACTGAGTAGACACCCAGGCAAAAAAGTGGAGAAGCGTGGGGAATGCATCAGACTTAGCACGCAAGGGAAAAGTCCAAGAATAATGAGAGAAATCATCAAGCACGACAAGATAGTATTTATAGCCAGAAATGCTCATAACAGGAGACGTCCATAGGTCGCAATGTACAAGATCAAAAATATGGGTCGCATGGGAAGAGGAGGTAGGGAAAGGAAGACGAACATGACGGCCCAGTTGGCATGCCTGACACAAGTGCTCATCGTGAGCCCGAGTACATGGTATGTCGGAACTACGACCCCAGGCTCGCCCCCGGGAGCCCGGAAGGGCCACATGGAGATGCGCCCTGACCAAGGGTTGTTGAAGGAGGGCCAGGGTGTACCCCGTGGAGGCGTCGGAGTACTCCCACGGCCAGGGCCCGCACCACGCCCCCCCCCCCCCCCCCCCCCGCGTCGACGACGGCCGCCACGGCCCCCCCCCCCCACCCCCGCTCGGCCCGGGAGGAGGACCAAGAAGGGACGACGCTGGTGGAGCAGAAGGACGTGGCGGAGGAGTGGCGGCAAGAGCAGTCGAGGAAGACAAGGACCCCGGCGCGGGTAGTGACCCAGGCGTGATGCCCTGAGTGAGCTCCTCCATGACAAGGTCATCACGGACCTGGAGGAAGGTGGGAAAGGGCCGCTGCCGGGTGATCCAGGTGCGGAGGTGGCTGTATCGCTCGTTGAGGCCACGAAGGACGTTGAGGACCAAGATCCGGTCCTCCACGGCCCAGCCAAGGTCACCGAGGGAGTCTGCCATGGTCTTCATCTTCCAGCAGTACTCGCCAACGGAGAGGTCGCCCTGGACGAAGGTGCGGAAGCTTGCGTCGAGACGCAGGGCCCGGGCTTCGGCGTTGCCCAGGAACTGGCCCTCGAGCGCCAGCCAGGCCCGGCGGGCGGTGCTCTCAGGGGTGCTGCGGACGAGGTCGTGAAGGTCGAGGGAGATGGTCCCCAGGATCCACGAGAGGACGATGCTGTCGAGACGCAGCCATGAAGGGGTTCGAGCCATAGGCGGGGCGTCGGTGAGGACGTGGTCGTCTAGGGCGTAGCGGCGGAGGATGAGAAGGACCAGGTCCCGCCAGCGGGCGTAGGAGGGCGACTCAGGGTCGAGGACGACAGGAACCAGGCTCCGGATGTTCTGGACACCACCGGCTTGGTAGTGCAGCTGCGCGACGAGGGGATCAGCCGAGTTGGGCCAGAGAACCACTGTAGGGGACGGACGTGAAGCAGACGAGGTGGCAGTGGTGTCGTGGTACACCGGATGGACGAGGAGCTGCTCCGCCTCGGCGATCTGACGGGCCAGAACATCGGCCGCATCGCGCTCCCGCTCCCAGGCTTGGGCCGCCGCGCGCAGGCGTGCCTGGCCCTCCGCGGCAGCGTCCCGGGCGGTGACGAGAGCCGCTGCGAGGGCGGAGTCCGATGGAGGCGCTGCGTGAAACGGCAGAGGAGGCGGGGCGGGAAATGGAGAGCCAGCCGCGCCTAGCCCCTGGAAGTCCGCGCGCGCGCGTGCGGCGTCGTCGTGGAGGCCCGCAGCCGCGCGAGCAGCCGCGCCGCGCGCATCCGCGCCGCCCGCATCCGCGCCGGGGAGGCCCGCATCAGCGCCGTCCGCAGCCGCGCCGCCCGCATCCGCGCCGGGGAGGCCCGCATCCGCGCCGGGGAGGCCCCCATCCGCGCCGGGAAGGGCCACGGCGGCGAGAAGAGAAGCGGCGGCGGCGGCTGGGTCTCCGGGGCGCGCGCGGCTCGCGATTTGCGCCCAAGTGGAAGGAAGAGGGGGGAAGCAGTGGAAGTAGGAGGGAGGGGGAGGAGGTGGTGGGCCACCGGCCATGGCGGCAGCGGCTGCCGGCGGCGGCTGCCTGCCTGGCGGCTGGGAGAGGGAGGAAAGGGAAAACCTAAGCTGATACCATGATAGAATTGTGATTCCTTACTATTGGGCTAACCCTGGAAGGGTAGCTATATGGGAGTCATACATGGGCCATATATGGGCCTTAATACACACATACTCCAACACTATCACGTGGCCAAATGCAGCTTCCAGGAGGGGGAAAAAGAAATATAATCTCAAATGCCTTTCTAAAAAAGGGCAGGACCAATGAAACTATCATGTGCCCAACTAGCATCCAGTGGATTCAGACTGTAAAACGCATTTTTAACAAAATATTCTGTTCGTGAGGTTTAATTATGCAAATGGTTAAATGTCTCAAAATGCCTTTTGGGGAAAACAAAATAGTTTAACTTGTAATAAAGCATCCGCAGTAGGTGAATGGTTTATTTGAAAATAGTCACCTCTTGGCAAGTAAGCCCATGTTTCAAAACATGAAACTTGAGTGGATAGGAATATCTATGAATTTGAAACATCAATGAAAAGGGAGAAACAAGCCATTGAAGATGAGTGACCTCTCATGAGAGTTCATTATCTCATAAAAGAAGACCGACAAATTGAGAGCAAGGCCAAGCCGGATCTGGTGGGCAGGTGAGAGCTCACTGGAGGCGACAACCATGGCATGCTGCAGCAAATGTTTGTTATTTTAACAGGAAGGGATAGGCTTTACCGAAAAGTTCATTTGAGCCCATGTATAATATTTGGAAGATTTAGCACCTGATAGGCCATAAGTGACTGATCAGAGGCAGCTTTCTTTTCAGTTCCAGTGCTAAATTCAGCCAAGTAACGATAGTAGTCACCTTTCCTGCAACAGTCTAGGAGTCAAATCTAAAGCAGGTAAGGAAAATATAGTGGGACAGGAGTACAATGTCAACATGCATGCGCTACAGTGGAGACACTATCAGTGAAATGATAGAGAATCAGACCTAATGTGAATAGATTACCAGGGTCACACATAGACCATGTAAAATTCCTTGTATCATCCTACAGCGTCAGATACACAATGGACTGATCAAGCACTTCAGAACTACTGAAACACCATTCAATTGTCCAATGTTGATGTATCCAAAACAGTCATGGACAGGATAATGAGATACCAAGATAATCATGGTAATTATTTCTCAGAAATAAAGTAGGCTATTTAAAAAAATTCACTATACATACCATATAGTGGAAACAATTTTGTAAGACTGAAAAACAGACTACACTCATATATAGTGAATTTCATAATAAAGAGACTAAAAATGAAGGCCAATGTAACAAAATCCCATATCATTAAATTAAAGCCGCTTGACTGCTGAACATCTGGAGACCGGCTGATAACACGCTATTAAGCCAAAGAACTCTAGCCCAAGTGGTTAGGGAATTCCGGCGGCACCCCGCAGGTCCTGAGTTCGACTCCCCATGGGAGCGAATTTCAGGCTGGGGGTAAAAAAAATCCCGTCGCCCGTCGCCATAAGCCAAAGCACAGAACGGCCCGGCCCGGTTCTCACAGGGCAACGGAATCCGCTGCGTCAGGATGGGGGTGGGGGTTCGGGGGTTTTCTCGATCTGTGTGAGAAGATCATCCTTCTTCTTAAAAAAATGCTCGGGGGCGTCATACCCCCCGCAGGTCGAGTTTTTTTTTTTTTTTTTGATAACACGCTATTAAAAGAAAGCTTTACATGTATTGATAAACTGAAGAAGCTTCAGCTAAATCCAGTACTCAGTAGTAACTCCACTAGGAAAGAATTGGCTTATTGTTTTCTTTATCAAAAAATAGATAGTAAATCATCTAAATCTAGTACCATTATGAGAAGTATCTTTGTGCTTCTCTAAAAATGTGCACAGATTGTAAAACACATATAATGAATATTGTGATTGTGTATATCATTTCTTCATCTCCTTTGCTTTGGCATATATA
Organism: Miscanthus floridulus; assembly: GCF_019320115.1. Classification (NCBI taxonomy): domain Eukaryota; kingdom Viridiplantae; phylum Streptophyta; class Magnoliopsida; order Poales; family Poaceae; genus Miscanthus; species Miscanthus floridulus. The sequence continues at coordinate 115,987,512 of NC_089589.1, read as the reverse complement.
TTTTAATTTTATTTGCCTATGTAATGCCACATTTTAAAACAAAAATAGGAATTCCAACGAACTCTAGGACAAATATATAGTCAGGTGAGCCATGGATATATGACCCACATCCTATCAAACCATAACCAGACAGTTTATCCCCACCCCCACCTCCGCACACACACACACACCATTTTCTGGAGCTCCTGCTACCATAATGATGATCAATCATGAAAGCTTTGCAAATGATTTACCACAAAAACTTTTGGTGGAAATGAGTTCTTGAAAAGAGATTTTGAGCTAAAAAATTTACTGTCTTGGCAAAAGCAATATCAATTTACCTGGAAAGTTAATGAAACATCGATATAAAATAAACTCTGAACATAATCATTAGAAAATAGGGCATCATCAGAAAAGCGAAAGGCAAATAAGAAACAGATTGCTGAATCAAGGAACCTGTACATACATCTTATAAAAGAATACGACATTTTCACCCGTATTGGCCAAGGGGAGGCAATGAATAGCGATGATTGACAATACTTCATTGCAAACCTTCCTTAGTTCATCTTCTACTTTCTTCTTATAGGCATCTATCAGCACACCAGTCTGACGATCAGTTGTGGCCTTTTGCTCATGTGAACAAATGATTCTCCATGATGCTCTCTTTGCCCCGATAGTGTTCTTGAAACCAACTGAGAACAAATGCCTTTCTTCAGCACTCATATCCACATCCATCCTAGCAAGATTCTTCATGAATTCCACCATATCTGCCATAATAATCATGGATTGAGTTAAAAAATGAGAATTACTTCAGTGGAGTTTATGTCATGTTTCCGTTTACTTCCAAAAGTTCTTAGATTTGCCAACGAAAGAGGAAGATGACTGCCAAACTGATCCTTATGGGCAGGAGGTTCCTATAAACAGAAGACCAAGAGGAAGAAGAATGGAGAACTGCATACCTATAACGGTGTCTGCACTTTTCAGAGGGAATATTAAGGCTTAGACGGATACTAGACCTCATAGTACACCTCCAAGAGTAACGCAACAGGGATCTTTATGGAAGTAGTCATATGTTTTTATGCCAAAATGTACCTATTAGTGCTCAGGTCAATATATTGACTGACAAGCCCCAGGTCAAAGAATCCTAGACCTCATAGTACACCTCCAAGAGTAACGCAACAGGGTCCTTTATGAAATAATTTGCAGTATAAAGAAATAAGCGATAAGCATCCAGTTGTGGCCAAATTGCTAAAAAAATTTGGGGTCCAGAAGTTGGGCATAACAATTCGAAGGAGTCTAGAATTATGCCATTCCAGCATAGTGGGTACTAGGCCACTAGATGAAACCACTCTAGACAGCAGAAAGGATATGACTTTATATATTGCTAAACTTCTTTTCACACTAAACTAAAATCTGAATGTGAACATAGATGTTGGGTTCCACAGCTTCACTTATTCCACACCGGTAGAGTCTAATAGAGATCATTGGTACCAAGCCTATAAAAAGAATGGATAGAGATATATTTACTTTTTTTCTCTTCTCATTGCATCACCCATGATACCAAGATCATTCCTTTTCTGATAGCAACATCAAAGGCAGTAGAAAAGCAACTCAAGGGCATTCATAGAATTGGCCCCCACAAACCATTGGACACAAATAATTTCGTTAGTCCCTTCAGCAGACACAAATCGACATAACTAGAAGTAACAGAAACGTGTCAGAAATACTCAACTATCGCAAGATTGGCCCACAAATCGCCATAAAAATCATATCTTTATTTATATCAGAGCAGAATACGCCTGCCCCGAGCGTTTCTGCAAACAATTCATACAGTGCAAAAATCAACAAAAAAAAACAACTGAAATTAGCCAGGAATCCCTACGCAGAAGTGACGCACTGATCGAACTGCTGCAGATTATGAAGATTTTTTTCTCCAGCACAGAAAGAAAAATCCCAAAATAAAATCGTTGCTGCGACGGCCGGTAGGTTACTGTTCATGAGTTCAAGCAAGTAGGCAGAGACCGAAGCAAACGCACCGAATCGAAGGCCAAAGGCACCTAATTCCGTTCCGCCTAAGAACAGACAACGGATTTCCCCAAAATGCAAGGCACCAAGAACACCACTACAGACTGCAGTGCATAGAGGCATTATTAAGCAGAGGCGCAAGAACGGGATCCCTCACCGTCGTATCGCTCCGCCTGCTCGGCGAGCTTGGCCAGGCACACGAGCTTCTCCCGCTCCTCCATCTCCTCCGCCGCCGATCCCCCTCCCGCGCTAGGATCCCTGGCTCCCCCTGCTTCAGTTCCCCTCTCTTCTCACCTTCCTAAAACGGAAGGTGTGCTCCACTCTGCCTTTTTCTACTTTTGGGACCGGATGGCTCAGTTCTTGCTGATGGAGCCCATGATATATGTGGTGGCATCTGATTAGCAGCGGCGGGAATGATTTGTTGTGTAAAATCTGAATGATGTGAGTACGTATCCGATAGCGATTTTTCGTGTGGCCCAAACGGTGACAGACTGACAGTTGGGTGCTTCCCTTTGGCCCACGGAAGTCACATCCTTGATGCTTGAGACCATGAGCACACATTTCTCCCTTCCCCCTCGTCAGTAATCCCTCCGTCCAGGAAAAAAAATGTAATTCTAGCTTTCGTGAATTGTGTTTTTTTAGAATTATGTTTTTTTTTCTGAACAGAGATAGTACCTTCCTCCCTCTCATTTTCAAACATATAATCCAACTACTGTTTGTGATAGGTTGATGACACAAAAAGTAAATCATGATAAAAAACAATGTTTGACTCTTGTCATCTTTGGGCCCGTTCGCTTTGCTGAAAAAACAAGCCGAAACACTGTTCCGACAGATTTGTTGTGAGAGAAAAACACTGTTCCTGTTAAAAAAACAAGCTGAAAAATACGGATTATAAGAGAAACGAACAGGGCCTTTATTATTCATCTTGTAAAGAAATATATACCAACAATGACTAGGCTATAGTATATGGGGGCATGTAGTAAAATAGGGTTTTGTTATATATATAGAGAGAGAGAATTATATGCAAATCTTATCCTTCTAGTCACTGACTTCGTGTTCCTGTTCTTGAAGCTCACCTCTTTGATCTCCTTTTTCTGCCTCCAAGGAAAGGCAGGCCAGCTGCCACTATGGATGGCAAAAGAAAAGACAGGATTGCCACCTTTTTGTCACAACCCAATTTCTTATTCCATGGAACTTACCAGAGGAGCTCCCATGATCCATCCATCATGCAAGCAACTCTGTTTTTTAATCCATTGCCCCCAGCTTAGGCCTCATAAAGGCATAAAGCTCAGTAGACGCGTCACGCGTACTAGGCTATAAGACGTATTTTAAGGCACCTAGGATTTGTTCATGTACACGTCCACATTGCAAAAAAAAAAAAATGCTCTCTCTATGAGAGGTTGAGCCAAGGGCAGCAGGCGGTTCGATGTGAACAGTGAACTTTTGTAATAATGTTTCTGCTTGTGAGGTCCAATTTATTTCAGATTCAACTGGTTTTGCACATCTGTTAAAGAAGTAAAAAAATAAACAAAAGATTGTTTTTTAGGAGCTAGTTTCAAAAGGCTGTCTCTTTATTTGAAAAGCAAATGGTTTTTGAAATTAGTTTCTCACAATAGACTTTATGATAGTTTTTAGGAGACTCCCTCCATCCCGCAAAAAGAATAATTCTAGAAGTTAGGGGAGATAACAATGTAATTGTCAGTTGGTCAAATACCCCTACAAAAAAAATAGCTTATGATGTCTGTTGTAGTGAGTAGAGTAGAAAGTATCTAAGTGAAACCCATATGTTTTCTTGTAGTAACACTCTTTGTAGACAAAAATTAAATGTTAGAACAACACTCTCTATGGGACGAAGGGAGCAAATTTCTTCTAAATTAGGGAATTAGGGAAAAAGCTCAAACAAACTGAACCAACTAATATGCCTTTGAATACATAATAGTACATTTTATTTGCCAATGGCCAGATGCGCACAAAGTCACCAAACTGCTATCTAGTCGTTCCTCCCCAATCACAAAAAGAAGTCTACTGTTTAAAATGTTTTATTACAAATTATTTTACATGTTGAGCAGGATATTTGGAAATGGCATAATTAGATTTATATTTAAAAATCCTATATTTATATATTTTTTACATGTCATAAACTTATTATTTGCAAACCACTGGTGAGAGTTATTTTATGGACATGTGTACATGTCCAGGACAACATTAATTCTAACATACATATGGAAGGGAGCATATTAGAGGCAATGCAATCTTCGCCCTAAAAACCTAAAGTGTTCAAGTTGTCCTAAGTTAAATTGCTCTAAATTGGATAAAGTTTTTAAAAGCAAAGAATAATTCCTACGACATTATATCATATAAATTTAGTCAAACTAAATATAGTTTAACTTAGCACTAACTTCCTTTGTTGCAACAAATGAGGCAGGATATTTTCTCGTGCCGGTTCATTCAAAGATAAGCAGACCATTCTTCGATAATAAGCAGGACATTTTTGTTTGAGGTCTGTACTGTATAATTAAAAAAAATAGAATGTAAATCTCTGATGGTAGCACCGAAGAATGCCCGGCAAAAGCTTGCAGCTTTGACACGGCTGTAGCGAGTGGGCCCTGCACTGGATGTTCAGCGACTAGCGAAGCCCAAGCGCCGAGCGCGCGGCCGATCTAGCCCACTGACCTGCCAGCCCAAGAGTCCCGGAAGGCCGGAACGCAATAACCCCACCACTAGCGCACCGACACAGGGACCGGGAGGGCCCGCACGGCCACCTGCGCCGCGGCGTCGCCATCCACGTGGCCTGGGCACCTCGCCTCGCCCACGGTGGGCCCACCCGATGCCAGCTGCTGCCGGCTCATCCGAGGGTGGGGACTCACATGCATGCTGCGTACGTGCGGGTGCACTGCACCTGCACGGAAAGGAATCGACCGGATTAGTTCAGTGATGGGAAGACTCGTGCATGCGTCATATGTGAAGTATGCACGAGTGTACGGATACACCGCAGCATCAGAAATCTGCTTTGATGAATGTAGGATGTCCTCACTCTGTCGCAAAAGAATACAGCACTTGGTTTGCTGTGAAAATTTACCATGGCGTACTAAGGATTTAGTAAGTCAAAGTTGGGAAAAATTTTTACCATGAATTTGACAAGCTAAATGTGAGAGGTTAGTAAATTTGGGTAGCAAACCAAACAATAGCCAAAATCATGAGTTGCTAAATCTTCGGCTTGCATATTTTGGAAGTCAACCAATCAATCCCATAATTATGGGTTCGTATCGGTCAAACTAGCTCAAATTTGATTAAGTTTATAATAAATAATATTAGTATTTATATTTCTAAATAAATTTACTATAAAAATATATTCTATAACTAATCTAATGGTACTTATTTTATATCATGAATATAATGTTAGTATATAAATTCAGTCAATGTTCAAACTAAATGACTTTCTCAAAATGCAGGAATTGCATTTTTTTTTTCTGGGAACGGAGGAAGTAATGTACGGAGTATTAGCTCTTTGGAAAAAAAAAAGTATAATTATATAAATAAAAATAGTACAGCAACTAGTCCTCGAATTTAGAGAAGATGCAGTGTAGCTCGATCAGAGTGTTGCCCATGCTTACTCTCGAGTCTTGAGTCTTGACCTATTGTGTTTGGATCAACGACTATATATGTTTTTATTTAGTGTTGCCAGACGATCATAGCTGGTACAAGGACACTTTTTTTTATGGAAGCGGAGGGGTTGGTAGGAGGACTTCGTTTTTCATTTCGAGGTACACGTGGCACCACCACTGGATTTATTATTCAAAACATTATTATTGGAACATGAGGTCCTCCTGTATATCTTGCGCTTTGCATTCAGCTCACCTGTCTACGTGAATTATTAGCTGCTACGTGGCAATTGGAGAGCCCACCTCGCTCCCGCCGCCGCCGCTCACGTGTGACGTGTGCACCTCGCGCCGCACGCACGCAACGCATGCGCCCCCCGCCCAGCATGCGCAGCCACGGAGCCTTGCGGTCTGCCGGTGCCGGAGAACACGTGACGTGCTGCACCGCCTGATGCTGCTTGGGTGCCGCGAACAGACGGGCCGCTCATCAGTTTGCTTTTTGGAATAAAAAAGTCTGGGCAAAAGAAAAACAATAAAAAAAAGGGTGACGGCCGCTCATCAGCTTGTTGCTTGAAAATACGTACAAGTACTAGAAAGTACGCGCGGCTTTGCCGCGCTACACGTTTTAGCAGGGCCAGTGAACTTATATGTTTTAAAAAAATAGGGTTAGTGAGCTTTAATTGTGTATATGGGCCGATGCACCACGGCGTGAGGGGCTCCCAATTTTTTTTAATCTCTTTAACGTGTAGCCTACTGCAGGTGTATCCGTGTATGCGTATACGGAGTACAGAGATAGCTTCATTGGCTTCTCCGCATTGGATTGTCTAGTCTCAGCCCATTGTTTTTATTTACCATTTCTATCTCCGTCCTGCCAACATCGGTCTGCCTTCGTCTCTCTCCACCAAGGCACTTCTCTCTGTCTCTGCTTTCTCCGATATCGATTTTTGGCAACTGGGAAAGGGGAGGTTGCACGGAGCAGCGCTAGCGCGGGGACCGGCGCGAGCTCGGCTGAGCTCCTCACGGTGGCGCTATCCTGTGCGCTGCCTACTGGTGTGGGGGACCCTGGCCACAAGAGGGTCGTGAGTCGTGAGGGTGCCGATCCGCAGTTCGCTAGAGCAGATTGCATGCAGATCCAAGGCGACGGCCTAATTGGTATGTAGCAGTCTTCAAGCTCTGTGGCAGGATTATTGCAATCTCATCTAATCCTAATCTTTGTACAAAGAAATTGAAAAGGGAAGTAGTAGCTAATAAAGCTATCTTTCCACTGTTAGACAGTAGGAGCACCCACAGCTTTATGAACGCCGTGGTGATTGATGGGATTAAGTAGAAATTGGTTAAAACTAATCCAATGGTTGTGAGTGTAGAAAATGGTAGGAAAGTTGATCTATGATTATTGGAGTTAGCGATGTTGATGACACTTTGAACAGCGCATTATATACTGCTCTGGTTAAGCATCAATCCTATCTTTGTACAAAGAAATTGAAAGGGGAAGTAGTAGCTAATAAAGCTATCTTTCCACTGTTAGACAGTAGGAGCACCCACAGCTTTATGAACGCCGTGGTGATTGATGGGATTAAGTAGAAATTGGTTAAAACTAATCCAATGGTTGTGAGTGTAGAAAATGCTAGGAAAGTTGATCTATGATTATTGGAGTTAGCGATGTTGATGACACTTTGAACAGCGCATTATATACTGCTCTGGTTAAGCATCAATCCTATAGATGGTAATATTACGTAGGTTTTTTTTTTTTGCCATGGTTCCTTTTTTGTCTTATATAAATAACACGTTCTTACGGTATAGTAAGGTAGCCAAAGTGCTTCAACATAATAATTTACATAAAAATAGTATTAGATATAAGTGGGAAGGTAGCCAAAGTGCTTCGAGAGCTCTATTTGTTTGTGGTAGGTGCATAATAATTTACATCAAAATATTGAGCACGACGGGCCGAGAATCTTCGCGAGTTACCGGATGGACCGCAATCGGACGGACAGTATTGCTTCTTCACCAGATCAGACGGCCAGAGCGTTAACGGGCGACGTGGCTCTATCCGTTAGCCCGTTTTTCGAAGCAAGATTCTTATATAGAGATTATAGACTATGTCTTTTAAAGCAAAACAGCAAGGATTGTTTGCTTGCATCTAATTGAGCTGTAACTCAAAAGCTTCATCTTCAGTTTGCGAGGAGAATCTCTTCATAAAAGGTTCCTGAAATCAGAAGAGAAGAAACAATAATATTATCTGGTGCTAATTTTTTTGAGTAAAAGCCATAAAAAGAAATCATTTGAATATATAGCAGGTGAACTACTAAAGATAGGAAGATTCTGAGTTTTAGCTTAAACAGCAAGGTGTTTACTGTATTGGTAATAATCACCATTTGGCGTTAATCTAGTAGTCTCAACAACGATACTCATGAGCACGAATTGAAATACTTTGGTGTATCTCACATACACTGGCAATTTGAAATACAAACGAAAACAACATTCTTTTTTCAATAAAATAGATATTATATTTACCTGAGTAATTCCCTTTGCTTCACTCCTTCTTCTTCTTTGATTTTTTATGGTGATATATATCTGAGTAGATCTCCGCTGCTTTCTGTTGAGTATAAAAAAAATATGTTGAAGTCCGTAAGATGGTATTTTTGAGAATCAGAAATATGTTCTATACCTGGTAAGATGCTATTTTTGAGAATCAGAAATATGTTCTATACCTGGTTATTTTCATCGATTTCTTCGAAGTTCTTCTTGTCTGAGTTATCATCTTGTTGCCAAATCCTGAAAGTTTCATACAAGAGCTTTATTAAATGCTAGTTTTGGAAATAAACTACTCTTTGACATACCCAGGTGGTTCGATATCCATGTCTTGTATCCCACTGGAAACCTGTGTTTGAGATGAAGTTGCCTAAAAATGTAAATAAGTGAGCTAAATGTTTGGTTAAGGTAAAAGAAATATTATATAAGGGAATCAGATTATGTGGTATGTATACCTCGGTTTTCAATTTCTTGGATGCTATGGTTATTAAAGGCGGTAGATCTGTATCTGCTGCAATAGAGGATGAACTTGATTGTGCCAATGCCATTGCAGGACCTCTTATAGGTGTTACAATCGATTGTTTGCCATGGTTTTTCTTGATCATGATTACTTCAAAAGAAGGATCAACATTGTCAGCACTTTTGTTCACTAAAATTCTGACCACGAATGTGAGCTTGAAGCCAATCAAAGCTGATATATCAGATGGAATCTGTTGTTCATATGGCTTTCTAAGTACTTCTGCAGATTTTCCAATAAGCTCTGATCCTTTCTTTTCAAAAAGCACAAATTCAAGGCTATATGTCTCATCTGTTCCAATGAATGCTATTTTATACCTATAACAATATTGGTGGAAGCAGTGTAAAAATTGAGTACAGAAATCTCTATGTTAATGTGATATTATTACTTGCTGGAACCCAATAGAAAACAATATTTTATGTTGTTATTTCTGTAGAATATGTCAAAAGGAAGGAATAATAGTAATTAACAATTATTTTTTATCATTAGTTTCAATAGCATTTATAATAGATCGTATGGAGCTTACTTCCACTGGAACTGTGAGCACGGACATCCCTCCTTTGAGCATTGGTATTTATTGGTCCTTGGATTTATGTAGATCCTAGAGTTGCAGACAGTGCAGGCGCGATAACACCATGGTTGATCATCTTTTATGCCAATAATTGTTACAGTGCACTGATACTTTTGTCCCTGTATTTCAATTTAAGATGTATTTAGTGTATTTGTATGTTATAGAGTGTAAACTACTTTGTAACTCTTGCAACGTACAGAACCTTTTGAACAAATGGATCTATTTCTTTGAGCTGTATTAGAGACTTTTCCTTGAGATTTTGCATTGCATCATCTTCATTCTGCAGGTACAGGCGTTGGATAGAAACAGGGTTGCCTATTAAACTTCAAAAAGGGAGTAAGGTTAGTAACTTTAAGTTAGGAAAATAAATTTAAAAATAGGGTTCCTGTACGGATTTTATTTTGGTATTACCTCTTCTGAAAGCTTTTGATCTCTGGAATATCATTTTCATTGATGTACCACCTACATGCCGCTGTTCACTATCGGAAAAACGTCCTTTGCCCAGAGCCGCGATTTTTGCCGAGAGCAAAAACGCGGCATCTCGGCAAAGAAACCATTTGCCGAGCGCGGCTCTCGGCAAACACGGGCCGTCGGGAACTCACAAGATTGCCGTGGGCCTGCATCTCGGCAAACAACAACTCTCGGCGAAGTGGACCATTTTGCCGAGAGCCCCGCTCGGCAAAAAATGACCTTCGGCAAAATGGGCCTTTGCCGTGGGCCCATCGCCGTGACTCGGCAAACGTGGTTTCTATATTTCATGTGCATGTGTTTCTCTTCTCCTAACTCTCTCCAATTAAATTGTTTTTTCTTTCATATGCTCCAAACTTTTTTTCTCTATACACATACTACAGGTTGTACTCAATATTAAAATTTTGTGTATTTTTGTAATTATTTGCTATATATAATTAATTAATTGCATTTCAAGGAGTTTTTTAATCGATTAAAATTTGAACAGCGATTGATTTAAACACGGGAACAAATTAAGTAGAAAATGATATTCATGCTATTTATGCATTATTGGGGGCAAATAACATCTTGTTGACGTTTTTTTCACCTTTTATTTTACGAATCGAAGACCACGAACATATGTCGCCGAATGATTTAAAAATTCTTAATAAAAGGAAACGAATTCGGAAAATTGTGATATTTGCAATGAAGTCATGGTATCGCACTTGGAGGCTGTGGTAAAAAATTGAAAATGTTTCGCGCAAGTGGTTGCGTATGATTCTTATAATCTGAGACATCTCCGAATAAGTTTCATAAAGTTGAGAAGGATCCACTAGGATTTTCAAACAATGTCACGGTCGAGTTAGTTTTGGAGTTCCAAACTTTTTGTATAGCCATTAGAGAGCATAAGTTGCAACACGACAAAATTTCGTATTTTTCCGGAGCCGTTTGCTATTTATTAATTTTTTTTTGATATTCTTTGCCGAGAGCTTCAGGGGATTGCTCTCGGCAAAGCTTCTTTGCCGAGAGCAACTGGGCCCGCTCTCGGCGCAGATTTCTTTTTTTTACCTAGCCTGGATCAATGGTTTGCCGAGAGCTGGCTCTCGACGAATAGGTTTGCCGAGAGCTGCTCTCGGCAAATATTTAATTTTTTTTGAGAAATATCATTTTTTGTTCAGTTTGTTAGAAGAATAAAAAATATTTAAAAAAACTTTTCTTTGCCGAGAGTAGCTCTCGGCAAACAATAATTTTTTTTAAATATTTTTTTGTGCAGTTAGCTAGTTAAAAATTTCGAACGAAATTTGAAAAAAAAAACTTTGCCGAGAGCCGGATCGGGGGGCTCTCGGCAAAGGTGGAAGGTTTGCCGAGAGCCTCCTAGATCTGGCTCTTGGCAAAGTGCCTTCCCACTTAACAGTTTCGGGCCTTATCTCTCTCACTCTCGCCGCCGCAGCCCCGCAACCCGCTCCTGCTCGCCCCAGCCCGCCACGCCCGGCCGCGTGCGCTGCCGCTGCCGCTCCGCCCGAGCCTCGCCGCCGCCGCGAGCCACGCCGTTGCCGCGAGCTACGCCGCCGCCCGAGCCACGCCGCCGCCCGAGCCACACCGCCGCCATGGCCTGGCCGCGCGCGCTGCCGCCGCCGCCGCTCCGCCCGAGCCTCGCCGCCGCCGCGAGCCACGCCGTCGCCGCGAGCTACGCCGACGCCCGAGCCACGCCGCCGCCGCAGCCCGGCCAGCCCGCCCCATCCCGCCACGCCCGCCCACGCGCGCCGGGCGGCGGCCGCAGACCCGCCCCAGCCCCTCCACGGCCGGCCAGGCCGTCCAAGCCCGCCCAGCCCTAGCCACGCCACGCCCCGGCGCCGGCCGTGCCCCTCCTCTCCCGCCCCGCCGCGCGCGCCCCTCCTCGTCCTCGCCCTCGGGCTCGTCCTCGCCCGCGCCCTGACTCGCCCTCGCGCGCGCCCCGATTCGCCCTCGTCCTCGCCCACGCCCCTCCTCGTCCTCGCCCTCGGGCTCGTCCTCGCCCGCGCTCTGACTCGCCCTCGCGCGCGCCTCGACTCGCCCTCGGCCTCGGCCTCGTCCTCACCGTCGGCCTCGCCCTCGGCCTCGTCCTCACCGTTGGCATTGTGTGGCAGCACTACAGGTTATTTCTGTTTTATTCATCGTTCATTGGTTTTACATTCCTTGAAATTGCTTGTAACAATGCGGTGAAAAATTATAGGCCCAGGTGCATGCGCTCGAGGAGCATAAGGCTAGGGTGGAGGAAGAGCGACAGAGGGAGCGGGAGGCCGAGCTACAGAGGTGGGAGGCCGAGCGGGCGAGGTTTGATGCCTTGGCTCAGTACGTGGCAAGTCTTGGCGTCACGATGGGTCGTCCAGCGCCACTAGAGTTGTTCGCTCCTCCACCGCCTTACCCATACCCGCCTTACTCATACGTGAGTTCAACTTCTCTAACAAAAGCTCTTTACTGTGCATGTCGGCCATCGTGCCGTTGATATGTGATGGGAGGCCTTCGTGCCGTTGATATATATGTGTGCCGGCCATCGTGCCGTTGATATGTGGTGGGCGGCCATCGTGCCGTTGGTTTTCTTGCAGGTTTTGGAAACCCCACCGTGCAGGGGAGGTGCTGCCGAAATTTTGATGTATCTAGGCTTAGATTACAATTTTATACATAGTTCTGCAAATTTTGACTTGTCTACGCTTAGATTACAATTATATGCCTTAGTATTACTATAATTACTAATTTTTCTTCTCCTTTGTGCAGAATCAATCGGCGGGTTCGAATGATGTGCCTGAGCAGCCGCCGTCGGGAGGGTCGTGGCACCAACCGTATCCACAACTTCCGCTGCATCAGCAGCCGTCGGGAGGGTCGGGGTACCAGCCGCATCAGCAGCCGCATCAGCCGCCGTCGGGGTACCAGCCGCCGCATCAGCAGCCGCCGTCGGGGTACCAACCGCCGCAGCAGCAGCCGCCGTCGGGAGGGTCGGGGGGGGGGGAGCCTTGGGGGTGAGCCTGTTGTTCTTCATCATGTATTAGCACTTTGTGACATGAACTTGTGTGAGATGAACTTAGCACTTTGAGATGGACATGTGTTTAGATGGATGACATATTTGTGATATATGTGATGTGGATGACATATTTGTGATATATGTGATGTGGATGATGTATGTGATGTGGATGACATATTTGTGATATATGTGATGTGGATGACATATTTGTGATATATGTGATGTGGGGGTTCGGGGGTTTTCTCGATCTGTGTGAGAAGATCCTTCTTCTTAAAATAATGCCCGGGGGCGTCATACCCCCCGCAGGCCGAGTTTTTTTTTTTTTTTTTTTGATAACACGCTATTAAAAGAAAGCTTTACATGTATTGATAAACTGAAGAAGCTTCAGCTAAATCCAGTACTCGGTAGTAACTCCACTAGGAAAGAATTGGCTTATTGTTTTCTTTATCAAAAAATAGATAGTAAATCATCTAAATCTAGTACCATTATGAGAAGTATCTTTGTGCTTCTCTAAAAATGTGCACAGATTGTAAAACACATATAATGAATATTGTGATTTATATCATTTCTTCATCTCCTTTGCTTTGGCATATATATTTTAATTTTATTTGCCTATGTAATGCCACATTTTAAAACAAAAATAGGAATTCCAACGAACTCTAGGACAAATATATCGTCAGGTGAGACATGGATATATGACCCACAACCTATCAAACCATAACCAGACAGTTTATCCCCACCCCCACCTCCGCACACACACACACACCATTTTCTGGAGCTCCTGCTACCATAATGATGATCAATCATGAAAGCTTTGCAAATAAACTCTGGACATAATCATTAGAAAATAGGGCATCATCAGAAAAGCGAAAGGCAAATAAAAACAGATTGCTGAATCAAGGAACCTGTACATACATCTTATAAAAGAATACGACATTTTCACCCGTATTGGCCAAGGGGAGGCAATGAATAGCGATGATTGACAATACTTCATTGCAAACCTTCCTTAGTTCATCTTCTACTTTCTTCTTATAGGCATCTATCATCACACCAGTCTGACGATCAGTTGTGGCCTTTTGCTCATGTGAACAAATGATTCTCCATGATGCTCTCTTTGCCCCGATAGTGTTCTTGAAACCAACTGAGAACAAATGCCTTTCTTCAGCACTCATATCCACATCCATCCTAGCAAGATTCTTCATGAATTCCACCATATCTGCCATAATAATCATGGATTGAGTTAAAAAATGAGAATTACTTCAGTGGAGTTTATGTCATGTTTCCGTTTACTTCCAAAAGTTCTTAGATTTGCCAACGAAAGAGGAAGATGACAGCCAAACTGATCCTTATGGGCAGGAGGTTCCTATAAACAGAAGACCAAGAGGAAGAAGAATGGAGAACTGCATACCTATAACGGTGTGTGCACTTTTCAGAGGGAATATTAAGGCTTAGACGGATACTAGACCTCATAGTACACCTCCAAGAGTAACGCAACAGGGACCTTTATGGAAGTAGTCATATGTTTTTATGCCAAAATGTACCTATTAGTGCTCAGGTCAATATATTGACTGACAAGCCCCAGGTTAAAGAATCCTAGACCTCATAGTACACCTCCAAGAGTAACGCAACAGGGACCTTTATGAAATAATTTGCATTATAAAGAAATAAGCGATAAGCATCCAGTTGTGGCCAAATTGCTAAAAAAAATTGGGTTCCAGAAGTTGGGCATAACAATTCGAAGGAGTCTAGAATTATGCCATTCCAGCATAGTGGGTACTAGGCCACTAGATGAAACCACTCTAGACAGCAGAAAGGATATGACTTTATATATTGCTAAACTTCTTTTCACACTAAACTAAAATCTGAATGTGAACATAGATGTTGGGTTCCACAGCTTCACTTATTCCACACCGGTAGAGTCTAATAGAGATCATTGGTACCAAGCCTATAAATAGAATGGATAGAGATATATTTACTTTTTTTTCTCTTCTCATTGCATCACCCATGATACCAAGATCATTCCTTTTCTCATAGCAACATCAAAGGCAGTAGAAAAGCAACTCAAGGGCATTCATAGAATTGGCCCCCACAAACCATTGGACACAAATAATTTCGTTAGTCCCTTCAGCAGACACAAATCGACATAACTAGAAGTAACAGAAACGTGTCAGAAATACTCAATCTATCGCAAGATTGGCCCACAAATCGCCATAAAAATCATATCTTTATTTATATCAGAGCAGAATACGCCTGCCCCGAGCGTTTTCTGCAAACAACTCATACAGTGCAAAAATCAACAAAAAAAAAACAACTGAAATTAGCCAGGAATCGCTACGCAGAAGTGACGCACTGATCGAACTGCTGCAGATTATGAAGATTTTTTTCTCCAGCACAGAAAGACAAGAATCCCAAAATAAAATCGTTGCTGCGACGGCCGGTAGGTTACTGTTCATGAGTTCAAGCAAGTAGGCAGCGACCGAAGCAAACGCACCGAATCGAAGGCCAAAGACACCTAATTCCGTTCCGCCTAAGAACAGACAACGGATTTCCCCAAAATGCAAGGCACCAAGAACACCACTACAGACTGCAGTGCATACAGGCATTATTAAGCAGAGGCGCAAGAACGGGATCCCTCACCGTCGTATCGCTCCGCCTGCTCGGCGAGCTTGGCCAGGCACACGAGCTTCTCCCGCTCCTCCATCTCCTCCGCCGCCGATCCCCCTCCCGCGCTAGGATCCCTGGCTCCCCCTGCTTCAGTTCCCCTCTCTCTTCTCACCTTCCTAAAACGGAAGGTGTGCTCCACTCTGCCTTTTTCTACTTTTGGGACCGGATGGCTCAGTTCTTGCTGATGGAGCCCATGATATATGTGGTGGCATCTGATTAGCAGCCGCGGGAATGATTTTTGTTGTGTAAATCTGAATGATGTGAGTACGTATCCGATAGCGATTTTTCGTGTGGCCCAAACGGTGACAGACTGACAGTTGGGTGCTTCCCTTTGGCCCACGGGAAGTCACATCCTTGATCCTTGAGACCATGAGCACACATTTCTCTAGTCCAGATCTTTTTCTTCCCCCTCGTCAGTAATCCCTCAATCCAGAAAAAAAAATGCAATTCTAGCTTTCATGAATTGCGTTTTTTTAGAATTATGTTTTTTTTTTGACGGAGGGGTACCTTTCTCCCTCTCATTTCCAAACATATAATCCAACTACTGTTTGTGATAGGTTGATGACACAAAAAGTAAATCATGATAAAAAACAATGTTTGACTCTTGTCATCTTTATTATTCATCTTGTAAAGAAATATATACCAACAATGACTAGGCTATAGTATATGGGGGCATGTAGTAAAATAGGGTTTTGTTATATATATATATATATATATATATATATATATATATAGGGAGAGGCTATTCAGTAGCCAGCTACAGAATAAGTTATTCTGTAGCCACCTTCATTTACCATAATTTTATATACTAATTTACGATAATGTCAATATATATTTACTATAGTTGGGTTACTATAACACATAGGGATATTTACCATAACGTTATAGTAAACCACTTAGTAAGGAGTTACTATAATCTCATAAATTAACATAGTAATTATAGTAACTCAAGGTGGCTACAGAATAAGTTATTTTGTAGCCAGCTATAGAGTAGTTGTTCTATATATATATATATATATATATATATATATATATAATTATATAATTATATGCAAATCTTATCCTCCTAGTCACTGACTTCGTGTTCCTGTTCTTGAAGCTCACCTCTTTGATCTCCTTTTTCTGCCTCCAAGGAAAGGCAGGCTAGCTGCCATTTTGCGTCATGTTCGTTTAGCTTATAAGACGTATTTTTTCAGTCAATAAACATTATTTTTCTCTCACAACAAATCAGTCAACAGTACTTTCAATTATGGCTTATCAGCTAAGTGAACGGGTACGATGGCAAAAGAAAAGACAGCATTGCCATCTTTTGTCACATCCCAATTTCTTATTCCATGGAACTGACCAGAGGAGCTCCCATGATCCATCATCATGCAAGCAACTCTGTTTTTTAATCCATTGCCCCCATCTTAGGCCTCATAAAGGCATAAAGCTCAGTAGACGCGTCACGCGTACTAGGCTATAAGACGTATTTTAAGGCACCTAGGATTTGTTCATGTACACGTCCACATTGCAAAAAAAAAATGCTCGCTCTATGAGAGGTTGAGCCAAGGGCAGCAGGCGGTTCGATGTGAACAGTGAACTTGTAATAATGTTTCTGCTTGTGAGGTCCAATTTATTTCAGATTCAACTGGTTTTTGCACATCTGTTAAAGAAGTAAAAAATAAACAAAAGATTGTTTTTTAGGAGCTAGTTTCAAAAGGCTGTCTCTTTATTTGAAAAGCAAATGGTTTTTGAAATTAGTTTCTCACAATAGACTTTATGATAGTTTTTAGGAGACTCCCTCCATCCCGCAAAAAGAATAATTCTAGAAGTTAGGGGAGATAACAATGTAATTATCAGATGGTCAAATACCCCTACAAAAAAATAGCTTATGATGTCTGTTGTAGTGAGTAGAGTATAAAGTATCTAAGTGAAACCCATATGTTTTCTTGTAGTAACACTCTTTGTAGACAAAAAATAAATGTTAGAACAACACTCTCTATGGGACGAAGGGAGCAAATTTCTTCTAAATTAGGGAATTAGGGAAAAAGCTCAAACAAACTGAACCAACTAATATGCCTTTGAATACATAATAGTACATTTTATTTGCCAATGGCCAGATGCGCACAAAGTCACCAAACTGCTATCTAGTCGTTCCTCCCCAATCACAAAAAGAAGTCTACTGTTTAAAATGTTTTATTACAAATTATTTTTACATGTTGAGCAGGATATTTGGAAATGGCATAATTAGATTTATATTTAAAAATCCTATATTTATATATTTTTTTACATGTCATAAACTTATTATTTGCAAACCACTGGTGAGAGTTATTTTTATGGACATGTGTACATGTCCAGGACAACATTAATTCTAACATACATATGGAAGGGAGCATATTAGAGGCAATGCAATCTTCGCCCTAAAAACCTAAAGTGTTCAAGTTGTCCTAAGTTAAATTGCTCTAAATTGGATAAAGTTTTTAAAAGCAAAGAATAATTCCTACGACATTATATCATATAAATTTAGTCAAACTAAATATAGTTTAACTTAGCACTAACTTCCTTTGTTGCAACAAATGAGCAGGATATTTTCTCGTGCCGGTTCATTCAAAGATAAGCAGACCATTCTTCGATAATAAGCAGGACATTTTTGTTTGAGGTCTGTACTGTATAATTAAAAAAAATAGAATGTAAATCTCTGATGGTAGCACCGAAGAATGCCCGGCAAAAGCTTGCAGCTTTGACACGGCTGTAGCGAGTGGGCCCTGCACTGGATGTTCAGCGACTAGCGAAGCCCAAGCGCCGAGCGCGCGGCCGATCTAGCCCACTGACCTGCCAGCCCAAGAGTCCCGGAAGGCCGGAACGCAATAACCCCACCACTAGCGCACCGACACAGGGACCGGGAGGGCCCGCACGGCCACCTGCGCCGCGGCGTCGCCATCCACGTGGCCTGGGCACCTCGCCTCGCCCACGGTGGGCCCACCCGATGCCAGCTGCTGCCGGCTCATCCGAGGGTGGGGACTCACATGCATGCTGCGTACGTGCGGGTGCACTGCACCTGCACGGAAAGGAATCGACCGGATTAGTTCAGTGATGGGAAGACTCGTGCATGCGTCATATGTGAAGTATGCACGAGTGTACGGATACACCGCAGCATCAGAAATCTGCTTTGATGAATGTAGGATGTCCTCACTCTGTCGCAAAAGAATACAGCACTTGGTTTGCTGTGAAAATTTACCATGGCGTACTAAGGATTTAGTAAGTCAAAGTTGGGAAAAATTTTTACCATGAATTTGACAAGCTAAATGTGAGAGGTTAGTAAATTTGGGTAGCAAACCAAACAATAGCCAAAATCATGAGTTGCTAAATCTTCGGCTTGCATATTTTGGAAGTCAACCAATCAATCCCATAATTATGGGTTCGTATCGGTCAAACTAGCTCAAATTTGATTAAGTTTATAATAAATAATATTAGTATTTATATTTCTAAATAAATTTACTATAAAAATATATTCTATAACTAATCTAATGGTACTTATTTTATATCATGAATATAATGTTAGTATATAAATTCAGTCAATGTTCAAACTAAATGACTTTCTCAAAATGCAGGAATTGCATTTTTTTTTTCTGGGAACGGAGGAAGTAATGTACGGAGTATTAGCTCTTTGGAAAAAAAAAAGTATAATTATATAAATAAAAATAGTACAGCAACTAGTCCTCGAATTTAGAGAAGATGCAGTGTAGCTCGATCAGAGTGTTGCCCATGCTTACTCTCGAGTCTTGAGTCTTGACCTATTGTGTTTGGATCAACGACTATATATGTTTTTATTTAGTGTTGCCAGACGATCATAGCTGGTACAAGGACACTTTTTTTTATGGAAGCGGAGGGGTTGGTAGGAGGACTTCGTTTTTCATTTCGAGGTACACGTGGCACCACCACTGGATTTATTATTCAAAACATTATTATTGGAACATGAGGTCCTCCTGTATATCTTGCGCTTTGCATTCAGCTCACCTGTCTACGTGAATTATTAGCTGCTACGTGGCAATTGGAGAGCCCACCTCGCTCCCGCCGCCGCCGCTCACGTGTGACGTGTGCACCTCGCGCCGCACGCACGCAACGCATGCGCCCCCGCCCAGCATGCGCAGCCACGGAGCCTTGCGGTCTGCCGGTGCCGGAGAACACGTGACGTGCTGCACCGCCTGATGCTGCTTGGGTGCCGCGAACAGACGGGCCGCTCATCAGTTTGCTTTTTGGAATAAAAAAGTCTGGGCAAAAGAAAAACAATAAAAAAAAGGGTGACGGCCGCTCATCAGCTTGTTGCTTGAAAATACGTACAAGTACTAGAAAGTACGCGCGGCTTTGCCGCGCTACACGTTTTAGCAGGGCCAGTGAACTTATATGTTTTAAAAAAATAGGGTTAGTGAGCTTTAATTGTGTATATGGGCCGATGCACCACGGCGTGAGGGGCTCCCAATTTTTTTTAATCTCTTTAACGTGTAGCCTACTGCAGGTGTATCCGTGTATGCGTATACGGAGTACAGAGATAGCTTCATTGGCTTCTCCGCATTGGATTGTCTAGTCTCAGCCCATTGTTTTTATTTACCATTTCTATCTCCGTCCTGCCAACATCGGTCTGCCTTCGTCTCTCTCCACCAAGGCACTTCTCTCTGTCTCTGCTTTCTCCGATATCGATTTTTGGCAACTGGGAAAGGGGAGGTTGCACGGAGCAGCGCTAGCGCGGGGACCGGCGCGAGCTCGGCTGAGCTCCTCACGGTGGCGCTATCCTGTGCGCTGCCTACTGGTGTGGGGGACCCTGGCCACAAGAGGGTCGTGAGTCGTGAGGGTGCCGATCCGCAGTTCGCTAGAGCAGATTGCATGCAGATCCAAGGCGACGGCCTAATTGGTATGTAGCAGTCTTCAAGCTCTGTGGCAGGATTATTGCAATCTCATCTAATCCTAATCTTTGTACAAAGAAATTGAAAAGGGAAGTAGTAGCTAATAAAGCTATCTTTCCACTGTTAGACAGTAGGAGCACCCACAGCTTTATGAACGCCGTGGTGATTGATGGGATTAAGTAGAAATTGGTTAAAACTAATCCAATGGTTGTGAGTGTAGAAAATGGTAGGAAAGTTGATCTATGATTATTGGAGTTAGCGATGTTGATGACACTTTGAACAGCGCATTATATACTGCTCTGGTTAAGCATCAATCCTATCTTTGTACAAAGAAATTGAAAGGGGAAGTAGTAGCTAATAAAGCTATCTTTCCACTGTTAGACAGTAGGAGCACCCACAGCTTTATGAACGCCGTGGTGATTGATGGGATTAAGTAGAAATTGGTTAAAACTAATCCAATGGTTGTGAGTGTAGAAAATGCTAGGAAAGTTGATCTATGATTATTGGAGTTAGCGATGTTGATGACACTTTGAACAGCGCATTATATACTGCTCTGGTTAAGCATCAATCCTATAGATGGTAATATTACGTAGGTTTTTTTTTTTTGCCATGGTTCCTTTTTTGTCTTATATAAATAACACGTTCTTACGGTATAGTAAGGTAGCCAAAGTGCTTCAACATAATAATTTACATAAAAATAGTATTAGATATAAGTGGGAAGGTAGCCAAAGTGCTTCGAGAGCTCTATTTGTTTGTGGTAGGTGCATAATAATTTACATCAAAATATTGAGCACGACGGGCCGAGAATCTTCGCGAGTTACCGGATGGACCGCAATCGGACGGACAGTATTGCTTCTTCACCAGATCAGACGGCCAGAGCGTTAACGGGCGACGTGGCTCTATCCGTTAGCCCGTTTTTCGAAGCAAGATTCTTATATAGAGATTATAGACTATGTCTTTTAAAGCAAAACAGCAAGGATTGTTTGCTTGCATCTAATTGAGCTGTAACTCAAAAGCTTCATCTTCAGTTTGCGAGGAGAATCTCTTCATAAAAGGTTCCTGAAATCAGAAGAGAAGAAACAATAATATTATCTGGTGCTAATTTTTTTGAGTAAAAGCCATAAAAAGAAATCATTTGAATATATAGCAGGTGAACTACTAAAGATAGGAAGATTCTGAGTTTTAGCTTAAACAGCAAGGTGTTTACTGTATTGGTAATAATCACCATTTGGCGTTAATCTAGTAGTCTCAACAACGATACTCATGAGCACGAATTGAAATACTTTGGTGTATCTCACATACACTGGCAATTTGAAATACAAACGAAAACAACATTCTTTTTTCAATAAAATAGATATTATATTTACCTGAGTAATTCCCTTTGCTTCACTCCTTCTTCTTCTTTGATTTTTTATGGTGATATATATCTGAGTAGATCTCCGCTGCTTTCTGTTGAGTATAAAAAAATATGTTGAAGTCCGTAAGATGGTATTTTTGAGAATCAGAAATATGTTCTATACCTGGTAAGATGCTATTTTTGAGAATCAGAAATATGTTCTATACCTGGTTATTTTCATCGATTTCTTCGAAGTTCTTCTTGTCTGAGTTATCATCTTGTTGCCAAATCCTGAAAGTTTCATACAAGAGCTTTATTAAATGCTAGTTTTGGAAATAAACTACTCTTTGACATACCCAGGTGGTTCGATATCCATGTCTTGTATCCCACTGGAAACCTGTGTTTGAGATGAAGTTGCCTAAAAATGTAAATAAGTGAGCTAAATGTTTGGTTAAGGTAAAAGAAATATTATATAAGGGAATCAGATTATGTGGTATGTATACCTCGGTTTTCAATTTCTTGGATGCTATGGTTATTAAAGGCGGTAGATCTGTATCTGCTGCAATAGAGGATGAACTTGATTGTGCCAATGCCATTGCAGGACCTCTTATAGGTGTTACAATCGATTGTTTGCCATGGTTTTTCTTGATCATGATTACTTCAAAAGAAGGATCAACATTGTCAGCACTTTTGTTCACTAAAATTCTGACCACGAATGTGAGCTTGAAGCCAATCAAAGCTGATATATCAGATGGAATCTGTTGTTCATATGGCTTTCTAAGTACTTCTGCAGATTTTCCAATAAGCTCTGATCCTTTCTTTTCAAAAAGCACAAATTCAAGGCTATATGTCTCATCTGTTCCAATGAATGCTATTTTATACCTATAACAATATTGGTGGAAGCAGTGTAAAAATTGAGTACAGAAATCTCTATGTTAATGTGATATTATTACTTGCTGGAACCCAATAGAAAACAATATTTTATGTTGTTATTTCTGTAGAATATGTCAAAGGAAGGAATAATAGTAATTAACAATTATTTTTTATCATTAGTTTCAATAGCATTTATAATAGATCGTATGGAGCTTACTTCCACTGGAACTGTGAGCACGGACATCCCTCCTTTGAGCATTGGTATTTATTGGTCCTTGGATTTATGTAGATCCTAGAGTTGCAGACAGTGCAGGCGCGATAACACCATGGTTGATCATCTTTTATGCCAATAATTGTTACAGTGCACTGATACTTTTGTCCCTGTATTTCAATTTAAGATGTATTTAGTGTATTTGTATGTTATAGAGTGTAAACTACTTTGTAACTCTTGCAACGTACAGAACCTTTTGAACAAATGGATCTATTTCTTTGAGCTGTATTAGAGACTTTTCCTTGAGATTTTGCATTGCATCATCTTCATTCTGCAGGTACAGGCGTTGGATAGAAACAGGGTTGCCTATTAAACTTCAAAAAGGGAGTAAGGTTAGTAACTTTAAGTTAGGAAAATAAATTTAAAAATAGGGTTCCTGTACGGATTTTATTTTGGTATTACCTCTTCTGAAAGCTTTTGATCTCTGGAATATCATTTTCATTGATGTACCACCTACATGCCGCTGTTCACTATCGGAAAAACGTCCTTTGCCCAGAGCCGCGATTTTTGCCGAGAGCAAAAACGCGGCATCTCGGCAAAGAAACCATTTGCCGAGCGCGGCTCTCGGCAAACACGGGCCGTCGGGAACTCACAAGATTGCCGTGGGCCTGCATCTCGGCAAACAACAACTCTCGGCGAAGTGGACCATTTTGCCGAGAGCCCCGCTCGGCAAAAAATGACCTTCGGCAAAATGGGCCTTTGCCGTGGGCCCATCGCCGTGACTCGGCAAACGTGGTTTCTATATTTCATGTGCATGTGTTTCTCTTCTCCTAACTCTCTCCAATTAAATGTTTTTTCTTTCATATGCTCCAAACTTTTTTTCTCTATACACATACTACAGGTTGTACTCAATATTAAAATTTTGTGTATTTTTGTAATTATTTGCTATATATAATTAATTAATTGCATTTCAAGGAGTTTTTTAATCGATTAAAATTTGAACAGCGATTGATTTAAACACGGGAACAAATTAAGTAGAAAATGATATTCATGCTATTTATGCATTATTGGGGGCAAATAACATCTTGTTGACGTTTTTTTCACCTTTTATTTTACGAATCGAAGACCACGAACATATGTCGCCGAATGATTTAAAAATTCTTAATAAAAGGAAACGAATTCGGAAAATTGTGATATTTGCAATGAAGTCATGGTATCGCACTTGGAGGCTGTGGTAAAAAATTGAAAATGTTTCGCGCAAGTGGTTGCGTATGATTCTTATAATCTGAGACATCTCCGAATAAGTTTCATAAAGTTGAGAAGGATCCACTAGGATTTTCAAACAATGTCACGGTCGAGTTAGTTTTGGAGTTCCAAACTTTTTGTATAGCCATTAGAGAGCATAAGTTGCAACACGACAAAATTTCGTATTTTTCCGGAGCCGTTTGCTATTTATTAATTTTTTTTTTGATATTCTTTGCCGAGAGCTTCAGGGGATTGCTCTCGGCAAAGCTTCTTTGCCGAGAGCAACTGGGCCCGCTCTCGGCGCAGATTTCTTTTTTTTACCTAGCCTGGATCAATGGTTTGCCGAGAGCTGGCTCTCGACGAATAGGTTTGCCGAGAGCTGCTCTCGGCAAATATTTAATTTTTTTTGAGAAATATCATTTTTTGTTCAGTTTGTTAGAAGAATAAAAAATATTTAAAAAAACTTTTCTTTGCCGAGAGTAAGCTCTCGGCAAACAATAATTTTTTTTAAATATTTTTTTGTGCAGTTAGCTAGTTAAAAATTTCGAACGAAATTTGAAAAAAAAAACTTTGCCGAGAGCCGGATCGGGGGGCTCTCGGCAAAGGTGGAAGGTTTGCCGAGAGCCTCCTAGATCTGGCTCTTGGCAAAGTGCCTTCCCACTTAACAGTTTCGGGCCTTATCTCTCTCACTCTCGCCGCCGCAGCCCCGCAACCCGCTCCTGCTCGCCCCAGCCCGCCCACGCACGGCCGCGTGCGCTGCCGCGTGCCGCTCCGCACCGAGCCTAGCCGCCGCCGCGAAGACCACGCCGTTGCCGCGAGCTACGCCGCCGCGAGCCACGCCGCCGCCCGAGCCACACGCCGCCATGGCCTGGGAGCGATGCGCCGAGAAGTCCGCCCGAGCCTCCGCCGCCGAGAGCCACGCCAGTCAGCGAGATACGCCGACGCAGAGCACGCCGCCGCCAGCCCGGCAAGCCCGCCCCTACCGCCACGCCCGCCAACGCGCGCCGGCGGCGGCCGCAGACCCGCCCCAGCCCCTCCACGGCGGCCAGGCCGTCCAAGCCCGCCCAGCCCTAGCCACGCCACGCGCCCGGCGCGGCCGTGCCCCTCCTCTCCCGCCCCGCCGCGCGCGCCCCTCCTCGTCCTCGCCCTCGGGCTCGTCCTCGCCCGCGCCCTGACTCGCCCTCGCGCGCGCCCGATTCGCCCTCGTCCTCGCCCACGCCCCTCCTCGTCCTCGCCTCGGGCTCGTCCTCGCCCGCGCTCTGACTCGCCCTCGCGCGCGCCTCGACTCGCCCTCGGCCTCGGCCTCGTCCTCACCGCGCCCTCGCCCTCGGCCCGTCCTCACCGTTGCATTGTGTGGCAGCACTACAGGTTATTTCTGGTTTTATTCATCGTTCATTGGTTTTACATTCCTTGAATTGCTTGTAACAATGCGGTGTTGAAAAATTATAGGCCCAGGTGCATGCGCTCGAGGAGCATAAGGCTAGGGTGGAGGAAGAGCGACAGAGGGAGCGGGAGGCCCGAGGCTACAGAGGTGGGAGGCCGAGCGGGCGATGTTTGATGCCTTGGTCAGTACGTGGCAAGTCTTGGCGTCACGATGGGTCGTCCAGCGCCACTAGAGTTGTTCGCTCCTCCACCGCCTTACCCATACCCGCCTTACTCATACGTGAGTTCAACTTCTCTAACAAAAGCTCTTTATCTGTGCATGATCGGCCATCGTGCCGTTGATATGTGATGGGAGGCCTTCGTGCCGTTGATATATATGTGTGCCGGCCATCGTGCCGTTGATATGTGGTGGGCGGGCCATCGTGCCGTTGGTTTTCTTGCCGGTTTTGGAAAACCCCACGTGCAGGGGAGGTGCTGCCGAAATTCTTGATGTATCTAGGCTTAGATTACAATTTTATTACATAGTCTGCAATTTGACTCTGTCTACGCTTAGATTACAATTATATGCCTTAGTATTACTATTAATACTAATTTTTCTTCTCCCTTTGTGCAGAATCAATCGGCGGGTTCGAATGATGTGCCTGAGCAGCCGCCGTCGGGAGGGTCGTGGCACCAACCGTATCCACAACTTCGCTGCATACAGCAAGCCGTCGGGAGGGTCGGGTACCCCGCATCAGCAGCCGCATCAGCCGCCGTCGGGGTTACCAGCCGCCGCATCAGCAGCCGCCGTCGGGGTACCAACCGCCGCAGCAGCAGCCGCCGTCGGGAGGGTCGGGGGGGGGGAGCCTTGGGGTGAGCCTGTTGTTCTTCATCATGTATTAGCACTTTGTGACATGAACTGTGTGAGATGAACTTAGCACTTTGAGATGGACATGTGTTTAGATGGATGACATATTTGTGATATATGTGATGTGGATGACATATTTGTGATATATGTGATGTGGATGATGTATGTGATGTGGATGACATATTTGTGATATATGTGATGTGGATGACATATTTGTGATATATGTGATGTGGGGGTTCGGGGGTTTTCTCGATCTGTGTAGAAGATCCTTCTTCTTAAAATAATGCCCGGGCGTCATACCCCCCGCAGGCCGAGTTTTTTTTTTTTTTTTTTATACACGCTATTAAAGAAAGCTTTACATGTATTGATAAACTGAAGAAGCTTCAGCTAAATCCAGTACTCGGTAGTAACTCCACTAGGAAAGAATTGGCTTATTGTTTTCTTTATCAAAAATAGATAGTAAATCATCTAAATCTAGTACCATTATGAGAAGTATCTTTGTGCTTCTCTAAAATGTGCACAGATTGTAAACACATATAATGAATATTGTGATTTATATCATTTCTTCATCTCCTTTGCTTTGGCATATATATTTTAATTTTATTTGCCTATGTAATGCCATTTTAAAACAAAAATAGGAATTCCAACGAACTCTAGGACAAATATATCGTCAGGTGAGACATGGATATATGACCCACAACCTATCAAACCATAACCAGACAGTTTATCCCCACCCCCCCACCTCCGCACACACACACACACCATTTTCTGGAGCTCCTGCTACCATAATGATGATCAATCATGAAAGCTTTGCAAATAAACTCTGGACATAATCATTAGAAAATAGGGCATCATCAGAAAAGCGAAAGGCAAATAAAAACAGATTGCTGAATCAAGGAACCTGTACATACATCTTATAAAAGAATACGACATTTTCACCCGTATTGGCCAAGGGGAGGCAATGAATAGCGATGATTGACAATACTTCATTGCAAACCTTCCTTAGTTCATCTCTACTTTCTTCTTCTTATAGGCATCTATCATCACACCAGTCTGACGATCAGTTGTGGCCTTTTGCTCATGTGAACAAATGATTTGGGTAAGAAAGTCAGAGCAAGAAATAAACAAACAAAAAAAGGGAAAGTCTAAGAAATAAACAACCAAAAAAGGGAAAATCTGGGCAAGAAAAATAAAACAACCAAACGAGAAAAAAAATAAACAACCGAGCCGATGGTAAAGTGTAAGAAACAAACAACCAAAAAAAGGGGAATTCTGTGCAAGAAAAAAAACACTTTTTTATATTTTAGGTGCCTAAATTTTAAGATGATTTCAGACTGTTAGAAAGTAGAGAGCGAGTGACAAGCGAGTGATGCAAATGATTCTCCGTTGTATTCCAATGAACAGTACGTACATATATATACAGAGCCCATGTGGGCGGTTACAACTATGAAAGAGATAGGGGTGAAAAGACACCTCTTGGATTAATCCCTAACTGAGCACTAAATAATAATTCTCAACAATCCTCCTTGATCAATTAGCTTCTTGTAGTCTTTATTATTCATCTATTATGCATCTTTATGAATCTTTGGAAAACCCTGTGGGAAAAACCAAAGTAATATCGGTATACCAGGCAAAACTCCTTGAAACCCAGTGGAAAAAATAAGGTGAAACACCGTGATATACAGTCACCAATGTTATTAGACCCTTTGAGATACCCAAAGCCTTAGTCTGAAAACACCTTGACCATAGGGTCAATATGCTTCAAATATCATCTTCCATAAAAAACCCAGTGGGAAAAAATAGATGATATAGCATATACCTTTATGTTGACATTGCCTCATCCAAAATTTTATATGAGAAACCATAAATAGAAAACTCATATAAAGAAAAGAGTACAATGCATCTTATGTCCCAATATCGTCCACCAAAAACCCTGTGAGAAAAAATGGATGATATGACATAAACTTGTATTGATATTGCATCATTAAACTTTAAATGAGAAACCACGAAAAACTCATACAAAGAAAAGAGTGCAATATGATGTTTGCAACAAGTTATTAATCAGAGAGACTCTCTCCCTCATATTAGCAAACTTTGAAGTAAATTCATAACAATGCCCTCAACACATAAGAAATGTGGAGTATGATAGATTATGTGAATATCTCTGCAACATTATCACAAGACTTAGTTTGCAAATGTTCATATGTCCATATTACCTTTGGAACAAAACCATCTTAGTGCAATATATTGCATTAAGTATAACTTGCCTCCATCTACACAGCACAAGTTACATTACCATTATAGATAGTGACCATTGATTCATAGAATCAACACCACATAACTTCAGTATGTGATATATCATTCTGTCAAGCTATACACATTCATCTGAAGCTTGTAAAATACAATATCAGAATGATCGATGGCAGAAATGACCATTGATGTCTATTTAAAGACTTCCACAAAATGGTCTTTCCACGTGTACATTATTAAGCCTTTTTAATGATCTGGAATTTGGGGATCTAATAGATAACCATAATAATTATATCCAACTGGATCATGGGTTCTTCCAAATGAACACCAAGATCACTTGTGCTATTAAGATATCAAAAGATATTCTTAACTACAATCCACCAATATTTGGTAGGAATAGCGCTGCTACTAGATAGCAAATCATTACAAAAATAATATCCGGTCAGGAACTTTTGCAAGATTTATTAGCGCATAAATAGCACAAAGATAATTAATGGACCACATGTTTCAATATCTCATCTCAGTCACTATGGCATAAAACAATATTCCTCTATCATGAGGTAGAACAACCATAGGATACCTTCATATTGAATCACTCAATATGATCTGGATATAGATAGCTTTTGTACAAAATCTTGAGAGAAGATGCTTGGATCATAAACATAAAATGAAATTTTGGTTTAGTCCGTATCTTCCATCTCAAACTCCGTCTTTAGATTACAACGTGCTATTAACATGTGTTCATTACTAATGATGTCAAGATTATTGACTATCATATAACACTATAAAATCCAATCAAGGACTTCAAAATAAACACCACGTGTAATCAATCTTGTATCCCTTCAGTTTAGAGAATACACACAAAGTCGATTGTACCAAATTTGACTTAACTGTTTTAAGCCATATATTGACTTAAGCAATACACAATATGTGTTGCGATTTTATGTATAGGGTTGGGTATGTGAACTCCTTCCTAGAAGCTTCACAAATACACCAAATCAAGTGATCATATAAATATATGCAATCACTACATCTATCAACTCTCAACTACAATGATAGATGCTTTTGTACTGCCAATCAAAAGATAGTATCAGAAATTTATAACTTACTATGAAGAACAATTTGCATTGAAAATCAATGCCTGAGCTTTGCGTAAACCCCTTGTGCTAGTAGTCTTGCTTTGATCTCACCGCCACATTGTTCTCAATCCATTCTAGGATGAAAACACTTTTGTACCCACAGTAAAGGTACCATGAGGTATTGGTATCACAGCCCAAAACACCACTTTTCTAGTGAGTAAGACTATCTTTGCATGTATTACATCACTCAACAAATTCCAGTAAGAGTGAGCAAAGCACTCTGCTATAGTCTTATCGACTGGATAACTTGAAATGTTGTATACAGTTTATTCAGAGAAGTACGTGTCAACACATGTAGCCTTTCTATGATATAATTCTCTGGTTATCAAAACTCAAAGTACCCTGAATGACTCATCGCGACTTTCTGAAACGAGAGTTAGGGCTTTCCGATATCCTAGCATCAGTATTTAGGTGCACCTCTGAGCTAGGTTTGTGGATGACATCCATCCACTGGGTAATAATCAATATTTACCCATAAGGTGTTGCCAACCATAGGTTGACCTGCATTTACTGTCTTGGAAGGAAAGCTTTCTATTGCTAGCATGAAAAATCCTGCATTATGGCCATACTTCTCCCCCTCTTATTTACTATTGGGAGTTGAGTGGTTTTACTTGGTACCACCACTCTTTTTGGCAGATACTTGCAACGGATTTACATGTTTAAAAGATACCTTAGTAATCGGTAAATGTATTTGGCAGTTTATTTACAATATTATGCAAATCAACAATTCTTTGAACTCAACATTTAGTACGTGATCCTGAGCTTGAAATGCCTTATGCATTCCAAATAATTTCCTAGCATTATATATGTATGGTACATCAAATCTCCCCCTAATGCCTAGAAATGCTCATTGTTAAAAAAAACCAGCGTATCGGGTTGTAAATAGATCCTCCATAAGAGGTTCTAGATACTTTAACAATGAGATTGAAATTTTACATTAATCCCTAGTTTCCTGTGTACCCATGAATGTATGCTACGGTGGTGAGATTAGTACATATAAAACTTAACCCAATCTTCCGCAAATATTAAATCGTCATGGATTCCCACGTACTAAATGCATATAAGGGATATGCAATTAATCACAAGTTAGGAGTGTGTAAACCTGCTTGACCCCAATACGAAATTGGCAAATAGTAATTCACTAACAATGGTCCTGATATGACCTTGTCATACTCATAGATTCCATTTATCCTTTTGGATCTGTAACTAGACTCTTGTTATACTAAACAATCGTTATTGTAGGCACAAAAGTTCAGTAGTGTTCAGGATAATGAGCTCAGAACAAGAGTCTTTATTTACCAAATGCATGGCTAAGTGTGGATACTTCAAACACTCTAGATCATCTTACAGATGTATCTTTACAACCATGAAATGACTGAACTATCCATACAATCTTTGTATATGACCCACACATATTCTCTTGAATATGATCAAGGAATCTAAGACACTCAAACTGATTTTAAGATAAGAGGGTCTTAAAATCTATTTCCTTGTGGCACTTATCGTATCCACATTGTGGAAAAATCTTGACCAAAAAAATTGCTAATAATTTTTCACCCATCCCTTTGGATGGCCAAGTTGATCATTCCAAATCCGGAATGCATCAATAGTGTGAAAAAATATCTTATACGCAACATGTTGTACGAAGATGGTTATATGGATAATACAACCAAAACAAGCCGTATCTCATTACTTATATGCCATATCTAATGTTATCTTTTTATGTTTCCATATGAAAATACATTTGGATATCTCTATAATTTAGTAAGATACGAGTTGAATTAGGACATAATTAAATATCCTCAATTACTAATTCAGTATCCATAGGAAGAATGATGGTGGTGAAATAGGCCAAACTATCATTGCATCGCATCAGCGATGGCCAAAATATTCCCTCTTCTTGTGATAAGAACCAGAAACATTTTGCTTCCCTAATTATAGAGTTTATGGTACAATTGTCCAGTAGGCACATACCATTCCCATATTGAAATGATTCCCGTACAATCTATATATGACAAGAATTTAATGAAATTCTCGTCTAATATATAGAAATCCATAAATATTGTCGAGTGTCAAATACATCGATATGATACCCACAATACTTATGCATTAAGAACAAGTATTACAACATCTTCGATGGACATTATCATATATTATCAATGGACCATGAGATTATACCAAATCTCAAAAACAAATCATTCGAAGCATATTCGATGATCATATTGTCCATCTATGTGATGTTCTCTTGACGAGAAAAGGGGAAGTATTGTTATGTGATCCCATAAGATCCAACATAAACAACCAAACTCTTATGTAGCTTTAGATTTTAAGATTGAAGCATCCTTCATATCATATTTCTGTAGCTCCTGTTTCATCCCTTATAGAGTGTTGATATAGATCAACTATAAATTTAAGAGTATGGCATTGTTTAGCGCTATGCTAAACACAACCACATATATGACATTACTCTTTGTCATTCTTGGGTTCACATTGCCATCACTCATATTGCACATTAGTCCTTTTGCTTTTACTAGTGGAAGCAAATTGCATGAACAATATGATCATAGTCTTCAATAGTTTGAAAACTAGAGACATGATCCACTCATGACTAGTCTCAAGCTATATGAGTTTATTTATTGTTCGTAAAACTCTTAAAGAGTGGGCCACAAAAAATGTGCATTTCTTTCCACAAGATAATCTTATCGATGATCTTTATGGACGTAGTACCTTAACTACAGTAAGGCACAATTTTCTTTGATCTATAACAAACAACCCCTAATTAAGGTTCATTAAATTGTTCTATTAGTCCATGGGATTAAACAAATGTTAATGTTCATTGTCCATGTGGGATAGTGATGCCATCTAGAGCGAGTTCATCAAACTCCTCTGAAGTCAGTATCCACAACATATGACAAACCATTGATTTAATTAATTTATACCTAAGATAAATTAAAAATCACTATGGTGATGTTGTATCCAATGCAAAATTTAGGGGGTTCCATATCTGTCACTTTGTTTTGGATAATTGG
This sequence comes from Miscanthus floridulus, assembly GCF_019320115.1. NCBI lineage: Eukaryota > Viridiplantae > Streptophyta > Magnoliopsida > Poales > Poaceae > Miscanthus > Miscanthus floridulus. The sequence goes on along the minus strand of NC_089589.1, from coordinate 115,954,987 downwards.
ATGTAGTCAACAAAACTTTAAACCTTCCAACAGTTAGAGGTAATCACAAGATGTGTAGAGCTCATGAACAACTATTATTAATGTTGACACACACATTGTAGATAATCTCTATGTCCAAAACATAGAGTAGATCTCTTAGTAGTAGGCAAATAAATTGCTGTTATAGGCATGGTCTCTGGGCTGATATATTCATATGAATATACCGTAGCCAATGCCTAAGACTCTACTACCTGTGTATAGCCTTTAATAATGAATGATGGTAGTCATCATAAAGATGTACCATTCTCATATTTCCAAAACACTTATTTTGGGACAATACAATGTTGGTAATCATCAGGTTTAAATAAACATGATATAGACCTCTCAGCAATGGGCGAATACTCACTACCATAGGCACAGTCTCTGGGCCGAATAATTCAAGATGAATTAAGTGTAGCCAATGCCTAGGATGCCATCGCTTGTGTTATAATCCCAAATGTATCTAAGATATGAGTATAACAATTTTGCATAATCCATCATTAATTAAGAAAATCTTAATTAAGAGGATCGACCATTGTTAAAATGCAATTTCTAAAAAATTACCAAATTAACAAGGTCTACAAAGTACAAAATGTACTAATAAGTCATAGACTAAAAATGGAAAACTTACTACGCACAAAGTGCTATAGTTGTGTAGTGGTATAATTTATGCAAAATCCCGTAGGATCAAAGCAAAAATCCACTTCCTATGTTAGCCTCGCTAGCAAAAATGGTTTCGCTGCCATTTTGCTTTTCCAGATTAGGCTTAGATGAGCCCAAATCCATCCATCTTTAATTAACTATCAATTAATTAAGTGGAGCCGATTTTATTGCAACCAAAATTAATTGCCAAACAATAAAATTGGCAAACTATGTATGTTTAGATATAGACAATTTTCTGGTCTTAAACAATGTATAGAGTAAAAACTCTACCATACTAATACTGTTAGAGTCCATGACTAAACAGAAGATCATAGACACATAAAAAGATGTCTAAACATTATTATAGTAAATTCAACTGCAATATAATATCATGATGCAATTTCTAAAGACTCGTAGGTCTTAAAAAAGAATCTATTTACACTAGTAAATAGCGTGCATCATAATTTGTTTAAACTCAAGGTCTAAAACAAGCATTTATACCAGAAATAAATGCAATATTGCAGTGGTGATACATTAAAAATCCGAAGGCTAAAACATATAGGAATGAAATTTACTATCAATATTCAATTAGAATAATTATGTAATTCACATAAAGTATAAGGGTTTATGTGCAAATCTGCACAACCTTATCCCCATCTACCGGGAAGAGGAACGGGCGTTTCTGGATGGCGTCGCTTGGGAACCGGCGTCCCTTGGCCTGGTGGCCGCGCGTACGCCACCGCCGGTCAGCCAGCCACCACCGCCGCGGGTCGGGCCCTCAGCCGCCGGCCTGGCCGTGGGCGTGGAAGCCACGCGAGGGCCTGGCTTGTGGGCGCCGCTGCTGACGGCCTAGCGCGTGCGGGCTCTGCGGCCGGCCTGGCGCGCAGACCTGCTGTACGGGCAGGCACGCGGCAACTGCCGCCGGCCAAGTGCACAGGCACCGCCGCAGGATTGGGACGCAACCCCGTCTCTGGTCTGGCACACGCGAGCGCCGCTGCTGGTGTAGCGAGCAGGCCCACCACGACCGGTCGGACGCGCGGACTCGCGGCCATTGCCGTAGAGAGGTAAGAACATGATAAACTGAAGAAAAACCATAGCCGGTGGTTACCGTCTTTTGTTCTAAGTGCGTCTTTCATCTTCTTTCTTTCGATGTGGAGGACGACCACGGTGTTGCGATGAAAACGGTCATCGATTTCTTTGTCAATCCATGTTGATGGTGACTGTTCGGCCAGCCATCATCTTGTACGCATCAGTTTCCTATGGATAAGATGAAGAACAGATCTTCGTTTCTTTTCCGGTCTTGGAACGATGAAGGCCTGCGTGCCCTCTGTGCTTGCATCGAACATGGAGGCTGGCAGGATCCAGTTCTGCCTCCTTGTTCTGACGCAAAAACAATGGTGAAGGAGCATGACGCCGGCACTGTTCCTTCGAGGACGGACGGCGCTGCATCATCGATGTCCAATCCTTTTCCTTTCCGGCCCAAAACCAGCGGAGAGCAAACGTCGCTGATAACGTGTTAGAAAGTAGGGAGCGAGAGACAACAGAGCGATGCAAATGATTTTCCGCTGTATTCCAATGAACATTGTTTATATATATATATATATATATATATATATATATATATATATATATATATATATATATATATATATATAGAACTACTATCCTGTAGCTGGCTACAGAATAACTTATTCTGTAGCCACTTTGAGTTATGATAATTACTATGTTAATTTACGAGATTATAGTAACTCCTTACTAAGTGGTTTAATATAACGTTATGGTAAATATCCCCATGTGTTATAGTAATCCAACTATCGTAAATATGTATTGACATTATGGTAAATTAGTATATAAAATTATAGTAAATAGAGGTGGCTACAGAATAACTTATTTTGTAGCCGGCTACTGAATAGCCTCTCCCTATATATATATATATATATATATAGAGAGAGAGAGAGAGAGAGAGAGAGCGCGCGCTTATGTGGATGATTACAGATGTGATGAAAGAGAGAAGTGTGAAAAGACATCTCTTTGATTAATCTCTAATTGAGTATTAAATAATAATTCTGTCAATACTCTTTTACTACCAATTTATAGGACAAATAAATTACCACTTTTGTGATATGTTATTTGTCTTTATGTCATAATATATCAATTTCTTTTTTGTTCTTATCTAATTATAGAAATAATTGTTAATTATTAAATTGTCTTTGTGCCGACACATATCAGATTTTGTCAGGTTTATGGTTTGTCTAAGGGTTTCTTTATTCTCGAAACAAAAAATTACAGATTATGTCTACATAAATTACAACGAACTAAAACTATAATTTTAGCATAAAATATATGCAATAACCGTGGTCCGAAAGAAAACTAATAACTCCATACACCTAAAATTTAGCAAATCTCAAAAAAATAAACAACCAAAAGCAGAAAAAAAACATCAGCCAGGCCGATCGTAAAATGTAAAAAATAACATCAGCCAAGCCGATCGTAAAGTGCAAGAAATAAATAAACAACCAAAAAAATTGGGAATTTCGGACAAGAAAAAGAAAACATGCAAAACCAGAAAAACAAAATCAACCTGCCGGATTCGAACCAGCGACCTAAGGATTTCGTCTGCAAACAACTACACTCCTCCGCTCTACCAACTGAGCTAAGGTCGCATAGTTCTAATAACAATGGAAGAAACATGTCGTGATAGCACTCCTTTAAGCACATGGGTGTCTGGTCAAAAGTGACGAAGGAATCAAAGCTAGGCCCAAGTGTTGATAGTGGGCCATGAATGCTTCTTTGCGCTGGTGGATCATGTTCGCTACGTGGGCCGGGCTCACTATGCTTTGTTCAGAGATTAGCACGTCACACCCAGGATCGGTTAAGAACTGATGAATCATATATTCGCTAGGATTATGTACATGCGACAACAGAAATTAAAAATAATACCGTCATAAATAAAAAGTTTGAATGTACACTGTACTATAATAAAAAGTGATATTTTAAGTATTGATGTTAGCAATATTCTTTTTGTAGCTAATGGCCACATATAAGTGGTGGTTGGAGTCGCCATAATGCCATTAGCCTTCTCTTCTGTTGTCGCATGTACGAGCGTTCGATAGAGCTAAGTTCGGCCCTACCCATATGGATGCGATAATGCTCTAGTTAAGACGTTCAGAATGAACGGACGCCTCCCTTGCTCACTCCCGCACCTAGTCCCTTGCTTCATCCTCCCTTCCGCGCTCGTGCCTCGTGTTTACCCCAACGCGCGGCCATGGCTGCCTCCCTGGCCGGCGACAGCGTGCTCCCCTACCTTGGCGTCCTTCTCTCCCACCCTGATGGCGCCCCTCCCCCACCCCAGCATCCTCACCCACCTTGAGCGCCCAACGGCTATGGACCTGGTGGCCCTCTCCACCATCCTGGAGAGATCCAAGCAAGCCACTGACCGTCCCATACCCTACTCGGTGGCACCCTCCCCAGACCCGGCAGTGTCTCCTCTCCCTCGGCCGACAGCGGGCATGCTGGGCGTGTGGGCGTGCACCATCAGCGAGCCTACGCCACTACAGTTGCCCACCAAGTAGTCATGGCCGCGCGGTGATGCTATGTTTGAAGTGTTTTCTGGACGCTTTTTTAGACATGTTGCAAGCTCATGTTTCAAGTGTTTCAGTTGTTTCAGATATATGTTTCAATTGTTTCATGCGGCACTACTACACATAATCTTTTACACAGTGTTTATCAAATGGGCTCCGAGGCGGTTGGCCTGGTTGCCCGCCTCGGTTATTCGAGGCAAGGCAGCTAGGCCAGTAACCGCCTCGGTTAATCCTTAACTAAGCCGGGCACGGTAGCTAAACTGCCTTGGTTAATAAGTATTAATCGAGTCGGTTGCCCTAACGCTAACCGAGACGGTTATTAAGGCAACCGCCTCGGTTAATCCATTAACCAAGGCGTTTGCTATATAGCAACCACCTCGGTTAACAGGCGATTAGCCGAGACAGTTTCCTTATATTGCACGCCTCGATTAAGTCCGGGCTATAAATGTAGCCGCACCCACCCTTTTGCCCCACGGCTCCTCCATTTTTTGGGTTTTAACTTTAAAACCCTAAAAAGTGGCCATTTTCTAGGGGGAGAGGTTTTGCCCTTGTATTTGTTGAAGAGGGGCACCGTAAGAGGTTGATTCTCGCTCTCAAACCCTCAATCTCCTCTTTTTTCCATGATTTGGGTGCTTTTTCTCAAGATCTAGATCTAGATCTATATGGAGGAGAGAGAAATCAGATCTAGAGCTACCCGGCTGTCTTTTTTCCATACTGCTCCGCTTATATGTGTCATTTTCGTTGTTTGTGTGTGCAAGGTGTTCAGGGTCATGGACAGGGAATGGATGTACAAGACATCGAGGGTGGAACAAGCGTACCTAGATCATGTGACAAAGTTTATTGCTGCTACGAAAAGGCATCGTCTGAGTCTGAAGCAGGAACACATGATCTGTCCGTGTAAGAGCTGCAAGAACCTTCTTGCCCATGGAGATGACACGGTGAAATCTCACTTGGTCCGGTATGGTTTTGTCAAAGATTATACCGCCTGGAAGTTTCACGGGGAAGAAGAGGATCCGAGTGCTGGTGCATCTAGAGGAGGGAACTCGTCGACAGCAACGACGGCGACGGTGAATGCCGAATAAGAATGAATGTAATATATGTTTGTCCTCTTTTATCTGCTTTATCTGTTTTCATTACTAAAATTCAAATTCAAATTCAAATCTGAAAAAGCATTTTTTTAAATCTGGAAATCATTAACGGAGGCGGGCACTTAATAACAACCGAGGCAGATGGCTTGGGCCGATTAAGACAAGTATTAATGGAGGCAGTTGTGTAAAGCCGCCTGCCTCGATTAGTTGATTAACCGAGGCGGTTGGCCAACCGTCTCGGTTAAGGCCATGATTAACCGTGACCTTTGCACCGAGGCGGTTGGCTTGCCCGCCTCAGTTAACTTCTTTTGCCCGCCACGGTTAAGATTCCTGTAGTAGTGCGGATGTTGCATATGTTCAAATGGTTGTACACGTATGTTGCAAGCATCTATCCCCATTGTTTCATCTGTTTTCTTGTACACGTATGTTGCAAGTGTTTCAGACGCATGTCTCAAGTGTTTTATCTGTTTTCTTTTGTATGTTGCAAGTGTTGTATCTGGATATTTTAAAAGTAAATCAGAATGTTGCACATGTTGCAATGGTGTTTCAACTATATGTTCTAAATATTTCATCTGTTTTAGACATATGTTACAAAGATTTCACTAGATGTTGAAAAAATAGATCGGGTGTTGCACGGGGCTACCGATGGTTGTCGCTGTTGCTGGGACACAGGCGTGGGTCTAACCACATGGGTTTCCCGTGCGGGGCGCAGGGTAGACGCGGGGCGTGGGTCCTTGCGACGGACACGGACGCGGGTGCTCAGACGGGATGCGGGACGTGAAGTGTGCCGCGCGATGCGGACGCAGGTGTCCCCGTCCAGACATTCGGGCGCTAGGCGTTTGGATACGGATGAGTTGTAGATACACCCGTGCGGAAGCCTGCGGCGCACTGAGTCCGTGTCGGACTTTATACCAGGAATAATCCGCTTTGCTCTCCCCACGCACGTACGTACCAGATACACCCGTGCGAAAGCCTGCTACGAGTATTTATTAGTTGTACGGGTGGGCGCCGTGGAATCATGTCCAACGATCGATCGATTTTTTTTGTACTAAAGTACGCAAGCATGGCGGAAACCGACCCTGCAGGGAGTAGTGGCCATGTCGTCATCGACGTGGACGAAGCTGCAGCCGAAGACGACGACCAAGCAGCCGCCAACAAGTCGTCGTGCGCGGTGTGCATGGAGCCGATGGAGTGGGTGGCGATGTCCCCGTGCGGCCACCGCGAGCCTGCGTCCGGTGCGCTGCCCGCATCCGCTTCTTCCACAACGACCGCCGCTGCTGCATCTACCGGTCGCACTGCGCCACCATCGTCATCACCAAGGCCAGCAGCACAGCTACGACGACCCAACGAGAACCAGGAGGAGGCGGCTTCCCGTTCCTCTGGCCGCCGCCGCCAGCCCGCGCCGGCGGCGTTCGGCGGGGCGCAGGGGCTGGTGGTGGGCGTCGACTACTGGTACCACCGCAGCATGGGCGCCTACTTCGACGACGTGTCTCAGTATCAGGAGATGAGCAAGGTCTGCATAGCAGCATCGTCGCTGACGAGCTCGACCAGCAACCAGCAACCAGCAACCAGCAGCAGCAAGCGTGAATGTGGTGGATGTCAATGAAGTATCGTCGTCTGCCCCAGACGCAAGACAAGCAGATGCTGCTGCTCCCTTGGAGTTGGAGCGGCCATTGTCATCTAAGGCTAGTAATTTGTATAGTAGCATACACATACACTATCTTTTATGTATTCATATAACTAACCTTGACCTGCATATGTATGTGTACTGCACTACGTGAAAAACAGTTTGTAGTAATAGTTTTTTTTAGGCGGTTGGCATTGGAGCAGCACCTACAGTAGCGTGTTCGGGCTCCAGCACAGCAGCCGCCCCTACAAATGGCACAGTAGGGACGGCTGGTAATACGAGCCGCCCCTACAAATACGTCGGGCCACTCTCTCCAACCCGAGCAAAAAAGGTCGGAAGGCCTTGGGCTCCTCTAAAAAGTTGCTCTACTAAGGGGGATGTTTTGATCTCAAATACTTTGGTGGAGAGGTTGTACAAAGTAAGAAAATGCTATTCCAAACCTTTATTTGAAGTTTTAATGGTTGGTTAGTGATCATAATTAGAGTTTTGATTTTCTCTCTCTTCTATGGTGCTTGAGCTTTGTATGAAGCAAATTAGACTCTAGTTTTGAAGCTATTAGTGTAAATTAGTTAGATAAATGAGATTACACCATTTATTAGTCGATCTTGCTTGATTTTAGTTGAAATTACACCCTAGTTTCATGTATGTTTCATGTACATATAGATTTAGATCTAGATCTAGGGTTTATTTTTTTAATTTTAATTTTGTAAATTTATGTTTCATGAAATTAGAATAGGGTTTGCATGAAAGGTAGTGGGTAAAATATTAATTGTTGCAAATTATTATCTTTGAAATTATTTATTTTAATTAATAAATATATATTTTTAATTATTTATTGATAAATAGGCCATTAATTAATTACCCTCTACCATGGTGTGTGTTTGATATGCTTCATGTAATTTTATTTTATATTTATATTTATATATATCTAAAGTATATAGAATTATTATCAAGTAATTAATTATTAATTTGATTCCTTTACATATATATCTGAATTAGTAGTCATTTAATGTATTTTCTTTGATTGTTGTGTTTTAAAAGATGGAGTACAGGAAGTCTTGGATGTATGGTTCGTTAAGGTCAAGGCAGGTTTCCGTAAAGAGATAGATAAATTTATTAAAGCCGCGGAGATGCATGCAACCATACAATCGGCGCTGGCACGGGCACGGCCATGCAGTAGCCCACGAGGCTGCCATGCTGCATACGTACGTATATATCCTATCGTCCTTTATAGGCGCCAAAACAATGGGCCTTTCACACCAATATATATATAATAAAGTAAAGTAATAATGGTAGGCACGCGAGGGCTTTATTCTCATTCCCTTTCCCTCCATCAGCGCTGTGTGGGTTCTCTCGTATATATATATCCTCAGAGCAGGCATATTGCACTGCGTACCGTACGTGTGCATCATCGCATTGCCGCGCTATATATCTAAGCTTTGCATTTGCCTCCCTTTTCCTCCGATGCTGTCTATATATATAGGGTTTGGACAGGCATGCATGTAGTCGGTCGTCATGGCGTTTCCACAAACAATGACGATGGAGCGAGGAAGAAGAAGGTTCACACAGATACGGAGAGAGTTTTGATGTCAGACGCGAATGGCGTGGCACGCCCTCTCTAGCTCGGCCGTGCGTGCTCATCATTCATCACGCTCAGCTGGTTTCCTCCATGGAGCTAGCTAGCTAGGGTTTACTTTGGTCGTGCCACGCTGTGTGCGTCCGATGCACCCTCTCTACTTACTACTTCCTAGTAGTAGTGTCGATAAGCATGCATGGAGCCAGAGACGGCGACGTTGTTCTTCAGGGAATTTTTATGGTCGTCCTTAAACCTTAATCCTTTGATGAGCTGTGTGTTATTATTACAGGTATGATACTTGATACAGCAAACCATATGTACTGTTTTCAATATAATTCCATTTCATCTATCTCCATGCATGGTGGTTGTTGATGTATGAGTGCATGTACGTAACTACTACGTACGTTGCTCCTTCACGAGGGATCAATATGCAAGCAGGTGAATAAATGGGCAATACCGCAATCGCCATGATTCTATAAATATGTCTTTCACAGAAGTATAGATTTTGCTATGTATCACTGCATCAAGTGATTTCTCAGAACATAGGATCAATTTCGCTCAAGGAATGAATGAACGAAACTTGCATTGGAGTTGGAGCTGAATTTGCATCACGGGGATCAATCGCTACGAACAAAGAGAACCGGGAAGCTAGCTAGTCTTGGTTCAACTATGCGTGCCTGGTACTAGCTGTGTTAAGGGTCTATCTGGATACCAGAGTTAATTGCTAGTTAACAAAAAAAGTTAATTAAAATTAGCACTAATGCATCTAAACAGAAGGATTAATAGGCGAGCTATTTTTCTTTGACCAAGTCTTCAGTTATTTGTTTGCAATCTAGCTAGCTAACCTCATCTAATTTAAACTAATTTTTAATCTAACTAGTATTTAGCCCTAACTTATTCAAACATACCCTAATCTAAGCTACGATCCTACTCCCTTTGTACCTTTTTAAATGTTATTCTCATTTATTGAGAAGTCAAATGTATTCAACTTTGAGTAAATATATATAAAATATTACTAAAATCTATGGTGCGTAATAAATATCATTAAATTAAATATTATATATATTTTAAAATATATTTATTTAGAGATACAAATATTACTAATATTTTTTATAAATCTAATTAAATTTAAGAAAATATGATTTACACCGAAGAGTTACCAACAAAGGCACTTGCGGATCTCCAAGCACCTACGGGGCCGGCTGCTTACACGCACTCAAAACAGCAGGAAGCCCAGTTGTTTGGATCATCAAACAGGCCAGGTACATGTACTCGGCCCAAATAGCCTGGTTCTTTCGTCTTCGTCCAAAGCTTCCGCCTCGTGATTGTGCATTAGGCATACCTTTTCTTTTCAGATAATTGCATAATTGGGCATACTTGATTGGCGAATGTCGTAAGGATATTCGTCAGAGACTGTAACTCAAAGACAGTAAATAAATGTATGAAGTAAATAAAACATATATATCATGTGAATGGTCCGAGTTATCTAATTAAAATAGTGGTTTACTGCTTATTTTTCTGAGTCTTCATTCGTTCATGCGTCGCGCTGGTTGTCTATATATGTAAAATACATATTTGCAAGCAACTTTTTATTGGAAACTACAACACTTGTTTCAAAGAAACAAATTGTTGGTATTCATCTCAGTTCAAGCATATGTACGTGAAACAAAAGAGACCATACACCGCAGCAACTTAATTGGCTCAGTTCCTGGTTACTACACAGCAAGGTGAAACAATTTGATCGTCCTCAGCTACGAGCAAATGTTTCAAAGACAAAAAAAAATTATTGGTGAGTTTGTTCGATCATCTGCATCTATGCGCTTCTATACCGAAAGAATTGTACAATATATTTTCGTTAGAAAATAATACCCCTTTATTGATGTTTAGAGTTCTTTGGGCGCATTCACTTGGACATGCATGGTGCGTATATATGGTACAAGATCGATCGAGACTCGAGGGGCCAAACTGGATTTCTCATCCTTCATTTCGCTAAAGAAAAACCATTTGGCACCGGAAGGATTTAACATACATCCCTCCCGTCGTCTCCCTGATCATGCATGCCGTTTAATTTTACGGCAGCAGGCAGCCTATGCCGGGACGGCAAGTGTTGGGCGTAAACGTACGTGTCGGCCTGCGTACAGCCGCAGCACCTGAAGACTGGAGAGCTAGCAGCAGTAACCTGAACACCTGATCTGACCGCCCTACTAGCAGCACGTAGGTTCGGCTTACCCTATATTCGACTTATTCGACTTTTTTTTCTTCCAGCCAGAACAGTGTTTTTCTCTCACAACAATTTAGCCGGAACCGTGTTTTTCAACCAGTTTCAGCCAAGTTTAAGACCAGAACGCGGCTGTAGTAGCAAATCCCAAACGGTGCACGCCTCTACTATCTAGCATTAGCAATCTAGCTATCTAGAAGCTTCCAATATAGGAGTAGAGTAGCTTCGTTCATCTCCTTCACCGATCTTTGTCCCATTCTACGGCGTGTCATCTCAGCACCATGCCGCGAGACGTGTCTTCACACATGTGTCACGACATGTGCCACAGCGATGCATGTATGGGCCATGATGAGACCTTATCTGTTGCATCCGTATAGGCTGCCGAGTGATGAGCATATATAGATCGTGATCGACAGCTAGCTAGAAAACGGATATGATACGAACGGATATAGCTGATATTATATTTGTTTTTATATTTCTGTTCGGATTCAATACGGATAGCTATCGGATACATATACGGATACGGATTATTGTCTCTGTTACGGATACGAATAATGAGTATCGAATACGGTATGAATCGAATTCGGAGAATGTCAGAAATAAATATCTATTCGGATATTGAGTAAAAACAACATTTATATATATCGTAGGTGCACTAACTATTACACCACTCTATGAGTCCAGAATCCATCTAGATTAAGCCATCCTAATCCACAAAGGCTAAAAGACCAAATGATTAAAGCTTCTAGTCCAAACCAGAAAGGAGTAAAGGACTAATGGATTAAAGTTTTTTTTTGATATAGTCTTGTAGATCCGTAGATGTTTTTTGTCCTAACTATGTCTCTTGCAATTAAGTGAGAAAGGATTAAAGGATTAAAGTTTTAAATTATATGCAAAAGATCGCTATTTTTTCAATTATGGCTCTTGCATGATGAATGGGAAAGGGAAATAGGGAGGGATTTATGGAGGTGTGGGATACGGATAAGGAAATGAGATTTTTTTTTTTTAGAATAGGAAATGAGATTTTATTGCTAATCCATTGTTTTGATGTGGCAAGGTTTGGGTTTGGGTTACAGCAGGGCCCACGTGTTTTTTTTTTGAAAAAAATGAATACCGGTCACATAACACCATACGGATCACCCATTCACCTTCACCCAGGCGGCCCGGCCCCAGCAGCTGGTTGCCCGGTGCGTCCACGCCTAGCGTCCAACGGCTCCGGGCCAAGCCTGCTTGGCGTGTTTGATTTCCTTCGGCCTGGCCGGCTGCCTGGCCTAGCCAGGCCAGAGTCCGGTCCAAATGGTACAAGCACGTATGTTTGATTACATGTTTCTGCAAAGCTGAGCTCTTTATGAGAATGTGTTTGTTTGGCTGTACAGAAGAGTATGGTAACCCCGAACTTAGAACATGGTAACGTTAGCACCCCCCACCCCAATATCGTCTTTGACATTTCATCGAACACATGCAGGGCGAGCGGCATGGAGAACGCGGACGTGCCCACCTCGGCCTCGCGGCGCCGGTAGGGACGAGCTCCATCCATGGCAGCGCCGGATTCCTGGCGTGCGGCTGGGGCCACCTGCCACTCGCCGTTGCCACCATGTAGGCCAGCACAAGCAGCGCTAGCTACCAGCAGGTGGCCGGGGCGACGTCGCGACTGAACTGGACCGGCAGCTGGTGGAGGTGGTGGGCGTGGGGCTCCTCTGCACCGTCATGCAGTGCGGCGACGTCATCTACCCCAGCACGCTCCCCCAGAACGACGAGCTCACCATCACGGTCCCCGGCGTCGCGCTCGCGCTTGCTGCTGTGTCGTACCTCTGGGCCACGCCGGGGTGCTGTGCTGATTCCGCAAGCAGGATATGCCGGACGCAGGGGCGCACCGTCGCTGATCCCCGGTGCTTATGCCGTGTGGGCGTGTTTAGTGCGGATGGACGTTGGCGCGGCGGCGCGGGCAGGCCACCGGGACGACCGAGCCGAACTCGGCAGAATTGCAAGTTGCAGGCTTGCGGCGGCGGAGGAGCACCACGTGCACGCAGCCGGCTCGGCGCAGCGGCGGCACCTCACGCAATGCCAGAGCGGCAACGGAGAAGAAAGGGAGCGATGGGAGCGGTGGGTGAGAGGCACGGAGTCGGGAGGTGAGTGGAACCCGCGCGTGAGCGCTGAAGCCGGCTGGGCCGCCAAAAAACGAATCTTCATTTCGTTGTCTGGGAAATCAGAAAAGAGAGCGCCGTTTGCACCTGGCGAGCCGGGCTCGATGGTGGGCCCATGAAATCAAACACGGGCTGTTGCAGCCCGCGGGCGCAGCTAGGCCTCTGGGGCCGAAGTCAAACACGCCCTAAGGGGCCTGGCGGCCCAGCGCCTCGCCCACAGTGAAGGTTGAAGAGACTAGATCAATGTTCTAAGACCGAGTGTGAGGGTTCCAAATATTTGCTACTTTTTGAGGGAGGGTGGAATGAGTTACAGGAAGATTGAGGTGATCATGGATGGAGTCCCAGAGGGAACACCAGGGAGTGGACCTAAACGGTGCAGTAATGATTGAGGGTTTCCTTGATTTGAAGAATAGTAGCCCAAAAAATTGATTTGGTGCTGCTGCTAGTTGATAGCCAGAAGGAAGTGTTTGGGAAGTATTTCGCTTTTAGTATGGCTGTGAGATATGTGTCTTTTTCTGTGGCTATGTTCCAGGTAGCATGCAGGATTAGACTTCGGTTGACTGTGAGAAGGTCTCTAATGCATAGATCGACCCCCTATTTTCCTTATATTTGCAGATGTCATCCCAAGACCAAAAGTGGAAGGGAGTAGAAGGATTGTCTTCTTGAATGCCAGTCCAGTAGGCATCCAACTGAACCCAAGTATGAAAAGTCCAACGCCTGGTCAAGTAGCTCCGGTCAGTCCTCAACCAAACAAGCCCCGGGCCACATGCATCTCAGCATCAAGCCACAGCTGCCTCTGTCGCATGCTCACGCGCTGGTGCAACCTATGATGGCTTAATAATAGACTTTGAGTTCATCTTGAGCTTGAGCCAGGCTTAAGCGCTGAACGCTCTGCAGGCCTAGAAAATGGCAACAACAGCCCTGCAGTTATGGGCCTCATATTGGGCTGAGGCCTACACTCAGCGTGCCCCCCAGCCCATTCAAGGTGCTCAACAGGCAGATCGTTTTTTTTTTCCAATATAAAGCCTATGTCCTGTTCAGTAGATTAGAAGAAGGTAGGTGGGGCATGCTATACGACTAGGAGAGCCCTATCCAGATGAAAATTTACTGCTCCTTGTTGAAAAAAAACTAGATGGAAATTCACAAAACGAGGCAGGAAAAGCATGGAGCTGAAACAGACATATTATTTGCTTTATAGAACCGATGACCATCGTGATTAAGTCAGCACTCAGGGCGACCTTAGTTTACCTAGCTTATTTGGTTGCTCCTTGAAGACAGGTTCGATTTCCTTCTCATGCTTGGCAATTTGGCTCTGCAGGTGTAGCTTGAGTTCGTCGCCATAGGATCCGCTAAGATAGACTTCCTTGATGCTACGCAGAAGCTCAAGCCCAGGAAACTGTAGAGACGTCACATTGTAGCAGTGGATTTTCAGCAACTCGATGGTTCCAAGCCCACCACCGAACACAGTGCTGAACTCTACAACCTTCAGCCTTGAGTTGCAAGCGATCTCAAGCACCAGGAGCCCACGAAAGTCCGTCCGGAAATGGAGCTCGCCATCTTGACGCAGAGTCTTCAAGCAGAGACACAGAGTGCTGAGCCGCGGTAGGTTGCCGAGGATATCGACGCCATCTTGATCCAGCATGGCCATCTGTAAGTTGAGTTTCCTGAGGTTCCAAAGATCCTTTATCCACACTGGCAGCTTTCCTGCCAGCCCATGCAGCTTAAGGCTCCGTAGGTTGTCCGGAGGCGGGAAGACGCCATCCAAGCAGCCATCTTGGTTGGCCTTGTTGTCGAGCCGCACTGACAAGGATTCGAGATGGCCGTGACCCGAGACGAAGGAGCACAGCTCCTGGCTGTTTGCCCTGCTGACGCCGCACACTCCGAGCTTGTGCAACTGGGTGAGTTTCTTGAGCTCCCCTCCTGTAATACTATTGATGTTGACGACGCCTAGTGTATGCAATGCTGATAGATTCCCGATCTTCCTAGGCACCACAACACCGCCAGCATCTGCCTGCAGTTGGCTTCTGAACAAGAACCTGGACAGACAGCACGTAAAGTCACGCTGTCTGCTACTAGCTGCTGCTGCTGCTGCAGGTGTTGATGAGCCCTTTGTAAGTTGCTCGCCTGCTGTTTTGCTGCTTGCCACCATGGCATCGTCGTCACCAGATGTTGTGGTGGTGGAGCCTGCATGAATGTACCACAGCTTCTGTAGCTTGGTGATGTCTGATGGGAGCGCGACCACTGCGGTGTTTCTGACATCAAGAGCCTGGAGCTGCCGGAGTCCACCAATTGAATCAGGCAGGCGAGTGATCGTCCTGCATCCTCTCAGCGAGAGGAACTTGAGCCGAGGAAGAAGCCTCACCATCCGTTCGAGGTCTTTATCTGTTACTCCTGACGCATCCTCCAGATCGAGCACCCGGAGAAGGCTCATCTTGTCAGAGACGAAGAACGATCTCCACTTCCCAAACGCCGTCAGTGACCGTAGCCGTGACAAGTCGATGCTGTCAAACAAGGCTCTGTCTTGGTCCCAGGTGCTGCCAATGGCGAGGTGCCGTCCTCTGCGTTGTGAGTTCAAGCTGCAATGCCCCTCCAGTGCAAAGACGAGGTTCTGCTCAATCGACCGTGTTGTGATGTATTCACGGAAGAAACCGTTGACTTGGCAGGTTGCTGTCGCTTCGAAGAAGCTCGATTTGGCTGACGACGACGCTTCTACGGACGGCTGGATAATGCTCGGCTCAACAAACTGGGAGAGCAGCTGCTTCGCTGTCTCCTCTGCAGTGCTGTCCTTGGTGTCGCTGGAGCCCTCTGCAATCCATCGCCTCACCAAACGCCTCCAACGGATGCTGTGCTTCGCGGGGAAGATTGACAGGTAGAACATACACGGCTTCAGCACGTCCGGGCAGGAATGGAAGTAGGAATGCACCCAGGCAAAAAGACTAGCGACCATTGGGTTGTCCATGGCCTCCAACGTTTTCATAAATCCACGATCGAACATTCCATATGGCAGCTTGTCCAGATCCAACGGTTCTAGCGCTAGCGGGTGACGTGGCCTGATCCGCTACCCTCTTTTGGTAGCAGGATTCGTATAGAAAGATATAAGCCTAATAGGTGGATTGGATACGATCTTTTGTTGGGCCTCATGTATATTTTTCCACCTGCGAAAATGGAGGCCATTTTTGGAAGCGGCCTCTATAAATAGATTTTAGGAGACGGTTATTTTTCGACCGCCTTCGTAAATCGATTTTGCAAAACGATTAATTATGACCACCTCAGTAAATGAAAACAATCGTCTCCGAAAAACCCCAGGCATTTTACGAGGCGGTTGGATTTTGTGATCGCTTCGGTTAATAAAAGGGCATTGCCTCGCAAAATTATTTTTTTTAGTAGTGTTGGCAAAGCCAGAACCTGGCGAAACGGGAGGTATATGCCGCGGTACCCGCTGCACCCTCTTGACTGTCATGGTCCGAAAGGCCAATCACGTTGGACAAAAACGACCATCCTGGTCACATCGTTGACGCCGGCCGCGCCGTGATCGAGACCGTGCGGGTGAGCAAAATCTTCATGATGGGCAGAGGAAGCAACATCAACCGCCTCTACTGGGATACTTTTGAGAGGCTGAAGATCGGCATTGACAGACTGCGCTCCCACAGGGCCGGTCGCGAGATCGCCCCAGGTAATGCCCGTGGGTACCGTCACCCTCAAATTCACGTTCGGCGATCCGGCGCACGCGCACTACCGCCAGGAGATACTCTCCTTTGAAGTCGTCCACTATGAGGAACCCTACCATGCCATTTTTAGGAAGGTCATGCTTCATTAAATTTATGGCCATCCCAAACTATACCTACCACGGTGGCTGAGAATTTTTGGGACGCCTACCAATGTGACAGGCTAGGCGTCGAGCACGCCGTACGCAACCTTCGTCCTGACGAACCCAAACTCGACTACGAGATCCAGTGAGATGCCAGTGGGCTAGCACCTTGGTGATGAGCGATTGACAACACGGTGTGCGTGTGACGTGTCTCTTGGCAGGTTGTGGTTGCAGGTGACAGGTGGAGACAAGGTACATGCGGCGACGAGTGAAGAACGAAGATAGGATGCCGCGTCGAAAAACCGCGGGGGCGGAGAAGGGCGGATCGAGGCTTGCGTTCGAGGGACAGGTGATCGTGCGGTGTACGTCTACTGTACCTGGCTACATGGCGGGAGGACGTCGAGGGAGGTTTCCGGATTATGCCACAAAATCCGGGGTTCGCTGGTTAAGCCACAAAGCCATGCATCGTACCGGGACGCCCGTGCGGCAGGCGTTGGCCGAAGATGGAAAATTCTGGCGATCGCGATACGATTTCGGATGGTCGTGCGGCGACATCGCGAGGATCACATCGCGGAGATGGAGGGATCGCGGACATCGCGGAATTTGCCATGGAGGACGTAATTGGAATTTACGCCCCTACGTTGGATTTATTTAGCGTAGGGGGTTATGTGAAAATAGGTCGTGCCACCCTTTGGAGATACAAATATGTGGTACCTAGGGTTGAGAAGGAGGAACGTTATGGACTCTCGACGAGTTACTATTCATGCGGGAACAATACCCGTGAACAGTACTCGTGCCCCGGGGTTCCACGGTTTAGTTTTCCTCTCTCCGGTCTAGCCTAGGGTTTGAATTCTAGTGAGAGGTTTTTGTTGATCTCTCCGATTAAGAGAGGGAGGATGTTCGGGCGGAGGCTAGATGCACTTTTGTAAGTTCAATTACTCAATTTAATCTTTCATCTATAATGATTGATCTTGTGCATCTCGATTGGTTCTTTACAATTCTCGTCAGCATCTGACATAGTCTGCTTGTTTTATTTTTATCTCAAGATCCGTAAGTTCGATTGACGTGATTCCAGTTGGGTTAGTTTCGTAATTTCATCTAGTTTAATCTGACAAATTTTTAGGTCGATCGGAGTTACGGATTTTCGTCCACATTAGGTTTACTAGGTACATAGAGTTCTGGCCAGATTTGAAAAACGTGATTTAATCAGGTTTTGTGTTTAGGGGAAGGGTTAGAAATTATTTTTGGCTTCCGCGACCATTCACCCCCCCTCTGGTCATCCGTTTCGATCCTTCAATTGGTATCAGAGCCGGTTTAGGTTTTCTATACCTTAATCGGTGCTGAAAGCTATGGCGACCAATGAAAAGTTTGATGTTCGCGCTCCGTTTTTTGATGGGACTGATTATGATTACTGGAAGGCACGTATGACCAACTATCTCAAAGGCAAGTCGCTGAAGCTATGGAAAATCACACAAAATGCCACATATGTGATTCCAGCTGAGGAACCGACTGACGCCGTTGAGATCGGGCTTCTTGAAACAAATCATCGCGCTGTTGCTATTTTATAGGCTTCTATTTGTAAAACTGAATATGATCGGGTTTCTAGTGAAGATCTCGCTTATCAGATCTGGGAGAAACTTAGAAAATATCATGAAGGCTCAAACACTGTGAAAAACCGAAAATTTGAGATTCACCGAAAAGAGTTTGATGCTTTTTGCCAATTGCCTAGTGAGTCTATTGATGACATGTTTGCACGTTTTCAAGTGATTGTTAATAAGATGAAGGCCATGAATAGCAATATGCCTTATGATGATCATGCTAGGGCTCTCAGATTATTACATTCACTTAATGATGAATGGGATATGAAAGTTGAGGCGATCGTTGAATCTGTAGGTTATGAGACTCTCACCACTGATGAGCTTTACAGTAAGCTCAAATCAAAAGAGATCGAAATTGTTTCTAAGCGTAAATTGAAAAATCCCACAGCTGCTTCTTCTTCTGACGTTCCAATGGCTTTGGTTTCTGGAAATAAGACTAACACTAATGCTAATCCAAATGTTTCCAGTTTTGCTTTGTCTTCTTTGTGTCATGTTGCAGATGAGGAGTTGGAGGTGCTAGATGATGATCAGCTTGTACTGCTCTCCAACAAGTTTAAGCGTGTGTATGACAACAGGCGTAATAGAAGACGTTCAGATGGCTGCTTCAACTGTGGTGAGCGAGGACACTTTGCTGCTGATTGCCCAAACAAGCAGAGATCTTTTGAGCAGGGCAATAACTCCTCCAGGCGCCAGGAGAAGTTCAGGGAGAGGAAGAAGAAGAAGGATAAGCAATGGAAGAAAGGCGGACAAAAATACTCTGACAAGCAAGTCGCTAAGGCTGCAAATGTTTTGTTATCTTCTCTTGGACAGTATGTTTCAGGTGGCTCGTCAGACTCCAGCGATTCAGATTCCGAGGATGAGACACCCAAGAAGAAGACAGACGGACTTTGCTTCATCACTGACGCCGACATCAATGGTGGGATATGTACTATGGCCTTGGAGGGTGATGCATCAACCGACAGCAACGATGAAACTTCTGATGATGAGGTAGATACTTCTGCAGAACAAAGAATAGCTAATTTAACTAAAATTGTTCATAAGCAAAATAAAGTGTTGACTAAACTTAAAACTGATTATGATAAAACTTGTGCTGAACTAGCTACTCTCAAAAATGCTGCATCTAATCCTGCTGAACCTGATGAATGTGAAGAATGCTCAATTCATATGATTTCGCTTTCTAAATTGCAAACCAAGTATTCTTCCATTGTTGATGATCGAGATAAACTTTATGCTGAACTAAATGAACTTCGTTCTCGGTCGAATTTGCTTGGTACTTGTGTTTCTTGCCCGCTTCTGAAAGTTGACTTGGATAATGCTTTATGTCGGGTAAAAAAATTTGAAGAACACACTTGTCCTGATTTGCCGGTTTGTTTAATTTGTCCAACTTTACGATCTGAATTAAATGTTGCTAAATCACATATTGTTGAGTTGGAAAAACACACTTGTCCGGTTCTTCCTTCATGCCTAACTTGTCCTAATTTTGTTGTTGAAAATAATGATTTAAGGGCCAAACTTGTTGATTTGGAAGAAGAAAATAAGCATTTGAGAACTATTCTTGGTTGGTGTTCTATTTGTGAGCCTCAAATTGGTATGTCTATTGCTCAAATTAAACGGGGTGAGCGTTTTGGTCCCGGTTATGACTTGAAACATGTTTTTGGTGAAAAAAGTGGACCGCCTGTTGATGAGAAGAATCCACCTTTGGCTAAATATACTGGACCACCTCCTAGGAAGGGTTCAGGTGTCACCTCTGATGGGTTGCTGGTTGAGACATCTAGATCTGCTCCTAAAAAGCAGGTTTGGGTGCCTAAGCCAAAACACTTCAAGGGTGTACAAAATACTAAGCCAAATGGTTCTTCTTGTGATCATTTTGCTAAGCCTGTTTTTGTTGCTTCTAGTTCTAATGCTGAGGCTTCTTTCGCTCCTGCATGCAAGCTTTATCATTGTGATTTTTGCAGTCATGATGGTCATCTTTATGAGTTCTGTTATCGGAGGATGCGTGCTGAACGACGTGAGCAGTACCCCACACGTGGTACTCATGATCGTCGTGTTTTTAGATGTGAGCAGTACCCTGTACGTGGTACTCATGATCGTCCTGTTTTGAGACGTGAGCCATTTGTTCGCTCTTCTGGTTTTCGCTCACGTACTCATGCTCTTGCACAACATCGGGATGACAGACCACGTTTTCCCCCTCGTGGTTCTCATCGTTTTTTTGAGAACTTTGATTTTGCTAACGTTTCTTTTGAGCAAGTGGCTCAGCACTGGTTTTCATTACATTATCCTAACCCCAGTGTTGAGTCATTAGCTCACCCTCGCTCTCGTTGTTGATTGCAGGTTGGAGGCGAGGAGGACATATGGATAATGGACTCCGGCTGTTCGCGCCACATGACCGGAGATGATAAATGGTTCTCCAGCCTCACCCCCACGAGCGTAAAGGAAAACAATCACTTTTGGGGATAAAAGTCAAGGTAAGGTAATGGCGCATGGCTGCATCAAGGTAACAGATAAATACATGTTAAAGGACGTCGCATTGGTAAAGAATTTGCATTATAATTTGCTGTCTGTTTCGCAACTTCTTGAGGATGATTTTGAGGTTCGTTTTAAGAAAGGAAATTCGCGTGTTCTTGATTCTGCTGGTAACCTTGTTTGCAAGATTTCTCCTTTTAGACGGATTTTTAAAGCTGATTTTTCTAAATCTTTTGGTGAAACTCGCTGTTTAGTTGCTCATGGTTCCCCCCTGATTTGGAAGTGGCATCGTCGGTTGGGCCACTTGAGCTTTGATTTGCTTTGTCGTTTGAGTTCATTGGATTTAATTGATGGTTTACCGAAACTCAAGTTTGAAAAGGATTTGATTTGTGCTCCCTGCAAACATGGAAAAATGGTTGCTGCTTCTCATGCACCTGTGACTCAGGTGATGACGAGATGACCGGGTGAACTGTTACATATGGACACTGTTGGTCCAGCCCGTGTTCGGTCTGCTGGTGGGAAGTGGTATGTGCTCGTCGTTGTGGACAATTTTTCTCGATATTCATGGGTGTTCTTTTTGGAATCTAAGGATGAGGCCTTCTCATATGTTCATGATCTTGTTCTGAAGCTGAAAAATGAGTTGTCAAATAATGCCGTTAGAGCAATTCGCAGTGACAACGGTACGGAATTTAAGAATTCTCGCATGAAGGCTTTATGTTCAGAACAAGGTTTAGATCATCAGTTTTCCTCACCTTACGTTCCTCCCCAGAACGGTGTTGTTGAGCGTAAAAATCGTACGCTTGTTGAGATGGCTAGGACAATGCTTGATGAACATAAAACTCCTAGACGTTTTTGGGCTGAGGCTATCAACACCGCTTGCTATGTTGCTAATCGCATTTTTCTGAGAGCTTTTCTGGGAAAAACATCTTATGAGTTGAGATTTGGTCGACCTCCCAAAGTTTTCCACTTTTGAGTTTTTGGCTGCAAGTGTTTTATATTGAAAAAGGGAAATTTGGATAAATTTGAATCACGTTCTTCCGATGGGTTATTTTTGGGGTATGCCTTGCAAGGGCGAGCGTACCGTGTGCTTAATCTTGATACTAACCGCATCGATGAGACATGTGAGGTCACCTTCGACGAGACAATGCCTTGTTTTTCTTCTGCTTTTGAGTGTGCAGGTGATGACGAGATCGGGCAGGATATTTTTGAGGATGAGAAAGAGGAAGATGGATGTGACGACGACGATGACGATGATGCCCAGCCTACGATGCAGGGGGAGCCTGGCGCCCAGCCTGAGCAGGCGCCCTCCACCACTTTGGAGGATGGACCATCGCCGACACGTACATCTACAGCAAAGCCTGTAGCTTCATCGACTGTTGATCATGTACCGGCTGCAGTTGAGGGGGAGGCGATTTCAGAACGTACAGCACCACGACACATTCAGAATCGTCATCCTGCCAAGAACATAATAGGTAATTTGGATGAACGCACGACAAGGAACAGAGGTATGAAAAATAAAAATTATTGTGTCTTTGCGCATACTGCCTTTGTTGCCTCTTTTGAACCCCGAGATGTTGGACATGCTTTATCTGATTCTAACTGGGTCAATGCCATGCATGAGGAGTTAGAAAATTTGCACGGAATCAGGTTTGGGTTTTGGTTGATCCTCCTCCTTCTTGTAAACCAATTGGAACTAAATGGGTCTTTAAGAACAAACAAGGGGAAGATGGTCATGTTGTTAGAAATAAAGCTAGGCTGGTTGCTCAGGGCTTTTCTCAAAAAGAGGGTATTGATTATGGTGAAACTTTTGCTCCTGTTGCTCGTTTAGAAGCCATTCGTATTTTGCTTGCATTTGCTGCTTCACGTGGATATAAGCTTTATCAAATGGATGTGAAAAGTGCTTTTCTGAATGGTTTTATAGAAGAAGTTTATGTTAAACAACCACCTGGTTTTGAACATCCCAATTTTCCTGATCGTGTTTTTAAGTTGCAAAAGGCTTTATATGGTTTGAAGCAAGCACCTCGTGCTTGGTATGCTAGATTGAAAACTTTTCTGCTTAAAAACGGGTTCAAAATGGGTTCAGTTGATAAAACTCTTTTTCTCCTCAGGCAAGGAAATGACACTTTAATAGTTCAGATTTATGTGGATGATATCATTTTCGGTGGTTCCTCTCATGCTCTTGTGAAAAAGTTTGCAGATGTGATGAGTAAAGAATTTGAGATGTCTATGATGGGCGAGCTGAATTTCTTTCTTGGCTTACAAATAAAACAAACTTCGGAAGGTACATTTGTGCATCAGGGAAAGTACACGAAGGATGTCCTGAAGAAGTTTGCGATGGATGATGCGAAGCCAATTTCTACGCCCATGCCGACTAGCGCTGCTTTGGATGCTGATGAGGACGGAGAGCCCGTGGATCAGAAGGAATATCGAAGCATGATTAGGTCGCTGCTGTACTTGACTGCTACGAGGCCAGATATACACTTTGCTGTGTGTATGTGTGCTCGTTTTCAGGCGTCCCCCAGGACTTCTCACCGTCAGGCGGTGAAGCGCATAATGAGGTATCTTCGATTTACTCCTGCATTTGGCCTTTGGTACTCTGCTGCTTCAACTCTTAGTTTGTGTGGTTATTCGGATGCTGATTTTGCTGGGTGTCGTTTGGATAGAAAGTCTACATCGGGTACTTGCCAATTTTTGGGTTCTTCGCTTGTTTCTTGGTCCTCTAGAAAACAATCTAATGTTGCTCAATCTACTACAGAGGCTGAGTATGTTGCTGCTGCTAGTTGTTGTTCTCAGCTTTTATGGATGATAGCTACCCTTCGCGATTTTGGTTTGTCGTTTTCTCGCGTTCCTCTCTTGTGTGACAGCACTAGCGCTATAAGTGTTGCAAAGAATCCTGTGCTTCACTCTAAGACGAAACACATTGAGGTTCGTCATCATTTTCTGAGGGATCATGCTGAGAAGGGTGATATTAAGCTTAAATACATTGATACTAGTCAGCAACTTGCTGATATTCTGACTAAACCACTCGATCAAACCACGTTTGCACGTTTGCGTGGTGAGTTCGGGGTGTGTTACCCATTCTAGTATCATTGTAAGTTGCTTCAGTTACATATGCCTTATACTTGTTTTGGCTAGTTTGCGATCGATGCTTTTGGAGAGGTTTGAATGCTTTGCTTGACCAATTTTTATTTTGAAAACAGCACAGATATATACTTAAAAAATTATGTTGGGCTATGCTTGCTTTTCTGGATCTAGTGACTTGTTGAATACTTGACATATATCTTGCTCATGGTTCGGTAGTCAGCTTCTTTTAATGGGTTTTCACTGCAAATGTAACTCACAATACAAGTTTTAACTCGGGAGTGCATAGTATGGTTGTGAGCAAAAACTCTGAATTCCCATATCTCTGCTATTTAGCTCATGATCTGCTTGCCTTACTGAAAATTTAAATATGGGCGCAACTCTGTTTTTCCCATGTCCCTGCTGGTTCTCGCTCATAAACAAAATTAAACAAACTGGCTGGGCACAACTCTTGCTTCCCATATCCCTGCTTATCATGCTCACAAAAGTCAGAATTAAATATGACAAGTGAATGCATTTGTGGGCGTTGCAGTGAACTTTGACTGAAGCTGTGTATCTGTCGTGTGAGCTCGCTATATGTTTTGTCTTCAGCTTTGCACTGAGTTTGGAATGTGCATGTTTTTGCCTGGCACATTAGTTTTCAAACAGATTTCAGTTCTAAATTTTTATTGGTCATGGCATTGTATTGTTCCTTCTCTGGGTAGCTAGTGTTGTTGGTTAGCTTTTATAAGTATTTGGCATATGTCTCAGAAGCTTCAACTTGTGCTTTCTCACATGCTTTTCTCTAAATTGGTTCCTTGCATTTTATCTTGATGGAGTGCTTTGTCAACAAGGGGGAGAGTGAGTAGCGCACAAATTCATTCTTGCAGGGGGAGTTCGTTCATTCTTGCAGGGGGAGTTTGAATTCGTTTTTGCTGAGACTTGGCATGCTTGTTTTGAGGGGTTGAGGGGGAGTTTTGCTGAAATTTGTGAGTTTTGCTGCTGAGATTGCTTTTGGGAGATTGATATGGCTTTTGATTCACTTTGGGGAGAGTGAATTTCTGTCTTGATTGTGTCGAGCCTAGCTTTTTCGCTAGCCCATGTCTTTGGGGATTAAGATCGTTTCTTTTTCTTTCTTTTTATTTTTCTTTTTCAGTACGAATAAATTTGTGCGGTGTGGTGTTGTCAATGCACTCATCAAGGGGGAGATTGAGATGCCAGTGGGCTAGCACCTTGGTGATGAGCGATTGACAACACGGTGTGCGTGTGACGTGTCTCTTGGCAGGTTGTGGTTGCAGGTGACAGGTGGAGACAAGGTACATGCGGCGACGAGTGAAGAACGAAGATAGGATGCCGCGTCGAAAAAACCACGGGGGCGGAGAAGGGCGGATCGAGGCTTGCGTTCGAGGGACAGGTGATCGTGCGGTGTACGTCTACTGTACCTGGCTACATGGCGGGAGGACGTCGAGGGAGGTTTTCGGATTATGCCACAAAATCCGGGGTTCGCTGGTTGAGCCACAAAGCCATGCATCGTACCGGGACGCCCGTGCGGCAGGCGTTGGCCAAAGATGGAAAATTCTGGCGATCGCGATACGATTTCGGATGGTCGTGCGGCGACATCGCGAGGATCACATCGCGGAGATGGAGGGATCGCGGACATCGCGGAATTTGCCATGGAGGACGTAATTGGAATTTACGCCCCTACGTTGGATTTATTTAGCGTAGGGGGTTATGTGAAAATAGGTCGTGCCACCCTTTGGAGATACAAATATGTGGTACCTAGGGTTGAGAAGGAGGAACGTTATGGACTCTCGGCGAGTTACTATTCACGCGGGAACAGTACCCGTGAACAGTACTCGTGCCCCGGGTTCCACGGTTTAGTTTTCCTCTCTCCGGTCTAGCCTAGGGTTTGAATTCTAGTGAGAGGTTTTTGTTGATCTCTCCGATTAAGAGAGGGAGGATGTTCGGGCGGAGGCTAGATGCACTTTTGTAAGTTCAATTACTCAATTTAATCTTTCATCTATAATGATTGATCTTGTGCATCTCGATTGGTTCTTTACAATTCTCGTCAGCATCTGACATAGTCTGCTTGTTTTATTTTTATCTCAAGATCCGTAAGTCCGATTGACGTGATTCCAGTTGGGTTAGTTTCGTAATTTCATCTAGTTTAATCTGACAAATTTTTAGGTCGATCGGAGTTATGGATTTTCGTCCACATCAGGTTTACTAGGTACATAGAGTTCTGGCCAGATTTGAAAAACGTGATTTAATCAGGTTTTATGTTTAGGGGAAGGGTTAGAAATTATTTTTGACTTCCGCGACCATTCACCCCCCTCTGGTCGTCCGTTTCGATCCTTCATCCAGCAGAGCTAGGACTCGGGAGCTGTAAGGCCAGCACCTCCGCGACAGGAGTACAAGCTGGAGCCAGCCAAACCGAAGGGTGTACAAACCGCATCTGTATGGAACTAGGAAAAAAAATCATGATGTTTCGCCAGCCTTGCAATCTCAAGCGCCGTGCCGCTTTATCTGCAGCTTGCCTAGCAAGTTGCGATCCCAAGCGGCAGGGGCCGCGCATGCGCTGTTTCGCTTGCCTGATGCAGAGGCGACGCCGCTCGTCCACTCACACGCAGACTTGTAGAAGCCTTGATCTGGTGGCCACGGAGATCTCTTTTCCTGAACTATAAACACCGCTAACAAAATGACGATCCCGTCTAACTTTCTTCTGAAGCTTATATGATATTATATTTTCTAGAAGCTTATTTGATATCATATTTTCTAGAAGCTACGGAATTGTTATTTCCTCGGCATCAGGTAGCAAGCTAGGGAGCCTTTGTGAGCAGCACTCAAGGCTGACAGACTGTTGCAAGTATCTGAATGTGGTGACACGAGTAGCATCCATTTAATCAAGTAAGAAATAAAGATTCGATTCATATCTGCAATAGAGGAAGGATAATTTATACAAATTATTAAACATAAGAATGATTGATTATGCTAGTTTTCACTTGAATACCGATTTGTGGGACTTTTTTTTTTTGTTTTTTTAACCGAATTTTCAAATGAATTTTACCATATTATATATAAAAATTTTGACGCGGCATACACATACCTTATAGCAAAATCCTAGATCCGTCACTCAAATGAATGTCAACAGGTATATAAAGAGTTCTTCACTGGTAACATGCATTATTCATATATTATTATGCTGAAGTTAGCTAGGGATACAAGTCATAGACTGGACCAAGCATAGTAGGGGAGAGAGGGAAGGGAAATAAAAATAGCAGCAGCCGAGTAGTCCTCCAAATAAATGTGAATGGATGCGGAGGCAATGAGCATCAAGACCAACCTGGTTCCTCCTTCAAAACAGGCTTCATTTCCCTCGGATGCTCATCAAGTTGGCTCTGCAAGTGTTGCTTCACCTTGTCATCATAGGATCCACTAAGTGTGACTTCCCTGAGATCGCCTAGCTCCTTTATCCCTGTAAATTTCAGGGACATTACATCATAGCAGCGGATCTTCAGGACCTCAAGCCAATGCATTACCATAGGTTCAAACGTAACAGCCTTTAACCTGAAATTGCAAGCAATCTCGAGGACAAAGAGTTGGCGAAAACATTCCCTGAACCGGAGCTCTCCATATTGGTAAATACATGAGGAGGTCCATAGGCGAAGAAAGACACAAAGTCCATAGGCTTGGTAAATACATGAGGAGGTCCACCTCATCTTGCGTTATCATGTCCATCTGTAATTTCAATTTATTAAGATTGATTAGCTCCTTGATCCATGCTGGCAACTTGCCTACCCATCCGTATAGCTTAAGGCTCCGTAGTTCCTCGGGAGGGGAGGAAATGGCATCCAAACACCCAGCTTGATTCTTGTCGAGCCACACTGACAAGGATTGCAAATGGGCTAGACCTGAGATAGCAGAACACAACCCCTGACAGTTTTCCAGATTGACACCAGACACTCCAAGCTTACGCAATTGCGTTCCAAGCTTACGCAATTGCGTGAGGTTCTTGAGCTCTTCCAGAATAGCCTGCCCGCTTGCAACACTGACGTCGATGACACTGACATTATGTAAGGCCATCATTCTCCCAATCCCTCGAGGCACCTCCACGCCACCATTACGAGAGCCAGGAAGCAGCTGCCAGTGGCGTGCCCACAGCTCCACCGTCCGGACCCAGGACACCACAGTAGCAGCACGTGGCGTAATCAAGGATGGCGACGACGTTGATGCTGCTTCTGGTGGTGTTGGTGCTGGAAGGCTACTTTCAACAGTAGTGTTAGAGTCATCACCCATTAGAACAGTGGTACCGGCACGAATGTGCTGCAGCTTCTGTAGCTTTGTGATGCTTGCTGGCAGCGTGACTATGGAGGTGTGTCTGATATCCAGAGTTTGGAGCTGCCTTAGGCGACCAAAGGAATCTGGCAGAGTTCTGATCTCTTGGCACCTTCTAAGGGAGAGGAACTTGAGGCGGGGCAGCAGCTTGGCTATCGGTTCCAGGTCACCATCAGTTACTGATGATGCGTCCTCCAGATCAAGCACCCGGAGTAGCCTCATCTTGTCTGAGATGAAGAATGACTCCCACTTGCCAGAAACGGTCAGTGACCGCAGATGTGAGAAGTCGATGCTCTGATACACAATCCTTTCTCTGTCCCAGGTGCTCCCTATGGTGAGATGTCGTCCTGTGTGTTGCGAATTCACGCTGCAGTGATCCTCCAGTGCAAATACAAGGTTCTCTTCCATTGACCGTGAGATAATGTATTCACGAATGAAACCATTGACTTGGCACAAGGGCATCCTCATGAGAAAGCTCAAACTTGTCGACCCTGGCACTTGGATCATGTTTAGCATGCATAGATCGTAGAAGGAGTCCTCCCCATTCTCCTCAGCAGTCTTTTCCTTGGTGTCCCTGGAGTAGCCTTCAGCGATCCAACGCCGCACCAAACGCCTCCGCCGAATTTTATGGTTCAAAGGGAAGATTGACAGATAGAAGATACATGGCTTGAGCGAATCCTTGCAGGAATGAAAGTAGGAATGCACCCAGGCAAACAGATTCTGTAAACTACCAAACTCTTGGCGGTTCTCCAACTCCCACATAAAATTATCAGTGGGGAATGGCCATCCGTCGGCCGTGAAATCAGCAATAGCAACTATCAGTTTGGGAAGTCCACCACACTTGTGTAGGATACTTTTTGCTCGCTCAGTGACGGCAGGGCTTGGGTCAGATGGCCAGAAAGTGTTCGCCTTCTCCGATGCCTGTCAACGAATGAGTTTTTTTTGTAAAGATGAGCAATAATTTAGATACGAAGTTTACTAGAAAGCTAGCCAGACCTACAGTTAATTAGTATAATCACGCGTTTAGGTGTTCAAATTGCAAACTAAGAGTTGCACCACCAATCGGAGCCAAAGATAAAAAAGAAAAAAATGTATGATTATTATCAGACCAATGTGGAACCAAGCAACCCTTAAATCTACATATAAAGGAACCCAACTAAATTTCCATTGAAATTACCTACCAATGCAATTATGAAAGATAATATCAAGTAGACTCCTAAGTTTCCATGGAAATTACCCATATATGCATTAAGAAAGATAATCCAAATTAACTCCCAACATTTGCATCAAATCAGCCAGCTATGTGACTTCTCACTACAATAGATGACCCAAGTAAACACTTAAATTGGCATAAGAAATAGCTAGTCCCCTCCTCTGATCAAGTTAAAATAACATATCCCCTTAAATTTATTTCTAATTTACTAGCATCTACTGTTACAAAGAAAGTTAATAAACCACAAATTATGCCCATATATGTTTTTAAATAACCACTTCTATAACCATTAGTATATAAACGATTAGTTTAGTGTAAACATACATGCCCCCTATGTCACCATAAAGACCAGGACTACATGAGAGATAAATATATATTTTATGATTTAGAAATAATAAAAAATGCTCCCTTTATCAATCACATACCAATGCCATTAAAAATTCATTTAAAAATATATTAATGGTCCACAACAATTAATTGTGTATGCTTTTACAATAGATGTATTCTATACATTGACTCATATAACATATCTACACAATTGTTTAACTGTACAAAATATGCTTTATTTTATGATAATGTACTAATAGACTAATAATTACTTGAAAGCATAAATTTAAAGTTTATAGCGACAAAACGACTATTTTCGTGATTGTAGTAACTAACATACAGTTTATGCCTCAAATTAATTCTTTCATAAATATAAGTATAGGTTTCAATAAAATACACAATAATCATTAGTATTTTAACTTAAAACGAAGATAAAAACTCTAGCAATTAATAAGAATATATTTTGAAAAAACATCTAGATTCTTGATGTCATGTTATAGGGGCTACAACAAGAAAGGATATAGCTTAAACTAAGGTCTTAACCAAACACGTACCCAAAGTTTAAATATTGATACCTATCACAATAGATTTAAAGTTTAAAATATGTGTGGGTATATCCACACATATAGTTTAAACTAAGGCCTTCTAACAAATTTCACCCTCCACTGTTATAAAAAAGAAAAATATCACATAAATCTATATGTAAATATCAACATAAGTACAACATATGCTTTTTTCTAAACTACTTGACCACTCTTAAGTTTTGACTTTTGAGGGATATTTAATTTATTTTTTAACTATACAGGTAGGGGTGGTAATTGAAATACACATTGAAGGGGTTATTTATATTATATTTGTCAATGGTAGATATGGGTTTTGGAAAATCAAGTTTATGTGTTACTTTGTATTATTTTTCATAATGGTAGTGGCAGGGTGGGTAATTTAGATACAAATTTAGTGGATTATTGTAATTTATTTTTATTATGATAGATGTAGGTAATATACACATAAATTTTGGAGGTTACTTTATGTGTTTTTTCATAACAGTAGAGGTGTGTAATTTTTTTAGAAAATGGATGCAATAGCTACTATTGGCCCTAACAATTAGTATACCAGATTAAAGGTCGATACTTTTTTTTTATTATAATTAGAATTATAGGATTTATCATTTTTTAGCACCGCAAGGAATAATGTGGAGGCTTGGTTCAAGGCCTCCAATTATTAGTTACATTAAGATTTCTTTTTTTTTTGCGAAAAAGTTACATTAAGATTTCGACGTGGGTTACTGTGCACTACTAACATTAACATTGCGTGGAGGGTATTTGCATATGGCAACCTGATTAAAATTTTGTACTAGCACTTATGTAGACAACCCACTTTGAGAATATTTGAAAGATATGTGCATATGGGTGGTTATAAGTATGGTTACCCTTTTCTTGAAGAGCTCAAGTGCCTCGTCAATTTCTAGGCCTTGAACGTTCCAGCAGTTTTTTGAACAGAATGTGGCAACACTTTCTTCATTTGCAATGACAATGATACGGCTTCTATTATTACTTTCTATGGCCAAGGCTGCTCTTATCAATTTCCACTCTTCCGTGGATTGCAGACCGTCAATAACAATGAGACAGTCATGTTTTTGCAGAAGCTTACGACACTCTTGAACTGGGTCCCTGATTCTCAATATGCTCCCAGGTTGGAGCGATCCCGAGTGCAAATCCAAGAGTAAGCTCCATGAGAAGTCCCTTAAATTGAATGGATGTGATACATCCACCCAACCGAACTTTTTAAAAATTCCGCTTTGATCAATCACTTGCTTGTAGTAGACATGTTTGACGATATATGATTTGCCAACCCCAGCAATCCCATACACAGGTCGCACTATTCGACTGTTGTCGTAAAGGTTCCTTATATCTGCCTGGCGGCCAACAGGTTGAAATTCATCCAACCATTTCTTTGCGTCTTCCATCTTGATGGCTCTCTCCACATCCTCATCCATGTTCTGCAAGCAGTGCCCGGGGAAAAATTAGCGTATCTGGTACATCGAAATGGCATTTCAACGAATCGGAGCAATTCTCATTGTTATTTCAACTCTACAGACAATGAGCTGGTCATGGTTTTATTCTTTGAACTTTATTAATCTTCAATCGTCTGATTACCTAGTTTTATCTACACCGCTGAGTGGAAAGCATTTAAAAATGTTGCCATGGAAATCACTAAGATTCGTGCATATGTGGAGATGTGGTTGTAGAAAACATTTCTCCTAAGCCATATATTTAGTGGTTTTGGTGACTTTAGTAATAATTAGTCATTGGGGGTTAACATTTGTGTCAAGTTTGTCATATACACCTTGTCAAAATTAACTTAGCGGTTAATGCAGTCAAGGAAAACAATAATTTCCTTGGAGGTGAAGAGCAGCCAAGGAAACAACAATTACCTTGGCGGTCTAGAGTGTTTCTTTGGAGGTAGTTGGCCCTCAAGAAAATTAGTTTACTTGGCGGCTATCGACCCCAAGAAAACTACTTTCCTTGGCGGTTGTAACATTTTCTTGGCCCTTTGCCAAATTAAGTATGGCCCCAGTTTACTTGGTGGCCAGCCTCCAAGGAAATCATCCTTGAGTGCCAAAACCGCCAAGGAAACTAATTTCCCTTGTCTTTTATCCTTGAGTGAATTTGCTTGACGGTTTGTGGCCAAGGATCATTTCCTTGGCGGTTTAACCCCTTTCCTTGGTGGTTTTTGGCACTCAAGGTAATTCGGGATTTGTGGCAGTGATATGTGGAGATGTGGTTGTAGAAAACATTTCTCCTAAGCCATATATTTGGTGATTTTGGTGACTTTAGTGATAATTAGTCATTGGGGGTTAACATTTGTGTCAAGTTTGTCATATACACCTTGTTAGGTCTTCAGGATGTAAAGCAAGCAGATTGCATGAAGATTGGATGAAAAAATATGTAAAAATATTGGAACTTCAATGCAAAACGACTTGATCCAATGATTTGGTGCAAGAAAGAAAGCAGCATCAGAGAATCCGCAGTACCAGTAATTAATGGAAGATAGAATTAAGAGAAAAGAAGATGATCTAGTCGGGTGGTTCATGAAATGAAAACTCACCTGAGTATTCAATGGTATATATGCACAGTGCTGAAAACAAAACATGTGGAACAATGGTTGATCTGATAGTTGACACAAAATACAAGCCCCGAAGAGTATTGAAGCAGCAGTTTTCCAGCAAGGGTGTCGGGTACCTTAGAACGGGGTACCCCAAGCAAACATCAAACGGGTCGCTAAAATCCCCTCTGAAAAATGAAGCTAGAAGGTAAGCCGTGGGCCCCTCACCTGCCACGACCGAGCCCACTGGGTCCTCCTCCTCGCCTCGAGCCTCGAGCAGGAGGTCTCGGCATCCTGACGCAAACTCCGCCTCGCGCGAGGCTCCCCAGGGAAGGCCTCGGCAAGGAGCGCCGTCTCCGTCTCGCCCGAGGCTCTCCAGGGAAGGCCTCGGCAAGGGATACATTCTCCGTATCGCGCGAGGCATCTCGCGCGAGGCCTTGGCAAGGAGCCCGATCTCCGTCTCGCGCGAGGCCTCAGTCTCCGTGTCGCTCGAGGCCGGGTCGCCCGCAGCCCGTCATCCCCCGCCTCGACCGACCCCCCGGACAACGTGTCGTGTCCCATTAATGCCTCAACCACTCCCGCAATCTCAGCCGGACAAACGGCTCAACGCCACAGAATGGCCGACGCGACCCGAGGTCGCATCAGCGCCATACCGGCTGGGACAGGGTACGGCGGGGATTACCGGCCACTGTGTCCTAACGCTGTATCCACGATCAGCGCCATACCGGCTGGGACAGGGTACGGCGGGGATTACCGGCCACTGTGTCCTAACGCTGTATCCACGATCAGCGCCGTACCAGCTGGGACAGGGTACGGCGGGGATTACCGGCCACTGTGTCCTAACACTGTACCCATGATCAGCCGCCCACTCGAAGCCTCGGCACTGTACACCAAGGTCTCGGCTATCTTGGGGTTCACGCCTGCCGAGACCCCTCCACCACGGTGCAGCCTCGACACCGACCAAGTCTCGGCCTCGCGCGCAGTCCATCCACAGTAGCCTGCACGTCCACCGCCGCACCCACTCCGAAGCAATCCCGGGGCTCCCACGACGCACAGGATCTGATGGGACGGCCACGCCGCCCCAGTGCTCCAAGGACGGGCCACTCCGACGACCACACCGCCACAGGAACAGGCTACAGGGCCCGGACACGCCGCCTCTGTTCACACGGCGTCGTATAGTTAGCTCATGTACCGTCCTAGTCCTCCCTTAGGCTATAAAAGGAGAGGACTTGGGCTCTTTTAGGGGGGGGGGAACACCGGGTAACACCCAGACACATACACACACATTCCTGCCGCCTGAGAGCAACGTCTCAAGCGGCCCGCGCGACACCCTGCCGAGACCTGGGACCAGCTCCCTCTCTCCTTTAGCTTGTAACCCCCTACTACGAGCACCTCGGTGCAAGGAATACAAGATCGATCTCTCAGACTGGACGTAGGGCCTCGATTGCCTGAACCAGTATAAACCTTGTGTCTCTTTGCATCACCATCCGGAATCGGGAGCACGCAGAACAAATTCACTGGTTGGTTGAGGACCCCCCGGTCCGAAACACCGACAGTTGGCGCGCCAGGTAGGGGACGCTGCGTGTCGTTTTCGTCATCCCAGCAGGATCCGGATGGCAGACCCCATACGACCATTGCGTCTCGGCACCGTGGTTTGGTTCGGGACCCTAGAGTTCATGTCTCTAGGGCATGAGTACGACATGGTGCTCCTCACTCCTCGAGCCCCACCGTCCGACGATGAAGTTACACCCCGGTAGCCCAGGCGCAGGCGGCGTCCGGGCGGCCGCTCTCGCCGCGCTCGCCAAGCACGGCACGAACAAGGCCACCCCGACGCTACGCGAATCTGGGGCGACACGCCACCCCCCACCGATGTCCTACGACCAGCTGTTGGCACAGGGTCCCTGGCTGGGGACCTATCTAGCCTGAGCTTGGACAAAGGAAACTTGCCTGTGGCACGCGGCGATGCCCAGTCGTCAAGCTCCGCTCCACCACTCCCTGAAGAGCCGACCCCGATGGGGCAGAATCGGGAGACGGCACCGTCCCCATACCCCTTTGGGTTGAGAAATGCCACCGCCTCTTACGCCTACGCTTACACTGCCGCTCACGAGCACCCCTCGGAACACCGCCAGCACTTCGCTCTCGACCTGAGCACCTACTCCGACTCCTCGGACGAGGACGAGGCATGGCCTGAGGTGGATTTCTCCGGACTCCACAACCCTGGGGCTTTGCGCCAGTTCTTGGCCGCAAGCGACTACTGCTTCGGCTACTCCGACTCCGACGACGAAGGCACCTACGACCCCACTCGTGAATGTTTTCATGTCGGGCTCAGGATGCCGAGGGCGGGCGAAGAGGACGAGGGGGCAGGTAGCCGTTCCCCGCTCCGCCCCGGCGCGGGCGTCGCTACACCTCCACGCGCCGTCCTGCCGGCCGCATGAAATGAGAACGTCGCTCTTGCGCGACCTCAGCGCCCAGACCTAGAATAGCACCGTGAGCTCTAGGCCAAGGTCGAGCAAGACCAACTCCTTCTGCAGCAGCTTCGAGACTCTCTCGAACAGGAACAGCGAGGTTACGGCGAAGGCGGGGGAGCCCGACGGAGGGCCCTCGACATGCATCACCGCATCCATAACGACGAAGGGAGTGAGCAACCCCCGATCTTCAATCGCGCTAGCCAGAACATCACGGCTGCGGCAATGTTGGTTCGCGCAATGCCCGAGCCTTCTACCACGGAGGGTCGGTGGGTCCGCGGCGAGCTCCGAGATCTCCTAGAGACCGCTGCGGTTCAGCAGGCCGAGAGTTCCGCCTCCCGACGGCATAGGGGTGTCTCGAACCTGCCCGTGGCACCGCCTCGGCAGGACAGGGAAGCCTCAGCTCGTCTCGAACCTGCTCGAGCACCGATAGCCCACAAGGTCCCCGTGCTTCTTGACTGCCTCGACAATCGACACGAGGTGCAGGGAGACCACGAGGTGGTCGGCCGACGACGACGCCACGACGGTGAGGGGCCTGCCCGAGGCTACCACGTGCACCGAGGTGGCCGCTACAACAGCGAGGAAGACCGCAGTCCTTCTCCTGAGCCTCCTGGCCCTCGAGTCTTTAGCAGAGCTATCCGTGTCGCCCAGTTCCCGGCCCGTTTTCGGCAACCAGCCAACCTCGCGAAATACAGCGGTGAGACCAACCTCAAACTCTGGCTTGCCGACTACCGCCTGGCCTGCCAGCTAGGTGGCGCGGATGATGACCTGCTCATCATCCGTAACCTCCCCTTGCTCTTGTCAGACTCGGCGCGAGCCTGGCTCGAGCACCTCCCTCCCTCACAAATCCACGACTGGCGCGATTTGGTTAGGGTCTTCGTTGGGAATTTCTAGGGCACATACGTACGGCCCGGAAACTCCTGGGACCTTAAGAGTTGCCGCCAGAAACCAGGCAAGTCTCTCCGAGATTTCATCCGGCGCTTCTCCAAGCAGTGCACCGAGTTGCCCAGCATCGGCGACTCGAAGATCGTCCAGGCTTTCCTCTCCGGCACCACCTGCCGAGACCTGGTGCGGGAGCTAGGTCGGAACATGCCACACACCGCTGTTGCGCTCCTCGACATCGCCACCAACTTCGCCTCGGGCGAGGAGGCCATCGGTGCCATCTTCCCTGACAGCGACGCCAAGGGAAAACAGAGGGACGAGGCCCCCGATGCCTCAGCCTCCCACCTCCCTAAGAGAAAGAAAAAGGGGCGCCCAGGGAAGCAGGAGGTCATGGAGGCTGATCTGGTCGGGGCCGTAGAACGCAAGAATCCCCGAGGCCCCAAAGGCCCTAGGCCTTTCGACGACATGCTCAAGAAACCATGCCCTTATCACCAAGGCCCGGTCAAGCATGCCCTCGAGGATTGCTCCATGCTACGACGTTACTACGCCAGGCTCGGGCTCCCCGACGACGACGCCAAGCAGAAGGGCGCCAGCGACCGGGACGAGGACAAGGACGACGGGTTCCCCGAGGTACGCAATGCCTTCATGATCTTCGGCGGGCCCTCGGCGTGCCTTACGGCGCGACAGCGCAAGAGGGAACGCCGGGAGGTCTTCTCGGTCAAGGTGGCCACCCCCCAGTACCTTGACTAGTCTCAGGAGGCGATCACCTTCGATTGAGATGATCACCCTGACCATGTTCCGAATCTCGGGCAGTACCCACTGGTTGTCGACCCTATCATCGGCAACACCCGACTCTCCAAGGTGTTGATGGACGGAGGCAGCGGCCTCAACATCCTCTACGCCAACACCCTGGAGCTCTTGGAGATCGACCGGTCGAGGCTCCGAGGCGATGTCGCACCCATCCACGGCATCGTGCCAGGGAAGCACATGCGACCCCTCGGGCGCATCGACCTTCCTATCTGCTTCGGCACCCCCTCCAACTACCGCAAGGAAGTCCTCACCTTCGAGGTAGTCGGGTTCGGGGGAGCCTACCACGCCATTCTGGGGCGGCCGTGCTACGCCAAGTTCATGGCAGTGCCCAACTATACCTACCTCAAGCTCAAGATGCCAGGCCCTAGCAGTGTCATCACGACTGAGTCCACGTACGAACATGCATACGACTGCGACGTTGAATGCATCGAGTACGCCGAGGCTCTTGCGAAGGCCGAGACCCTCATCGCCCACCTCGACCAACTCAGTGGCGAGGTGCCTAACTCCAAGCGTCGCGCAGGGGCGTTCAAGCCCGCGGAAACCATCAAACTCATCCCAGTCGACCCCGCCTGCCCCGACGACCAGGCGCTGAGGATCAGCGCCACCCTCGACATCAAATAGGAAGCCGTGCTCGTCAACTTCCTCCGTGCGAATGCCGACATATTTGCATGGAGTCCCTCGGATATGCCGGGCATACCGAGGGAAGTCGCCGAGCACGCCTTGGACGTCCGAGCCGGCTCTAGACCGGTACGGCAACGCCTGCGCCGCTTCGACGAGGAAAAGCGTAGGGCCATCGGTGAGGAGGTGCAGAAACTACTGGCGGCCGGGTTCATCAAGGAAGTATTCCACCCGGAGTGGTTGGCTAACCCTGTGTTAGTTAGGAAGAAAAGTGGGAAATGGAGGATGTGTGTAGACTATACCGGTTTGAACAAAGCCTGTCCAAAAGTCCCCTTCCCATTACCCCGAATCGATCAGATTGTTGACTCCACGGCGGGATGCGAAACCCTGTCTTTCCTTGATGCGTATTCTGGTTACCATCAAATCAAGATGAAAGAGTCTGACCAGCTCGCGACTTCTTTCATCACACCATTCGGCATGTACTGCTACGTGACGATGCCCTTCAGCCTTAGAAACGCCGGTGCCACGTACCAGCGGTGCATGACCCAGGTCTTTGGCGACAACATTGGGCGGACCATCGAGGCCTACGTAGACGACATCGTGGTCAAGACCAGAAAGGCCGAGGTGAAAGGATCAAGATGCCCAAGAGGGGGGGGGGGTGAATTGGGCTAATTCTAAATTCTCTTGCAATAATCAAATCCTACGGATAGCCCAATTAACCCCTTGTGCCTAGAAAAGTGTTTATATCAAACTAATGCACAACAACCTCGCAACCTATGTTCCAAACTTACTCTAGCAAGCAATTCTATGGATGTAAAACAAGTATCGAATTGCTCAAAGTAAATACTCAAAGTAAGTACTAAAAGTAAGTAGAGAGAGAAAGGAACGCGGCGATGTTTTGCCGAGGTATCGGAGAGTCGCCACTCCCCACTAGTCCTCGTTGGAGCACCCGCGCAAGGGTGTAGCTCCCCCTTGATCCGCGCAAGGATCAAGTGCTCTCTACGGGTTGATTCTTCGACACTCCGTCGCGGCGAATCACCCAAAACCGCTCACAACTTGAGTTGGGTCACCCACAAGCTCCGCCGGGTGAACACCAAACTCCCAATCACCACCAAGCCGTCTAGGTGATGGCGATCACCAAGAGTAACAAGCACGAACTCTCACTTGACCACGCGAAGCCTAATGAGAAGATGGATGCACACTTTGCTACTCTTGATTTGCTAGTGAGGCTACTCTCTTGGATTCTCAAATCACAAACACCTCACTAGGACCTTGCTCTTCTTGGCACTCACAAACGTGTTTCTCAGCTGTTGGAATGAGCAAAAGATGCTCCACTCACGAGTGGAGCTTCTATTTATAAGCCAGCCTGAAAAACGAACCGTTATGAGCTTCTGCGGGATGACCGGACGCTCCGATCGTTTTGACCGGACGCTGCGGTCAGTTCAACCCGCGTACAGTTTTCAAGTGATGACCGGACGCTGTCAGGGTCCGGTCAGTACCGACCGGACACGTCCGGTCGCTCTTGGATGCTTACTGTAAACGACTGGACACTGGATACTTAGGGTCCGGTCACACTGACCGGACGCGTCCGGTCACTCTTTCCCAAGTCTGGACCCTTACTGGAGTCGACCGGACGCTGGCCCTCAGCGTCCGGTTACATGACCTCCCAGCGTCCGGTCACACCAGACTTGTTCACCTCAATCAAATGAACTGACCGGACCCTGCGGCCAGCGTCCGGTTGCACCGGAGCCAGCGTCCGGTTGCACCGGAGCCAGCGTCCGGTCAGTGTTTGACCCTCCATTCACTTCCAACGTTCGAACACATGTGAATGATGTTTGCTCCAAAGGATCTAAGGCATTCATAGGAGCTACCTAGAGCTAGTTTTAACAAGTGTGCATCACACCTAACTCACTAGACTCAACTAGGTCAAGCTACCCGTTCATACCCCCCTTCATAGTACGGCCAAAGGAAAAAACAAAGTCCTAAACTACTCTAAGTGTCTCTCCAACTCCAATTGACACTTAGAACTAGTTATCCTTAACCTTGTCGTCCGTCCTTTGAAAACCGAAATGATTTCCATCGTAGGGGCATGACAACCTCGATTGCCCAATCGATCTCCATTACCATGACCTAACTTAATTGCCTCTGCAAAACACACGTTAGTCATAGTAATCTTGTATTAACATTAATCACCGAAATCCAACTAGGGGCCTAGATGCTTTCAATCTCCCCCTTTTTGGTGATTGATGACAATACCACCTCGAGTATGTTATGGAGTGAGGTTTTTGACGGGCTTGGTTCATATAACCTTTTGTCAATAAGAACAAAAGAGTTAGTCAAGCTTATATGACCCAAGCCAACACAATGTACTCAAAGGATATGAATTAAGCATGAGTACAAATAACAAAGCTCATTTGCTTCGTAGTATAAACACGGAAGCAAAAGCAAATGAGCATTACACAAGTGATATGACATATAGATAAAGCAAAGTAGAAGTCACACATGTCAAATATCACAACCACGTAGATAGCACTATCACATATATATAATAGTATGCATGAAAGTAAACACACGAATGCATAAGTAATAGTGTATCACACAAATAAAACTCCAAATGTATATAATAAGCTAATACTAGATAACTAGCTCCCCCTAAAACTCGCTCCCCCTAAGTCTACATACTCAAACCCTCTCCCCCTTTGGCGTCAAACACCAAAACCTAAGGGTCGGACGGTGGGGCTGCAGCGGACGAGTCGGGCGCTGAAGTACGTGGAGCAAGATGGAACTGGGCGCCATCATCATCTGACCCTGAGCTCTGAACTGATTGACCCTCTGAAGCAGGAAGTGTCGCTGAAGCGGTCTGGGTCTGAGCTGGGGCTGGTGCTGCCTGTGAAGCTGCAAGTATGTCTGTCGTAGGATCTGACGAGGCGACAGACGAGGGGAGCCTCTGAGTAGTCATGATAGCTGGAGCTGCTGTAGACGGACCGGCAGTATGCATGTGAGGCGGAGTAGGCATGCCGGTCAACTCGCTGAATGATGCTCCAAGACTCCTGGAGACTGACGACTCAGGCACGAATAGAGAGGAAGTCTGCTCTGGTGAGAAACCCATGTGATAAGGAGTGAACTGCGGGGCTACACCAGGTGAAGCTAACCACTGGGACACCTGTACAGGAGGTGAAGGAAACAGAGCTGGAGGCTGTCCCTGACTCTGAAGCCCGATGGGCTGTACTGCTGGAGTCGTCGAAGTGGTAGGCGGCTGTGCAAGCTAGGGCAAAGTCTGTGGCAGTGGGATCCCAATGGCTGTCACTACATGCTGCATGAATCCCATGAGCTGCTGCTGCATAAGTAACTGCTGGTGCTGAAGAAGCTGCTGCTACCACTGAAACTCGTCCTGACGAGCCTGAAACTATGCGAAGTTGGCAGCTGTCTCTTGTGCCTGTCGTGTCTGATCCTGCTGCATCCGCTCAAGAATAGCAATGAGAGCGGGGTCTGTCTGTGGAGCAGGTGGAGCAGAACTGGAGCTACCTGCCTCTGCATCGTGTCTGCGTGGAGGCATCTGAGGTATAGGCTGGTAGTCGTCGTCAGAGCTGTCACTATACTCACTCACCTCCTACTGTGCCTCTAGCTCCTCCTCCTCAGTGGCTGCAATCCCTCTGATGATCTCATCCTGCTGAGTTGCGGACTCTGGCACATCGGGACGACGGCTAGGCTGTCTGGGTGCCTAAGGAGTGGCGTGTCTGATCCTCTGTGACAGGTTGTAAGCCGGGAACTCTGTGGTGGCACCTATATACTCATCCATCATACCAGGGGGCTTATCAAGCACTATTCTGTGGATGAGGAACGTGATCCAGTGAGCATAGGGAAGCTTCCTGCGACCCTTGAATCCCTCAGCTATAGTATCCTCCATCTCTGAAAGAAGGAGGTCCCAGATGTCAAACACTGTCATCTGCATGATGGCATTGAGAAGCCAGAGCTGTAAGCGAGTCAGGCCCTCCCTGTATCCCAACCTGGGAAGCAGTGTCCTCCTGATGATGGCCTCTAGTATCCTCGCTGTAGGAGTCAAGTCACTGGGGTTCCTGCTCGACCCCTCTCCAAACGGCTCCTTGAAGCAATGGCGCACTAAATCTGTAGGGGACACCAACCCTCCATGGGGACGCCTGGGAGGTCCCTGCTGTCCATAGCAAACCTCATGCAGCTTTATAGGCTGCTCCTAGAGCCTCAGTACCTCTCTGGCCCTGCTACTCGTCACTCTATAGTCTTTGCCTCTGAAAGCAAAGTGAATGAATCTATGATGTGGATCGATGTAGAGTGAGGCATAAAACTGACGGACCCAAGATGGTACATATATGCCCGTCCGTCCAATCAAATCTGTCAGTCCTGGCAAATATGACAAGTATTGCCGAATGCTCTCTCCGGCTGCTGCCACAATGGACTCTATCTGACAGACCCTCTGTGATCTGAACACTGCCCCACTGTTAAGATATGCATTGTAGAAATCCTCCTGCAGTGGCATGTAGAACCCCTCAGCTGCTCTCTCATCCCTCCTCGGAGGAAACCAAACCTCAAACTCGACAAACCACAGCTGCTGAACCTGCCTGGCTGTAGCGGCCCTCAAGTCGAGGTGAACCACTGGAGGCGGACCCTGTGGTCTGGGCGGAGGGCGTGAACCCCTGCGCTGTGTAACTGGCCTCGGTG
Source organism: Miscanthus floridulus (assembly GCF_019320115.1). Lineage (NCBI taxonomy): Eukaryota > Viridiplantae > Streptophyta > Magnoliopsida > Poales > Poaceae > Miscanthus > Miscanthus floridulus. The sequence continues at coordinate 115,912,714 of NC_089589.1, read as the reverse complement.
GAACTACAGCACTGGTACGACTCGAGCGGCATAGCTGAGGTGCTGGCTCGGTCTCCTGACTCTCCTGAGTCTCCTGGGCTGGCTGAGGCTCTGCTGGTGGGGGCTGCTGCTGTGCTGACGGACCCTCCTCAATGGCGACCCGTCGTCCTGCAAACGTGGCAGTCCCAGCTGGACTACCGTGACGACGCTCAACCTCCTCAATCACAGCTCTGACTGCGGGTGAAACTGGCTGATCTGCAATGACAACTCCGCTGCGAGTACCACCTCTCTCGGCACGCTCTGTGGCCTCTGCAACAGCTGCTGCTCTCGCTGTCTCTGCATCGGGGTACTTGCACTTCTTGGATGTCAACTGCTTGGTTGACTTGCCCTTGGATCCGGCTGGCTGACGAGGTGGGGGCCTCCGATCATCATCACCTGGGCCACCACCAACATTCTTGGTGCGAGCCATCTGAACTGACAAGATGGTGAACTGTCGCTGATGAAGATCAACTGTCAAACTGCCGCTTTCGAGGCTTGGCCTCGATCCTTACTCGCGAGCTTGGCTCCGAGTTAACTGCCAACTGCCAGACGAAACACAACGGAACCGACTCGCTGCACGATAGAATAGATGGATATACAAATAACTACCATATATCTAATAGATGCGAAATCCTAATAGAGAAAGCAATGTAGATGCGAACTTGAATCGAGTGGCTTTCTACCTGACGATCAGCGATTCGAGAATAGATAAGATGTCATGCGGGGGATCCTCGGAACCGGGCTAGGGTTAGGGTAGAAGTCCTGAATGTGATGGAGAATCAGAGACTGCAAATTGATCTAGGTCACCATTGTATAGATCAAGATTGCCAAGAAAAAAAGAAATTTTCTTACCAAACAAGAAGATAGTAGGGCTCGGGCACATGAATTGATGACCAGCAGATCGGCTCAAAAGGCAACAAGACTGGGCACAGCCGCTGGCGGTGCAGACAAACGGCGAGGTCTTCAGCTCGGCGGTGCGGCAAGGGGGCCGAGCACGGTGGCGCACGGGACGGCGGCGTGGCTACTATCGAGCGGAGGAGGCGCAGGAGGTGGAGGTTCGGCTGCGGGCTCGGCTGGCGAGCGAGGCTGCGGCGGCGCTGCTAGGCAGGGGCACTGAGGCGCGGGCGCGAGGTGACTGGAGCAGGTGGCGCGCAGCTAGGCTATGGCGGCGACTTGGGCGCGGGTCATGGCGGCGCTGCTTGGCGGCTGTTCGGGCTAGGGCACAGTGGGATGCAGAGGACGCGGGTATGGTTATGTAATCCCCCAGAATGTGACAGAAAAGGAAACGGGGAAAAAGAGTCCTGAAAACGCGCGAGATCCACTGACCGGATGCTCCGGTGGTAGCGACCGGACGCTACCACCCAGCGTCCGGTCGATTCCAGAGAGGTCCAAATCCTCTGGAATCGGGACCGGATGCGTCCGGTGGTCCATGACCGGACGCAGGCAGGATCCGGTCAGTACAACTTGATCTTCCTCCGATCGACCGGACGCTGAACCCTTCCTGACCGGACGCACAGACGCAGCGTCCGGTCACTCCTACAGTAGCAGTTCACCTCCTGTGAACTGACCGGACGCTGGACAGCAGCGTCCGGTGCAGCGTCTGGTGCACCTTTTCCAGCAAACCTTTAACCTTCCTTCGCGCTGCCTGTTCCCAATCAAGTCCCAACTTGAATAAGATCCAAATAAACACCAATTGGGACTGATGTGAGTGACCTCTCTCAAACCCTCATATTTTTCAAAATATTTTGCCTTAGGCTATAATTCTTTTTAAGAAAATAGGCAACAAGAGGGCAAATGGAACAAAACGACAAAACAACATTCATGCATATGTAATACTTGTAAGTAAATCTAGTTGCTTGTCAAGTTTGATCCAAGGTTAAGCTTCTTCACACGCTTTTCGGCGGTTATCTTAACCATGTTAGACAAGCCCTATATGCATTGCCACAAATTAAACATGTTGTATATTACAATGAATGCAAGGGACAACACAAGCTCAATTTTTAGTGAAGTTACTAAAATCAAGTACATTGAGCTTGTTCCGCAATCTACAAAATGTAGCCTCATCTAGCGGTTTAGTGAAGATATCCGCTAATTGATCTTCGGATCTTACACCTTCTAGTGATATATCATTTTTAGCTACATGATCTCTTAGAAAGTGATGGCGGATATCTATATGCTTGGTGCGAGAGTGTTGAACCGGATTATTTGCAAGTTTTACCGCACTTTCATTGTCGCACAAAAGAGGTACTTTCTCTAGAACTACTCCATAGTCTAGTAAAGTTTGTTTCATGTATAATATTTGTGCACAACAAGCACCCGCGGCAATGTATTCCGCTTCGGCGGTGGACAAAGCCACACTATTTTGTTTCTTGGAGGACCAAGACACAAGTGATCTACCAAGCAAATGGCACCCTCCGGATGTGCTCTTTCTATCAACTTTGCATCCGGCGTAATCCGAATCAGAATAGCCAATTAATTCAAATAAAGCTCCTTTGGAATACCAAAGGCCAATGCTTGGCGTGTGCTTAAGATACCTAAGGATTCTTTTTACGGCAATTAAATGTGTTTCCTTAGGACTAGCTTGAAACCTAGCACACATACACACACTAAACATGATGTCGGGCCTAGATGCGGTTAAATATAACAAGCTACCAATCATAGAACGGTAGAGAGTTTGATCAACCGAGTTACCTCCCTCATTTAGGTCGAGATGTCCATTGGTAGGCATTGGGGTCTTGATTGGCTTACATTCATCCATCTTGAATCTCTTGAGAAGATCTTTTGTGTATTTCTCTTGAGAGATGAAGATGCCTTCTTTCATTTGCTTGACTTGAAAACCAAGAAAGAATGTAAGCTCACCAATCATTGACATCTCAAACTCCTTAGACATCAATTCACCAAATTCTTTGCATGAGTCTTCATTTGATGATCCAAAGATGATATCATCAACATATACTTGACAAATGAAGATATGCCCATCAAGCTTCTTGGTGAATAGTGTGGTGTCGACCTTCCCAATGGTGAAGCCCTTCTCAATAAGGAAATCCCGAAGGCGCTCATACCAAGCTCTTGGGGCTTGCTTAAGCCCATATAGTGCCTTGGACAACCTATAAACATGATTAGGATATCTAGGGTCTTCAAACCTGGGAGGTTGATCAACATAGACTAGTTCATTAATAAAGCCATTTAAGAATGCACTTTTCACATCCATTTGATATAGTTTCATTTCATGATGTGATGCATATGCAAGAAGGATACGGATGGCTTCTAATCTTGCAACCGGTGCAAAGGTTTCTCCAAAATCTAAACCTTCAACTTGAGAGAACCCCTTTGCCACTAGTCTTGCCTTGTTCCTCACAACAACACCTTGATCATCTTGCTTGTTGCGGAACACCCACTTTGTTCCAATTACTCTTGCACCTTTTGGTCGCTCTTCAAGATTCCAAACTTCATTGCGAGTGAAGTTGTTCAACTCTTCATGCATGGCATTGATCCAATCTGGATCTTTTAGAGCTTCTTCTACCTTGGTAGGCTCATAGCAAGAGACAAAAGAGTGATGAGCAATAAATGAGGTAAGTTTTTGAGATCGAGTCATCACCCCCTTTGTTGGACTCCCTATGATGAGATCTTGAGGATAATCTTGTAGGAGAGGTGTATTTCTTCTATTGACCACTTGAGGAGGAGGTTGTGGAGCATCAACATCTTGTGCTTGTACCACCATTTGCTCATGGGAGATATGAGTATCTTCATTTTCTACTCTCCCAACTTTTTCACCATCTTGTGGTACATTTGATGAAGAGGGTTGGTTAATGACTTGTACATCATCTTCATCATCTTTTGGCTTGATGTCTCCCACCGGAATATTCTTCATAGCCTCCCTCAATGGTTCATCACCTACATCATCAAGATTCTCATGTGCTCCTTGGGAGCCGTTAGATTCATCAAATTCCACATCATATGTTTCTTCAACCAAGCCGGTGGCATGATTAAATACTCTATATGCTTTGGACTTCAATGAGTAACCAACAAGAAAACCTATATCACAACATCTTTGAAACTTCCCTAGGTGTTGCCGCTTCTTGTAGATGTAGCACTTGCAACCAAACACCCTAAAGAAGGAGACGTCCGGCTTCTTCCCATTGAGCAACTCATATGGTGTCTTGACAAGGAACTTTTGAAGAAATAGGCAGTTGGATGCATAACATGCGGTGTTGATTGCTTCCACCCATAGAGCTTCAGGGGTGTTGTACTCATCTAGCATTGTCCTTGCAAGAGTGATCAAAGTCCGGTTCTTCCTCTCAACTACACCATTTTGTTGAGGAGTATAGGTTGCGGAGACTTCATGTTTGATTCCAACTTCATCACAATAAGCTTCTATGTTTGTGTTGTCAAACTCTTTGCCATTGTCACTTCTTATCTTCTTGAGCTTCACTTCAAATTCATTTTGAGCTCTCTTGGCAAACTTCTTGAAACAAGATGCAACTTCGGATTTGTCATGAAGGAAGAACACCCATGTATATCTTGAATAGTCATCCACAATCACAAGACAATAGAGATTTCCTCCCAAACTCTTGTATGTTGTTGGTCCAAATAAATCCATGTGTAGGAGTTCTAGCACTCTTGTGGTTGACATGAAAGCTTTGGTTGGATGAGTGTTTGCAACTTGCTTGCCGGCTTGACATGCACTACAAAGCTTATCCTTCTCAAACTTCACATCCTTCAACCCTCTCACCAAATCATTCTTCATAAGCTTCTTGAGTGAGCTCATCCCAACATGAGCAAGTCTTCTATGCCATAGCCACCCAAGTGTTGTTTTGGTGAATAGGCAAGTCTTCAAGTTTGCATCTTCGGAGGTGAAGTCAACTAGATATAAGTTGTTGTATCTAAATCCATTGAATATCACTTGATTGTCATCTAACTTGGATACAACAACCTCCTTCTCGGTGAATAGGCATTGAAAGCCAAGATCACACAATTGCCCAACGGATAGCAAGTTGAAGCTCAATGAAGCAATATAGAGCACATTGGAGATGGAATGATCATTTGATATTGCCACTTTGCCCAATCCTTTAACCTTGCCCTTTGAATTATCTCCAAATGTTATTTTCTCTTGTCCATCTACCTCTTCATCTAGTGAGGTGAACATACGAGGATCACCGGTCATATGTTGAGTGCAACCACTATCAATAACCCAATGACTTCCACCGGTCTTGTAGTTCACCTACACACAAGAGATTCAAGCTTTAGGGATCCAAGCTTGTTGAGGGCCCTTCACCTTCTCAACAAGTGACTTAGCCACCCAAATTTTCTTAGGCCTACTCTTGTTGGGGGGACCTAAGAACATGACTTTCATCTTTCCACTCGAATCTTTTCTAAGCATGTAGTGAGCATTGAAAGCAAAGGGTCTAGCATGCTTGGGCAAGGGTTGTGGTGGTGGAGTTTGACACTCATGAGCAAAGTGGCCTTCTTGTCCACACTCAAAACATCTCTTTGGCTTTGGCTTTGGCTTTGATTGTTGGTGTTGAGCTTGAGCCTTCTTCTTCTCTACACTTGCCATATATCCAATGCCACTTCTATCCATCTTCATGACGGTATTCATGAGTAGCTCACTTTGGAGATACTTGCCTCTAGCAAACTTGCTCAATCCCACCTTGAGATGCTCTTTCTCCATCTTAAGCTTCTTGTTCTCTTCCTTGAGAATATCATTGTTCTTCTCCTCCTTGAGTTTCTTGATTTCTTCTTTTAGCTTCTCATTCTCAAGGATCACCTCTTTGTCATGATCAAGAGTTTCTAGCACAATGGTGTTGTGACTTTTCATCTCTTCAAGATCTTTCATGAGCTTCTCATTTTCACTCTTGAGCTTGACATACTCATCATAGTCATTGCACTCAACCACTTGCTTGCCCTTGCTACTAGATCCATGCTCAATGCTTTCATCAATTAAATCATCACATGAGGTAGCTATATCAATCTTAACAACATGGTTAGTAGCATCATGTGGCTCATTTGGTAAGAATTCTTGTGCAATAATAAGGGTATCATAATTGATCTTTAGAGTTGCATATTCATCTTTTAGCTTATTGTGACTAGTGATAAGCTCATTGTGCACCCACTCAAGTTTATCATTTTTATCTTTAAGCTCTTTCTTAGAAGATTTGAGCTCCTTGAGTTTGGATGATATAGAATCATTTGTTTCCTTGAGCTCATCATTAGCCTTTTCTAATGTATCACACTTAGCTAAGAGTGAATCATTTTTAGCATCAAGTTTTTCATTTGTAGCTCTACTCTTTCTAATGATCTTAGTATATTTTCTTAGTATTTTGACAAGATCATCATAAGTAGGTGAGTCATCATCATCGCTATCACTATCATCATCACTAGCATGTTCATCATCACTACTATCATCACTCTTAGTTACCTTGCGTTCACCTTTGGCCATAAGGCATAGGTGTGTAGAGGATGATGGCGATGGTGGTGGTGAAGATGCAAGATCAATAGCAATGGCGGCCACTTTTTCATCGTCACTATCATCATCGGATGATCCACTTGATGAATCAATGTCCGTGAGCCAATCACCGACAATGTAGGCCTTGCCACTCTTCTTCTTCTTGTGGAAGTCCCTCTTTTTGCCATCTCTCTTCTTGTATGGCTTGTTCTTTTTCTTTTCATCTTCATCGCTTGACTCATCTTTCTTGCCCTTGTTCTTGAACTTGTCTTTCTTGGGCTTTGTGCATTGATGAGCTAGGTGGCCAAGTTTGCCACAATTGTAGCAATCCATCTCGGAGATTGGCTTTCTTCTTGAGCTAGTAAAAAACTTCTTCTTCTTGCCATCAAACTTGATGCCACTCTTGTTTAGCCTTTTTAGCATCTTGGTGGTCTTCTTCACCATGAGGGCAAGGCTTTCTTCATCATCTTCATCACTTGAGCTCTCATACTCAAGTCTTGCTTTGCCCTTGTCTTGGCTAGCTTTGAATGCTAAGTCCTTCTCTTTCTTCTTTGTAGAGGATGAGCCATCTTGTGGTGTGATGTGCATGTACATCTCATGAGCATTGATCTTTCCCAAGATTTGTGTCGGTGTAGCGGCGGAAAGATCACCTTGATGTAGCACGGTCACAATGTGCCCATATTTGTCAATGGGGAGGACACTCAAGATTTTTCTCACAACGTCGGATGGTGACATTTGAGTGAGTCCAAGCCCATTGACTTCCTCTACAAGAACATTTAATCGAGAATACATCTCATTAGCACTTTCTTTGGGAAACATCTCAAAAGAATTTAGCTTTTTAATCACAAGATGATAGCGTTCCTCACGCTCACTCTTGGTTCCCTCATGGAGCGCACAAACGTCCGACCATAGTGCATGGGCGTCTTTGTGGTTCCTTACACGATTGAACACATCTTTGCAAAGGCCTCTAAAGATGGTGTTGCGAGCCTTTGCATTCCATTTTTCATAATTCACTTCATCACCTTGAAGTTGTGCGGCATTCCTAGGTGCTGGGAACCCTTGAGAGGCGGCTCTTAGAATTCCAACATCTAGAGCTTCTAAGTATGCCTCCATGCGGATTTTCCAATATGGAAAATCATCTCCCTCAAAGATAGGAGGAGGTCCATCCCCGTGAGACATCTTGCTCTAAGCGATTAAGCTTAAAAAAACGTGAGCACGAGGCTCTGATACCAATTGAAAGGATCAAGATGCCCAAGAGGGGGGGGTGAATTGGGCTAATTCTAAATTCTCTTGCAATAATCAAATCCTACGGATAGCCCAATTAACCCCTTGTGCCTAGAAAAGTGTTTATATCAAACTAATGCACAACAACCTCGCAACCTATGTTCCAAACTTACTCTAGCAAGCAATTCTATGGATATAAAACAAGTATCGAATTGCTCAAAGTAAATACTCAAAGTAAGTACTAAAAGTAAGTAGAGAGAGAAAGAAACGCGGCGATGTTTTGCCGAGGTATCGGAGAGTCGCCACTCCCCACTAGTCCTCGTTGGAGCACCCGCGCAAGGGTGTAGCTCCCCCTTGATCCGCGCAAGGATCAAGTGCTCTCTACGGGTTGATTCTTCGACACTCCGTCGCGGCGAATCACCCAAAACCGCTCACAACTTGAGTTGGGTCACCCACAAGCTCCGCCGGGTGAACACCAAACTCCCAATCACCACCAAGCCGTCTAGGTGATGGCGATCACCAAGAGTAACAAGCACGAACTCTCACTTGACCACGCGAAGCCTAATGAGAAGATGGATGCACACTTTGCTACTCTTGATTTGCTAGTGAGGCTACTCTCTTGGATTCTCAAATCACAAACACCTCACTAGGACCTTGCTCTTCTTGGCACTCACAAACGTGTTTCTCAGCTATTGGAATGAGCAAAAGATGCTCCACTCACGAGTGGAGCTTCTATTTATAAGCCAGCCTGAAAAACGAACCGTTATGAGCTTCTGCGGGATGACCGGACGCTCCGATCGTTTTGTCCGGACGCTCCGGTCAGTTCAACCCACGTACAGTTTTCAAGTGATGACTGGACGCTGTCAGGGTCTGGTCAGTACCGACCGGACACGTCCGGTCGCTCTTGGATGCTTACTGTAAACGACTGGACGCTGGATACTCAAGGTCCGGTCACACTGACCGGACGCGTCCGGTCACTCTTTCCCAAGTCTGGACCCTTACTGGAGTCGACCGGACGCTGGCCCTCAGCATTTGGTTACATGACCTCCCAGCGTCCGGTCACACCAGACTTGTTCACCTCAGTCAAATGAACTGACCGGACCCTGCGGCCAGCGTCCGGTTGCACCGGAGCCAGCGTCCGGTCAGTGTTTGACCCTCCATTCACTTCCAACTTTCGAACATATGTGAATGAAGTTTGCTCCAAAGGATCTAAGGCATTCATAGGAGCTACCTAGAGCTAGTTTTAACAAGTGTGCATCACACCTAACTCACTAGACTCAACTAGGTCAAGCTACCCGTTCATACCCCCCTTCATAGTACGGCCAAAGGAAAAAACAAAGTCCTAAACTACTCTAAGTGTCTCTCCAACTCCAATTGACACTTAGAACTAGTTATCCTTAACCTTGTCGTCCGTCCTTTGAAAACCGAAACGATTTCCATCGTAGGGGCATGACAACCTCGATTGCCCAATCGATCTCCATTACCATGACCTAACTTAATTGCCTCTGCAAAACACACGTTAGTCATAGTAATCTTGTATTGACATTAATCACCGAAATCCAACTAGGGGCCTAGATGCTTTCACGAGGGTCTCGTCGATGACTTGACAATAACCTTCAAATGCCTTAGAGAGAAGGGCATCAAGCTCAATCCCAAGAAGTGTGTGTTCGGGGTTCCCCGAGGCATGCTCTTGGGATTCATAGTCTCGGAACGCGGCATCGAAGTCAACCCAGAGAAGGTCTCGGCCATAACTGGCATGGGACCAATCAGGGACCTCAAGGGAGTACAGAGGGTCATGGGATGCCTTGCGGCCCTGAGCCGCTTCATCTCGCACCTCGGCGAGAAAGGTTTACCTCTGTACCGACTCTTGAGAAAATCCGAGCGTTTTTCTTGTACTCCCGAGGCCGAAGAAGCCCTCGACAGACTCAAAGCACTACTTACGAATCCTCCCATCCTGGTACCCCCGACCCTGGACGAGACCCTCTTGCTCTACGTCGCCGCAACGACCCAAGTGGTCAGCGCCACCGTAGTGGTAGAGAGGCAGGAAGAGGGGCACACTCTGCCCACCCAACGACCTATTTATTTCATCAGCGAGGTGCTCTCTGAGACCAAAGCACGCTACCCCCACGTCCAGAAGCTGGTCTACGCCATGGTCCTGGCCTGGCGCAAACTGCGTCACTACTTCGAGTCGCACCCAGTGACTGTGGTATCATCTTTCCCCCTGGGCGAAATAGTTCATAATCGGGAGGCCTCGGGTAGGATAGCCAAATGGGCTGTCGAGCTTATGGGGGAAACCTTGACCTTTGCGCCTCGAAAGGCGATCAAGTCTTAGATCTTGGCCAATTTCATGGCTGAATGGATAGATACCCAACTGCCACCCACTCAAATTCAGACGGAATACTGGACCCTGTACTTTGATGGATCCCTGATGAAGACCGGGGCAGGCGCGGGTCTGCTCTTCATTTCGCCCCTCGGAGTACACATGCGCTACATGGTGCAGCTGCATTTCGCCGCCTCCAACAACGTGGCCGAATATGAGGCCCTCATCAACGGCTTACAAGTCACCATCGAACTTGGGGCGCGACGCCTTGATGTCCGAGGCGACTCGCGGCTCGTCATAGATCAAGTGATGAAGGAGTCAAACTGCCTCGACCCCAAAATGGAGGCTTACTGCAAGCTAGTACGACGCCTAGAAGACAAGTTCGACGGTCTCAAGCTAAATCACGTCGCGCGGAAGTACAACGAGGCCGCCGACGAGCTGGCAAAGATGGCCTTAGCACGGGTCCCGGTCCCCCCGAACGTCTTCGCCAGAGACCTCCACAAACCTTCCATTGGATGTACCTCGGCAACAGAAGAAGACCCACCTATGGAACCCGCGGCAAAGCTCGACGCCCCCTCTGCTGCCGAGACCCCCTCGACCAAGCCCGAGGTCATGGAAGTCAACACCGAGCCCCCACGAACTGATCAGGACACGGACTGGCGAGTCCCGTTCCTCGATTGGCTCGATCGGGAGGAGCTTCCTGACGACAGAACCGAAGCACGACGGCTTGCGCGGCGAGCCAAGACCTACGCCCTCTACAACGGCGAATTGTACAGGCGAAGTCCCTCAGGTGTCCTCCAATGGTGTATCAGTTCCAAAGCGGGCCAAGCCCTACTTTGGGACTTACACGCGGGCGCCTGCGGGCACCATGCGGCGCCTCGGACGCTCGTAGGGAACGCTTTTCGCCAGGGATTCTACTGGCCGATGGCAGTCGCTGTCGCTACCAAGCTGGTACGCTCCTGCGAAGGATGCCAGTACTATGCCCGGCAAACACACCTCCTGGCCCTGGCCCTGCAAACCATCCCCATCACATGGCCATTCGCCGTGTGGGGTCTCGACATGGTCGGGCCTCTGCAAAAGGCCCCCGGGGGCTTCACCCATCTATTGGTATCAATCGACAAGTTCTCCAAATGGATCGAGGCTCGTCCGATCAATCAAATCAAATCCGAGCAGGCGGTGCTGTTCTTCACTGACATCATCCATAGGTTTGGGGTCCCCAACACCATCATCACCAACAACGGGACGCAGTTCACTGGCAAAAGGTTCCTGACGTTTTGCCACGACCACCACATCCGTGTGGCCTGGTCGGCCGTAGGACACCCAAGGACCAACGGCCAAGTAGAGCGCGCCAACGGCCTGATCCTACAAGGCCTCAAGCCAAGGATTCACAACCGATTGAAAAAGTTTGGCAAAAAATGGCTCGCCGAGCTCCCGTCGGTCATCTGGAGCCTGAGGAACACCCCAAGCCGAGCCATGGGATTCACGCCTTTCTTCCTAGTCTATGGGGCCGAGGCCATCCTCCCCACCGACTTGGAGTATGGTTCCCCGAGGCTGCAAGCCTATAACGAACAAAGTAACCGCACCACCCGAGAGGATGCCCTTGATCAACTGGAGGAAGCCCGAGATGTCGCGCTACTACACTCGGCCAAATACCAGCAGAGCCTGCGGCGCTATCAGGCCCGACGCGTCTGAGGCCGAGACTTGAAGGTAGGCGACCTGGTGTTGAGGCTAGCGCAGAGCAACAAGAGTCGCCACAAGCTGACCCCGCCATGGGAAGGACCGTACATCATTGCCCGAGTACTGAAGCCCGGGACCTACAAACTGGCCAACGAGAAGGGCGAAGTCTTCACCAACGCTTGGAACATAGAACAGCTACGTCGCTTTTATCCCTAAATTTCCAAGCATTGTATATACCGTTTCTCGAACTACAATTAAAAAGCGTTCTTTAGTTCGTCTAACTATTCGAGAAACCCCCCCCCCCCCCCGAGCCCAGGCCTCGGCAATACAGTAACACGGCAAGGGAAACCCGGTTCTGCCTCGGCAGAACTGAGCCTCCCTCGGGGGCTAGATAGGGGACCCCTCCCTAGGCGTCCCCTAGGTCCCATGCACCATTCTTTAGTTGTTTTTCGCAAAAAATCCTACGCCAAGTCCCTAGCAGGTTCTGACGAATTAGTTGTAAAAACCCCTCGGACCAAAGTCTGTTTCCTAAGCAAGAGGCCGGTAGAGTCGCGAGATGGCCTACGCCTCCGGGCTATGGCACTCCCTCACTACCTCTTGCTCAAGGGACGGCTTAGGCCCCAGGGGGGTGTTTTGCAAACGAAATCCGATCAGGAGCGACAGAGGACAGAGGCTCGGAAACATAAGAAAAACAACTAGGAAACACAAGTACTTCAAAAGCAAAGGCCTCGACGGCCACAAGCGGTACGATACAAAAAAATAACCCCTATTCTATTTTTACATAGCCCCCGGGGCCCAGATCAAGGATCAGGGCCTTCAGCACCGGCAGATGGTAGGGGAGGAACCACCTCCTCTTCGAAGAGCGTCGCCAGCGCCGTGCTAGGGCCTTCCGCCGCTTCCATCAGCTTCGCCACCGCCGTGTCGGCCTCCTCGTCATCATCATGCAGAACATAGCCGTCACTGATGGCCGGGAGGTCGACGCCAAGGTAGTGAGAAGAGATGACGGCCAGCGCCCGCTTGACACCCTTGTGCAGTGCCCCTCGGAGCTGCTCGCGCATCTGGCTACTCAGCGCAATCAAGCGGCTCTCAAGGGAGCTGCCTGATTGAACCCCCTCGATCTCCAAGGCCTCGTAGGCGGAAAGGGCAGCACGCTTCAGCGCCTCGTGCTCCCCGATGTCGGTCTCGAGCACCGTCTGCACCGCGCTGGAGGCCTCGGCGGCCCGAATGATCTCCGCCTCCGACTCTGCACCGCGGAAAACGGAATGAAGTCGAGCGAGAGAAAGGACAACCTAAGTTGGGGACGGAAGCCCACGGAACTCACCCTTGGCCTTCTGCTCCCAGCGACGGGTCTCGGCTTGATAGACCTCAGCCTTCTCCTTCAACCATTGGGCCTCGAATCTAGAGGCCTCGGCCGCCCTAGAAGCTTCACTTCCTAGCTCTGCGTCATACAAGGAAGTCAGGGAGCAAACATATGGAAAAGGAAACAAAACAAGGGGACTAGAACTCACCCTCGACCGTCCCCTTCAAAACCATAGCCTCGATTTGTGAGGCCTCAACCGCAGCAAGGGCCTCGTTTAGAGCGCCTTTGGTCAACCGGTGCGCACTCTCCTCTGCCCCCAGCTGCCCGGCAAGGGCCTTGCCCGAGGCCGTCGCTTCTTCGGCTCGGGACCTGAAGGCATCCCGATCGCTGACCACGCGGGTAAGCTCCTCCTCCAGCTCCTTGACCCGCGCCACCAAAGGGGCGAGCTGCGCCTGGACCGTGGCTGCCTCGACCTTCGCGTCGGCACAGCGAAGGCGGAGGTCCGCCACCTCCGCGCTTCGCGCCGATAGAAGCTCGTTAGCGTCGGCAAGAAGGCCCTTCTGCCGGTGAAGCTGGTCCCAGACGCCCCTCTCCCGCCGGAGAAAGACCGACTTCCCAAGCGACCGGGTCTCGAGCTCCTGGGGAAGCAGAGCGAGGGTCATTGGTCGCAACAAAATCAGGAAAGTAAACGTCGCGCGAGAAAGGAAAACACGAACCTAGGCGACTCCGGGCAGTTCGTCAGCCACCACGGACAGCGCCGTCCGTAGCGACTGCTCCGCCAGCTGGCGGTACTGCTCGAAGGTGTTCCAGCACCCGCCCTTGGCCGCGTCCTCAAGGGCGAACAGAGGCTCCCCCTCCGGGTCGTCCCGGCTCCGCCACAGTACCCATGGGTGATCCCACCCGCGAGGCTCGGGCCAGACCCGCACGAGGGCCGAGCTTCCCTCGTCCAAGGCCGGTGCTGGCTGCTCCACGGCATCGGTCTCCTCGGCGTCGACCACCTCCCACGCCCGGGAAGTATCGTCGGAGGAGATCGGATAGACCACCACCTCCTGGGCGCTCTCTCGCAACAACGGTGGGCCCTGAACCAAGGGCACCACCGAGGCCTCCGCCGCCTGCATCTCCGCCTCCTGCACGGACGGCCTCGCCGCCATCACAACGGTCTTGGTGACCTCGGGGGCTCTGGCCTCTGCAATTATGGCCTCGGCGGTCTCGGGGGCTCTGGCCTCCGCCATCATGGCCTCGGCAGACACGGAGACACCGACCGCAGCCACCGCGGTCTCGGCGGTCGTAGGCGCCGTAGCCTTCGTCGCCTCAGCCTCAGAAACCCTAGGGGCCTCGGCAACAAAGGGCACGCCGGCCCCATCCGACTCATGAGCCTCGCCCCCACGAGGCAGAAGCGCTCCCTCCCTCGTCTGTGTAGGGGCCGCCTCGGCAGCCCCTCCTTGGGCGGCCGGCCCCCTTGGGTCGACCCTCGCCGACGCCGCGCCGCGTTGGATAGCGGCTTGTGCCTCCGCCACCCAGTGTGCGGAGGAGCCAGGGCTCACCTTAAGCACCTTAAGAGGCGCCAAGGGGAGGTCATCCGCAGGCCGCTTCCGACTAAGGAAAATTAACCTACAAGGTCAACGCAAAACTAAAAAAAAGCGACTGAAAAACACCATGACCCTGCCAAGAATACACTTGCCTTGATCGGGGCGGCCCCCGCTTCGCCACGGCAAACCTCAACCGCAGCGGCGGAGGCGGCGGCAGAGGCGTCGCCTCCGTATCCATCAACGTCGGTCGGTCGTCAGCGGACCCCAGCGCCCCTTCGGTCCTCTGCAGGGGCGGTGGCGTCGTCTCCGCCGCCACCCGCTACACCACGGCCGCCGAGCCTGTCGGGCTGACGGCGCGTTCGCCTAACACCCACGCTTCGGGCGTATCGGCCTCGACCCCGGAGCGGGCAACCGCCGGCCCCGGGTCCGCCTCTCCTCCCCTTCCTGGGGGTGCCGGGCTACTTGCTGACACCCCGGGCGCCACCTCCACGACATTAGGAAGGTGGTCCAGGGGACCTCGCCCTCCCTCAACCTTGTCGTCCCCGTCCAAGGCCTCCGTCGACAACGATGTCGACAGGGATTCCTCCAGCGGAAGACCATCCTTCCGTTGTTGACGGCGGCGCTTATCCAGCTCCTCGCGCGCGAGGATGTGCTTCGTGCGCTTCACCACCTTGGCGTCCTTTCGCCTCTTCTACGCATCGGCGTGAGCACGGTTGACCGCCCGCTGCCCCGCGTCCTCGGGAACGGGCAGTGGAGAGGAACGCACGTCCCTCATCCCCTGAAGGAACGACAAACGCACATGAGGGAACAAGGGGTAAGGGGAGACTGAGGAGGTTCAGAGGCCACAAGCGGCGCACGACTTACCAGCGAAAGGAACCCCCGCGATGGCCGCATTGCGATAGGGGTCAAGTTGCCACCCCTCAGTTTCGCCTCTACCGTCTCCCCCACCCGACGAAGAATCTCCTCCTCGGAAAGGGAGGAGGAGGACATCCGGGTGCCCTCAATGGGCTCACCCGGCTTCATCTCGAACAGCCGCCGCCGCCGAGCCATCAGCGGCAGCACCCTCCGGCGGTGGAACACGGCCACAACCACAGCCGCGGTGAGGCCATGGCCCCGCAGCCTCGCCAGCCCCTCCAGGAGCGGTTCCAGCTTGGGCTGGTCGACCTTCGGGACGTCCCACTTCCACTTCTCAGGGCAACTCCCCACAATCCGCCCGGTGTAGGGGGAAGCCCTCCGTCGTCATTACGAAGGTAAAACCAACTCGTGTACCACCGGCGGTTGGAGGACGCGAGTTGGGCCGGGATGTAGAGGGGCAGGCGGTCCTGACGCACTTGAAGAGTGCAGCCGCTGGCCCTCGCCGCCTTCCTCTTACTCGACGTACCCGTCGGCTTGGTAGTATGCCCCGCCCGGAATAGATGAAGCCACAACTCCCAATGGGGAGCGATCCCTAAATACCCCTCGCAGATGGCAACAAAGATAGCCGCCTGAGCGATGGAGTTGGGATTAAAATTGTGGAGCTCCACGCCGTAGTAGTGCGTAAGCGCCCACATGAACCGGTCCGCTGGAATGCCGAGGCCGCGCTCATGGAAGGAGACGAAGCTTACGACGTAGCCGTCGCAAGGCCTCGGCTCCAGCTCGCCGTACGGAGCAATCCACTCCGGCCTAGTGGAGTCGGTCACCGGACGAAGGAGCCCACCATCGACAAGCGACTGGAGCATCTCCTCGGTGATGTCCGACAGATCCCAAGGGTCCGCCTCGACAACAACGATGTCACCAGCCATGGGTGCGATGGAGGAATCAGGTGCGGCGGTGAGTCTTTTCTCTCCCTCCTACGCTCTCGCTTTTTTCTCGCTTTCTCCCTAGGCTCGCCCTTCCTCCTCCCCTTCTCGGCACTCGCTGCTCTAGCGACGGCTCGACGGGGGCGGCGCTAATGCATGCGAGGTAAGACGAGGAGGGGCAAAACTCCCCGGGTATTTATGCAGGAAGGAGGCAAAACGAGCGGGCGATGAAGTCGGGGAAGTTCCCCCCAATCCGGCGCGGTTAACCACGAGCCGATTTCGCCGACCCACGCGCCCACATCTCCCGCATTAAATGCGAGGACGGTTACATCCCATCCACCACGCCACGCTCGGCCACTACGGCAGTAGGTATCGTTTCGACTCCCAATGAAACTGTCTCAAAAGGCGCACCGCCCGTACCGAGCCAATAGGGAAGATATTCCCTGCGGCCTATTCCTTTCGTATGAAGGAACCAGGCTCTGAGCCTATTACGATCCAGGGGTTCGAAGGCTGGGCCCCAAAGGGTTTCGACAGCCGCCCTAGGATAACAGAGTCAGGGACGACCGCGGGCGAGCCCATATGGGGCCGAGGCCCAAGCAAGCGAAATGCTTGGGACGCCCAAAGTTGTGTCCGAGACCGGAGGAAAGTCTCTAAATGGGATCCCACCGTAGGGAGGCACCGAGCCACCGAGGCCTAGCGAACGGCCTCGGCACCCACTAGAGACATCCTCTGGTACTCTTGGAGTGTGTCTCTGGACCACTATCCGTCCCCTAGCAAACGGGGTACGGGCCTCCACTCGGACTACCCGATAACAGCTCACCGGAAGTGCCACCGCTCGTGCCCATCGAGGGTAGCGAGGCACATTCCACCCCTCCTTTCGAGCGAAAAGGAAGCGCGAGGGTCGCACAAAAAGTCAGGGGAACCCCCGACGGCCTTCTCGCTTTATGCAGAGGCTAGAGGGCTCTTCCTGCAACCTTGCCGAGACCCAGCGACCCCAGCTCGCACTCAAAGGGGCTCGGCAAAACAAACCCTCCTTCCGAGCGAAAAGGAAGCGTGAGGGTCATACAAAAAGATAGGGGAGTCCCTGACGGCCCTCTCACCCTGTGCAGAGGCTAGGGGGCTCTTCCTGCAAACACGCCGAGACCCCACAACTCGGGCCCATGCCCAAAAGGGGGCTCGGCAAACAAACCCTCACGCACGAGGGGCGTATAAAAAGTCAGGGGAACTCCCGACGGCCCTCCCGCTCTTCGCAGAGGCTAGGGGCTCTTCCTGCAACCTTGCCGAGACCAGAATGGGCTCGGCAAACCAACCCTCCGTCCGAACGAAAAGGATATGTGAGGGGTGAATGAAAAAGTCAGGGGACCCCCGACCGTCCTCTTGCTCCAGGCAGAGGCTCGGGGGCTCCTCTTGCACCCAAAGACCAGGACAAACGGGTCAAAGCCATGCTAGAAGTTTCATTACAAACACGATAAAGGGCACCTAGCCCGTTACGGTCCAGGGGTTCGAAGGCTGGGCCTCCAAGAGGTTTCGACAGCCGCCCCAGGGCAACAGAGTCAGGGACGACTTCGGGGCGAGCCTACGAATGGCCCAGGCCCAAACGAACAGCCGTTCGGGGCGTCCTAAGTTGTGTCCGAGACCGACAGGAAAGTATCCAAATGGGATCCCACCGTAAGGAGGCACCGAGCCACCGAGGCCCAGCAAACGGCCTCGGCACCCACTAGAGAAATCCTCCGGTACTTTTGGAGTGCGTCTCTGGACCGCTAGCCGTCCCCTAGCGAACGGGGCTCGGGCCTCCACTCAAACTACCCGATAACAGCTCACCGAAAGTGTCCACGCTCGCGCCCATCGAGGGTAGCCGGGCACATTCCACCCCTCCATCCGAGCGAAAGGAAGCGTGAGGGACATACCCAAAGTCAGGGGGACCCCTGACGAACCTCTCGCTTCGTGCGGAGGCTAGAAGGCTTTTTTTGCAGCCTCACCGAGACCCCCACAACCCGAACTTGCGCTTATGGGCTCGGCAAATGCAATAAGAACTAACCGCTCAAACGCGAAAATGGAAAAAACCCCCTGGAGGAGTAACTTCACTCCTCCAGGGGCTCGGGGGCTACACCCGGCGGGTGCGCTCGCGCGCACCCACCGGAACCTCAAAAAACAAACCAATTCCTACGGAGCAGGCATAAACCCAGCCTCGACAAGACCCTCAGGGAGAGTGCACGCACTCCCCCTGAGGCTCGGGGGCTACTGTCGGGTACCTTAGAACGGGGTACCCCAAGCAAACATCAAATGGGTCGCTAAAATCCCCTCTGAAAAATGAAGCTAGAAGGTAAGCCGTGGGCCCCTCACCTGCCACGACCGAGCCCACTGGGTCCTCCTCCTCGCCTCGAGCCTCGAGCAGGAGGTCTCGGCATCCTGACGCAAACTCCGCCTCGCGCGAGGCTCCCTAGGGAAGGCCTCGGCAAGGAGCGCCGTCTCCGTCTCGCCCGAGGCTCTCCAGGGAAGGCCTCGGCAAGGGATACATTCTCCGTATCGCGCGAGGCATCTCACGCGAGGCCTCGGCAAGGAGCCCGATCTCCGTCTCGCGCGAGGCCTCAGTCTCCGTGTCGCTCGAGGCCAGGTCGCCCGCAGCCCGTCATCCCCCGCCTCGACCGACCCCCCGGACAACGTGTCGTGTCCCATTAATGCCTCAACCACTCCTGCAATCTCAGCCGGACAAACGGCTCAACGCCACAGAATGGCCGACGCGACCCGAGGTCGCATCAGCGCCATACCGGCTGGGACAGGGTACGGCGGGGATTACCGGCCACTGTGTCCTAACGCTGTATCCACGATCAGCGCCGTACCGGCTGGGACAGGGTACGGCGGGGATTACCGGCCACTGTGTCCTAACACTGTACCCATGATCAGCCGCCCACTCGAAGCCTCGGCACTGTACACCAAGGTCTCGGCTATCTTGGGGTTCACGCCTGCCGAGACCCCTCCACCACGGTGCAGCCTCGACACCGACCAAGTCTCGGCCTCGCGCGCAGTCCATCCACAGTAGCCTGCACGTCCACCGCCGCACCCACTCCGAAGCAGTCCCGGGGCTCCCACGACGCACAGGATCTGATGGGACGGCCACGCCGCCCCAGTGCTCCAAGGACGGGCCACTCCGACGACCACACCGCCACAGGAACAGGCTACAGGGCCCGGACACGCCGCCTCTGTTCACACGGCGTCGTATAGTTAGCTCATGTACCGTCCTAGTCCTCCCTTAGGCTATAAAAGGAGAGGACTTGGGCTCTTTTAGGGGGGGGAACACCGGGTAACACCCAGACACATACACACACATTCCTGCCGCCTGAGAGCAACGTCTCAAGCGGCCCGCGCGACACCCTGCCGAGACCTGGGACCAGCTCCCTCTCTCCTTTAGCTTGTAACCCCCTACTACGAGCACCTCGGTGCAAGGAATACAAGATCGATCTCTCAGACTGGACGTAGGGCCTCGATTGCCTGAACCAGTATAAACCTTGTGTCTCTTTGCATCACCATCCGGAATCGGGAGCACGCAGAACAAATTCACTGGTTGGTTGAGGACCCCCGGTCCGAAACACCGACAAAGGGTGTAATACCACGAATGCATAAGGAATAACTATAGGTTTTAATGTGGATTAAATATTTTCTAATGATGGTTGACCATGCACTTTAAAGACAGCCAAAGGTTGACTCTTTAATCCGGTTGCTCAGATCGGCGAAAAAGTAGAGATCATTAAATATATTTCATTTCACTACTTAAACTTATTTTTTTGAGTTCGAATGACGAGTTTGCGCCATTGAGTTGCCCCTGATTTTACCGGTTGTAACTGCCACAGTAGAAAGGATTTTCTCAGCTAAGACCGAGCCTCGGAATAAAATGGGAGATGAGTGGTTGAATCATAGGATGGTATGTTATGCCGAGCTAGTTGTATTTGGAACCATTAAAACTGGCGACATTTTACGTTATTTTCAAGATTTGAAGACCCGAAAGAAGATGTTACCTAAACTACCTAATAGCGATACTTCTGGTATGTTACATTCATGATACAAATATATAATAATAAATAAGTTTAATTTTTTGTTTGTTCCTTTTCTTAATAACCTTTACATGTCTAAATTAGGAGTTGTTATTGAGGACATGGAAGTGGACGATGCGAATGCACCAAACATTAGTATCTTATATTTTATGGTTATTGAATTACTTTTGCAAAATTAATAGTATCGTACCATAAATTAAACTACCTAGCTAGTAGCAAAACTCAAAAAAGCAAAGCCAGATAGCATGCAGGTGGGGACCAGCGTCTTGTTTTATAGTGCTACATCTCGTGACCTTGGATCAGTGCTGAAAAGGCTACTGCATATGCATGGAGTTCGAAACTTTTAGGTAATCAAGCTTCAAATGTAAATATTTTTTTAACCATCTACCCGATTTGTAATATATTTTTACCATAATATTTCTTATGATTTTATCTACAAAACAAAATCCCACACGACCATATTTCCTTTGAAGAGAAAAACAATGACATATGGACCCTACATGTCATACTTGCAAAATTTACTAAAATTTGGTCAAGCATGGTGGTGTTTGGATTTCGGATTGCTCCTTCAATCAATTGGCCAAAAACATGTAATTCTATTTGTCCAAAAACTCTGAAGTACAATGACGTGGTTTGCAGCGTGCATGTTCAGAAAAAAATTTGTGCCTGCTGGGGATGGACCACTTGCTATGTGACAAAAAAGGACGTCACGGTGTAGGGTGGCAGTACTCTTATAATTAGCACGTGCAGTTGTTTGATCAGTACCAGCATGCATGGGTTCCCAAAAATGGTATACGTGGTCCAGTGCGGATATCTACCACAAGGGGGTGGTATTTACGCTCCCTTTTAGATGGATATTTCCATATATATTGAGATAGATACTTCCATATGTATAATGGCGCCACGTTAATTTTCACCAGACACGCTAAGAAGAAAGATAAATTCTAGAAATTCTCACAACAATCAGAAATATCTAACCTTTGATTTATTAGACTCTAACCATCATCACCTGTAATAGACATTGGATCTATTGTAATTTATTAAAAAAATTACTCAACACTGCCATTATGAAAAATACATAAAGTAACCACCTAATTTTGCATGTAAATTACCCACATCTGCCATTACAAAAGATAATTTAAACTAACTCCCTATATATATTTGTATATAAATTACCCACATCTGTCATTACGAAAATAATTCAAAATAACCCTCTAAATTGGCATCTAAATTACCCATGCCTTGGCCATTATAAAACATAACCTAAAATAACCCTCTAGCATTGGGTTCAAATTAACCAGCTTGGTGGCTATGAACGATAATTTAAAATAGTCCTCCAACTTTCTATCTAAATTACCCACGTGTACTATGAAAGATAATTTAAAATACCTTCTAATGAATTTATAAATTATCCACCTTTATTATTATGAAAGATAATGCAAAGTAATATTCTAAATTTGCATTTAACTTATTCATATATGTCGTCATGAAAGATAATATAAGGTATTAACTTTATATTTGTATGTACCATAGTCATTATGAAAAATAAACAAAAAATATCTAAAATCAACAAGTGAAAAAAATAAACATGAAAATAAATATTTCGTGAAGTATGCTAGTATCATGAAGTACGATACTTATATTATTACAAAAAATAAATCAATATCCATAAAGTATGGTACATATATAGATTTTTAAAGACTTCTATAATCGTGAAATAAAATAACTATAATGCTATGTTTGATCATATATATCAAATCAATATTTATTTGAACAACTTATGAAACATGAAAAAATGTTCACTTTACAAACCACATAGTAATAACACTTTATATTAATACTCTATGATAATAAATTTTATAAATTATTATTTTAAATTTGTATAAGTTTTTACTAAAACATTATGCCATACCAATATTATTAATTTAATTTAATGCACTCTATGATATATAAATAATACTGCACATATATTCCTATGATATAACAAATTCAATATGTTTAGTGTCGGATACAAACCGAGTTTCAACTTATGTGGAAAACAATACTACTAGGACCTAGACTCTCTTTAATAAAAACCAATTTTCAAATATAAGATATAGAATACTAGAATTTATAATTAACATGTGCTAAAATTGCAACAACTTGATTAAAACTTAAAAGATAAACTATCGATTTACGAAGTTGAAAAAGGATTTTATCAAGAGTTTATAAACATTAAGACGTTTTCAACTAAATAAATACTCCTATCACACTAGAACAATGATAAATACTAGAAATTCTAACAAGAGTTCCCCACAAGAGCCTGCATGTTAATCCTCTCAAGACTTGATAGGAAAACAAAACATAGATCATAGAAATTTTCATAAAAATTAGAAATATTTTACCATCCATTAGGTATAACCTAATCACCATTGATAATAATAATAACTACTAGACCTATTCTATTTTCTAAATAATTATCCACTTCTTCTGTTGTGTAAAACAGTATAAACTAACTTATGACTCTAATTTACATTACCCGCATATGTCGTTAAGAAACATGATCTAAAGTAGACCTAAATTTGTATTTAATTGCCGACGTCCTCTTATTATTATCGATCACATAACTCAATTTTCATCTCATTATTAGAAAAATTAATTACACCCTCAAATCTACATCTAAATTATCAACCTCTCCTATTACGAAAAATTTCTTTAAATAATAAGAGTATATATATGTTTCTACATTACCCCACATTTATCAATATTAATATAGTAAGATTTAATTAAAGTAAATATACACATTGTGCCAACATGTATGAGCAATAAAATACATGTCTTGTTTCATCACATAAAAACAATTTTCTGAATATTAATGATTCTAACAAATTACTTAAAACCATATTAGTAACCATAACATATAATTTATATAGATTGTTACTTTAAATATATTTATGTATTTTACCTAAAATGTTTGATATGTCTATATTGATAGTACAACCATAACTACAAATATAATTCTTTGATAGGAAAATTCAACCATTTTGAGGAGTGTAGGAGACCACCGGTGGCTATATTTTTTTGGCCCTTTAAATATACTTTAGAGTAAAAGTCAAGCACTATATAAGGTTTAAGTATTAAAATTCTCTTCAGGTTAGCACTAAATCTCACTTCAAACTCTATGACTTATCTTAAGTGACATGATACATGTTTCAAATAATGGCTTATTCTATTGAAGTATTTAAGAATATATTCTATGACCTTAAATCCTTATTTTAGAAAAGTGCAAAATGGAGTGTTAACGAAAGATACAATAAGCACAAGAGTTTCAAGTTAATTTGAGGACAGAGAAAAAAATCCATAAAAGTCGTTAAGAATAGAATTTGAAAAATCAAAATTTGGATTCATGACTTTAGAAGACACATGATGTAACATGAGCCACCATGATTAATGGTAAGGTTTCAAAGTAATTGCATATTTAAAATATATAGAGATGCCATGCAAAGAAAAAAGTTATGAATATGGATAGATAAATATATAGATTAGTTCCTTGAAAAATAGTAATTAATAAGTTTATGATAACTAGAAAATAAACAAACAAAAAACATACGATTTAATATATGTAATTTTTTAGTTAGATGTACTCCCTCCATTCTAAATTATAAGACATTTGAGTTTTCTAAATACATAGCATTTGTTATACACTTAGATGTACTGTTTAGATATATAATAAAAACAATATATCTAAAAAGTCAAAATCTCTTATAATTTGGAATGGAAGGTTTATTAATCAGTATCTAATACTTATATCTCCAAGAATTCTAGCCCGTGCGAGAGCACGGGTTGATGGACTAGTTTGGATAATTTGGATACTAATTTAGGAGGTTATTTTAAATGATCATTTATTATGGCTGGGTGGGTAATTTAATACAAAATTAGGGGTTATTCTAGTTTATCTTTCATGGTGACAGGGCGGATAATTTAGATGCAAATTTAGAGGTTTATTTTAAATTGTCTTTAATAAGAAGAGGGTAGATAATATTTTGTACAATAAAATAGATTGAATGGATATTCTTGGTGATGATTATTAGAGTTTACCGAATTTAAAAGCAATTTTTTATGATTATTGTGAATATTTTATGATTTATCTTTTTTTGTTCTTAACCTGTCTCATGAGAATTTACGTGGAGACGCCTCTATTAAGTAATAGTAAGATGACACTCTATCTCTATTCTAAGCATGTACTTAAACACTGCAGTTTATGTACGAAAGCACAATCATGAAAATCGAACTGGTATATTTGATCTTGAATTCTTGACATCCAAGAAGTACACTTCTATGGCATCATCATATAATTGATGATTAATTCTGTTAGCATAATTTACGAAGTTCAAAGGAAAACATATGTGATTGTAGATCTTGTTGCGTTGACAATGACAAACAAAAAAAAGGGATGAAGGAACAAAACTGTTTACTGTTCCATAATTTTAATGATGATGTTCTGAGAGCATACCTCATTAAAGAAGACACAAACAGAATGGTCAGATGAGAACTGCAGCTTCATTTCTCTGTGTGATTGTCCGACACACAAGCCTGCAACTTCGAGGTCCTGGGTGTGCACGACGATGCAACTACCATTGTTTTTGTCAGGTAGAAAATCCCTAACAGCCTTCCAGTCATCCAAGCTAGACAGATCTTCCAGGAATACAAGGTATCTCTGATTGCTCATCACTTCCTTCACGAAGTCGACGAGTACGCCTTCCGTGCCCATCGTCATACCATTCAATTTCAGGAAATCTACTGCGCTTCCATGTAGTGGACAATAGTTTGTGTACATTTGTGCAAGTAAGCTACGGATGAACTCATTGGGATTGAAGGGATGCATCAGCTTCACCCATGCGCGGCACCGGAAAGTTTTGCACATTTCTGGGTCGTCATCACAGGTCTTCTTCATGATGGATTCCAACCCAAGATCACATAAAGGTCCAGACATTGAGATCACTTGAAGTGGAAAGGCATGGTCTCTCTTATTGATCAACTCCACGAGACCTCTTGGGCTGCTACGCTTGTTCTAAGTATGATGAAACACATGATTGTCAAATATATGTACTGTAGATGATATATATGTTGTGATTGAAAGTGACAACAAAAGAAAAAAGCTGAATGTTACTGATGATAGATGTTCCCAGCATACCTCATTGAAAAAGATACAAACAGAATGGTCAGCTGAGAACTGCTCCAGTTCTAACACTCGGTGTGATTGTCCGACGCACAAGCTTGCGACTTCGAGTTGCTGGGTGTGAATGACGATGCAGCTGCCATTCTTCTCGTCAGGCAGATACACCCTGACAGCCTCCCAGTCAACTGCGCTAGACACATCTTCCAGGAAGACAAGGTATCTCTGATTGCTCACTTGCTTCATAAACTGCTCCATGAGTATGCCTTCAGTAGCTACCATCACATCCACTGGTTTGAGGAGATCGTCTTCCACGGAGGCGGAGGTGGAGCTCCCTTGTTGTGGACAATAGTTTGTGTAGAATTGAGCCAGCAAGCTACGGATAAACTCACGGGGGTTAAAGGGATGCATAAGCTTCACCCAAGCACGGCACCTGAAATTTTTGCAGGTTTCTGGGTCGTCACAGGTCTTCTTGATGACGGATGCCACCCCATGATCATCTACTGCTCCCCACACTGAGATTACTTGAAGAGGAAGGGCTGGATCTGTCTTGTTAATCAACTCGACGAGATCCCTTGGGATGCCATTGCCATGCCCATGCTTCTTCCTGACGTCCCTCGCCTCGGTAAGGATGCCCACAGCTGCTGCAGCATCGGCTACAGCTTCCCGACCCGTCTTCTCAGTCGGCTTAGATCCAGTGTCGCGGATGTGCCAGTAGCGTTCATTCCTCTGGCCCATGGCTTCGACCCTGGACATGAGCAACTCTGCAGCGGCGACTGCAGCGTCCAGGGCTTCAGCCGGCCCATCTGGTAGCAAGCAGGCTGGGATCATGCGGCGCCACCAGCGAGACTTGACATCCACAAGGACAACGGTCTCGATGCAGTCCTCCACATCTAAGGCCATGTTGCGGACCTGTCTTACCAAGGTCCTCACCATTTCGTCAGGGTCACGATCCTTGGCGACGTTGAGGAAAGAGTGCATCATCTCGAACTCGTCCGAGATGAGCATCAGGTCGTGCTGCATACTTTTCTTCAGCTTCTGTTCCTCTTCAATCGCTGACTTGGCAACAGTCAGCGTCCCCTCCACCGCCGACTTGGCCAACCCAAGCACAAGGTCCGCCATTGCTACTCCCTGGGTTCAGGTTCCTCCTCCCGCCTACCTCCGATGTGTGTGTGTTTTTTTTTTTTTTTTTTTTTTTTTTTTTTGCTGCTAATGAGGCAAATGCTTCGACTTCGAGTTGTGCAAAGGCGAGGCCGTGCACAGGGCAATTTATACAATAACCTTCGAGGAGGAGCAAGTGGAACACTGAAACCAACATATTCTAATCATCATCGCCAATAATGTCTTTTTCATTATAATGAAAAGTTCTAACACCGTGGGGATCTCCCCCACAATTTTTGCCGTAAAAATAATAATAACAATAGAATAGAATCTATTCTTTTACCTCTATCATTATAAAAACAGATAAGTAACATCTAGTTTTGCATCTAAATAACCCACCTCTACTATTATTTTTGTTATAGATAATTCAAAAGTTATCCCGTAACTTGTATATAATAACTAGATGATACCCCACGCGTTGCTGTGGAAATTTTGTGAATCTATAAAGGAAGAGGACTTATGAAGTGATAAAAGGTAGAACTATGAAAGAAAATACATGTATATTTCAATATACAGTGGAAAGATATATATGAAAAAAAACTTGGTCGCTCTTTTTGAAGTAACCGTTTGTGCGAAGAAATTCCTGACATCATCCTTAATCATTATTTGTCATTTGAGAAGTGAACATCACTGTATGCAAAACTCTATTACAACAATTTAAACAAATTCAGTGAAGCTCATCCCACTCTTCGAGTACACATACAGACTGCAGCATCCTATAGATATATCAACCAAACTTTATCTGATTCATAATTAGGAAAGCACTTATTTGATTACTGGACTATCCCATGCATAACAAAATAAAAAATTGGCCACATGAAACTACAATTAGAGAATAGCCTAGGACCATGCGTGGTTGCTTGGAAACATGAACTTCCACTGATCTTTCTTACTTAGGGAAAATAATAGAGAGGATAGCCTCATAGGCCAGGAGGAAGTTGGCAGTGCCTCCATGATCATGGTGTGCCCAGCCACAGGAGCAGCGAGGCACAAATACTGGATTGGGTGGCTGAAGATGAATAACCATATTAATATCTATATAGAAGCTACATTGTAGCAGCATTAGCCCTTGCCAGAGAAATCAGAGGCACCTTCGAGTGGAGATCAAGGTGATGATGGTGTTGAAGAAAGTCCAATATATATACTCTTGTTGGCATAGCTGTTATAAAAGCAATGGAGAAGGCAAATCAATGCATGGTGCTGGTGGAGCATTTTGGTTGGCCTTAAAGGGAAGTGGGAGCGGTGGTAGTATTGGGAGTGGGAAAAGATGATTTTTGGTGAAAGCTGAATTGATTAATCTATAGTGTAATGATGTAATGAACGGATGGATAGTTGCATCTCGTCAATTTCGCAGGGAACAAAAGGGACAACATGTGGTGAGCTCTAAAGAACTGGGGCTGACGTAGCCTCGCGAAATCATAGAGAAATATGGTAGTTTGGTACGTTTAGCTTTATAAGAGTATAAGATTAGTGATAGACAATTCATTATCACAGAATCGGCAATCACTGTTGGACAATCATTGTCAGTTCCTTTGGACTTCAACCAATAGTGTGGTTCGTGGCGTTAACCCATAGTGATATTACACCCGGTAGTGGTAGGTGGACTTCCATTGTTGGTTCGCTGCTAGTGAAATTACACTATCTGTTACTACTAGTTGTGGTCACGAAACGGCAGTGATAGTGCTAGTTCATGGCTATAACCAGTAGTGATAGACTATTTTACATAAAAATCATAATTTTTTCATCTAAGGTCAGATGAAAATAAACTTTACACCAACATTGCAGAGTTCAAAGAAATCTAAAATTTTGTAGTTAACATATTTTTTAATTTTAGATGGTAAACATGTGCAAATATTTAATATAAGGTTTCATATCGGATTTCAGATGGTTAGCAATGTAGAATGGAGACAAAGTCTCAGAGTTATAGTACTTAATGAGATCTAGTACAACTTTGTAGTTAAGAACTTTTCATTTAAGATTGTTTAGAGTGTCAAATATACAATATATGATTCGTAAATGTGTAGTTAAAATAATAGCACTAGTTGTATAGTCACAAGTGTTACGTAGCTCAACTTATGGGCGCTTGAGGGAAAGTTGAGGTTTTGAGTGTGAATCCTGGATACTTATGGGTTTAGACCCGGCAGTCATGCAACAATAATCTGGCATAGTAATTTAGAATAACCACATTAATTTTTGTTTAAATTATCATCCCTTCCACTATGGCCTAACACTATCTCTAAATTAGCCATCTATGACACTATGAGACATAATATAAAATAGGCCCTAATATTATCTACAAATTAGCCACCTCCACCATTATCAAACATAATGTAAAATATCCCCCAATATTATCTATATATTATTAGCCATATTTACCGTTATGAAGGATAATGCAAAGTCTATAAATTAAATTAACCACATCTGCCGTCATGCTACAGGTAGGAGTATCTTGTTGGGACGCACTCAAGCCCTCTCCATCTTTTTTTTTTCACGAACACGCTTATGCATGTATTTCATTAAGTGGGTAGCAGGGAGCCAGGTGCCCGCATTAGGTGATGCCCACATATTGCCATTTGTTACGGTACGTGCTGATCTGGTGATTTGGCGTATGACTTGAAGCCTGGTACTGGTCACGTTAGGTGCCGGTTGTGCTGCCATGGAACAGGTTCATTGAAAGCCATCTACAGTGCTACTCCAGTACAGGTTTTTTGGAAAAAATACTCCAGTACAATGATCACAACTCCGTACTTGTGTGCAGCGTATGGTTGTTGGTGCCGTACATCTGGCATTTATTTATTTATATATATAAATCATGAATTTGCAGTAAGGACGGTCGAGGTCGTGCCCTAAGACGAAAATTGATAGCTGGTCCTTAAACTTGACATGAGGTGTCATATAGGTCTCTCTATTTTTAAAATGATATTTTTGAATCTATAAAATTAGTTTTGGGTGTCATCCAGTTCGGTTAACCCGATATATGTGACCTCCCCTCTTTTCTCTCACTGACATTCAGGCCCACGCATCAGGTGGAATAAAAAAAACACTGCTTTTCTTCTTCCTCCGGCTCGCGTGCGCAGGAAGCGACGGAGTTTGCGGTTGGGTGGGCTCAACCGGCGAGGGCGCCGGCGCGGCGGCTGCCGGCGGGGGCGGCCCTGGCCGGTGAGGGCGTGGACGCGGCCCATAGACGCGGGCGTGGCCCCGGCCGGCGAGGGCGCGGACGCGACTCCGGCCGGTGAGGGCGCGGGCGCGACGGCCACCGGCAAGCGTGGGCGCCCGGCTGGTGCAGACCGTGGCCCCGGTCAGGCAGACCGCACCTCCGAGATGGTGCTGTGCCGGCTGCCGCTTGCCTCGCTCCTGGCAGCGCAGTGCGTGTGCAGGCGGTGGAGGGACCTCACCGTCGCGCCGCAGTTCCTTCGGATGCGCCGCGAGGAGGAGCCTGGGCCGCGTCGGACGTCGTGGCATTCCTGTTCGGGTGGGGCGCCGCCCCTGCCCCGGCCGTGCACGCGCTCGACGTGGCCGCGCACCGGTGGTGCGCTGTCGGGGTGAGCGAGCTGAAGGATGTCCGGAGGCAATGGAAGCGAAGGACGGCGCAAAAGCAGCAGGCGTAGTCGGGGGCCATGGCGGAGCCGAGGCCGCTGCGCGTCCAAGGGTCCCACTTGCATGTCCGTCCGTCAGTCCGTGACTCAGATGAGACGACGACGAGTATGATCCGGAGTCCTGCGCTGTCTCCCGCGCCAGCTACCCCACGCGCTCCGAGATCCGGCGTCCTGCGCCCAGCTGTGCGAGCATGCGGCCCTGGGCCATGGCCCATGAGGACTCCATGATTGCTTGCTGTCGCTCTCTTCTGATCACCGTCGCTGCTTAGACCAAGTCCAAGGGTCCCACTTGCATGTCCGTCCGTCAGTCCGTGACTCAGATGAGACGACGACGAGTATGCTGTTCATTCTACGGGCCTGGCCATTTGGCCAACCATGTGGCGTAGCTCAGGGTACGGCAGTCAGGTCCGGTGACTGTGAGCTGGTCGACGGTGTCGCCCAACACCTGCAAGCTCCCCCTC
Organism: Miscanthus floridulus; assembly: GCF_019320115.1. Classification (NCBI taxonomy): domain Eukaryota; kingdom Viridiplantae; phylum Streptophyta; class Magnoliopsida; order Poales; family Poaceae; genus Miscanthus; species Miscanthus floridulus. The sequence continues at coordinate 115,882,001 of NC_089589.1, read as the reverse complement.
CCCTCAGCTTCATTCAGCAGTACAGAACACCAATCAATCTATTTAATTACGACTATAAGAAACATTTACCTTTGCTGATGGAGTGGGAGCATGGCGCCGGCAGGGTCACGGGGCGGCGGAGCAAGACCCTGACAGGGTTTCAGGGTGGCGGGAGCCGGTGATGTTGAACAACAAAAAAGTTACTATTTGTAAAATTTATTATGTAAAAGTATAGCTAGAAAATTTATGGTGAGAAATTATTATAACTAGCAAATATGCCCGTGTGTTGCAACATGAGAAAAAACATCAAATGGTCATGGAAAGCCACGATAGTTACATATCTATTTATGTTCTATCCTTTCCATAAAATTTAAAATCTATAATTTATTTTATTAATAACCATGACATCCATGGTATTAGATAGTCAATACTTGTAATAATATGTAGCTTTGAGACATATTTATTTAATAATAAAATTATAAATTGTACAAACCTTATCTTTATTATGTAAAAGTATAGCTATAAAATTTATAGTGAGAAATTATTATAATAAGCTTGTTTGCTGATAGTTATTAACAAACAGGTTGCAATGGTCATGTAAAAAAGTTGTAATCATAAGTTGTCAATAAAATTACACAAAAAAATTATATTGAAAAGTGATAATAAGAAGTTGTGGTGATAAGTTTGTCCTACAAAATGTTATGCACAAAAATTATAAGAATAACTTTCTAAAATTTCAAATTTATGGAAACTATTTTTTTTCTCCTAAAAGCAAAAGTACTTGAGGTTTGTATGATGGTTTGTCGATTTTCAGTCAAACGAAGGTTCGCTGATTAGTGGAGTAGTTAGGGTCCGTTTGGCAGAGCTCCAGTCAAAACAGCTTTAGTTATGGCTTTACCAGTAAAGTAGATTCATTTGAAGAGCTAAAGCAGTTTTTGAACCGTTTGGCAAAACAACTTTTCCTGATAGTCCAAAAAGATAATACCTTTTTTCCTTTTCTTTTTCTTTTTCTTTTTTTCTTTTCTTTTCTTTTGTATCCTTATCTGCTGAAGGTCCAACCGCACGTGGCCTTCTCTCAAATAGACCACTGGCGGAAAGAATTCCAGAAATGGACCCTTGGCTCGACGCCAGAGTGACTGGCGCCGAGCTTGGCGCCACGGTCACTGGCGCCGAGGTCCTGGGCACAGGAAAAATGGCCTGCCAGGGGCTCGGCGCCAGAGTGACTGGCGCCGAGCTCGGCGCCAGTCACTCTGGCGCCGAGCCCCCTAAATATCTACCGGCCAGCCTTCTTCCCCAGTCTCGCCCTAGCCGTCCTGCCCGCGTCCGTCCCGCTTGCTCCACCACCGCGCCCGAGAACGACGACCACGAAGGAGCAAAGCAGCGAGCAACGAAGCGCCAGCGATCGAAGCGAAAGACCGAGCGCAGACAGCGAGACAGAGAAGAGCGGGAGCGAGCGACGCGCTGCGGGCCGCGCCGGGCAGGAAGACGAACGCCCGAAAAGCCGCCGAGCCCCGGCGCGCCGGCCCGCGCCCGCCCACGCCATGCCCGCCCGCCCCGCCCGCGCCGCTGCTGCTCCGGCGGCCGAGCCCTCGCCGCGCCGCCGCCTCCGCTCCCTCGCCCGAGCCCACACCGCGCCGCCGTGCCCTCGCGCTGTTGCCCGTTGGTTGGCTGCAGCGCTGAGCCGCCACGCCCTCCACCGCCGTCCTCGCCTTTGTCTCCACCGGCGGCCTCGGCCTCGCCCCGCCTTGCCCCCTCCACCGCCGGCCTCGCCCCGCCTTGCCGACGTCCACCGCCGCCCTCGCCTCGCCCCGCGTCCCGCGCCCGTCGAGCCAGTCCTGCCGCGCGGAGCGCCGGGCACCCCACGACCGTCGCGCGCCACCTCTGTCGTTGGCCGCGCCACCGCAGGCCCAGATCTTCGCCTTGACCTACGCCCATCGTCCGTCGACCCGGAAAGGTAAAAAATATGAATATGCAATGTACCTATTTAGTTGTTGTTTGTTATTTACTAGTTATATTGTGATGACTTAGTTAGTTGATTTAGTAAGATATATATGTAGATAGATAGAAACATAGATACATTAGTAAATAGATATAGTTAGATAGCTATTTAGATATGTAGTTATATTTGTAGTTAACTATATATGATCTTGCTATTTAGTGAGTACACTATAAATATATACGTAGTTATTATCATGATTACTTAGTTTGTAGTTAGAAAGTACTTGTTAGGTACTATCTATCGTCTAATTTGGACTAAAGGACATGTGTTTCGTTACGTTTTTGAAATAGATGGACAACCTAGTGACCATATATCATGGAGGCACGGTTGAAAGCGATCGTTATGGATATGTTGAGTTTCTTGACACGCAAAGCATGACTGTGCTATTCAATGATAGGCCTTCATTTAGTGATATGGTTGCAAGGGCTCGGGAGGAGCTGCATTGCTTTGGAGATGATGATATTGCAGTTGATATGGTTGCTAGAGTTGGTATTCAATGATAGGCCTTCATTTAGTGATATGGTTGCTAGAGCAATGAGCTCACTCAGTCTGCCAGTGTCGTCCTCATCCTCGTCTCCATCATCACACAGCACAATCGGTGATTGAACGGTGCGACCAGCTCATGATCTATGGCCATCTAACTTCTTCTCCTCATACCTTGCACGAGCCATCTCTGCAGCATGTTCCCCGCTGCAACCAATCCCTTGATATATAAAATGCAATCAGTTTGCAACTCGATAATATTACATTTAAAACCAGGCAACGAAAAAAAGGTTTTCAAGCACTCAATGGCACATAATGTAGCAACATGCTCGTTCAAGACCTGCATCTGTACTCTTGTCTCCTCCCTTGCCTCATTCCTTGCCCTCTCCTCCTCTAACGTCGTCCGCCTCTCCAATCCCCATTTGTTAAGCCCAACATCGATCGGGTTACAAATACCGCGCTGTCTAGCAAACTCACGCATCTTTTCTTTGTGATGTTTAACGAATAGGTTGACGTAGTCAGGTCCATATCTCCTCTTCCGTACAATTACTTGCCTCTTCTTCAGTTCATTCAAGAACTTAGCTTGACCATCATAACATTCCCAACTGCATTTCCTAGTGCTCTGTTCAAAACAAATATTATATCATATATGTCTTAGCAAAACAAACAAAATACGATTTCATGTTTACTAGAAAAATAACGAACCTCATCATACTCAATCATATGGCCGTAATAATGACCTATTCCAAGCTCCAAAGGGACTAGGCCATAGTTGGATTTTACACCACATTCGCACATGACAGGAGGTGCTTTGTAGATTACCCGTTCTTTCTTCTTTTCCTTAACCCTCCGCGGTTCTTCCGGCCATTGGTTCTTAGGACCATACAACAACTCCTTGAAACGACACTTCGCCATTGAATACACCTAAATAATGAGACATTAGTACATAAACACATATAGCTCAAGATTTTAACACATACACTTTGCACTTACTTCATGCTTGTTTGGACACAAACTCCAACGTATTCTCAGGGTTTATCACAGCTCGATCTCCGCAATCGCACAGAGCAGGTTCCTCGAGTCGTCTAACTGCGGCAAGGTGCTTCTCCTTAGCCGTCATTGCCGGAGGGTTAGGGGGGGTGGAACCCACCGCTTGAAGTGCTCACGTGGATGTCTCCCTCTAAACCAATCGTCGAAAAAGAGGCACCTCTCATGGTCCTACACAACGAGATTCCAATAAAATATTAGTACCATACTTAAACAAATAAAGAAAAAGGATAGTACAAACAATTTCTTACATTAAACCGACTACATGTGTAGAAGCAACGCGCGGCTGTGTTCGGATGTTTCGATTGAAAAACATGGGCCGAGAAACCACAGTCACAGTTAGGGACAGGAAGGTCAGGAGGAACGGGGGCATCTTTGCTAGACGCGTCAGGGTATAATTCTCGAGGACGACCCCGTTTTCGCCAAAACTCCTCCCGAAACATTTCTTGCTTCTAACAAATAGGATGTAATTTAACAAACATAAATAAAAACATCACAACAAAATATCAATGCGAACCATAACTACAATACAATCAATTTCGTTCTAAGAACCAAAACCAGTTAACATTATACCCTAAACCTAGGGTTTCTCATTTCATCCACAACAATAAACCCATAACATAACTACATGCGGCTTGGTTTGCTAGCTTTTTTCACGCCTTGAAATCAACCTACGGTTGTATAATACATATATTGAGGGATACAATGAAACCCTAAGTGATGACGATTCTTAGGTTCAAAAATCCGACTAATATGTACCGAATCGATGCGAGAAAAACAAGGAGGTGAGCGAGTATACCTTGCTCTCAAAGATCTACGGATCAAATCAAGGTTTTCAAGGTCCAATATGTCGATTCGTGAGGTAGGGTGAAGTGGCGAGAAAAAAACCGAGGAGAAATAAGAGGAAGAAGGCTAGGGGAAGAAGTGCAGTCTGGGTTAAATGCAGGTGGCTCGGCGCCAGTCACTCTGGCGCCGAGCCCCTGGCAGGCCATTTTCCCGTGCCCAGGACCTAGGCGCCAGTGACCGTGGCGCCGAGCTCGGCGCCAGTCACTCTGGCGCCGAGCCAAGGGTCCATTTCTGAAATTCTTTCCACCAGAGGTCTATTTGAGAGAAACTTTCGAAAAAAGGACCAAATAATAAAAAATTCGGACCAAGGAACCGCCGACGGTGACGACCACGACTTGAGGCATGTGCGAGCATGCGGCCCTGGCCATGGCCCATGAGGAGTCCATGATTGCTTGCTGTCGCTCTCTTGAGTTCACCGTCGCTGCATAGACCAAGTCCAAGGGTCCCACTTGCATGTCCGTCCGTCAGTCCGTGAGGGTTAGGGGGGTCCAAGATGAGGCTACCCCACGCGCTCCGAGATCCGGCGTCCTGCGCCAGCTACAGTGCTGCTCCAGTACTACGATGATTGCTTGCTGTCGCTCTCTTCTGTTCACCGTCGCACCAAGGCACCGCCGACGGTGACGACCTTGACTTGAGGCATTGTCGAGCATGCGGCCATGGGCCATGGCCCATGAGGACTCCATGATTGCGTGCTGTCGCTCTCTTCTGTTCACCGTCGCAGCTCAAACCAAGTCCAGGGGTCTCACTCGCATGCATGTCCGTCCTTCAGTCCGTGACTCAGATGAGACGACGAGTATGCTGTTCATTCTACGGGCCTGGCCATTTGGCCAACCATGTGGCGCAGCTTAGCTCAGGGGTGGCACTCAGCTCATCTCCGGTGACTGTGAGCAGCTCGACGGTGTGGCCCAACCCCGGCCAGCAACGTGGCCAGGCTTTCCTTCCATTTTTGTTTTAGAGAGAATTTCTTCGGTGCCACTTAAACCAATAACAGTCCCTTCATTGTCATTTAAAATTATAGACATCTCTCACTATCATCTATTTAGAATTTTTGATCCCCTCATTGTCATTACCGTTGCATGAACAAGTCTTATTCTCTTGATTGCCATCTATATAGATAATTTGTTCCCTTAAATGCCATTGAAAGAAAAAAAAACATTGTCACAAGGTGTTCGTTACATATGACTAACTCTGTTACATATGAACAAGTCTTATTTATTTATTTATTATATAATCATGAATTCGCAGTAAGTGCGGTCGTGGTAGTGGCCCCAACCAAAGCCACCGGAGACGATGATGACCTTGACTTGAGGCATGTTCATGCAGCATGCGGGCCATGGCTCATGACTCGATGAGTGATTGCTGTTGCTCTGTTCTGTTCACCGTTGCTGATCTAATAAACCATCCTGCTTGATCTCACTGCCAGTCTTTATCACATTCACTCTCTCTGTGATGATCGGGTCCAGTGGTCCCACTCGCATGCTCGTGACTCAGACGAGACCACGACGAGTATGCTGGTCATTCTACAGGCCTGGCCAACAATGTGGCATAGCTTGCTTAGCTCAGGGGCCGGCACTCACCTCCAGCTTTCCTAACATTTTATTTTATTTTCACCGGCGAGCCGTCTTCCACCAGCGCGCACACACATTCTCAGCTTCATTCAGCAGTACACACAACACCAATCACTTGTGTCTTCAGTTTAATCATAGAAGAAACATCCTCTACCTTGTTGACAGATTAAATAGGAGTACATCGCAACAGTGGTAGTGTACCGAGTGCGGAATGATCACGAGAGCCTTTTTAAAAAATGAACACGCCAGCCAATTGATCTCCATTCAACAAGATTAAGAGAGCAGGAGTGAGAAAAAAGGAGAATACACCGTACGATACATAATTTCTACATCTCTGCTCCCATGATATACGGAGAATTACGTTTAGGAGATGCGAATGCGATCATCCAGAACGTACAGCATGCATGCAAGCAATCAGCTGGAGAGAGCACGGTTGCAGAGATAGAACTGGACGTCTGATAGACAAACCCAACTCAGCTAGAGAAGGCCGGTTTCTTACTCGTTGAGGAAGAACATCGACGAGCACTAGCATAGCATCGAGCGAACCCCTACACAAAACTCTCTCGATCTCCACCATTGTATCACCTCGATTGGGCATTCCTAACACGAAGATCACTGTACTGCTGGACGTAGGGCTCAGAAGCCCGAAGCAGGATAAATCGTTGTGTCTCTTCCAAGTTTTGAGTGTCTGAGCCTCCAGAGACCCACACATCGACTTCTGACGAACAACCACGATGCTCGCCGCGGTTACGAACCCACGACAGATAGCTTGCTTGGGGCAGCCCTTGTCTTATTTATAGAGCTATTACACATTCCCATGCCTGCCGTTAGATATTCTGCCTGAACCCAAGGGCATAATGGTCCAAGTGGAGATCCGCTCATCCGACGGCCATGAGCCATTCACGATGTAGCTTTGCCTCAACGCGAACTTTCCATTGACGCCACGTTCCACCTCAGAATCCATTCCCAGGTTTTGAGGCCTAAAGTCGGCAAACCGTACCCCCGCGGTTTTGAGGCCGAAATTAACCACCAAACCTAGCTAGAGTCGTGTATTCACTACGCTTCCTATACGATCTCTACGCGTGTCACCACTTGTCCTCGACCGACCAATCAACAAGTCCTTGTGCCTCCGCTTGACTTGGTCCACCGTTGTCTTGACTTGGCGAACACAATCTACGATTCCTCCATGTACACTTGCTCGTCGGTGTCCCCGAGTGTCAGCCACCCACGGTCATTCCTCTAGCCCTTGGTCCCTTGGTCCAAGCCCCAACGTCCATCCTTCATCGCTCCCAGTCCATCGGCATGAACTTGCATGACCTTCTGTATTGTCGTCGACCGTCTCAGTGCTCCATACCTGCAAACCACAATTCAAGAGACATGTTGCACAACACACACTCACGCCATGGTTAGTTTCAACACTAAACCAAGGCCTGATCATCAACTGATAATCACTCATCTTCAATGCATATACACTACAGCAGCCACATGCTTTGCCGAGTGCCCCATGCACTCGGCAAAGGCACCCATGCACTCGGCAAAGAGGCTCCGTCGAACCTTTTCACGGTAAAGCCTACTTTGCCGAGTGCCAAATCTCGGGCACTCGGCAAAGGTTTTGCCGAGTGTCAAGCTGGCATTCGGCAAAGGATTGACGGCCGTTGGCCGAAGGCTCACGCCGTCTTAATTTTTTTAATTTCTTTGCCGAGTGCAACACTCGGCAAAGAATTTCTTTTTTTTCAAAATTCTTTGCCGAGTGCCATAGCGCCGAGGCACTCGGCAAAGCCTGTTTTTATTTTTTTTAATTTTCTTTGCCGAGTGCCACTGCCAAGGCACTCGGCAAAGCATTTTTTATTTTTTTTAAATTTTCTTTGCCGAGTGCAATGGCCATTGCACTCGACAAATCTGGGAAATTGTTGCTGCTATTTTCCCAGCTTTGCCGAGTGCAATGGTCATTGCACTCAGCAAAGCCACAGCAATTTTTTTTGTTTTTTGCTTTTCCATGTAAACAACAGTGCATATATATATTAGAAACCACAATTCAACACAGTATATCAGAAACCACATATATATATCACAAACGACCAATTATGTCCGAAATCCACAATATATTACAAACCATAAGTTCAAAGTTCACAAGTTCAATACATAAAGGCATGCCTACATAAAACCGACTCCGGAAGCGGCTCACGGCGAATGTGAGGGTTACGATGCCCCAACTTGCGATGCCGGCGACCCTCCAAGATGGTTCGACGCCGCCCCTGATTGATGCTGCACAAAAGAGAAGAGATTGCACGTGAGCGACAAGATAAAAATGTAAGCAGTTTAAAGAAAAGTTGAAAATTTCGGCAGCACCTCCCCTGCATGGGGAGGTTTCCAAAACCTGCAAGAAAAACGTCGGCACGAAGGCCGACAACCACATTTCCGGCACGAAGGCCGACACATCAACAAACCCAGCACGAAGGCCCACACATCAACAAATCCGGCACGAAGGCCATCACTAGGTTTGACACTAAGCATGAGCATAGAAAGTAAAGCATCCGTACTCATACTCACCGGAGTAGAATCTGGACGATGTGGTGGTGGTGGTGGTGGTGGTGCAAGCAGGTTGGCTGGGATCTCCCAACCTTGTTGCAGCCCAAGTTGTTGCACGAACTGGAGCAAACCTGCTTGCTGGGCCTCCAAAGCTTGTAGCCTCTGACGCTCGGCCTCCCGCTCAGCCAGCTAGGCCTCCTACTGGGACCGAAGTTGCTGCAGCTCGGCCTGCAACATTTGACACCAATGTTTCAATAATGCATAGCTAAGGAATGTAAATGACAAAGAACGACGAATGAAACTGGAATACTTACCTAGAGTGTCGCCACCGATGACGACCGTTGCCTTATGGGCACGCTAGAGCTCGTGCTCGTTGCTCGGAGGCGGTGGTGAGGAGGAGTAGAGCCCGTGTCAAGGATGTCGTCGCCAATACAGAAACACCCATGCTTCTTGCCTTCCCCCACCCTCATCATGAGCTCAGGATCAAGGCGCTCCTCGGTCCTCGGATCGTAGTCGGGCCCGTGGACTGACCTTGCCGCCTCCGTGTAAGAAGTGAGGCGGATGTGGACGCTGGAGTTGGTGTACGCCTCTGGGCCTACAACCGGGTTGTACTCGATGTTGGACTTTGCGGGGCCCATGTGGGCCAGAGCATACGTCGTGAGTTGGCCAATTGGCTGGCCACCGTGCGCCGCCGACTGCGAGAAAGACAACAACATGTGGTAAGAAATAATGCAAAACTGAGCGCGGCTAGATAAGACAAATGGTGGAGACTTACATATGTCTTCACATACTTGCTGAGGCTGGTGCTGCCCTGATGGTGAGGTACACCTGGCATCATCATACGGTGTTCGCTTTTCTCTTGGTGCGCCCTCTGCCAGTCCGCGTCCAACCATTTGTCCACTATAGCAGCCCGCAATCGGGGTGGGTGGCACACCAGTTTGGAATCACCTACAAGCCATCATAAGATCAAATTAGGCATAGTTAATCTCAGAAGAAATCAATAGGAGATGTTTTCTATTTACCTGTAGGTACTGCTCCCTGGTAAGAACCTCTGTCTCCCTTCTTGCCTGCGTCTTGTTGATTCTTCTGTTACGGAAGGTGGCGTTGTAGTCTCTGTGCGCCTGGAGGCGGGCCTCGTAATACAAGTCCGAGACACGCCTTTTACAGGAAGCGTAAGCCACCTGATACACCCTATCCTCCTGTCCCGGCTGGCATCTGAAGAAGTCCTGCATAAAGACACGAGGTATCCATTATTTTGTTTAAAGAATGTCCTTTGTCTTGTCAGGAATGTCCATGAGTGTTGCCCAAAGTGCTTCGGCGACATTCTTCTCAGTGTGCATTACATCTATGTTATGTGGAAGGAGAAGGTCATCAAAATAGGGAAGCCTCTCCAATCCCGACTTATGAGTCCACATATGTTCCACACCATAGCCCACAAAGTGATCTTTGTTTGGATTATCTTTCTTTGGATTAACTTTCTTTCTTTTACCTTCTTTGGATTATCTTTCTGCGTCGGGACCACGAGAGCATCTATCTGAGCATGAACCTGGCCACCAGTCATCTTCTAAGGTGTAGGGTCGGTCACCGTGACACCTTTCGTGAAGTTCTTGGTGTCTTCTCTGAATGGATGGTCAAGAGGGAGGAACTGCCGATGCTTGTCGAACGACGAGAACTTGCCACCATTCTTCAACCAAATGAACTGTAGAGCTGCCTTGCATACCGGGCATGGAAACTTCCCGTGGACACACCAGCCGACGAATATCCCATATGCCAGGAAGTCATGCATGGAGTACAAGTACCAAACATACATTTTGAAGTTCTTCTTTGTAGCTCGGTCGTAAGTCCATACGCCTTCATTCCAAGCCTTGATCAATTCATCATAAACCGGCTCCATGTACACACCCATTTTTTTTCCCGGGTGTCCAGGAATTATCAACGTCAAGAATATATTTTGCCATTGAAGTAGGGCCCCGGGGGGAGATTGAGGTGGATAGCAAACACGGGCCAACAAGTGTATGGGGCCGACATCATTCCATAAGGATTGAACCCATCCATTGCCAGTGCAATACGTACATTATGGGCCTCTTCATCTTTGCCACGATGGTTGCCATTAAAGCTTTTCCATGCTTCACCATCTGCTAGATGTACCATCTTGTCAGGATTGTATCGAACACCGTTCTTGTGCCATGTCATCTGTTTCGCGGACTCCTCGGACATGAATAGCCGTTGGAGCCTCGGTATGATCAGAAGTTATCGTAGGACTTTCATGGGGATCCCCTCATTCTGCTCCTTCTTGCCATCACCTTTGTCTACCTCCACATACCTAGAGGATTTACACTTTGGACAATACTTTGCATCCTTGCGATCTTTTCTAAATAGGACGCACCCCTTCGGACAACAATGTATCTGCTCATACGGCATCTTCAGTGCCCGAAGGAGTCTCGTTGACTTGTACAAGCTGCTCGGCAGATGATGACCCTCCGGAAGCAAATCCCCAATAATTGCCATCATAGCATCGAAGTAGGCTCGAGTCATGTTGTGCTGGGACTTCAACCCCAGTAGGCGCCCAATGGTATTCAGTTGAGAAACCGTTGTCTTCTCATGTAGGAACTTCTGTGCCGATTCCAACATGGCCAAGAATGCCTTAGCGCTTGGCTCTGGCTCCTCCTCATCCTCCTGCTCGACCTCCGGAGTTCTTTCAGCGAACATCGCATCCTCATAGTCACATAACCATCCTTCTACTCCGCCATCACCATCAAATGCCTCCAAGCGTCGTCTCACGACCTCCTCTTTAGGACAATAGGCTTCACCGTGGTACACCCACCGGGTATAGTTTGGCATAAATCCAAACTTGCAAAGATGCTTCATCATGACTTCCCTTGTTTTTCTTTTCTTGTTTTCACAATCGCTGCAGGGACAGAACGTGTCTCTCGCTCCCTTAGCTTCCTTAAATGCATGGTCCAAGAATTTCTTAGTCTTATCCATCCAGTCACGGGTGATTTGAGCCTGACTTGGGTGTCCCATGTACATCCACTCACGGTTCTCCATCCTCTAGCATATACACATAACGGAGCAATATCATATACACATAACGGAGTAATATAACCATCAGTTGCATCTGCACGGCGTGCCTGCTGTCTAATAGGTGAGGATAGGTCCTAATCCCACCCGCGGATGCGTAGATGAGGTTAGTTTCCATGCTCTACTCCGATCCAAGACAGAATTTCGGCAGCACCTCCCCGCTGTTCTCCCGATACACATCCTGGAAGGGAGAGTGTGTATTCGAAGAACAACAGGGAGGTGGTGCCGAAACTCCATCTCAGATCCGAGCAGAACATGGAAACTAACCCATCTACGCATCCACGGGGTGTCCAAAAAACGTGGACAATCCAAAACAGATACGGTCATAGATATGCAAAGATCCGCATACCTCCAACCGTATCTGTTTCGAACGGGAGACGCCTAACTGGGTTACGTACGACAATTGTAAGCAAGAGAGGTCAATTATACCTAGGGTGGCGGTGGAGAAAGGATAGCGGCGCAGTGGCGAGTCGGTGCAGTGGCGAGACGAAGCAGTGCAGGCACGACCGCAGTGCCGACGAAGACGATCGGGATCGCCGAGGTGCTCTAGGTCCCCTCCGACAGCTCCCGCTCTGCAAAAGAAGAAACACATCACTATTACTTGAAAAATTCGGCAAAACCTCCCCTGTACGGGGAGGTTTCCAAAACCTGCAAGAAAAAGCTGGCACGATGGCCGACGTCCACATTTGGGGCACGATGGCCCACACATACACAAACCCGGCACGAAGGCTGTCAACACATAAACGGCACCAAGACCGACACCCCCGGAGCCTTTACCTTTTCTTCGGCGAGGGACGGGGACGACGGCATGGATGAACGGCGATGTGCGGGGACGACGGAGTGGACGAACGTCGTCGACGAACGGCGTGAACGGTCGTCGGACCGAGGTCCGTCTCCGCCTCCCCCTTCTCCTTCTTCTTCCTCCTCCTCCTTCTTCTTCCTCTTTCCTCTCCCTTCTCCTTCTTCTTCTTCCTCTCCTCCCTCCTCCTTCTTCCTCCTCCTCCTCCTCTCCTCCCTCCTTTCCTCCCTTCTCTTCTCCTGGACCTCGAGGACCCCTTCTCTCTCCCCCCCTTCTCCTTGCAGGGCCGGCCGGCCAGGGGACCGCGGCCGGGCTCCTCCTCCTCTCTACAGGGACGGCCGGGCCGAGGGCAGGGCTGGCCGCCTAGGGGCGGTGTGTGGGGTGAGGGCAGCGTGGGGGGCGGGGGGCGGCGCGGGGGGGGCCGGCCGCGAGGGGAGAGGGGGGCGTGGGGCGAGGCAGCGCAGCGGGGCGCGAGGCCGGGCGGCGGGGGCGCCGGCGGAGTGGGGGGGGACGTGGGGCGCGGGGCGCGGGCCGGGGCGGCTTGGGGCGCGGGTGGGGTGCGGGGCGTGAATGAGGATAGGGTTGGAGGAGGATGGGACGTGGGCCCTTATTCTAGAAGGGATTTTTTTTTCGAAATATCCTTTGTCGAGTGCTGCGGCCTGGCACTCGGCAAAGGCCCTCTTTGCCGAGTGTCAGGCATGGCACTCGACAAAGTATTGAGGGGCGGGCGTGAATGATTTCAAATTTTTTTGTAGACCTTATCTAGAGACGTCGCATGTGGAGATGTCTGGGTTTTAGGCATCCGACGTCGCAACTTGCTCGAATCCTTCTCAAATTTTTATCATAGCCTCCACATGCGATCACACGACACATCGATAAGTTTCGTGAATTTCGGACTTCGTTTACATTTTCTATAATTTAAATACACTCGGACCACAAGCGGGTCGTCATGTTTCGCGAACAAGACTTTCAAAATTTTGGGTGAGTTCCTGCATACGGCCTCAAAATACACTCTACAACATGACTATCATTTTTTGAATGGCTACATTTCATTATTTCATGCACCTGCAGTTCAAATTTACTTTTTTGGAAAAAAATGCAAGTAAACAAAATTAATTCAAGAAATATAACAAAAAGTTATAAAAAGGTCCCAAATTTTAACATGTGCTTGTAAACAATAGATAAGGTCTACAAAAAACATTTGAAATCAAAATTAAAAAAAAAACAAAAATACTTTGCCGAGTGTCATGCCTGACACTCGGCAAAGAGGGTCTTTGCCGAGTGCCTGGCCGCAGCACTCGGCAAAGGGCCTTTTTGCCGAGTGTTAGGTTAAGTGCTCGGTAAACATTTTTTTTAAAGATGGTAACGGCGTGGGCGGGATAGGCGGGTAACTGACGGGCATTTTGCCGAGTGCGCTCTTTGCCGAGTGTTGCGCTCGGTAAATAGTGCCTTTGCCGAGCGCCGGGCACGCTGCAGCACTCGGCAAAGCCACTCTTTGCCGAGTGCAATTTTTTGCCGAGTGCGACACTCGACAAAAAGCTTCTCCCGTAATGATATGGGCACATCTCAACCATGTGTAAGCAAGAAGGTATTGAAAAGAGTACAGTAGATACTAGATAGATGGAGAGGATAAAGAAATAATAGCGTGAACGAACAGAACTAGCCATACGAGCAAAGGAAACAGCGTGTTGTCAAGTTCCAGCGTGGGTTTTCCTGTCCATCACGGGGTCGACAGTCTCGGCCGGCGAGGCCCAAGCCAAAGAGGAAACACATGCTCCCACGACCGAGTATGCAGGTCAGTCCACTCGCATCGTCGTGAGTCTCACGACCGCACGCGACGACGACTATGCAGGTCAGTCAACGGGCCTCTGGCGTACCTGTGGCGCGACAGCGAGCCGAATTTTTTACTATTTGACTTTTTTTTTCGAAAGTTTCTCACAAATAGATCCCTGGCGGAAAGAATTCCGGAAATGGACCCTTTGCTCGGCGCCATAGTGACTGGCGCCGAGCTCGGCGCCACAGTCACTGGCGCCGAGCTCCTGGGCACGGGGAAATGGCCTGCCAGGGGCCTCGGCGCCGTAGATCTTGGCGCCGAGCTCGGCGCCAGAGTGAATGGCGCCGAGCCACCTGTATTTAACCCAGCCCACCCTTCTTCCCCGAGCGTTCTTCCTCTTCTTTCTCCTCGCTCTCGGGTTTTTCTCTCGCCACTTCACTCTACCTCACGAATCGACATATTGGACCTTGAAAACCTTGATTTGATCCGTAGATCTTCGAGAGCAAGGTATACTCGCTCACCTCCTTGTTTTTTTCGCATCGATTCGGTACATATTAGTCGGATTTTTGAACCTAAGCATCGTCATCACTTAGGGTTTCATTGTATCCCTCAATATATGTATTATACAACCGTAGGTTGATTCCAAGGCGTGGAAAAAGCTAGCAAACCAAGCCGCATGTAGTTATGTTATGGGTTCATTGTTGTGGATGAAATGAGAAACCCTAGGTTTAGAGTATAATGTTAACTGTTTTTGATTTTTAGAACGAAATTGGTTGTATTGTAGTTATGGTTCTCATTGATATTTTTTGTGATGTTTTTATTTATGTTTGTTAAATTACATCCATTTTGTTAGATGCAAGAAATTTAACAAACATAAATATCAATGAGATGCAAGAAATTGTTAGTCACAGTTAGATGCAAGTAATTATACCCCGACGCGTCTAGCAAAGATGCCCCCGTCCCTCCTGACCTTCCTGTCCCTAACTGTGACTGTGGTTTCCCGGCCCATGTTTTTCAATCGAAACATCCGGACACAGCCACGCGTTGCTTCTACACATGTAGTCGGTTTAATGTAAGAAATTGTTTGTACTATCCTTTTTCTTTATATGTTTAAGTATGGTACTAATATTTTGTTGGAATCTCGTTGTGTAGGACCATGAGAGGTGTTTTTTCTTTCAGTGGATCAATGGTGCAGACAAGTTTGATCCTAGATACCTCTTTTTCGACGATTGGTTTAGAGGGAGACATCCACGTGAGCACTTCAAGCGGTGGGTTCCACCCCCCCTAACCCTCCGGCAATGACGGCTAAGGAGAAGCACCTAGCCGCAGTTAGACGACTCGAAGAACCTCCTCTGTGCGATTGCGGAGCTCGAGCTGTGATAAACCCTGATAATACATTGGAGTTTGTGTGTCCAAACAAGCATGAAGTAAGTGCAAAGTGTATGTGTTAAAATCTTGAGCTATATGTGTTCATGTACTAATGTCTCATTATTTAGGTGTATTCAATGGCGAAGTGTCGTTTCAAGGAGTGGTTGTATGGTCCTAAGAACCAATGGCCGGAAGAACCGCGGAGGGTTAAGGAAAAAAAGAAAGAATGGGTAATCTACAAAGCACCTCCTGTCATGTGCGAATGTGGTGTAAAATTCAACTATGGCACAGTCCCTTCGGAGCTTGGAATAGGCCATTATTGCGGCCATATGATTGAGTATGATGAGGTTCGTTATTTTTCTGGTAAACATGAAATCGTATTTTGTTTGTTTTGCTAAAACATATATGATATAATATTTCTTTTGAACAGAGCACAAGGAAATGTAGTTGGGAATGTTATAATGGTCAAGCTAAGTTCTTGGATGAACTGAAGAAGAGACAACTAATTGCACGAAAGAGGGGATATGGACCTGACTACATCAACCTATTCGTTAAACATCACAAAGAAAAGATGCGTGAGTTTGCTAGACAGCGCGGTATTTGTAACCCGATCGATGTTGGGCTTAACAAATGGGGATTGGAGAGGCGGACGACGTTAGAGGAGGAGAGGGCAAGGAATGAGGCAAGGGAGGAGACAAGAGTACAGATGCAGGTCTTGAACGAGCATGTTGCTACATTATGTGCCATTGAGTGCTTGAAAACCTTTTTTTCGTTGCCTGGTTTTAAATGTAATATTATCGAGTTGCAAACTGATTGCATTTTATACATGAAGGGATTGGTTGCAGCGGGGAACATGCTACAGAGGTGGCTTGTGCAAGGTATGAGGAGAAAAAGTTAGATGGCCATAGATCACGAGCTGGTCGCACCGTTCAATCACCAATTGTGTTGTGTGATGACGGAGACGAGGATGAGGATGACACAGGCAGACTGAGTGAGCTCATTGCTCTAGCAGAGGCGGGCATACAGGCGCAGGAGGCTGAGGACGTAGGTCAAGGCGAAGATCCGGGCCCACGGTGGTGCGACCGACGACAGAGGTGGCACGTGGCGGCCGCGGGGTGCCCGGCGCTCCGCGCGGCGAGTCCGGCTCGACGGGCGCGGGAGGCGGGGCGAGGCCGGCGGTGGACGGCGGCAAGGCGGGGCGAGGCCGACGGTGGAGGGGGCAAGGCGGGGCGAGGCTGAGGCCGCCGGTGGAGACCAAGGCGAGGCTAAGGCGAGGACGGCGGTGGAGGGCGTGGCGGCGCGGTGCTACAGCCAGCCACGGGCAACGGCGCGAGGGCACGGCGGAGCGGTGCGGGCTCGGGCGAGGGAGCAGCGGCGGCGGCGCGGCGCGGCGAGGGCGCGTGCTCGGCTGTCGGAGCAGCAGAGACGACGCGGCGCGGCGAGGGCGCGGCGCGGCGCAGGCGGGCGCGGCACAGGCGGGCGGGCGTGGTGGCACGGGCGGGCGCGGGCGCGGCGGTTGAGCGGCGACGGCGCGAGCAGGGGCAGCTAGGGCGAGATGGAGAAGAAGAAAGGTCGGACCACAGATATTTAGGAGGCTCGGCGCCGAGCCCCCTGGCAGGCCATTTCCCCGTGCCCAGGAGCTCAGCGCCAGTGACCGTGGCGCCGAGCTCGGCGCCAGTCACTCTGGCGCCGAGCCAAGGTCCATTTCCGGAATTCTTTCCGCCAGGAGTCTATTTGTGAGAAACTTTCGAAAAAAGGGCCACGCAGCTGTGGTCTTTCTACTGGTGGCCAGCTGCCCTCTCTTATAGACGGCGCCCAGCCTCATCTCTCTTCACCTCACGAGATGGTGCTAAATGTCAGGAAACCAGCAGCATCTACACGAAAGCCCACCTCGGCCATAGCCCATCAAGCTCATCGGTTTAACCCCCACCTGCAAAGTCAATCATTTGATAGTTTTTGCATCAGCCGAATAAATCTTTGTTACTCAAAAGAAAAATCTGAATAAATCTTTAAAATAAAATACTACGTCTATTCTAAAAAGATTAATAAAATTATTCTGACTCAGTTCGAGTTCATGTTTCTATAATATGCACTTGTTAATTATTATATGCACTTGAACTTGATCATGTATGCACTTAGTCATGCACTTGGTCTACGGGTCGGTATTCCGTATTGAGTTTTCGTATATCGACCGTGTTCGACATAGATCCGTTCGAATTGGTTCGTTTTCGAAATTCTCAATAATTCGTAAGTTCACGTTCATTTTCGTATCCGGTTTTACCGTTTTCGCTTTCGTTTTCGTATTTCAAATGTAAAAGTAGAAAACAATTTATGAGTTTTTCGACCGTTTCCGACCGTTTTCATCCTTAACTGTACTCGATGTACTAACACTAGTTGCGTACACTTTAAGAAGATTAATTAAAGAGTGCTGAAAATGATCACAGGATACGCACGGATGTACATCTAACATGAGAGCCTTTATAAATGAACACACCCACTGGTCTCTCCTCAACAAGATTATGAGACAGGAGTGAGAAAAGGCATATTTACTGTACGATAATTTGTATTAGTTATTCACGAGTAACATTTCTCAAGCACCCGTCGCATCTGTGCTCCCATTGTGCGAATGCGATCCAGAAGTCCAGAACACCGAGCAATCTGGAGAGCACGGTCGCAGACACAGCAGGTTTATGTACGGTGTGCAGTGATTTTTTTTTTACTGAGTCCTTCTCCATTTCCGTTTATGCAAAAGCTCGATAGTAGCATAGGCTATAGAAAAGACAGAATATATTTCCTCCCCACTCATATTTTTTTTTTTAAAAAAAAGAAAGGAGTGGGAGTCAACTGAAACATCCCAGCCATTGACGAGAATTTAGCCTGAATCCTAGACTACCCAATTGCCAGCAATACCAGTCTGATTCAGACTGCAGAGGCTGACAATGTGGATAAGCCCTACCTCTGATGCTACTGATTATTACCCTAAACAACTTCCACACAATCATCTTAAAACCAGGACAAGGGCACACTGTGCAGTAGCCACTCAGGTACCTACCGGATATCGAGAAGAGGAGTACCTACAGGAAACGAACAGAAGTTTTTTTTTTTGAGAAAAGGATTGGATTAAAGTAAAAGTACTTCTACATCCAGCCCCCAATAGGGCACTCCTGAAGAAAGAAAAGAGCAAAATTCACCGCCGGTCTCTGAACTTGGCTGGCGGTGTTATCTAGGTCCCTAAACTTCTAAACTTATATCTGTGGGTCTCTAAACTTGACAGACGGTGTTTTTCAGGTCCCTAAACTTTCAAGGTGATCACTGCAGGTCCCTAAACTTGGCTGGCAGTGTCATCTTAGTCCCTGAACTTTCAAGGTGATCACTGTAGGTCCCTAAACTTGGCAAGCGGTGTCATCCCCGTCCAAATAGCACAACATATAATGCTTTTCTTCTTGCCTGCCAAATAGACCAACAGGTAATAAGGATACATATCCCATCAGTTTTCGAGACATTGCTACACATAAAGAAAACCCAATGCTTTGGGTCAGAAATACGTAGAGTAGCAATCGGCTCTGTTATGTCCTCATCTAGCTGAGCCCAAGTATGGTCCCATGTGTCCTCGTCTGCGCCACAGAGTTTACACTGAGGTGTATCAACCATGTTCCTGCTTTTTAGTACACTTGCAGTGGGTATTGAATTTAAAGCAAGACGCCGGCAGAAGATTTGATCTTTGGCGGCATTTTCATATTCCACAACTGTTTCCATTCTTCCTGCTTTTTTCCATAATCAGAGCAGCTTGCCCTGCCTTCAAAGTAATCCTCTCTACTTTTCTTTGCTTCAATCATCATTCTATAGGCAGATCGTACAGAAAATAGACCATTTCGTTCAAAGTGCCATGCCCAACAGTCCTTTTGCAGGCTCATACTCAATGGAATCTGGAGGATATAGCTTCACTGTCCAGATGATTGAAAAAGTGTTCCACTACCTCTTTTTCCATGTCATGAAAGTATGATTAATCCATTCAGAAACTAGTGTAGGAAGATTTGGTTTCTTTGGGTAAAAGGGCTTCAACAGTCCAGTTCTTGGAGTCCAGTTACATTCCCAAATATTTGTGCTTTTACCGTCACCAATGCGTTTGACCAATCCTTGATTCAATACCTCTATCCCATCACATATAGCTCTCCAGGTCTTAGACGGGTTATTGCCGATAGGAGCATTGAGGAGATCAGTTGAGGGGAAGTAAATTGATTTGAGGACTTTAAAACATAAAGATTCAGGTCTGATCAACATACGCCATGCTTGTCAGCCTGTTCGCTTGGTCGTATTTGGCTTATAAGTCATGTCTTATCAGCCAACGAATAGTATTTTTCTCTCACACCAAACCAGCGAACAGTACTTTCAGTCATGGCTTATAAGCTAAATCAGCCGAAACGAACAGGGCGTTGCAAGCAATGCAAGATTAAAAATTTCTATGTCTCTAAAACCTTAGCCGCCCATGTACTTTGGTTGGGTTATTTTCTCCCAAGCTACCCAACATGATTTTCTTTTGCCTTTCTCACTTCCCCACCAGAATTTCCGTATCAAAGAATTTATGTGTTGACACAGTCCTCTTGGTAATCTAAAACAGCCCATAGTATAAGTAGGAATCCCTTGCGCAACAGATTTTATCATAACCTCCTTTCCTCCAGCTGATAAAGTTTGCTCTATCCATCCCTGAATTTTATTCCACACTCTGTCTTTGACATACTTGAAAGCTCCATTTGATGTCCTGCCAACTTCAGTAGGTAACCCCAAATATTTTTCATTCAGCGATTCATTCGATCTCCACCTGAATAATAGACTTAACATTATCCCGAGTAGTCGGTTTGCATCGTTTACTAAAAAAGATAGATGATTTTGCCAAGTTTACCTTTTAACGCGAAGCTTCATAATATTTGGTGAGGGACTTTTGCACGACATGTGCATTACTTGCATCTGCTTTGAAGAATAAAAGACAGTCATCAGCAAACAATAGATGGTTGACTTTCGGGCTTGAGCATCAGATCTGAACACCATTGATATGACAATCTGCTCCTTCCCCTTTTAATACACAAGACAAACCTTCAACACACAGCAAGAAAAGATAAGGGGAAATAGGGTCAGCTTATCTTATACCTCGAGTTGGCTTGAATTCTTGTTGACGCTCTCCATTAAAAAGGACAGAGAAGGAAACCGATGTAACACACCTCATAATTTTGTCCACCCAAATTCGACTGAATCCCAATTTTAGCATTATTGCCTCTAGATTGCTCCATTTCACTCTATATGCAAGAGTGGAATGATGATGGACAACTGGATTGCAAGAGTCTCGTTCCGACAACAAGCTGCCTATGGGTACTCTAATCAGTAACCAGCTGTACCGTGTGGTCACCGAGAATACGAGAATCCAGCACCATGGATCCGTTAGAAAAGAATAATGCATGGCGTACTGTGTTGAAATTTTACAATGGTAGCTGTCCATTTCAGCTCCCTGCAAAATGTACCCGCATACTTAATAATTTGTACTTCCTTTATCTTAAATTATAAGTTATTTTGTGTTTGCGATATATAATATTTGCTATATATTTTACATATACACTGTCTAAATATATACAATAATTATGTATCTAGAAAAATTAAAACAATTACAAATAAGAATGGGTGGAGTATATATTGTTGTGGACACAGATCTAGCACTGGAGACTTAGCTTAACTTTTAATTAGATCACCGTCCAAACAAAATTATGATGGACAACTGGATCGCAAGAGTTGCGTTCCGACTTCCGAGATGGTAGCAAATTGATTACCAGACGTGGACTTGACCAATCACATAAGCCCTCCCCCGAATGATCCACGAGGAACGGCCGCGAGAGCCACATGGAAGCTAGCACTGGGCAGTGGATCACGGGCTCATAACTTGGGGCTGTGTGTGTAGCAGTTTGACCATCTTGAATCGCGGTGCCTCGGTGATAGCGGCGCACATGGCACGCACGCCTTATTTGGCCGTTAGTCCCGCTCTGCGTCGCTCAAACGGTCATGGTGAATGGCAACCAGTTATCAGATTCATCCAATCATGTTTTACGGAACTTCTGACAGTTTTAGTTACCTGTAGAGCTGGTGCTTCGGATCTTCTGGGTTCTTATCTAACTTTAGTGTTAGGGCACTCACAATGCAAGAAACTATTAGCAGTTTCTATAGCATAGGACATCGTACCAAGAAACTATCATTCGCAGTGCAAGATTTTCTATAACATAGAAAATATGTAGTGATAGAAACTATGTTTGCTCTTCCAACGCGTTTAGAGTAGTTTCTTCTCCATCGATAACCTTGAAGACCCAGTTTCTTAGTTAGACTTGGTTTCTTGGAGTTTTTTTTTTCTGTCCTCATTAAATCACTTGCCACATCAGCAATTTGCCTTTGTGGCAGTGCAATTAATATCTATAGAAACTACCATAGTTTCTGCATTGTGAGTGCCCTTACCGATTGGAGGCTCTAACAAAGGCGCCATTTAATTAAGATGCTTGTCTCTAATCGAATGGTAGAGCTCTCCCCAAGAGATGTTGACAAAAATTTAAAACCTTGGTCCAAAATTTTGAAATTCCATATTTACTTGTTTCCTTAGGATCTAAATGATTTCCAGCATTCGTACCTCTTATTTAATTGTATCTAAACGATCTTCTTTGAAACATCTCATTACATATTTTGGTCCTTGTTGATTATTTATGATCTCAATCTATCACCCAAACAATAAAGAGTCGGACTAAGTAATGCATAAGGGTCATGAACTCTACGGCTAGAAATTTAAAATAATTTAACCGATTGTAAACATGTGTGCCATTGCTTCTTATTATATACTTCATCCTCTGAATGACTTGGTTTTTTGTTTGTTGCCGGGTAGAAGCTAGCTGGTGATGCTTTCATTGAAAGAGCAATCGCATTCCAATACCAAAATTTGGACACCAACCATGACTATCCTGTTCAGTCAAGTGAGCCAAGTCTTAAAAAAAATTAGCCAGGCTAGCCCGTAAACTAATCAAAGGCATGGTTTAGAAAACGATGCAACGAAGAAGAGAAAATAAATTTGTTGGCTTGCAAATGACGCATGCCATGATTGACAGAGCACTACTATGAAAAGGATTTGTAGAGATGTCTGGTTTTTCAGCAACGATGTCTCAATCACCCGCAACCCATGTTGTGCCTAAGCTCATGCTCCACTGTGATCTCAATCTATCACCCAAACAATAAAGAACGAAACTAAGTAATGCGTAAGGGTCATGTCCTCTACGGCTAGAAATTTAAAATAATTTAACCGATTGTAAACATGTACGCCATTGTTTGTTATTATATATTTCATCGTCTGTGTGACTTGGTTTTTTGTTTGTTGCGGGGTAGAAGCTAGCTGGTGATGCTTTCATCAAAAGAGCAATCGCGTTCCAATACCAAAATTTGGACACCAACCATGATTATCATGTTTAGTCAAGTGAGCCAAGTCTTAAACAAAATTAGCCAGCCTAGACCGCAAACTAATCAAAGGCATGGTTTAGAAAATGATACAACGTAGAAGAGACACTAAATTTGTTGGCTTGCAAATGACGCATGCCATGATTGAGAGAGCACTACTATGAAAAGGATTTGTAGAGATGTCTGGTCTTTCAGCAACGACGGCTCAATCACCCGCAACCCCTGTTGTGCCTAAGCTCAAGCTCCACTAAGCTAGCCACCCCTAAAAATGAATTAGTAGAGGTGGTTGGTATTATCAGCCGCACTTGAAAATTGAGGGGGGGGGGGGGGGAGCTGGTAAGACCAGCTGCCTCTAATAATCTATTTGTAGGGGCGGCTAGATATTTAGCCACCTCTATTAATGTTCCGGGTGTATGTAGGAGCCCCCTTCTTTCTTCTAGGGTCATTTCCTGCTACCCTAGAAGGAAGAAAGTGGGGCCTTGGGCTACCACCCAAAAATTCCAAATTTAACGGTGAAAGTGTTTGCTATTCCAAGCTTCTTTTTGAAGTTTTACTTGTAGATTAGTGCTTAATTAAGATTTTGATTTTCTCTCTCTTGTATGGTGGTTGAGGCATTTGTGGAGGAAATTAGACCAAATCTTAGAAGGTAGTAGGATGAATTTATTAGGGGAACAAGATTTTACCCTTATTTAGTGGCCATGTCTTGATTTTAATGGACTGTTAATTAGTTTTAAGCAGGGATTTGGTTTGGATCTAGACCTAGATCTAGAACCAGAGTTTGGGATTTTAACATTTTTATTATCAACATTCATATTATTTTTGTTTTAGAAACGAGATTATGTTTGCATGAATAATAATGGATAAAATATTAATTGGTGCTAATTGTTTTCTTTAAAATTATTTATTAAAATTAAGAAAGTAAAAAATATTTGTTTAGTGGTACATTAGTTGGTTCACAGGAGCTGCGCCACATGGTTGGCCGCCAGGCCTATGGACTGACTTGCATAGAGACCACCTCCGTAGATAGCCAGACGGCCTGCATGCAAATATCCAACTCCGAAAATTATTTGCCTTAGGAAGGTCATCTTTATAAACCCATTTTCGTAGGCGGTCATTTAAAGGGTCCGTCTCTAAAATCATTGTCTTAAAAAGTAACAGCGTGTTTGTTTCGTCATAAACGATCGTGGATTATTTACTGCTGGCTGGTTTGGCTGGTTTGGTGTGAGAAAAAATACTATTCTAGCTTATAATCCACGATCGTATGTCGGTGTTTCAGACCGGGGGTCCTCAACTGACGAGTGAATTTGAACTGCGTGCCCCTAATCCTAGATGGTGATGCAAAGAGACACAAGGTTTATACTGGTTCAGGCAATTGGTGCCCTACGTCCAGTCAGGGAGGTCGATCTTGTATTCCTTGCACCGAAGTGCTTGTAGTAGGGGGTTACAAGCTGGGCGAGAGAGGGAGCTAGTCCCAGGTCTCTATGTGGAATGGTGTGGGCTGCTTGAGATGTTGCTCTCAGGCAGCGAGGGAGCACGTGTCTGAATCTACCTGAGCCTATGAATGAGTTCGTCTGTCTGTCTTCCTCCCCCTAGAAATGGCCCCGATCACTCCCTTTTATAGTCAAAGGGGGACCGTGGTGATACATGTTTTTCCTATGCTGCATCCTGTAGGCGAAGATGGCACGTCCGAACCCTGTAGCTTACCACTGTAGTGGTATGGCCGATGGAGCGGCCCTGTCCTTGATGTGCTGGAGCGACGTGCCGGTCACGCTCGATCTGTGAGGTGTGGCAGCTCCAGTGACAGCTTGACGCAGGGCATGGCGGGCGACGTGCCGGTCGCTGTGCGTTGACGATGTAGAGGGTCGAGGCTCGGTTGGCGCTGAGGCCGAGCCATCATGGGGGCTCGGCAGACGCAAATCCCGAGGTTGCCGAGACTCAGTTGGTGCCGAGGCCGAGCCCACAGGGGGCTTCGGCGGGCGCGAGTCCCGAGGCTGCCGAGACCCTGAAGCGGATTGCCGAGGCTTGGAGGGTGCCGTTGCTCCTGTACACTGATTCCGAGGTTACAGCGACCCGGACCTATTTTCCCACGCCGCGTTGTTCTCGGAGCAGGAGTTGGTAGCACAGTGTGGTACGGGCGTCAGTTGTGGGCGGAGTGCAGAGCACAGTGGTCGGTAACCCCTGTTCAGTCGTGTCTTGTGTCCTGTCGGCCACTCTGTGGTACTGTGACGACGTGCGGCTGATATTTGTGGTAGTGGTTCGTCGCATTAATCAGACGTGACGTTTCATCAGAGATGTTGGTCGAGACGGAGGTGACGAGATTGCTGCCGAGCCGGCCTCGCGCGAGGCGGAGAGTCGTTGCTTCGTCCGAGGCCTTGCAGACGGGGTCTCGGGCGAATCGGAGAACTAGTCACTCGTCCGAGGCCTTGCAGTTTTTGGGCCTCAGACGAGGGGGCCTCGGGTGAGGCGTGGTGTTGGGTCCTTGTCCGAGGCCTTGCGGCGAGGTGGGCCTCGAGCGAATCGGAGATTCGGCCGAGGCCTGCGGTTGCTACTTGGCCTCGGCTTTTACAAGGTCTAAGCAGTTTTTTTCGGTATCTGCTTAGGGTACCCCCTCTTATGATATCCGACAGTAGCCCCCGAGCCTCGGGGGGAGTGCGAGCACTCCCCCTGAGGTTTTGATGGGACTTGGCTCACGGTAGTTCCTGGCGGGATGGTGTTTCGTACTCGAGGTTTCGGTGGGTGCGCGCGAGCGCACCCGCCGGGTGTAGCCCCCGAGGCCCTAGAGGAGTGGTTTCGTTCCTTCAGGGGCTTTCCTCCTCTTTGAGTGAGGGGTTTTTATCACGTTTGCTGGGCCCGTGAGTGCGAGTTCGGATCACTGGGTCTTGGCGTGGCTGCAGGAGGAGACCCCGAGCCTCTGCGTGGAGCTAGACGGCAGTCAGGAGTTCCCCTAGCTTATTTGTGCGGCCCTTGAGCATCCTTTTCGTTCAGAAGGAGGGGTGGAGCATGCCATGCTACCCTCGGTGGGCGTGAGCAGTGCCATCTCCGGTGAGCTGTTATCGGGTAAGTTCGAGTGGAGGCCCGTTCCCCGTTCGCTAGGGGTCGGCTAGCGGTCCAGAGACGCACTCCAAGAGTACCAGAGGGTTTCTCTAGTGGGTGCTGAGGCCATTCGCTGGGTCTCGGTGGCTCGGTGCCTCCCTACGGTGGGATCCCATTCGGAGACCTCCCTGCCGGTCTCGGACACGACTTTAGGGCGTCCCAAGCGTTTCGCTTGCTTGGGGCTCGGCCCCACGCGGGCTCGCCCATAGTCGTCCCTGACTCTGTTGCCCTAGGGCGGCTTTTAAAACCCTTAGGGGCCTAGCCTTCGAACCCCTGGACCGTAATGGGCTCGATGCCCTTTATCGCGTTTTTTCAAGTCTTCAAGTGCGGGCTTGGGTCGCTTGTCTCTATCTTGGGTGCAGGAGGAGCCCCCGAGCCTCCACACGGAGCGAGAGGGCGGTCAGGGGTCCCCCTAACTTTTTTGTTCGACCCTCGCATATCCTTTTCATTCGGATGGAGGGGTTTTTTACCGAGCCCACTCGTGTGCGAGCTAGGGTCGCTGGGTCTCGTCAAAGTTGCAGGAAGAGCCCCTGAGTCTTTGCACGGAGCAAGAGAGCGATCAGGAGTTCCCCTGGCTTTTTGTATGCCCCTCGCTCATGAGGGTCTATCTGCCGAGCCCCCCTCGGGTGCGAGCCTGGGTCACGGGGTCTCGGCATATCTACAGGAAGAGCCCCCTAGCCTCTGCACGGAGCGAGAGGGCCGTTAGGAGTTCCTCTGGCTTTTTGTACGACCCTCACGCATCCTTTTCGCTCAGAAGGAGGGTTTGTTTTGTCGAGCCCCCTCGAGTGCGAGCCGGGGTCGCTGGGTCTCGGCAAGGTTGTAGGAAGAGCCCCTTAGCCTCCGCACAGAGCGAGAGAGCCATTAGGGGTTCCCCTAGCTTTTTGTATGACCCTCGCGCTTCCTTTTCGCTCAGAAGGAGGGGTGGAATATGCTAGGCTACCCTCGGTGGGCGCGAGCGGTGACACTTCCGGTGAGCTTATATCGGGTATGTCCGAGTGGAGGCCCATGCCCTGTTCGCTAGGGGTCGGCTAGTGGTCCAGAGACGTACTCCAAGAGTACCAGAGGGTTTCTCTAGTGGGTGTCGTGGCCGTTCGCTGGGCCCCGGTGGCTCGGTACCTCCCTACGGTGGGATCCCATTCGGAGACCTCCCTGCCGGTCTCGGACACGACTTAGGGCGTCCCAAGCGTTTCGCTTGCTTGGGCCTCGGCCCCGTGTGGGCTCGCCCGTAGTCATCCCTGACTCTGTTGCCCTGGGGTGGCTATCGAAACCCTTAGGGGCCTAGCCTCCGAATCCCTAGACCATAGTGGGCTCGGTGCCCAGTTCCTTTGTCTGAAAGGAATCGGGTGGGGGGTATTTCCCTTCCGATGGCTGTCAACGGGAGGCGCGCCTTTTGAGGTAGTTTTTTGGGGAGGCAGAACGGCGCCTGCTGCTGCTGCTGCGGTCGGATGCGACATGGTGTCAGCGGATGGGACATAATTGTGCGCGCGATTAATGAGGAAGAGGTGGGCGCATGGGCGACAAGATCAGATCTAGATAACTGCATCAGATTTTAAGGGAAACTTCCCCAATTTCGTCGCCCACCGTTTCCTCCCCTCCCTGCATAAATACGTAATGGGCCTCACCCCTCTTCCCCTTACCTTGCTTGCATCCGTGTTCGCTGCCTTCGAGCCATTGCTAAGAACAGAGAGCATCGGGGAGGAAGATGGGAGAGAGGCGAGGCGGAGAGAGAGAGACTCACCACCGTAGTCGAACCCTCCACCGCACTCATGGCCAGTGACATTGTTGTCATCGAGGTGGACCCTTGGGATCGGTTCGACGTGACCGTGGAGACGCTGCAGTCGCTCGTCAACGGGGGTCTCCTCTGCCCGATTACTGACCCCAGCAGGTCAGAGTGGATTGCTCCGGGAGGCAAGCTAGAGCCGAGGCCACGCGACGGCTATGTCATGAGCTTCGTGTCCTTTCATGAGCGCGGTTTCGGCCTGCCGGCGGACCGGTTCATGCGGGCCCTCCCGCACTCTATGGCGTGGAGCTTCACAACTTCAACCCCAACTCCATCGCATAGGCGGCCATCTTCATCGCCGCCTACGAGGGGTACCTAGGAATCGCTCCCCATTGGGAGCTGTGGCTTCACCTCTTTCGGGCGGCGCACACTACCAAGTCGACGGGCACGATGGGCACGAGGAAGGCGACGAGGGCCGGCGGCTGCACTTTACAAGTGCGTCAAGATCGGCTGCACCTTTACATCTCAGCCCAACTCGCGTCATCCAATCGCCGCTGGTACTCCAGCGGGTTCTACCTCCGCAACGACGACGGCGGACTTCCCCACTACACTGGGAGGGTCGTGGAGAGCTAGCCGGAGCAGTGGCGGTATGGCATCCCGAGAGAGGAGCAGCCCAGGCTGCAGCCGCTTCTAGAGGTGCTAGAGAGGCTACGCGGCCGTTGCCTTACGGCGGCTGTGGTGATGGCGGCCTTCCATCACCGGAGGGTGCTGTCGCTGATGGCGCGGCGGCGATGTCTATTTGAGATGTCACCGGACAAGCCGATCGACAGCGTTCGGATGTCCGCCGCAGCCCTCTCTGATGAGGAGGTCCTACGCCAGGTGAGAGAGGCGGTCGAGGGGCGGCTGAAGATCAGCGGCCTGTCCCCGTTCCCGATGCGTCCATCGCCGGGGTATCTTTCTCTGGTAAGTCGCGTGCGGCTGTAGCCCCCGAGGCCTCCTCGTTCCTCACCATTGCCTACTTTCTTATTCGTGTTCGCCGTTTTTTGTAGGGGATGAGGGACGTACGAGCCTCCCCACCGCCCGTCCCCGAGGATGCATAGCGGCGGGCGGTGAACCGGGCGCACGCTGAGGCACAGAAGAAGAAAAGGATGCCGAGGGGGCAAAGCGCAAGAGGAAGAACCTCAAGCGCAACGAGCTGGAAAAGCGTCCCCGGAAGCAGAGGCATGAGGGTCTCCCGGTGGAGGCGTCTCCGTCATCGTCGTCGGTGGAGGGTTCGAGTGACGACGACATCGGCGAGGCAGGGCGGGGTCCCTTGGACCACCTTCCTGATGTCGGGGAGATGGCGCCTGGGGCGTCGGCGGGCGGCCCGACGTCTTCGGGAAGAGGAGGAGGGAGCGTCTTAGGGCCGAGGCGGACATGCCCGAGGTGTGGGCATTGGGGAAATGTGCCGTCGGCCCGCTGGGCTCGACGGCAGAGGTGGAGCAGGCGGCTGTGGGGGCGACGCAAGTGCCTCCACCGAGGGTCAAAGGGGCGCCGGAGTCCGACGAGGGCCGGCCGGCACCGACGGACATGGGGGCCGTGCCACCGCCGCTGTTGTGGAGGAGGGATGCAGTGCTGAAGCGGTTGAGCATCCGCTCGAGGTGAGTTTTTTGTTAGTGAATTTTTCAGCATCTCCTGCTTGTCCTTTGGTCGCAAGCTGACCATGCTTTGCCCTTAGTCGGAAGCATCAGGCGGAAGTGCCCGCCCTGGCGCCGCGTAAGGCACTCAAGGTGGGCTCCGGTTCCATCGCCCAAGGGGCGGTGGAGGCGCAGGAGCTGGTCGCCCGGGGAGGGGCTACCGAGGCAGCCGTGGGGCGAGCGGAGGAGGAAAAGCCTACGCTCCGTGAGGCCGAGGAACCCTCAGTCGCCGAGGCCACTGAGGGCGAGGCCGAGGCCCCCTCAGTTGTTGAGGCCACCGAGGGTGAGGTTGAGGCCGAGGCCCCCTGGACTTCCGAGGCCGAGGTGATGGAGGCCGCGGTGCCTGGGACCACCGGGGCCAAAGTGGTAGGGGCCGGAGTGGGCACGTCGAGGACGGTGGCCCAGGAAGTGGAGACAGAGGCGAGGCAAGCCTCAACACCGCCGCCGGTCCAAGGCGTGCTTCCGTCGTAGGGGAGCGCCCGGGAGGCGGAGGTCCGCCTGATCTCCTCCGACGATACTTCCCGGGGGAAGGAGGTGTCCAATGCCGGGGCGACCAGCGCCATGGAACAGCCGGCTCCGTCCTCGGGAGAGGGAAGCGTGGCCCTCGTGCGAGTGCGACCCAAGCCGTGTGGGTGGGATCACCCACGCATCTTGTGGCGGGGTCGGCATGACCCTAAGGGGGAGCCCCTGTTCGCCCTCGAGGACGTGGCCGAGGGGGGTCATTGGGACACCTTCGAGCAGTACCGCCGTCTGGCGGAGCGGTCGCTACGGACGACGCTGTCCGTTGTGGCCGACGAGCTGCCCGGGGTCACCTAGGTATGCGCCTTCTTTTCTCATGCGGTGTCATCTTTTTCTGAGTTTTTTCATAGTGCTTGACTCCTATTCTACTTATCCAGGAGCTCGAGGCCCGGTCCCTCAGGAAGTCGTTGTTTCTCTGGCAGGAGAGGGGCGTCTGGGATCAGCTCTGGCGGCAGAGGGGGCTGCTCGCTCATGCCAACGAGCTTCTATCGGCGCGGAGCGCGGAGGCGGAGGACCTCCGCCTTCGCTGTGCTGACATGGAGGCCGAGGCGGCCATGGCTCGGGAGCAGGCCACCCCTTTGGCGGCACGGGTCAAAGAGTTGGAGGAGGAGCTGACCCGGGTGGCCGGTGAGCTGGACACCTCCAGGTCCTAGGCTGAAGAAGCAATGGCCACTGCCATTGCCACTGCTGGGCAGCTGGGTGCGGAGCAGGGGGTGCATGGGCTGATGAAAGGTGACTTGGTAGAGGCCCTCAAGGTGGCCGAGGCCTCCCGGGTCGAGGCTTTAAAATGGAAGGAAAAGGCGGAGGGTAAGTCCTATCAGACCGCGCCCCTGGCCTTATCTGTTTTTCTTGTGTTCGACCCCTAACCCCCTGACGTGATGCAGAACTGGAGAAGGAGACTTCCAGGGCAGCTGAGGCCTCTCAGGTCGAGGTCCAGCGCTGGAAGGAGAAGGCCGAGGCCTCTCGGGTTGATGTTCGGCGCTGGGAAGAGAAAGCCAAGGGTGAGTTTCGTGGGCCTCGCGCCCCTGTTTGGCTTATTTTCTTTGACGCTTAACCCCATCCTACTTGTTTTGGTGCAGGGTTGGGGGATGAGGTCTCCCGGTTGACCGAGGCCTCCATCGCGATGCAGGCGGTGCTCGATGCTGAGATCGAGGAGCACAACGCACTCCAAAGCGCCGCCCATACCATCTGCAAGGCCCTGGAGGTGGAGGGGGTCGAATCGGGTAGCTCCCTTAGGAGCCGCATGACTGCGTTGATCGGCCAAGCGCGCCAGCGACTCCGGGAGGCACTACACACAGGTGTTAAGCGCGCCCTGGCCGTTGTCTCCTCGCACTACACCGGTGTCAATCTCGAAGCCTTTAGTGACGGCTATGTCTTAGCCGAGGATGCCATCGAGGCGGAGGAGGAGCTCATGAGGCTGGAGGAGGCAGCTGAGGGCCCCGGCACAGCGCTGGCTAAGCTATTCAAAGAGGAGGTTGTCCCTCCCTCGCCTTCCGCTGACGCAGGAGACCCTGAGCCCTAACCTGGGCCAAGAGGGCCGTGTAAACAGATTAGGATTACTACCGTACTGTGACGTTTGTGGCCGCTGAGGCCCTTATCTTACGTATATGCGCTTTTTAATCGTTTTTTGTATTTCCGAGCCTCTGTCCTCTGTCACGTATCTGATTATATCATTTGCAAAAAACTTTCTCAGAGCCTAGGTTGCTCCTTGGGTAAGAGGTGGTGAGGGAGTTGCCATAGCCCGGAGGCGTAGGCCGTCTCGCGGCTGAGCCGGCATTTTAGCCCTGAGACAGACTTTTGGTCCTTAGGTTTTTTGTAATGACTTGTCAATGCACGCTGGAGAGGTTGGCGTAGAAATTTATTTGAAAAACGATTAAAAATGGTGTCTGGGACTTAGGGAGGTTCCCCCCTTCTAGCCCCCGAGGGAGGCTCGGCTCTGTAGAGGCAGGGCCGAGTCTTCCTCGAACCGTTATCGTAGAGCGTTTGCCCTCTGTCCCGTTTTTTAGACAAGTCCTTTGCGAAAAACTTCCTCGGAGCCTAAGCTGCCCTTTGAGCAAAAAGGTGGTGAGGGAGTTGCCGTAGCCCGGAGGCATAGGCTTATCTCGCGGCTTGGCCGGCCTTTTGCCTTCGGGGCGAACTTTCGGTCCTTAGGTTTTTTACAATCGATTTGTCGTAGTACGTGATAGAGTCCCATCGATGGGGGTTTCTCAAAAAATTAGAACAACTAAAGAATGCTTATTTAATGTATTTTGAGAAACAAAGTACACAATGCTTGGAAATTTAAGGGTAGAAACAACATAGCTGTTCTATGTTCCAAGCGTTGGTGAGGATTTCGCCCTTCTCGTTGGCTAGCTTGTAGGTTCCGGGCTTTAGCACTTGGGCAACGATGTACGGTCCTTCCCATGGTGGGGTCAGCTTGTGGCGGCCTTTGTTGCTCTGCCTCAGCCTTAGCACCAGGTCGCCCACCTTCAGGTCTTGGCTTCAGATGCACCGGGCTTGATAGCGTCATAGGGCTTGCTGGTACTTCGCCGAATGTAGCAACGCGATGTCTTGGGATTGTTCCAGTTGGTCAAGGGCATCCTCACGGCCAGTGCGATTGCTTTGCTCGTTGTAGGCTTGTAGCCTCGAAGAACCATACTCTAAGTCGGTGGGGAGGATGGCCTCGGCTCCATAGACCAAGAAGAACGGTGTGAACCCTGTGGCTCGGCTCGGAGTGTTCCTTAGGCTCCAGATGACTGATGGGAGTTCGGCAAGCCATTTCTTGCCAAATTTCTTCAACCAGTTGTATATTCTTGGCTTGAGGCCTTGTAGGATCATGCCGTTGGCACGCTCTACTTGGCCGTTTGTCCTAGGGTGACCTACGGCTGACCAGGCCACACGGATGTGGTGGTCGTCGCAGAACGTCAGGAACTTGTGGCTAGTGAATTGTGTCCCATTGTCAGTGATGATGGTGTTTGGAACCCCGAACCTGTGGATGATATCAGTGAAGAACAGCACCGCTTGCTCAGATTTGATTCGAGCGATCGGACGAGCCTCGATCCACTTGGAGAACTTGTCGATGGCTACGAGCAGGTGGGTATAGCCCCCGGGGCCTTCTGTAGAGGCCCAACCATGTCCAGCCCCCACACGGCGAATGGCCACATAATGGGGATGGTTTGGAGGGTTTGAGCCAGGAGGTGCGTCTGCCTCGCATAGTACTGGCATCCCACGCAGGAGCGTACTAGCCTGGTGGCGTCTGCCACCGCTGTTGGCCAGTAGAACCCTTGGCGGAAGGCGTTTTCGACGAGCGTCCGAGGCGCTGCATGGTGCCCGCAGGCCCCTGCGTGCAAGTCCCAAAGTAGGGCTTGACCTACCTCGGTGGTGATGCACCGTTGGAGAACGCCCGATGGGCTTCGTCTGTATAGCTCGCCGTTGATTAGGACGTAAGTTTTGGCTCGCTGCGCAAGCTATCGGGCTTTGGTCCTGTCTGTAGGAAGCTCTCCTCGAACGAGGCAATCAAGGAACGGGACCCGCTAGTCCGCACCCTGGTCGGCCTCGAGAGGCTCTGCATTGATTTCCATGACCTCGGGCTTGGCTGCGGGGGTCTCGGCGGCAGAGGGGGCCTCGAACCCTTCGGTGGGCTCGACTGGTGGGCCCTCTTCTGCCGTCGAGGCGCAGTCGACGGAAGGCTTGTGGAGGTCTCTGGTGAAGATGTTCGGGGGGGACCGGGGCCCATGTCGACGCCATCTTTGCCAGTTCGTCTGCGGCCTCGTTGAATCTTCGCGTAATGCGGTTGAGTTCGAGACCGTCAAACTTGTCTTCTAGGCGACGTATCAACCTGCAGTACACCTCCATTTTAGCGTCATGGTAGTTTGACTCCTTCATTACTTGGTCGACGACGAGCTGCGAATCGCCTCGTATGTCGAGACACCGTGCTCCAAGTTCGATGGCGATCTGCAAGCCGTTGACGAGGGCCTCGTACTCGGCCACGTTGTTGGAGGAGGCGAAGTGAAGCCGGATCATGTAGAGCATGTGCACTCTGAGGGGTGAGACAAAGAGCAGACCCGCGCCTGCCCCAGTCTTCATCAAAGACCCATCAAAGTACATGGTCCAGCATTCCGCCTAAATTTGAGCAGGTGGCAGTTGGGTGTCGGTCCATTCAGCCACAAAGTCGGCCAAGACCTGAGATTTGATTGGTTTCTAGGGCGTGAAAGACAAGGCATCCCCCATGAGTTTGATAGCCCACTTGGCTATCCTACCCGAGGCCTCCCAGTTTTGGATTATCTCCCCCAGGGGAAAGATGACACCACAGTCACTGGGTGAGACTCGAAGTAGTGACGTAGCTTGCATCGAGCCAAGACTATGGCGTAGACCAGCTTCTAGATGTGGGGGTAGCGTGTCTTAGTCTCGGAGAGCACTTCGCTGATGAAGTAAACAGGTCGTTGGACGGGTAGAGCATGCCCCTCCTCCTGCCTCTCGACTACTATGGCCGCGCTGACCACTTGGGTTGTTGTGGTGACGTAGAGCAAGAGGGCCTCGCCCTCGGTGGGTGGAACTAGGACATGGGGATTAGTGAGCAGCGCTTTGAGCTTGGCGAGGGCTTCCTCGACCTCGGGGGTCCAAGAAAAGCACTTGGACTTTCTCAAGAGGTGGTACAGAGGTAGGCGTTTTTCGCCAAGGCGAGAGATGAAGCGGCTCAGGGCCGCAAGGCATCCCATGACCCTCTGCACTCCTTTGAGGTCTTGGATCAGGCCTATGTTGGTTACGGCCGAGACCTTCTCTGGGTTGGCCTCGATGCCACGCTCCGAAACTATGAATCCCAAGAGCATGCCTCGAGGAACCCCGAAGAAACACTTCTCGGGGTTGAGCTTGATGCCCTTCTCCCTGAGGCATTTGAAGGCTATTTCCAAGTCGCCAACGAGACTACTGGCCTTCTTGGACTTGACCACGATGTCATCCACGTAGGCTTGGATGGTTCACCCGATGTGTTCGCCAAAGACTTGGGTCATGCACCGCTGGTATGTGGCTCCTGCATTCCTAAGGCCAAATGGCATGGTCACATAGCAGTACATGGCAAAGGGAGTGATGAAAGAAGTCGCAAGCTGGTCGGACTCTTTCATCTTGATTTGATGGTAACCAGAATACGCATCAAGGAAGGAAAGGGTTGCACATCCCATAGTGGAGTCGACGATCTGGTCGATGCGAGGCAGTGGGAATGGAACTTTTGGACATGCTTTGTTCAACCCAGTGTAGTCCACACACATCCTCCACTTTCCATTTTTCTTTTTAACTAATACGGGATTAGCCAACCAGTCTGGGTGGAACACTTCCTTGATGAATCCGGCCGCCAAAAGCTTCTGCACTTCCTCGCCGATGGCCCTGCACTTCTCCTCGTCGAATCATCACAGGCGCTACTTCACCAGCCTGGAGTCAGCCCGGATGTCCAAGGCGTGCTCGGCGACCTCCGTCGGTATGCCCGGCATGTCCGAGGGACTCCATGCAAACATGTCGACATTTGCACAGAGAAAGTCAACGAGCACAGCTTCCTATTTGCTGTCGAGGGTGGTGCTGACTTTCAGTGCTCGGCCATTGGGGAAAGCGGGGTCGATTGGGACGAGCTTGACGGTCTCTGCGGGCTCGAAAGTCCCGGCACGATGCTTGGCGTTAGGCACCTCGCTACCGAGCTTGTCGAGGCTGGCGATGAGGGTCTCGGCTTCCACGAGAGCCTCGGCGTATTCAATGCACTCGACGTCGCAGTCGTATGCATGCTCGTACGTGGACTCGACCGTGATGACGCCGTTGGGACCCGGCATCTTGAGCTTGAGGTAGGTGTAGTTGGGGACCACCATGAACTTGGCGTAGCACGGCCGCCCCAGGACGGCTTGGTAGGTTCCTTTGAATCCAACCATCTCTAAGGTAAGGACCTCCTTGCGGTAGTTGGAGGGGGTACCGAAGCAAATGGGAAGGTCGATGCGCCCGAGGGGTCGCGTGCGCTTCCCCGGTACGATGCCGTGGAAAGGTGCGGCGTCACCTCGAAGTCATGACCGGTCAATCTCCAGGTGCTCCAGGGTGTTGGCATAGAGGATGTTGAGGCCGCTGCCTCCGTCCATCAACACCTTGGTGAGTCGAGTGTTGCCGATGATCGGGTCGACAACAAGTGGGTACTGCCTGGGATTCGGAACATGGTCGGGGTGGTCATCCCGATCAAAGGTGATCGCTTCCTGAGACCAGTCGAGGTATCGGGGAGTGGCTACCTTAACCGAGAAGACCTCTCAGCGTTCCCTCTTTTGCTGGCGTGCCGTAAGGCACGCCGAGGGTCTGCCAAAGATCATGAAGGCGTTGTGCACCTCGGGGAACCCTTCATCCTTGTTGTCGTCCTGGTTGCCGGCGCCCTTCTTCTTGGTATCGTCGTCGGGGAGCCTGAGCTTGGCGTAATAAGGCCGGAGCATGGTGCAATCCTCGAGGGCATGCCTCACCGGGCCCTGGTGATAAGGGCAGAGCTTCTTTAGCATGTCGTCAAAGAGCCCGAGGCCCCTGGGGCCTCGGGGATTCTTGTGCTCTGCGGCCACGACTAGATCAGCCTCGAGCATCTCCTGCTTCCCCTGGTGCCCCTTTTTCTTTTTCCTGGGGAGGCGGACAGCCGAGGCCTCATTGTCGGGGAAGATGGCTCCAACAGCCTCTTCGCCCAAGGCGAAGTTGGTGGCGATATTGAGGAGCGCGGTAGCTGATCGCGGCACGTTCCGGCCTAACTCTCGAACCAAGTCTCGGTAGGTGGTGCCAGAGAGGAAAGCCTGGACAATTTCTGAATCGCCGACGCTGGGCAACTCGGTGCACTATTTGGAGAAGCGCCGGATGAAGTCTCGGAGAGACTCGTCCGGTTTCTGGCGATAGCTCTTAAGGTCCCAGGAGTTTCCAGGGCACACGTATGTGCCCTGGAAGTTCCCGACGAAGACCCTAACCAAGTCACGCCAGTCGTGGATCTGTGAGGGAGGGAGGTGTTTGAGCCAGGCTCGCGCTAAGTCCGATAGAAATAAGGGGAGGTTGCGGATGATGAGCAGGTCATCGTCCGCACCACCTAGCTGATAAGCTAAGCGGTAATCGGCCAGCCATAGCTCGTGGTTGGTCTCGCTGGTGTACTTCGTGAGGTTGGCAGGTTGTCGAAACCGGGCTGGGAAGTGAGCGTTATGGATGGCCCTGCTAAAGACTCGGGGGCCGGGCAGTTCGGGAGAGGGACTGCGGTCCTCCTCACTATCGTAGCGGCCGCCCCGATGCAGATGGTAGCCCCGAGCAGGCCCCTCACTATCGTGGCGCCATCGTCGGCCGACCACCTCGTGGTTGCCCTACTGCTCCTGCTCGAGAGTGTTTCGAAGCTGTTGTAGAAGGAGTCGATCTTGCTCGACCTTGGCCTGAAGCTCATGGAGCTGCTCTAGGTCCGGGCGTCGAAGTTGTCCGAGGGCAAGGTTCTCGTTCTGTGCTACCGGTGGGACAATGCGTGAGGGCATGGCATCGCCCGTTCCCTGATAAAGAGGAGTACGGTCGCCTGCCCCCTCGTCCTCATCGCCCGTGCTTGGCATCCCAAGTCCGACGTGGAAGCACTCACGAGTGGGATCGTAAGTACCTTCGTCGTCAGAGTCGGAGTAGCCAAAGCAATAGTCACTCGTGGCTAGGAAGCAGCGCATGGCTTCGGGGTCACGAAGTCCAGAGAAATCCGCTCCGGCCCACGCCTTGTCCTCCTCCAAGGAGTCAGCGTGGGAGTGAGTCAAAGTCATGGTACCGAAGTCGAGGGCGAAGCATTGGTGGTGTCCTGAGGGCTCCGCGTGAATGGAAGCGTAGGCATAAGCATAGGAGGCGGCGGCATTTCTCAACCCGAAGGGGTACGGAGATGGTGCCACCGTCGGACTCTGCTTTGCCAGAGCCAGCGCCTCAGGACGTGGCGGAGCAGAGCTTGGTGACAGGGTATTGCCACGCACCGCCGGCGTCTCTCCCTTGCCCAGGCTCAGGCCAGACAGGTCCCCAACCAGGGACCTTGTGCCAACAGCTGGGCATGGGATACCGGCGAAGCGTGGCATGTCGTCCTATGCTCGCGTGGTGTCGGCGTGGCCCCGCTCGCGTCGCGCCTGGCGAGTGCGACGAGAGTGGCCGCCCGAGCGCCGCCTGCGCCTGGGCTCGACTGGTGGGCCCTCTTCTGCCGTCGAGGCGCAGTCGACGGAAGGCTTGTGGAGGTCTCTGGTGAAGATGTTCGGGGGGACCGGGGCCCATGTCGACGCCATCTTTACCAGTTCGTCTGCGGCCTCGTTGAATCTTCGCGTAATGCGGTTGAGTTCGAGACCGTCGAACTTGTCTTCTAGGTGACGTATCAACCTGCAGTACACCTCCATTTTAGCGTCGTGGTAGTTTGACTCCTTCATTACTTGGTCGACGACGAGCTGCGAATCGCCTCGTATGTCGAGACACCGTGCTCCAAGTTCGATGGCGATCTGCAAGCCGTTGACGAGGGCCTCGTACTCGGCCACGTTGTTGGAGGCGGCGAAGTGAAGCCGGATCATGTAGAGCATGTGCACTCTGAGGGGTGAGACAAAGAGCAGACCCGTGCCTGCCCCAGTCTTCATCAGAGACCCGTCAAAGTACATGGTCCAGCATTCCGCCTAAATTTGAGCAGGTGGCAGTTGGGTGTCGGTCCATTCAGCCACAAAGTCGGCCAAGACCTGAGATTTGATTGATTTCTGGGGCGTGAAAGACAAGGCATCCCCCATGAGTTCGATAGCCCACTTGGCTATCCTACCCGAGGCCTCCCAGTTTTGGATTTTCTCCCCCAGGGGAAAGATGACACCACAGTCACTGGGTGGGACTCGAAGTAGTGACGTAGCTTGCATCAAGCCAAGACTATGGCGTAGACCAGCTTCTAGATGTGGGGGTAGCGTGTCTTAGTCTCGGAGAGCACTTCGCTGATGAAGTAAACAGGTCGTTGGACGGGTAGAGCATGCCCCTCCTCCTGCCTCTCGACTACTATGGCCGCGCTGACCACTTGGGTTGTTGTGGTGACGTAGAGCAAGAGGGCCTCGCCCTCGGTGGGTGGAACTAGGACAGGGGGATTAGTGAGCAGCGCTTTGAGCTTGGCGAGGGCTTCCTCGACCTCGGGGGTCCAAGAAAAGCGCTCGGACTTTCTCAAGAGGCGGCACAGAGGTAGGCGTTTTTTGCCAAGGCGAGAGATGAAGCGGCTCAGGGCCGCAAGGCATC
This sequence comes from Miscanthus floridulus, assembly GCF_019320115.1. Lineage (NCBI taxonomy): Eukaryota > Viridiplantae > Streptophyta > Magnoliopsida > Poales > Poaceae > Miscanthus > Miscanthus floridulus. The sequence goes on along the minus strand of NC_089589.1, from coordinate 115,842,834 downwards.
CCATGACCCTCTGCACTCCTTTGAGGTCTTGGATCAGGCCTATGTTGGTTACGGCCGAGACCTTCTCTGGGTTGGCCTCGATGCCACGCTCCGAAACTATGAATCCCAAGAGCATGCCTTGAGGAACCCCGAAGAAACACTTCTCGGGGTTGAGCTTGATGCCCTTCTCCCTGAGGCATTTGAAGGCTATTTCCAAGTCGCCAACAAGACTACTGGCCTTCTTGGACTTGACCACAATGTCATCCACGTAGGCTTGGATGGTTCACCCGATGTGTTCGCCAAAGACTTGGGTCATGCACCGCTGGTATGTGGCTCCTGCATTCCTAAGGCCAAATGGCATGGTCACATAGCAGTACATGCCAAAGGGAGTGATGAAAGAAGTCGCAAGCTGGTCGGACTCTTTCATCTTGATTTGATGGTAACCGGAATACGCATCAAGGAAGGAAAGGGTTGCACATCCCATAGTGGAGTCGATGATCTGGTCGATGCGAGGCAGTGGGAATGGAACTTTTGGACATGCTTTGTTCAACCCAGTGTAGTCCACACACATCCTCCACTTTCCATTTTTCTTTTTAACTAATACGGGATTAGCCAACCAGTCTGGGTGGAACACTTCCTTGATGAATTCGGCCGCCAAAAGCTTCTGCACTTCCTCGCTGATGGCCCTGCACTTCTCCTCGTCGAATCACCACAGGCGCTGCTTCACCAGCCTGGAGTCAGCCCGGATGTCCAAGGCGTGCTCGGCGACCTCCATCGGTATGCCCGGCATGTCCGAGGGACTCCATGCAAACATGTCGACATTTGCACAGAGAAAGTCGACGAGCACAGCTTCCTATTTGCTGTCGAGGGTGGTGCTGACTTTCAGTGCTCGGCCATTGGGGAAAGCGGGGTCGATTGGGACGAGCTTGACGGTCTCTGCGGGCTCGAAAGTCCCGGCACAACGCTTGGCGTTAGGCACCTCGCTACCGAGCTTGTCGAGGCTGGCGATGAGGGTCTCGGCTTCCACGAGAGCCTCGGCGTATTCAATGCACTCGACGTCGCAGTCGTATGCATGCTCGTACGTGGACTCGACCGTGATGACGCCGTTGGGACCCGGCATCTTGAGCTTGAGGTAGGTGTAGTTGGGGACCACCATGAACTTGGCGTAGCACGGCCGCCCCAGGACGGCTTGGTAGGTTCCTTTGAATCCAACCATCTCTAAGGTAAGGACCTCCTTGCGGTAGTTGGAGGGGGTACCAAAGCAAATGGGAAGGTCGATGCGCCCGAGGGGTCGCGTGCGCTTCCCCGGTACGATGCCGTGGAAAGGTGCGGCGTCACCTCGAAGTCATGACCGATCAATCTCCAGGTGCTCCAGGGTGTTGGCATAGAGGATGTTGAGGCCGCTGCCTCCATCCATCAACACCTTGGTGAGTCGAGTGTTGCCGATGATCGGGTCGACAACAAGTGGGTACTGCCTGGGATTCGGAACATGGTCGGGGTGGTCATCCCGATCAAAGGTGATCGCTTCCCGAGACCAGTCGAGGTATCGGGGAGTGGCTACCTTAACCGAGAAGACCTCTCAGCGTTCCCTCTTTTGCTGGCGCGCCGTAAGGCACGCCGAGGGTCCGCCAAAGATCATGAAGGCGTTGTGCACCTCGGGGAACCCTTCATCCTTGTTGTCGTCCTGGTTGCCGGCGCCCTTCTTCTTGGTATCGTCGTCGGGGAGCCTGAGCTTGGCGTAATAAGGCTGGAGCATGGTGCAATCCTCGAGGGCATGCCTCACCGGGCCCTGGTGATAAGGGCAGAGCTTCTTTAGCATGTCATCAAAGAGCCCGAGGCCCCTGGGGCCTCGGGGATTCTTGTGCTCTGCGGCCATGACTAGATCAGCCTCGAGCATCTCCTGCTTCCCCTGGTGCCCCTTTTTTTTTCCTGGGGAGGCGGACAGCCGAGGCCTCATTGTCGGGGAAGATGGCTCCAACAGCCTCTTCGCCCAAGGCGAAGTTGGTGGCGATATTGAGGAGCACGGTAGCTGATCGCGGCACGTTTCGGCCTAACTCTCGAACCAAGTCTCGGTAGGTTGTGCCAGAGAGGAAAGCCTGGACAATTTCTGAATCGCCGACGCTGGGCAACTCGGTGCACTATTTGGAGAAGCGCCGGATGAAGTCTCGGAGAGACTCGTCCGGTTTCTGGCGACAGCTCTTAAGGTCCCAGGAGTTTCCAGGGCACACATATGTGCCCTGGAAGTTCCCGACGAAGACCCTAACCAAGTCACGCCAGTCATGGATCTGTGAGGGAGGGAGGTGTTTGAGCCAGGCTCGCGCTAAGTCCGATAGAAATAAGGGGAGGTTGCGGATGATGAGCAGGTCATCGTCCGCACCACCTAGCTGATAAGCTAGGCGGTAATCGACCAGCCATAGCTCATGGTTGGTCTCGCCGGTGTACTTCGTGAGGTTGGCAGGTTGTCGAAACCGGGCTGGGAAGTGAGCGTTATGGATGGCCCTGCTAAAGACTTGGGGGCCGGGCAGTTCGGGAGAGGGACTGCGGTCCTCCTCACTATCGTAGCGGCCGCCCCGATGCAGATGGTAGCCCCGAGCAGGCCCCTCACTATCGTGGCGCCATCGTCAGCCGACCACCTCGTGGTTGCCCTACTGCTCCTGCTCGAGAGTGTTTCGAAACTGTTGCAGAAGGAGTCGATCTTGCTCGACCTTGGCCTGAAGCTCATGGAGCTGCTCTAGGTCCGGGCGTCGAAGTTGTCCGAGGGCAAGGTTCTCGTTCTGTGCTACCGGTGGGACAATGCGTGAGGGCATGGCATCGCCCGTTCCCTGATAAAGAGGAGTACGGTCGCCTGCCCCCTCGTCCTCATCGCCCGTGCTTGGCATCCCAAGTCCGACGTGGAAGCACTCACGAGTGGGATCGTAAGTACCTTCGTCATCAGAGTCGGAGTAGCCAAAGCAATAGTCACTCGTGGCCAGGAAGCGGCGCATGGCTTCGGGGTCACGAAGTCCAGAGAAATCCGCTCCGGCCCACGCCTCGTCCTCCTCCAAGGAGTCAGCGTGGGAGTGAGTCAAAGTCATGGTACTGAAGTCGAGGGCGAAGCATTGGTGGTGTCCTGAGGGCTCCGCGTGAATGGAAGCGTAGGCATAAGCATAGGAGGCGGCGGCATTTCTCAACCCGAAGGGGTACGGAGATGGTGCCACCGTCGGACTCTGCTTTGCCAGAGCCAGCGCCTCAGGATGTGGCGGAGCAGAGCTTGGTGACAGGGTATTGCCACGCACCGCCAGCGTCTCTCCCTTGCCCAGGCTCAGGCCAGACAGGTCCCCAACCAGGGACCTTGTGCCAACAGCTGGGCATGGGATACCGGCGAAGCATGGCATGTCGTCCTATGTTCGCGTGGTGTCGGCGTGGCCACGCTCGCGTCGCGCCTGGCGAGCACGACGAGAGTGGCCGCCCGGGCACCGCCTGCGCCTGGGCTGTGGGTGTGTGACGTCGTCGTCGGCGGGCGGGGCTCGGGGTGTGAGGAGTACCATGTTGTACTCATGCCCTAGGGACATGAACTCTAGGCTCCCAAGCTAGGCCACCGTGCCGAGACATAGTGGTCGTATGGGGTCTTCCATCCGGAACTTGTTGGGATGATGAAGCTGACACACAGAAGCCCCCTACCTGGTGCACCAACTGTCGGTGTTTTGGACCGGGGGGTCCTCAACCAACGAGTGAATTTGAACTGCGTGCCCCTAATTCCGGATGGTGATGCAAAGAGATACAAGGTTTACACTGGTTCAGGCAATTGGTGCCCTACGTCCAGTCAGGGAGGTCGATCTTGTATTCCTTGCACCAAAGTGCTTGTAGTAGGGGGTTACAAGCTGGGCGAGAGAGGGAGCTGGTCCCAGGTCTCTATGCGGAATGGTGTGGGCTGCTTGAGACGTTGCTCTCAGGCAACGAGGGAGCGCGTGTCTGAATCTACCTGAGCCTATGAATGAGTTCATCTGTTTGTCTTCCTCCCCCTAGAAATGGCCCCAATCACTCCCTTTTATAGTCGAAGGGGACCGTGGTGATACATGTTTTTCCTATGCTACATCCTGTAGGCGAAGATGGCGCGTCCAAACCCTGTAGCTTACTACTGTAGTGGTATGGCCGATGGAGCGGCCCTGTCCTTGATGTGCTGGAGCGACGTGCCGGTCACGCTCGATCTGTGCGGTGTGGCAGCTCCAGTGATAGCTTGACGCAGGGCATGGCGGGTGACGTGCCAGTCGCTGTGCGTTGACGATGTAGAGGGTCGAGGCTCAGTTGGCGCCGAGGCCAAGCCATCATGGGGGCTCGGCAGACGCAAATCCTGAGGTTGCCGAGACTCAGTTGGTGCCGAGGCCGAGCCCACAGGGGGCTTCGGCGGGCGCGAGTCCCGAGGCTGCTGAGACCCTGAAGCAGATTGCCGAGGCTTGGAGGGTGACGTTGCTCCTATACACTGATTTCAAGGTTACAGCAACCCAGACCTGTTTTCCCACGCCGCGTTGTTCTTGGAGCAGGAGTTGGTAGCACAGTGTGATACGGGCGTCAGTTGTGGGTGGAGTGCAGAGCACAGTGGCCGGTAACCCCTGTTCAGTCGTGTCTCATGTCCTGTCGGCCACTCCGTGGTACTGTGACGACGTGCGGCTGATATTTGCGGTAGTGGTTGGTCGCATTAATCAGACGTGACGTTTCGTTAGAGATGTTGGTCGAGACGGAGGCGACGAGGTTGCTGTCGAGCCGGCCTCGCGCGAGGCGGAGAGTCGTTGCTTTGTCTGAGGCCTTACAGACGGGGTCTCGGGCAAATCAAAGAACTAGTCACTCGTCCAAGGCCTTGCGGTTTTTGGGCCTCGGACGAGGGGGCCTCGGGCGAGGCGTGGTGTTGGGTCCTCGTTCGAGGCCTTGCGGCGAGGTGGGCCTCGAGCGAATCATAGATTCGGCCGAGGCCTGCGGTTGCTACTTGGCCTCGGCTTTTACAAGGTCTAAGTAGTTTTTTCGGTCTCTGCTTAGGGTACCCCCTCTTGTGATATCCGATAGTATACGATCGTATAAGCCCAGCCGAATAGGCTGTAACTCATAACTTTTCGTATGAAATAGGATGAAGATAAACTTTACGTCTATTGTAACGCGGCCTCTGAGAGCGGCAGAGACCTATGCTGCCAGCAGTTCGCAGAGACGTCTTCGACGGACTACCTAGGTAAAGGCCTAGCTACCACGCCTCTAGACCCAGAAAGATGGCGGTTTCACAGACTGCTTGCAGGACGCTGCCGGTGACCCTGGCGTAGCCTCCGCCTGGTTAGCTCGTAGGTGTCTCTGGGCAAAGGGGGCGGAGGCCTCCCCGCTGGTAAGGCTAATCAAGTGCCAACGTTACCTATATGTGTGTGCTGGTAACCAGAGGAAGGCGCTCGTGGACGGTGCGGGCGCGCCGGCTCGGCCTCCGCTCGTAGGGGCAGAGACCCAAGCAGGAGGATGACAATACTAGGCATCGGGGGTCTATGGCCCTGGCGTCCCAGGGGCGGAGACCGATGGAGGAGGCCCAAAGGCCCTTCGCCGAATCCTGAGGCCTGATGGGCCGGCTGATCGCGCAGGCCTAGTACCTAAAGGCGGCATGACAAGATTACCCCCGAGAGGAATGGAATATTCTGAGAATGTACTATAGCAGTTGAAGGGTACTATTGTAAACTCTGTAAAAGTGGTAGTTGAGCCCTATAAATAGGAAACACTTGTAACAGCACAGGAGGTGGGTGAATGAATTAATGAAACCCTTGCTTTATGTGCTATTTCCCTACATGCCCGCTTGTAGTGTCTATTTCCCGAGCCTCCGCCTGAGGCAGCGCTTGGCGGGCGGAGGCCTCTACCTCTGCCACATTGTCTGAGACCACCAGTCTCAACATTGGCGCCCACTGTGGTTTGGCCAAGGCAAACCGACGATGGCTGGGAAAAGAAAAACCACCACTAGAGCAGCAACGACCACGGGTCGGAGAGGGAGGCCTAGGCGCACCACCCGTAGCACCTACGCAACCTCGCCAGCGGAGGATGACACCAGAGCAGATGCCTAGGGTCAACCACCGGAACCCCAAGATCCAGAAATTCAAGATGCGGAGGCCCAACCAAACTCAGCCACAACACTCGAGCAAGAACTGCAATAGCTGCAAGCATAGTTGCAAAAGAGCGCAACAAGAGAGGGATAGAATGGCAGCAGCATTCGCAGCTAATCAGCAAGCTATTCAAGAGTCAAACCAAGCAGCAGAAATAAGGTAGCAGTTTGTAGTCCTACATGCTGAGATGCTAAGTATGTAGCATGCAGTGCCAGCGTCAACCTCCGCAATCCCGGCCTCCACAGCAACACCAACTCCAACCATACCACAAGGGCCTCCGCAAGTGATCAGCCAGCCCACGATGCCATCTCAGGTGATGCGGAGGCCTATCGATCCCAAGTCCCCACTCTCTGAAGGCATACAACAGTCGCCATGGCCAACGGCGTACAAGCCAATCACACTACCAAAGTTCAACGGAAAGACAGACCCCCATCAGTTCATTATGAGTTATGAGGCAGCAGTAGCCTCCGCTGGCAGAGACAACGCCATCTTGGCAAAGTCATTTGTCATTGCAGCCGAAGGCGACACGTTGGCTTGGTATTCTATGCTCAAACCAAGCACAGTCTATTCTTGGGAGAACCTCTGGGATAAGATATTGGCAAACTTCAAGGGGCTAACAGCACAGTCGGTGACTTCCACAGATCTGTTCTAGTGCAAGCAAATGTAGGGAGAGACACTACACGACTACTTCCGGAAATTTGTGCAACTAAAGGCGAAGGCACCAGATGTCCTAGACGAGATTGCCATTGAAGCAGCGATCAAAGGCTTCTGAATTGGGCCATTCGTAGCACACCTAGCAAGAAAGAAACCAACTTCCATACAACAGTTGTATGATGAGTTCGAGAAATACTGCAGATCAGACAATGACCTCCGGGAAAGGCTGGAGGAGTAGTGTCAAAACAGACAGCAAAACAGCAGCAAAAACTCCTAGAAAAGCTATACGAACTAGAATGCATCAAATCAGAAACCAGGCCAGGGGCAAGTGCTCAGCATCGAGGGCCAACCTTACCCTGAACAAGGGCAACTGGCAGCACCAGCAGGGCCGGAGACCCAGACCAGGAACCAAGGTCGGCAAGGTTACCAAGGCAAAAACTAGAACAAAAACCACAACCAGAAACAACGCAGGCCATATTGCGCTTTTCACGGTGAAAGTGCAGTGCACAACACCAAAGATTGTCCGGAGACAAAAGAGACACAGGAAAGGATGAAGAACAAACAGACTGCCCAACCTCTGACATAGCAGAGCGCAAGAGACATCAACACCACCCACACAAATGGCCACCAGCAGTACTGCCCAATCTACCTAGCGCTAAACGCAAACCAAATACATCTCTCCACACTGGCCTCTGCCTATTACCCAAACTTCCTACCAGCATGGCAGTCAGCGCCTTCGCAGCAGCCTTCGGCGGGTAACTACAGGTCGGAGGCAAGCCTGACCTACATAAACCCAAAATCTCCCCACATAACCTACCTCGAAACAAACCCACCGCCACAAAACCAAAGCAGGTTCGAGCCTCCGCCGCAACAGCAGCACATGCAGCAACTGCCTCCGCCGCCACATCACAATCAACCACCAACCCCAAAAAATGAGTCAAACCCAGAAAACCAAGTCAACCCACACGGACCACTACCCACAATAGGCATGATACTACCAATCGCTGGAGGATCATCAATGGAATTTCGAACGAAAAAGCAGAAAAAGGATCACCTCCGCCTGGTAAACAACGTAGCAGTCCAAGGACCAGCAGAATACACAGATTGGTCCAGAGTCCCAATCACCTTCACAGAAGAAGATCTGCAGCTAGAAAGCTACCCTCACACAGACGCAATGGTAATCAAGACCAACATAGCAGCATGGGAGATAAGCAGAGTACTGATTGACACTGGCAATTCAGCAGATATCATCTTTGCAAATACCTTCTACCAAATGAAGCTCTGCAGAAATCAACTATAGCCCTCCGAATCCCTTTTGATAGGATTCGGAGGCAAGCAGATACAAGCATTAGGAAAAATCTCACTCCCAGTGTCGTTTGGAACACAAGCAAATGCTAGAACCGAGTACATAACCTTCGACATCGTCGATCTATACTACCCATACAATGCCATCTTGGGCAGAGGATTCATGACTAAATTCAACGCAGCCCTGCATATGGCCTACCTGTGCATGAAAATACCGGCACTCCATGGTATTATCACAGTCTGAGGCAGCCAAAAAGAAGCAAGAAACATAGAAAAAGCAATCTACAAAGCCCAAAGAAACATCAATGCAGTCGAGTGGGCAGACAAAGAACTAGAGCCTCTGGATATGCCCAGAGGAAAAACAGATATGGCAGGTCAAGAAGAGACAAAGGTGACCCCTGTAGAAAAGGAGTTACCAGACAGAAAAGTAACAATCAGCTCAGAGTTGAGCAAAGCAGAGGAGGAAGAGCTCATGGAAACTCTAGTAAAAAAAAGACATCTTCGCCTAGTCAGCCACCGACCTACAGGGAGTCAGCAGGGACATCATACAGCATGAATTGGATATCAATGAAAACATGAGGCCAAGAAAGCAGAAATAGAGAAAAATGTCGGAGGACAGGATCTTGGCAGCAAAGGCGGAGGTGCAAAGGTTGCTAGATGCAAAAGTCATCAGGAAAGTCAAGTATTCAAAATGGCTTGCAAACGTAGTACTGGTACCAAAGAAGGACGGCAAAATGAGAATGTGCATAGATTTCACAGATCTAAATAAAGCTTGCAAAAAAGACCCTTTCCCATTGCCAAGAATAGATGCCTCCGTCGACAAGGTAGCCAGATGCCAGAGGTTCTCTCTCCTCGACTGTTTCTCTGGGTATCACCAAATCTGGATGAAAAAAGAAGATGAAGACAAGACAAGTTTCACCACTCCATTCGGGACATATTGCTACACCAGAATGCCGGAGGGCCTCAAAAATGCCAGAGCAACCTTTGCTAGAATGACAAAGGAAGTTTTGGGCTCACAACTAGATAGAAACATCATAGCCTACGTCGACGACATAGTGGTCATGAGCAAGAACAAGGATGATCACGTCTTCAACTTACAGGAGACCTTCGCCAACCTCAGGACAGCTGGCCTCCGCCTCAACCCAGAAAAATGTATATTTGGAGTTACAAAAGGGAATATGCTCGGATACATCATAAGCAGCGAAGGCATCAAAGCGAACCCAAACAAAACCAGAGCAATAATGATAATGGCAGAACCCAAAAACAAGAAAGAAGTGCAAAAGCTGATGGGAAGAATAGCAGCGCTCAACAGATTCATCTCAAAATCAACAGAACGCAGCCTCCCCTTCTTCCAAGCCCTGAGGGGCGGAAACAACTTCGAGTGGGGGTCCAAGCAGTCGGAGGCATTTCATAACTTGAAAGAGTATTTGGCAAACTCATTGGTGGTCTCTGTCCTAGAATCGGACAGCCACCTATTGCTATATGTGGCGGCCTCCGACCATGCAGTCAGCGCAGTCTTAGTTCACGAGCTGGCAAAAGAATTAGGCAAAACTCAAAAACCAGTTTACTTTATCTCAGAAGCACTGTCCGGAGCCAAGCTAAACTACACTGAGGTAGAAAAAGTTGCCTACGCAGTGCTGATGGCATCAAGAAAACTAAAGCATCATTTCCAAGCCCACGAAATCTCAGTTCCAACATCGCTGCCACTGCAAGACTTGCTCAGAAACAAAGAAGCCTCTGGCATAATAGGCAAATGGGCTACAGAGCTATCACAGTTTGGTATCTCATATGTCCCGAGAACAGCAATCAAATCACAAGCACTAGCCGATTTCGTAGCAGATTGGACAACTCCGACAGAGCCCAAGGTACAACCAACCACTCAAGGCTGGATAGCATTCACGGATGGAGCCTAGGGACAAGCTGGAGCTGGAGCCTCCGCCATCCTAACGGCACCCTCCAGCGTCAGACTGAAATACGTAGTAAGGCTAGAGTTCAAATCAACAAACAACATAGCAGAATATGAAGGCCTGATCCTAGCGCATAGTAAAGCAAAGGCCCTAGGGCCAAAAACATTGATAGTCAAAACAGATTCTCAAGTGGTTACTGGCCAAGTAGAGAAAGAATACACAGCAAGAGAGCCAGAACTCATCAATTACCTATCCGTTGTCAGAAATTTGGAGCAGAGATTCGAGGGCTTCACCCTGAAGCACATCCCAAGATCAGAAAATGCAGAGGCAGATGAACTGGCAAAAGCCGCGGCAAACAGTCTGCCACTGCCACCAAACACTTTTTACCAGATCTTGAAGTCTCCGACAACTGCGGAGACATCCAAGGCACCTAAGCCCATACTACACCTGCAAAACAAAGATTAGAGAAAGGCGATAACAGAATTCTTAGAAGGAAAAACAAACAAAGAAGATGAAGCAAAAGCAGCAAGAATACAGGCTAGGGCAAGAAATTACACAATCATAGATGGTGTACTATACAAGAAAGGAGTAGTCTAGCCTCTCCTCAAATGCATATCGCAGAGCGAAGGCATAGAGTTGCTTCAAGAAATACACTCAAGAATTTGCGGGTCGCACATTAGCTCTGGAGCATTATCAGCAAAGGCAATAAGGCAAGGCTTTTATTAGCCAACACACATACAACACACAGAGCAGATAGTCAGAACATGCAAAGCATGCCAAACATTCTCTCCCGGGCAGTCAAAACCATCGTCGGAGACCCAGCTTATACCTCCGACATGGCCGCTACAAAGATGGGGTATGGACCTGGTTGGCCCATTACCACCATCCCAAGGAGGAAACAGATTCATAGTAGTGGCAGTAGAATATTTTACAAGATGGATAGAAGCAAGGCCGCTGGCGAAGATAACCTCAGAAACTATCAGAAAATTCTTCTGGCAAAACATCATTTGCTGATTCGGTGTACCGAGGATTCTGACAGTAGACAATGGAAAACAATTCGATTTAGAGAACTTCAAAGAATTCTGCAAAAGCATCAGGACAAAACTAGCCTTTGCCTCAGTATACCACCCAGAGTCCAATGGTGCTGTGGAAAGAGCAAACAGAATAGTGTTTTCAGCAATATCAAAAACACTGCTAGGCCTACGCAAAGGAAAATGGGTAGACGAATTACCCAGAGTGATTTGGTCACACAATACATCTATCTCAAGAACAACAGGATTCACACCATTCAAACTGCTTTATGGAGAAGAGGCCATGATGCCAGAAGAAATCAAGCACGAAAGCCTCCGCATAACGAGACAGCTAATGTTGCAAGATGAAGAATATACAAAAGAAACAATAGGAGCCATAAGACTGGAAGCAGTCGAGAACATTGCAAAATATCAGTCCCAAACCAAGAAGTGGAGAGACTCTTAGGTGGTAAGGAAAGACATAAAACATGGAGATCTCGTACTCAGAAGAAAACCCAACACACAACTTGCTGGCAAACTACAGCCGAAATGGGAAGGCCCATACACAGCAACGGCAGCAGGCCGCCCGGGCTCTTTCCACTTGACCGACAGCGAAGGTGTCACGACAACCCACACCTGGAATATTGACAGCCTCCGCAGATACTACGTGGAGGCCCCTCCGTTCATTTACGTTTTAGCTCTTTTTTCTTCAACCCAAAAAATGTAAAAGAACCTGTACTCTTTTCCTCACAGGGGAACTCCAAGCGGAGGTGAGGTTTTTAATGAGGCAGGCTCAATGTAAAAATCCTCTAGAAGTATAAAGAGGTAATTCCCCAAAAGAACGCTTGAAAAGTTCAAAACCGAAAGCGGCCAGCTCTGGCGCCGCAATATTCGGTGAACAAAAATAAGAACAGGTCCTTTCAAATCGCCAGCCATAGGCATTGGCAATTTGAAATGACCTCTATGGCCAAACAGGCCTTCGACCTCGACAAAGACCTGAACAAATTCAGGCATCAAGGCGAAAACAACCATGGCCAAATAGGCCTTCGACCTTGACAAAGACCTGTCCAAGTTCAGGCATCAAGGCAAAAACAACCTTGGCCAAACAGGCCTCCAACCTTGACGAAGACCTTAACAAATTCAGGCATCAAGGCAAACACCACCATGGCCAAACAGGCCTCCGAACTTGACGAAGACCTGAACAAATTCAGGCATTAAGGTGAACACCACCATGGCCAAATAGGCCTCCGACCTTGACAAAGACCTGTCCAATTTCAGGCATCAAGGCGAAAACAACCATGGCCAAACAGGCCTCCAACCTTGACGAAGACCTGACCAAATTCAGGCATCAAGGCAAAACCAACCTCGGCCAAACAGGCCCCCGACTTTAACAAAAAAAACCCAAGCATCAGGGGCAACACCATTATGGCGCTAGAACCAGGAAGAAGGTCTCCGCCGTTGAAAACAGCAAAACGAGGAAAAGGTCTGACAAAACCCTGTCACTTAGGCACTAGGCCTATTTACTTGAAAAGATCTCAAAATGCAAGAATAATTCAAGCAAGATATAGGCCATTAAAAGCCAACATACGTTCCAACAAACAACGTACCAAAATTTAACAGGCCATTAAAGCCAAGATACGTTCCAACAAACAACGTACCAAAAATTTAACAACCAAAAGCCACCACCCCGCTATAAAACGGGTTCCCCCCACGCCCTTGAAACCTCAGTAAGCAGAAGGCACAAGGGGGGGAAGAAGGCAGAGCACAAGCACAAGCCACAGCAACGGCCATGGAGGCAGGGGTCTCCTTAGATATCTAAGTCGACCGTAGATATTGTACGAAAACTCATAAAATCGGAGGCACCAGAAAACGGTCGGAGGCAGTGGGAAAAGAGATAGGAACTATGGCACGGTGATGAACAGTGCAGGTTTACGGAAGAAGGGGGATATAGCACGAAATCTCGTAACATCCCCCTGACGCCGGAGACCTAACCTGCCATCTCCACAAATGAAACATGTCCCACGAGTGTGCAGCGTCGGAGGCCCATACTACCAGACAGCTAAAACACCCAGCTAAAGAAATACCAAAAGTCTCCGCCGTCTGCACAAGCTGCGCCAAACATCCTATCGGATCACACACCGATTTAGCAAGCCTCACCAGGTGGACTTCAAGTACGCCTCCGCCGGCCAAAAAACTGCCAACACTTCTACCCCCGCCATCAAGCAAGCACAGAGAAGGAGAGAACATGGGGCGGAGGTCCTGGCCACCACCTTTGTATCGCGCACGTTCGCCCAAGCAAACAACCACGGTGTGCAAGCTCGGGACTAGACGAGATATGTGAACAAGCACAACAGACATAAGCCCCCGCACAAACAATCAAGAAAGTGAACCGGTCTTGTATTCCATAAAACATCAAGTAGCATTTTTATAGGAAACAAACTTATAATAAAATCCAAACTATTGGGGCAGAGGTCCGCGCCAAGCAAGCGCGCGAGTAAACCCAGCGCGCTCGTCGTCTATGTCAAATTTAACTGACTCAAACACGTCACGCGCAATGCCCCGGGGAAAAGCCGAACGCCAATACTCCCAAAGCTCTCTGCTCACATAAATACCGTCATTGTAGAGAGTCAAAGGCGCAACATCTTGCGCAGGCTCCCGATTCAGAACCTGCGCAAAATTAAAATTTTCCACAAAATCATTCAGGAAAAAATAAACTTTATTTACAAGAGTCCAACTGGACTACAATATACAAGTTCCTACAAAGAGCCTAGACCTCTGGCGTCCCGGCCACAGCAGAAGTCCCTGGAATGGAGCCCGCATCAACTGTGGGTGGGGACGGCGCCTGCGGCCTCCGACCATCACCACCACCGATCGTAGCGCCCACCGGAGCGCCAGCGGTGGTGGAGGCATCGCCCGCGGTTGACGAGCACGGAAATGGCGGAGGCCTACTCGCAAGACTCTTCTGCGCATCCTGTAGAACAGGCTAAAATATCAGTGGCACAGGCAATGAAAGCCTTCGCAACTTCACAAAAAGCAAGGAGAGAAAAATAGCGGCTACAAAGACTAGAAATACCTTCGCCCTCTTTTCCTCCGCCAGTTTCCGGGCAGCAGGTCTCCCAAACGGAGCCCAAAAGTATCCAATGAAATTTCTCAAGGTTTTTCGCAAACCAAGAGAAGTCTCACCAAGCTCCTCCGGACCTGGCAGAGCTTCCTCCAGAATACTTTTGGTACGCGTGCACCCGCCGTGCACCAAAAGCTTGGCGTAATTCGCTACTCCCGCCAGCGCCCCGTAGTCCGTGCAGCCATTGATCAAACCAAGGAGCTTCGCAAGGTGACGCTTTAGCCAGGAGGCGAGGGCGTAGACGCTGTCTTCCTCTAGAGGAGCGGAGGTTTCGCCTCCGAACTCAGCGACGATGGCCCGGTAATGGCCAATGGTTGCAACAAGAACCCCCTTGACTGAGTCCAAATGGCTCGTCATCAAAGACAACTGCTCCCCCACCGCAGCCATGGATTCCTTCTCAGAGGCCAGCTCTCGCTGGAGACCCTCGGCCAACTCGTTTGCCCTACGGGCCTGCTCGACAGACAAAGCTTCTGCATCTCGGGCCTTGGCGAGATCGGCCCTCAAAGCCTCCTTTTCTTGTTCCTTCTCCGCCAGAGAAAGGCGGAGAGCTATAAGGGAGTTGGACAAACCCCCCTTTTCACCTTCCAGGCGCTCGTTCTCCGCCTTGAGCGCCTCAATCGCAGTATCAAGGTTGGAGACCTCACGAGTGCAGCGCTCTTCCATAACAACGGCCGTGTGATACCCCTACGATTATAAAAGAAGACCATGGCGATCAGCAATAGAAACAAAATCAAATCTAAAGGCGAACATACACCAAAAAAGGCAAACCGCCGAAAACGCACCAAGCTCTGGTGTTCTAGATGAACACGGAGAAGTTGGAAGAAATCCATGTCCCTCAGACGCTGTTTGAAGCGATCTATTCAAAGAAGAACAAACAAGCACAAGACCATAAGGTGAGAAAAGCAAATCTCACAATACATACACCAACTGCCAGAGACCACCTCCGACGTCTCCAAGAACCCCAAGATAGCACTCTTCCCAACCTGAGATAGAAGTGTCGGAGGAGCATGCGTAAAAAAAACAACAACAACAACAACTCAGGTCAGAGGGCCGATCAGAAATAGACAATAACAACAGGCCAAAAGACAAGTAAGATAAAAACACTCTATACTCACTCGGACCCGGCGCCATCAGCCCCGGACCAAACCTGACGCTGGCAGCAGCCGCTCGCTCCTCCGGGGTGAGGAGTCCAGCCATGACATCACCTACAAAGCAACAAGTACACGGTATTAGCACTTGGTACAATACATAAACAAATAAACCGAGCAAGACAGTAAACACAAAAATATGCGTCAAAAAACTTACTCATAAAAAGCCTAGGCTAGGCCGCCTGCCGAGCCCCCTGGGCAGACGTCCCCGCCATATCATGCGGCGAAGGCCCAAAGGGCCGGCTCTCCTCAGCCAGAGGCCTAGCGGGCGGAGGGCTCGAAGAAGACTGAGCCGCCGGGGCCTGCTCAGCAAGCACGGCCTCTGGCTGCCCGACGTTGGCCGCTGGTGCGGGTGAAGGCGCAACAACGGCGGGAGACAAAGGAGCGTGCTGCAAGATGGCCTCCGTGCCCTCTTCAGAACTTGAATACAGCCCGCCAAAAATGTCGGGCATAGGATCGGCGACGCTAGCCTCCGGCTGTTCGGCGACACTCGTAGCACCGTGCAAGGTGCGCGCCAGAGCAGCACTGGCCTCCGCACGCCCAGCACCGCTCACAGCGCCGCTCACAGGGCACACCGGAGCTCCAGGAGAGCTGCGATCCTCGCCGCTCGTGACCCGCACGTGCACTGACGGGACGGAGGAGCTCTGAACGTCTTCACTGCCGGTGGAGGCAACGCCCGCACTACCGACCGAAGACGCGGCCGGCGCGATCACCAGAGCACCGCTCTTCTTCTTCTTTTTCACAAGCGCCCGAGCAACGGAGGCGCCCTTCCTCTTCTTGGACTCGGCCTCCGCCGTAACATTCTTCGCAAAGGCCTTCTTCTTCTTCTTGTCAATCATCGCCAGGACCTCGGCGGGAACCTCGCGCTCCCGTTAGACGATCTTGAGCTCCTCAAAAACTCGATTAAGCCACGGCATGATGCCTGCCACGGCTCTCCAAGACGTGTACTCACGCTCGGAAATTTTGCCAACCAACCCAACGGTGGCCTCCTCGACGTCGGCAATGAAGCTGTCCTCCGTCACCCCCTCCCCTAAAGACCGGCCAAAGCGGGGGAAAGGAATCCCAGCCTCCGGCCCAAAAACGGGAACCTTCACTTTTTCCAGCTGAAAGGCTGGGTTGTCTTTGCCCAGGGGCTAGTAGTTGGAGGCCATAATCTCCTCCACCAGGTCACAGCCCCCGGAGTAGCGGCACGCAGCCGCAAAGGCCAGGTCGCAAGCCTCCCTCGCCGGAGACATCTCCTCTGGCGGATCCACGCGCGTATGCGGCGCCATCTCCTCCATTCTTGAAGTCAATGGATACCCTGCGACCTTCGCACCATCCTCGGTAGAGCCGCGGACCCCGTAGGTCTTCACGTAGAACCACTGCTCAAGCCAGCCGCGGTCCCACTTGCCCTTCTGGCAAAAAGAAATCTCCAGGCGGTCTACGCCTTGGTTCCTCTTCGACATAAAGGTGCAACTACCATATTGGTAGGTCACCTCAACCTCCTTGCCCTCCTGCATCTCCTTCTTCTTCTTTGGCTGCTTCTGTAGCTCGTAGTAAGCGCTGAAGGTGTCCACATCCGGCTCAGCGCCATAAGAAACACACGCCCAACAGAATTTGCTGAGCGTGAGGAAGGCAGTAGGAGTCAGATGATGGAGCTAGACATTGAAGGTCTCCAACACCCGATGGAGGAAGGGGATGTAAGGAAGGCGGAGGCCGCAGGTGAAGAAGTCCCGAAACACCACTGCATATCCTTCCTCCGGTTCCGGAACAGTCTGGCCAGGCAGAGGGATTTTTACCCTCAAAGAAGGAAAAAACAATTCCTTCAACATCTCCGTGACCGCCTCTTCAGTAATGGAGGAGGGGCCAAAATCCCATGACTTTATCGCCATGTCTCTGGAATCCACAGAGGTCAGGTCTCCGACGGACGCGGAGACACTCCCCAAATCCTCCACTAGCTTTTCAAATTCCAACGCGGAGGAGGAGGCAAGCATGCACTCCTCAAAGCACGCACTCCAGCCGGCGGCCCTAACACCGAGAAGTGGCGATAGGGTCCGAAGAAGGCGGGCCGGCGAGTATGGACGGAGGCGGAAAAGAAAGCCACCGTGGCGGCAGACCAGGCGAAAGACGCAAGCGGAAAGACGGAACGCGCGAAGGCAGCTCAGGCGAAAGCGAAGAGAGCAGAGAGTGATTTCTCAGAGGCAAGGAACGCGAATGAGCAGTGCGGGGGGGGGACCCCGCCACCAACCCCACCCTTATATAGGCCGTGGGCGGGCGGTTCGGCTACCGCCGTACAACGGTCATCTCCGGAGAATTCGCCTGCCACCCAATGGTCATCTCCGGAGAATTCACCTGTCGCCCAACGGTCATCTCCGAAGAAGTCGCAAGGTATACAACGGAAAGCAATACGGCGTAAACGGCCACAACGTAAGACAACGGCTAGTTTTGCAGCCTAACGGCTACTATGACAAGACCAGCAGCCGCGCCTGAGCGGGCCAGGGGGGAACCTACGGGGATCGGTCGGAGATGTGACTACGCGCAGTCTCTGCCCCCGCGGACGTCCTTGCTTAGGGCATTTTGAGCTCACGACATGCTCGGGCGGACCGTCGTCTCAAAAGGGGGGAACTGTTGTAACGCGGCCTCCGAGAGTGGCGGAGACCTACGCTGCCAGTAGTTCACAGAGACGTCTCTGACCGACTACCTAGGCAAAGGCCCAGCTACCACGCCTCCAGACCTAGAAAGATAGCGGTTTCTTAGACTGCTTGCAGGACGCTGCCGGTGACCCAGGCGTAGCCTCCGCCCGGTTAGCTCGTAGGCGTCTCTGGGCGAAGGGGGAGGAGGCCTCCCCGCTGGTAAGGCTAATCAAGTGCCAACATTACCTACGTGTGTGTGCAGGTAACCAGAGGAAGGCGCTCGTGGACGGCGCGGGCGCGCCGGCTCGGCCTCCGCTCGTAGGGGCAGAGACCCAAGCAGGAGGACGACAATACTGGGCATCGGGGGTCTGCGGCCCCGGTGTCCCAGGGGCGGAGACCGACGGCGGAGGCCCAAAGGCCCTTCGCCGCGGAGACCGACGGCGGAGGCCTAAAGGCCCTTCGCCGAATCCTGAGGCCTGATGGGGCGGAGACCTACGGCGGAGGCCCAAAGGCACATCGCCGAATCCTGAGGCCTGATGGGCCGGCTGATCGCGCAGGCCCAGTACTTGAAGGCGGCATGACAAGATTACCCCCGAGAGGAAAGGCGAGTAGTGGAATATTCCGAGAATGTACTGTAGCAGTTGAAGGGTACTATTGTAAACTCTGTAAAAGTGGTAGTTGAGCCCTATAAATAGGGAACACTTGTAACAGCACGGGAGGTGGGTGAATGAATTAATGAAACCCTAACTTTACGTGCTATTTCCCTACACGCCCGCTTGTAGTGTCTATTTCCCGAGCCTCCGCCTGAGGGCGGCACTTGGCGGGCGGAGGCCTCTACCTCCGCCACATTGTCTGAGACCGCCAGTCTCAACAACGTCAACATTATAACTCTGACACGATCTACAAGTTTGTAGTTGAAAATGTTTTGGTTTGCAACTATTGAGAGTTGTAAACTATTATTTTAAGTGCGCATATTTTGTAATTTAAACTTTAAAACATGGTCTACACCAAAGTTTAGTTCCTAATACAATCTACAACTCTATAGTCAAAAAGTTTTTGATTTGAAGTCGTTGAGAGTCCAGGATAGCATGTGCATGGCGTACTGAGTTGAAATTCACAATGACTGGCCCTCCATTTCAGTTCTGTTGATACTCGTGGACTTGATAATTTGTACTTCCTTTGTCCTAAATTATAAGTTATATATTGTTTTTTGCATAATATTTTCTATATATTTAGATATAAATTATATCTAAATACATAGAAAAACTATGTATCTAAAAGGAATAAAATAATTGACAATTTAAAATGGATGGGGTGTATATTGCAATGGACGCAGATCAAGTACTGGAGACTGAGCTTAACTTTTATTTAGTTAACCTTCCAAACAAATTGATGGACAACTGGATCGCATGTTGTTTATACTCTAATCAGTAAACATCTGTGCCATGTGGTCACCGACAATGCGAGAATCCAGCACTATGGATCCGTTAGAAAAGCATATGCATGGCCTGGTGTGTTGAAATTCACAATGGTGGCTGTCCATTTCAGCTCCCTGCAAAATTACAAGTTATTTTGTTTTTCTATTATATAATATTTGCTATATATTTAGATATGCACTAGTATGTCGAAATACAGAAAAAAAATTATGTATCTAAATTTTTTTAAAATTTTACAATTTAAAACGATGGAGTATATATTGTTGTGGACGAAGATCTAGCGCTGGAGACTGAGCTTAACTTTTATTTAGTTCACGGTCCAACCAAAATGATAATGGACAACTGGATCGCAAGGTTGCGTTCCGACTTCCGAGATCATAGCAAATTGATTAGTGGACGTGGATCTGACCAATCACATAAGCCCTCCCCTGAATGATCCACGAGGAACGGCTGCTACTCACTACGCCAGATTTGGACATTATTGTCGGCATCTTCACTGTTGGATTTGTGAGAACCGACAGTGATGTACCTTTACTGTCGGTTATGAGCTTGAAAATGAAAAAATGATTGGGACTGGGCTAAAACTGACAGTGAAGCAGCACATCACTACCGGTTTGTGGCTTGAACCGGCAGTGTTTTGGTGGCCACTCATCACTGCCGGTTTAAGCCATGAGCCCACAGTGATTGGGCTCTATCACTGTCGGTTCTAGCCAAGAACCGACGGTGATAAGCCTACAACACAAAAAGGCTACAGCCGTCCTCTCCTGCCTCATCTCTTCCATCCCGAGAACAGAGGCGCGTGTTTGGGCCCTTCCCTCCATTGTTGCGGCTGCTCTTCACCATGAAGCTAGCGCTTGGATTTTGAATAATGGCTTGATCTTTTTGTTTTAAGGTTAGTAACAAACATCCACTCCTTTGATTTTGTTGCTTAATTAGCTTCGTTTTGATGGCTACATTGCTTGATTCTCATTCTAGTTCTTTCTCCATTCAAGAGAGCACTTTTCCAATTGAATATTAGTGCAAAGCTCAAATTGTGGTGAATCCATCATTCAAACGGTTGGTGTCTATAAACACATTTAAATTCCTAGCTAATTATTCCATGGTGGTCAAGATCATCATTGTTAGTATGTGATGCTATAATTAGTTCTTAGAAATAGAGTAGAATAGTTGTTCTTCAATATTGTGCAATAATTGTTTTTTTACTACTATTTTCAATTTGCAGTGCCGGGGCTACCAATTTCAATTTTTCAATAATTAGTGTACAATAGTGTTTTCCAAAAATGGTACTTTCGAGCTACAATTGTTGTTCATAAAGCTCGATTTCTTATTAATTCTTTGTAATTACTATCTCAGTATTTTTTTGTACAGAGATGGATCAAGAGTGGATGCATCTGTCCTGAAAGGACAAGCAGTACATGTATAGCGTCAGCCAGTTTATCACCGATGCCAAAGCCGATGCGGGGAATGGGAACCCTGTCTTCTGCCCATGCAAAGATTGCAAGAATGAAAGGAACTTTCGTCAAATTGAGTCTATACGATCGCACTTGATTACCAGGGGTTCATGCCAAACTATACGATATGGACTATGCATGGCGAGGTTGGTGTGA
The DNA here is from genome assembly GCF_019320115.1 of Miscanthus floridulus. Taxonomy (NCBI): domain Eukaryota; kingdom Viridiplantae; phylum Streptophyta; class Magnoliopsida; order Poales; family Poaceae; genus Miscanthus; species Miscanthus floridulus. The sequence continues at coordinate 115,821,957 of NC_089589.1, read as the reverse complement.
ATGTTCTGCAGGAAAACGATGATGATGTGGACATGCCTGACGTAGCCATCCACGATGCTGACGAGGAACCCGGTGTCAACACGAAACCTATGGCCACAGTTAATAATGTGTTTAGGAACACGCTAGCTGACGACACCGAGGATAACGATGACATTTCTCAGCTGCTACATAATGTAGGGACGAGATGTCTTAGTGAAAGACAGCTGAGAAAGCTAGAGAAAATGAGACAAGATGGCAAAACACCATTGTATAGGGATTGTCCAATGAGCAAACTAGAAGCTGACATCATGCTGTTAGAGTTCAAATTGACAAACGGATTGAGCGATAAAGGCTTCGATCAGTTGTTAGGTATAATAAGGAAAATGCTCCCAGAAAAAAACGAGTTGCTAGAAAAGACATACTTGACCAAGCAAATGATCTGCCCCATCAGCCTCGAGGTTGAAAAAATACACGCGTGTTCCAATGATTGCATATTGTACGGTGTAGAAAAATACAAAGACTTGGACAAGTGTCCCAAGTGTGAAGCTCCACAGTACAAGGAATGGCCGTCAGATGAGGGTACCAAGACCAGAGGAGGTCCCGTAAAGGTTGTTTGGTATTTCCCTATAGCTCCCCGGGTGCATAGGCTGTTTGCATGTGCAAAGTCAGCACAGCTGTTGCGCTGGCATGGCGAAGAGCGTAAGAAAGATACAATGATGAGGCACCCCGCCGATAGACATGACAGGAGGACTATCAATACTATGTTCTATAAGGACATTGGTGGAGAGGTAAGGCACCTTTGGTTTGCTTTGAGCATAGATGGGATGAATCCCTTGGACCAGGTTAGAAGCAACCATAGCACCTGGCCAGTGACGCTCTGTATATACAACCTTCCACCTTGGATCTGTATAAAGCGGTCGTACATCCAGATGCCACTACTGATCCAAGGGCCAAGACAACCTGGGAATGACATCGATGTGTTTCTGGAACCAGTGATCAATGAAATAGTGGAGATGTTTGAAAATGGTGTGCCGGATGTTTGGGACGAGTACAAAAAGGAACACGTCACGATCAAGGGAGTACTTATCGCTACCATCACCGACCTGCCAGGTCGAGGTTCGTTGTTCGGAGAGAAGACAAAAGGCTATACTGGATGTGTCGAGTGCTTGGACGACACCGATGCGGTAAATCTACCAAATAACTCAAAGATAGTTTATATCGGACACCGTAGGTTCCTACCTAAGGATCACCCTTACCGCAGGAACAGAAAAGATTTCAACGGTACTATTGAGAAACGCTTAACTCCAAAATATCGAGACGGGCCTGCGATACTTCGAGAACTCAACAAACTGGAGGTTGTCCTTAGAAAGGGGGACAATGCAGTAGCAGTGCCTGATGGGAGCATTTGGAACAAAAAAATCGGTTTTTCTAGAAACTACCATACTGGCCATTTCTGAGTGTACGCCACTGTCTTGATCCCATGCACATCACTAAAAACGTGTGCGCTAACACTCTTAACACCTTGATGGACACTGGAGGGACATTGAAGGATTCACTAGCCACACGCCTGGACATGAACACTTGGGAATCAGGAAGGAGCTGCATCCTGTGGAGCTAGAGAATGGCCAGTTTGAACTTCCGGTTGCATCATGGACATTGAAGAAGGAAGAAAAGCGTGCGCTTATTTCTTTCTTCAATGAACTCAAAGTCCTGATGGGCTACTGTGCGAACCCAAAGAGGCTAGTGAACATGAGAGAACTCAAGTTCAACTATGCCCCTATGAAGGCCCATGACTGTCATGTCATTATGACTCAGCTGCTCCCTGTTGCCCTGCATAGTATCCTCCCCCCAAAGGTCCACGCCCCAATCATAAAGCTTTGCTCGTTCTTCAACGCGGTCTCAAAAAAGGTCATTGATGTGTCCACGCTAGAGCAGCTACAGCGCGACATAGCCAAAACTCTCGTTAGGCTTGAGATGCATTTCTCGCCGACTTACTTTGATATCTCATTACATCTGCTCATTCATCTTGTTGACCAAATTAGAGCCCTTGGCCCAATGTACCTGCATCAGATGATCCCTTTCGAAAGATTGATGAAAGTTTTCAGGAGGTATGTTAGGAACGGATTCAGGCCAAAAGGGGTCATGGTTGAAGGATGGTCAACGGAGGAGGCCATTGAGTTCTGCACAAATTATCTGGACATCAAAAGGGTCGGAGTTCCAGAATCTCATCACGAGGTAAGACTACGTGGCAAAGGAACGATTGGGTTGAAATCTGTTACAGTAGACGACCCTGTTTCTTTTAGACAGGCACAGTTCGCTGTTCTCCAGCAAGTCGAGGGTGTGATGCCATACATTGACGAGCACAGGCAATCGCTGCAAACTCTGTATCCGAGCAGGTCACAGGCTTGGCTAGATAAAAAACATAAGGAGGAATTTGTCAACTGGTTGTGACGTCGCTTGCTTGGAATAAAGTTGGGTAATCAACTGGATGCCTTAGCCAAGGGACCTTCGAGTATATATCTTAAGTACCAAGGGTATGAGATCAATAGATTCACATTTTACACAAAGAAGCAAGATGGAAAGAGCACATACCAAAATTGTGGTGTTCATTTTGATGCTCATGACGAAAATGGCAATGTGCATGCGACATACTATGGTTTCATAGAGGAGATCTGGGAGCTAGCCTATGGTCCATTGAAGGTAGCTCTTTTTCGCTGCCAGTGGGTCTGGCTCGAGGAAATCAACACTGACAGTGAAGGGTTCACTACCGTTGATCTCACTAAGACCGCATACAGAGACGACCCCTTCGTCCTTGCAAGAGATGTTATGCAAGTCTTCTATGCAAGGGACAACAAGACAAAAGGAAGGCTAAAAGTAGTCCTAGAAGGAAAAAGGAAGATTGTCGGTGTCGATGGAGTGACGGACGAAGAAGACTACAGGGGCCATCAGGAAATGCCACCATTCGGGGCGAACGTACCCCTACCTATCCTTCAAGAGGGTGACGAACCTGCTTACGTATGACTTGATCACAATGAGGCCCTCATTGTTGATGCACATAAAGATAGTTAGATTATTGTTAACTATTTAATCATTATGCACATAACCGTGAAGGATGTTTGATCCTAATGAAACTCTCATCTCCTCTCTCCTCCTCGTTAATACTCTGCCGACTCAACAAATATGCTGACGTATCATAGCAATTAATGAGAATGAAAGTTATTTAAAACTACCATTGAGACTGACCTTATTACTATTCAAACACTCGATTAGACACCGGACGTAACATTTTTAAACTTTACTCTCTGAATTTAAACACCAGCTAAATATAAATATATATGTCTAGACTTCCGATAGAAGGACATTGGGGCGACCATTCTCTTCTGAGCTACTACTAGTAGTGAGGGATCCATAGCTCCTCGGCGCCACCGGTCCCCAACCAGTTTGTAGTCTCTGCTCGCAATACTCGAAGGAGCCCAGCCCACTGTAGGCATTGAGCAAAGGTGTAGTAGCTCCAACCTTCATTGATCATTGATGTATGTGCTCCTAGAGAAGTAAATGGGAATGCCTGTGGCTTGTGTGTTGACTGTTGACTGATCCATTTTCTTGATGCGCCTACTGTTCCCGTCTCCAGATCAGGCCGAGATGAAGAGGAATGCTAAGAAGGCCACGGAGAAAGAAGGTGCACAGAGAAAATTCATTTAATAATTTATAAAATTGAAACAAAAATTTTTGGCCGCCTGGGACTCGAACACGGGTCTCGGGGGCTAAGTTGAGGTGTCTTAACCGTTGAGCTTTAGAAGGAGTTAGAAAGAAAATGAAAAGTTATCATACTTAACACCTAACTGCTACATTTTCAAAAAAAAATTGCAACACCGCATCACTGCCGGTTTGGGGAATGAACCGGCAGTGATGTACCCTCATCACTGTCGGTTTATAATGAGAACCGGCAGTGATGAGCTATTTCCCGAATTAATTAAATAATTTATAAAATTGAACAAAAAAAATTTGGGTAGCCTAGGACTCAAACACGGGTCTTGGGGGCTAGGTTGAGGGGTCTTAACCGTTGAACCAGTCAGAGGAGTTCGAAAGAAAATGAAAAGCTGTCCTACTTAACACCTAACTGCTACATTTTTCAAAAAAAAACTGCTACACCAAATCACTGCCAGTTTTGGTTTTAATACCGGCAGTGATAGCTTCTATCACTGTTGATTGCTCAAACTAACACAGAAGGCTCCATTCACTATCGGTTTTTAAACTAAAACCAATAGTGATGTGTAGATGCTCCTCACATGCCAATAGTGCTTCCACTGACCACAACAGTTGGAACACTGCTCCCACCTACCCCGACAACTTTAGTTCAGAAATAAAAATATACCACGACTGCTAGCCCCTATAAAATGGCCCTTGGCCAGGAGCTAGCCTCTCCATGCATGTTGGTTTCAGCTAGGTCTTATCAGCCATGATACAATGTTTTCCTCTCACAACAAACCACAGATATCGTTATGCGTCGTAGTCCACCAAAATGGTGCACACAATAGGTACTAGAAGAATGCTACTGAAGATAGAGCAACGCCGAAGATTGGAGATGCCACGAGGTTCACAGAGCCATCCGCTGCGGTGCGCATCTGGAAAAAGGCCATGTACAGACAAGGCGGATTCATCGATGCCACCTTATCATCTCCAACCGGTATAGCTCATAGACCACCTCGGTGCTGCTGTTTGACCCTAGTTGTGGTGCTAGAAGAATGCTACTGAGGTGGTTACATTATAATGTGTTGATACACATTGATTGTAACATTGACCTGTACGTAAATAGGTCTTTGTTATCGTATATGGAATTTTAGTGTAAGGTCTTTGTTATCGTATATGTAATTTATTTCTAATATTTTTATTATTTTTTGATGTATTTCATTGCTATCTAAATAAATATATCGTTGTTGTTAAAACTTTCCCACTGTACTATCTAAATAAATATATCCTTTACATATATGCACCTTCACTGTCGGTTCTACTTACAAACCGGCAGTGATATTTACTTTCAATGTCAGTTCTACTTAAAAACCGACAGTGATGTCCATGCCCCCCTATATTAAACAAACCGCCGGCCACATACATCGATCCCACCCACCCACGAACTCTCACAGTCTCATTTATCATGTTTCACTCTCACTTCTCTAGAAATCCACTCTCTCTCTCTACGTGATTTGGTCATGGCTCCTGCATTTTTCAATGGTATTGATATGTTGTCTTCTTCAATATTCTATCTATATTCATTTGATCTATATTTATATTCATGTTTCTTTGCATTCTACATTTATATATATATTCTTATTCCTTGCATTCGATCTATATTTAATTATGTTGCCACATTTTACTTGGAAGAATTTTTTGTGCATATATTTTATGTTCATATTTTTTGGTATTTTATCGATCAGGTGGTATGAACAACGGACCTCCCCCACCACAAGAACCAGGTTTCCACCCTGGCGATGAGCCACTCGCTCCTAATGTGGCCGTTCTACGGTTCCCTGTTCTAGCTATTGTATGAAATATTTTCCAACATCTTTTGTTTTTTTATGCTAACAAATAAGTGTAATTAGTTTAATATTATTGTTGCATACATATATGTCGCAGACTATATCACCAATAGATCGGCTACGAACAGCACTTAGCTGGTTCTTTATCTCGGACATCGTCGAGAACACGTCATCTAATGTAAGTGGTCGGCTATGGACATGTGAACTCAGTTTTTCCATCCCTTTGAGGGGTGCAAATCATTGGAACCATATCCATGAGACGGGAAGACAGAGCTCGGACATGATAAGCGCCCAATTTAGTGCCATGCACATCAGTTTAGAGGCACTTTGATGTGTTTGTTATGATGTGCCTAATTTCTCACACTTCAAGGCACTTGCTTTGAATGCTGGTGATATCCCCGTCCCGCAAGCAAGCGAATGGTTTGCGAGCTACAACTGTGCGGATGTGGTAAAATGGTCACTTATACCTGAGTTGTGGTTATTTATTGTTTATTATTGTTATAACATTCTCTATTTTTTTCTTTTTCTCCGCATGCAGATCGCACTCCAGGACCTTACCTATGCTGCATATGGCTTGTGGGCCGTTCTAGACCAAGCTACGGAGCAACTCGGGTACGATTAGGGCTTCTGCAATGGTAACCTTGGCCAGCTCACTGTAGAAGGACGCCACTACTACATAAGGATTACTAACAGGGGCAGTGGTCATTCAGTAGGTTACATCTATGGCCGACCATTCTTTCGATATTATGAGGCACGAGAGAGTGCACTCATACGGGCATTGGACTTCATCGATACAAACGGATACATAATCCGTGACATCAATTACCATATTGGCTACAGAGGCATGTTAGTGTGCGTGGCCCGATCGAACCCGATAGTGATTCCGATAGTAATTAATGTTTATTAGGTTGTTTTCAAGGTCATAGTTTAATTGGGTTCTAATTTTAATTTGTATGGCTTTGTGTGTTTAATTATTGTCATGCATGTAATTCGTGTAACATTTGTTGGCAACTAGAAATATACGTTCCGATGTCGTATTCGTCTCAAACTTTTTCTTAGGCTTGCACGTGCCACGTGTGAAGGAAACACCAAGTTTGGGATTTTTCGGAGATGGTTTGCTACTTTCTGAGGTTTAATTGAATTTCCGCGCGACGACACCGTTTAATTATAGGTTGAACTGAGTCTACCCACGAAAAGATCCGAAATGGTGCCAAACTTTTACACATGCTCTAATGTGCCCTAGGGATAAGAATTTCATGGAGGTGGATGACAAAATCTGTTGGGTCCAAGATGAAATTCACCCTCTTTTGTCTCATTCAGCACAGAGAAAAATATAATAAAAAAAAATGATCAGAAAAAACCTCAGATCCTATGTAGGGTCTTAATTTGGGTGTACATGCTTGCCAAAAAAAATTCAAGCCATTTCGACATAGGCGGAGTATATATGCTTCATAGAGGTATATGTGCCTTTTCATCGAAACATGACTATACACATAGGTTATCAAGGTTTCTGTGGTTCATAGGCATTCCGGTATCATATTTGTCTCAAACTTTTTCTTAGGCTTGCACGTGCCACGTGTGAAGCAAACACCAAGTTTGGGATTTTTCGGAGATGGTTTGCTACTTTCTAAGTTTTAATTGAATTTCCTCGTGACGACACCGTTTAATTATAGGTTGAACTGAGTCTACACATGAAAAGATCCAGAATGGTGCCAAACTTTTACACAGGCTCTAATGTGCCCTAGGGATAAGAATTTTGTGGAGGTGGATGACAAAATCTATTGGGTCCAAGATAAAATTCACCCTCTTTTGTCTCATTCGGCATAGAGAAAAATATAATAAATAAAAAAATTATCAGAAAAACCTCAGATCCTGTGTGGGGTCTTAATTTGGATGTACAAGCTTGCCAAAAAAATGTCAAGCCATTTCGACATAGAAATACATATGCTTCTATTTATTCAGTATGTAAAAAACATAGTACAATGCTACATTTTTTAAAAAAAAAAACTGCTACACAACATCACTGTCGGTTTTGGGAATAAACCGACACTGATGTACCCTCGTCACTGTCGGTTTATAATGAGAATCGGCAGTGATGAGCTATTTCCCGAATTAATTAAATAATTTATAAAATTAAACAAAAAAATATGGCCCGCTTGGGACTCGAACACGGGTCTCGGGGGCTACGTTGAGGGGTGTTAACCGTTGAGCCAGACGGAGGAGTTCGAAAAAAATGAAAAGTTATCCTTCTTAACACCTAACTGCTACATTTTTTGAAAAAAAAACTGCTACACCACATCACTGCCGGTTTGGGGCTTGAACCAGTAGTGATGTACCCTCATCACTGTCGGTTTATAATGAGAACCGACAGTGATGAGCTATTTCCTGAACTAATTAAATAATTTATAAAAAACAAAAAAATTTGGGCCGCCTGGGACTCGAACACGGGTCTCGGGGGCTTGGTTGAAGGGTCTTAACCGTTGAGACAGTCGGAGGAGTTCGAAAGAAAATGAAAAGTTATCCTACTTAACACCTAACTGCTAAACCACATCACTACCGGTTTGGGAATGACCCGGCCGTGATGTACACCCATCACTGTCGATTTGGGGAGTGACCCGGTAGTGATGTACCCCATCACTGTCGGTTTCGACTTAGAACCGGCAGTGATGAGATACTAGTATAAAAGAGGCACAGGTTGAAATTATCCAAATTCATTTCAACCCCGCGCCAACCCCTCCCCCCCATCCCCTGCGCCGCTGGAGCACCACCCCGCACCGGAGCACCACCCCATGCCATCCACCGCCCCACGTCGGAGCTCCGCCCCACGCCGTCCACCGCCCCAAGCCGGAGCACTGCGCCGTCCGTGCCCTCGTTCGTTGTCCACGACGCCGGCCGTGCCCCTCCTCCTTCCTGGTGAGTGCGTTCAGGAGCACTCCCACCACCGAGGCCTTCAGGAGCGCGCGGACAGCTGCTTTCCCTCCCCCATGGTGAGTGCATGGCTCACTGCTCGCTGTGTGTTTGATGAAATGCCCCACGGTGTTAGTGCCTCATGGTAGCGCTTCTCCCTCCTGGTTCCTACCTTCCACCACCTATGGCTAGTAACATTGCTGATTTTTTTGTATCACCCACATCACAAGTATAATCATGGTCATCTCAACTCCATCTTCTGTGAGTATTAGTGGTCTCCTTAGACCACGTAGGTTCGGATGCCAAGTAAAGGAAAAAAGCAGGGACCTCGGTGGCTTCGTGGATTGCTAGATAGAGTAGCTTGCAGAAGAAGTCAGCGCCTCACCTGACAAATCGTAGAAACACATATGGAGCTATATGTTGTGGCTTCGCATGCATTTTCTCGAGAGCATGGGATGAGTAAAGTGACCGAGTCACAAGATGGCATAACATGGAGTGGTTGGGGCAAGAAGAAAGTGACAAATATACATTGTGTTAGGAAAAATTAGTTCTAATACATCCACTCCTATGTGTATTATAGTTTTTTAAGACAGTTGATAGTGTATGCGCACATTGATGATGCTGTTAGGGTATGTTTGTTTGTTCAGGCAAGAATCCTAGGCATCCGATTTTTAAATGTCTAGAACGAAAAATAAAGAACTACCTTGTGACTTCGGAGAGCATTTGCTAGTTTTTTATGAGCTTTCTAGCATCCTTACTAAGATAGTCTTTTCTAGCAGATTTTAGATGATTACTGATAATGATGTATTGTGTGATCTTGATACAATCACTGTAGCTACGTATTTGATGTTCAAGTACAAATTTGTGTGCTCTCGCCTCTCTGACAATCAGGAGAAGAAATGATACATTTCAATGGCACAGACATGCACCAGCATCCCAAAAATACATCTAGTTGATTTTTTAATTTCCTGGAAGATGTGGTTTTCTATTATTTGTTCATCAACCCTTTTACAACAAAAGCCCCATTGACATACCTACAAATATTGTTCATTAGAGCAGTGGTATCCATAGCCTCATGTTTCATGTAGATTTTGATATAACAGTGTGTGGATCACCAATGCATCAATGAGAGGTTTTTTTAGATACTAATGGCAATGTAAAACATGACATAGATAGGTGACACCTGAATAAGTGGATTTTATTAAGATATGACTATATAAGTCAATTTCAGCTTCCTCAAAAATTCATAAACCAATCGGTATAATATGACTATTGGGAGCAATGAAGAATTTGGTTACTCATCTTGCACATGAGCAATACTGACAATGTATTGCCAAACAATGTTCTTACTCTTAAGCTTCCCCAGTTCAGTGAGTTACTATTACCACTTACCACATGCCTAATTTACTTAAATGTATAGGCAACCATGGCATGGTATGTAGTGCATGTTGGTCACATGCCTGGGATTTATCGAACCTAGGAAGATTGCTATGCTCAAGTCAATCGCTACCCTGATAATTTGCACAAAAAGTACAACACAGAGCTGAAGCTTTGAGGGCCTACTATAGTCATCTGGCCTACTATGGTCTAATGAATACAAACCATGGTCATCCGCTGGCACTGGAGATTGAAGAGAAGCCAGCCGCCGAAGATGTGAAGATTAGGAGAATTGCTACTTGGTCTTAGAAAGATGTCATGCTTTTATTTATGGCTATGGTCATTGCTTTTCTTATTTGAAAGTTGATGTAGGCTTAGTTTCGTAGAACAGTAGGTGGACTTTATTGTATGTGGTCAATCAAACAATGAATTTGTTCTAGGTGAGCATATGCTATTATTTGACTTTGTTGTATGTGGACTTATTATTAGACTTTGCATTAAACATATTATATATATATATATATATATATATATATGTGTGTGTGTATATATATATGAACATATGCTATTAGTAGCTGTCCGCAGCCAAAACTAACCACGATCGTGTCACAGCCATGACTCATCGTCGCCTGTTACCCTATCGCCGAAGAACAGATCGGCAACAAGAAGCGGCTGATATCGCTGGGACGGGAGAGCCGCATGATCCGACAAACGGTGACGGTGTCAATCAGGATGGTGAGAACGAGCAGCCATGGACCTCGTCCGGCCTGCTCGATCTGGGTCAAAATGACCAAGATGGTCAGGTAACTTTGGTATCATGTGACTATGTAGCCACACACGCTAATCAATTGAGAGAGTCATAGCTTACTTGGTGTCTCTAGCAGGAGCCTCCACTGGCCGAGAAGCCAGAGGGTTCGGGTAGCAGGAAGGCCAGATCCAAGCGAGGCGTGTCAAAGATTCCTGTTGGTAGGAATGCACACTAGCACATTACTGAGTTCGATGAATTCGAGGATCCACTCTCACCGCCTATAGCTTTGACCAAATACAAGACTATCCTCGGGTTACTTGCTAGGGACTTCATCCCGATTAGGTACAGGAAGTGGATTGGGAAAGATGATGACTCATGGAGGGTTCCCAAAAGTGAGAAGGATTACATATGGGATGTCAAGATCCCAGAGTATTTCACTTTCCCAACGGAGTATGACAGGGAGTTAGTCAAGAAAAAAGCAAAACAAATCATGGGAACATGCTTCAAGAATTTCAAGGGGACATTGGACAAGAATTTTGTCCTCCAAAATAAAGAGCCAGATTTCGATGGTGGACAGTTTAGCAAGCAGAAGGACTTCTGGTAGGATTTCAAGGAATACATGTTATCCGAGGAGTACTTAAAACTGAGCGGGAAGAATATGGAGAACTCACAGAAAGCGACGAATCCTCATCATCTCGGCTCTTGTGGCTACGCCAAAAAGATTCCAGAATTTGAAGCAGAACTTTAAAAGATGGATCGCCTTGCTGAGGAAGGCGTTCAGGTTGAGACCGCCGATTGGGAGCCCAGATCGGTAATATACTGTATGGGGTGGAATGTATGGCACGTCGAGGACGGGAGCTTTAGCTCCACAAATCAACCTATGAGCGAACACATCTAGAGCATCTACCAGTTAACTGAGGAGGTGAGGCAAGGGACTCGCACTTCTAATAGGGAAAAAGACGTGCTCACCCAAGCACTCGGAACTAAGGAGCACCCTAGTCGCTCTAGAGGAACTGGTGTTGTTCCTTGGAAACTAGCATTCCCCCAAGAATCTAACACTTACCGAAGCAGCTCGAGGTGTAGAGCAGAACAGGAGGCATAGTATTTGAGGCGACAAAAAGAGATGGAAGACAGAATGGAAGCACCGATTGAGGCGACTGTTGAAGTGCAAGTCGAGCAAATTTTACTATCCAAGGGCTCAGGAGTACCACAAAACCCTACTCCTACTGCCTTTAGCCCACAATTTAGGGGTCGCAGCAGTTGCGGATCGACCCTGCTCGACGAAGAAGAGACGAATGTGCCTCATCTGGTGGACGACATCACTGAACCCGTCAATGTCAAGTTGTACATCCATCAGGAATGGACAAAGGACAAGGTGGCGCATGGCTAGGCCTGGCCTGCAGGAGATGGGACAATTAATGGCCGCCCAATTCCACAGGGGTACACTCGTGTCACCATTGATAGAATACTTTATAAGAAGTATAACAAGATACCCATTGAGTACCCCGTAGCGGAAGATAGGCCAAAACTTGGTCAACACAAGGGCTCACAAGTGACCTAGCGCAAGCGCTTCATTAAGCTTGACCATCAATTGTCCTCTGATGATGAGGACGACTGCGAGTCTTCGCCCACCCGCGATGATCACTCACCAAGTCCCAATAGAGATCACTCCCCTCCTCATCTAGAGCCATCACCCCCGAGAAGACAGAGGTCTCCTTCTATTCCTCCTCGTCTGACTCCATCTTCATCAGCTCCGAGAAAAGAGACTCCTCCTCCTCCATCTTCATCAGCGCCGGGAAAATAGAATTCTCGTCGTCATCCTCCTCCTTCTCCTCCACCTTAGCCCAAAACAAGATCAAGGACATCCTCGCAGTCGTAGAAAAGGTCCTTGGATTCGGTCGCTAATGCTCCCAAAGTGGACCAACAACAAAGAAAAAGGCCATTCAGTGGCAGTGTTACCACCTTGATGAAAGAAAAATTTACAGCACACATCTCGAAGGAAGATTGTGTTAGTTTCTTCAATCTCTGTGCCTCACTGCCTTCGTTTTTGTTGAAGTCCGAATTCGAAAGGCAAACACAGAAGAAATACGCTACAACAAGAGACGAAGAAATACACAATAAAGATTTAAGGAACATACAGAAGTACGTCGAAGACAACCCAGGATTAACCATGGAAGAGGCCGTGAACATCTATTATGATGTACAAGGGATGGGAACACCAGCAATGAAGTATGAAAGGGGCAATCTTTTGGTTTCCCATCATGAGTATAAAAATCTGACAACATATATGCGCCAGTTACATAAATATTACATGGCTCAAGCTATAGAGACGGACGACTTTGGTTTTGAGGTTATTATCCGTTCGCCACATGTTTTCCATTATCCTGAAGAAGAGAAGTTCGATGTCGAGTGGGAGTGCTTGTTCTAGCTATACCAGAAACGCTCTCTTGATGTTCAAATGTTGACGCTGTGGACTATGTAAGTACCCTACACGCACGATATTATAATTAACTACTCTCTCGAAACACAAATTGTTAACTTTTGAGCACTTCTCATGATTTTATGTAGGTGTATAGCAAAATTTTGCATTTTAAAAAGCAAATGGGATTACATAGGCTTCTTGGACCCCTTGCGAGTCAATGAGAGGACATGTCTAGGCCTCCATGGATGTGACGTGGAAGACCTAAAACAGAGATTGATCGCTGTTTTCGACGAATTCACGATGAAGAACAAAACCCACATACTTCTAGCCTACAACTATGAGTATGTGTTCTCGGCTTTTAATTTTATGCTTCTTTTTTCGTTAAGATTATTCGATAATTAGAATTCTATGATTGCAGCAACCATTTCGTCTTTATTTGTGTCAATCTTGCAAAAAATCTGATCGAGGTGTGGGACTCGAAGAAAAAACCATTTCATCATCTGGATGCACCGGTGGCAGTGCTGAATTAGTAAGCGATCCTAATAACATATTATTTTCTAATCACACATACCGTTTTCTAATGTTTCTCCCTTTAATGTTGCTCAGTGTTCAAAATGGAGGGGAAGTATCTATCACAGCCGGCGGGAAACAATGAATGCGGGTTTTATGTAATGTGGGCAATGCTTCGCTACATCAGCGGGAAATTGGAAGAAGCCGATAAGTTGGTGTGTATAATCCCCATTTCATTTATGTCTGTTAATAATTCCACAAAATGATTTACGGTTCCTCTTTGGGTATCATCTTTTTTGAACGACTGCGTAAGAAATATAACCACGAAAGGCTATTAGACATGGAGATCGTCGCACTGCAATCGGAGCTGGCAAAATTCATCTTAGCCGAGGTATTGAAAAAAGATGGAGTATTTTCCATTGCACAATCCGTGAAGTACAAGGACCAGTATGGCCCAGAGCGGCTCGCCAGATTATTGTAAGAAGTCCGAGAAGCATTGCACAATCTATAAAGTCCGAGAATATTTCTTTTTATTTTAATGGATCGAGATCTGGATAAGAACATTTGAATGGTAGCCGTAACATTTGTAATATTTAATATTGTTGGACCTGTCGTCTACGTAGCGTATATAAAGCGAAACCCGATTCCACGAAAAAATATAAATTAAAATCAATTATAAAATAATAAAATGCGAACGTGACATCACTGCCGGTTATCAGAAAACCGGCAGTGTTGTCGTAAACATCATTGTCGGTTATCAACAAAACAGGCAGTGATGGCACTGCCGGCTCGAGCCACAAACCGGCAGCGTTGACTTAGCCATCACTGCCGGTTCTCGTCACAAACCGGTAGTGATTCTTACTATAACACTGCCGGTTGAAACACAAACCGACAGTGTTGTTGGAACTGAACTCTACCGGGTGGTCTTATGAACCGGCAGTGTTGGTGGAAATGAACACTGTCGGTTGTGTAAAGAACCGGCAATGAAGTTGAAGAACACTGCCGGTTTATAGGAACCGACAGTGATAACTTACCATCATCACTGACGGTATGGTTGTGTCCATTCAAAATCCGGCAGTGATGGGGTATTTTGAACCGACAGTGAATTGCTATTCGGACGTAGTGACTGCCGCTAGAGCCACATGGAAGCATGCACTAGGCAGTGGATCACGTGCTGATTAGTGGACGGGGACCCGATCCCGCTCCCTCTCGCCCAATTTAGATGTAGTGTAGGAAAAAAACAAATTACGGAAAGTGGTGAGGCATCAGTTGCTTATAATACTTCAATGGTGGATGTGCATGCAGCAGCATGTGATATGTCCAGCAGGGGTGCCTCTCTTGATATTTGAATCTAGAGGTTGACCAAGCTTATTTCCTAATAATTGTTGTACCTCATCAGTCACATTAATTTTCTTAGTGGTAGTGCCTCGACTCTTGACTATCAAAGCCCAGCCTCATCTGTTTTATATTAGAAAGCAACACAATGATATATAAGGCTTCGTTTGGCATAGCTCAGCTTTACCAATGAAGTCATTTTTTGGGGTTTTACCTTAAATGAGCAGCTTTCTCAGTGAAGCTGAGCTGCTTTGGTCACCCCGTTTAGTAAAACGGCTTCACGTGATAGACCAAAAGAATCAAATCACTATATTGCCCTTTCTTTTTTCTTTTCTCCTTTTTTTCTCAATCTTCCTCACGGCCAATCTCTTTCTTCCTCTTCTGGCTGGCTCGTCCAATGCCTGTTTGCTTGGCGCTCACCCCGATGGCTGAGCGCCCCAGCAGCCACGCCCCCGTGGGCTGCGCCCCGGTGAGCCAAGCCCCCAGCGGCCATGCCCCTGGCGAGCGGCACCCCCGGTGGGCGGCGCCCCGGCGAGCCATGCCCTCGGCGGTCCGCGCTCTCCGTGGCCGCGTCCCGGCGAGCTGCGCTCCCAGAGCCACGTCCTCGGTGGCCGTGCCCCGGCAGGCCACGCCTTGGCACGGCGCCCCTTGTGGGCCACACACATGCGCGCTCTCCTATGTGTGTGCAAAACTTGTCTTTTGTGTATGCTGGGCCCCACATGCATCAGGTGAAGCTGGAATAAGCTACTTTTTTTCAGCTTCATCACGTCTCATCCCTTTCTGAGAGGAGAAAAAATAGCTTGACCCATGAAGCTGTTTTGAAAAAAGGGTGTTTCACAAAAAACAACTCACAATAGCTCATGAGTTGTTGGTGAAGCTGTGCCAAACATGCCCAAAGTATCATATCCATGTTTGATCTTGGCTGCATGTGAGCATTAAATAGTTTGGTGAGAGTCAAATAGTCACCTCATTATGTTAGGTGAAAAAAACTTACATAAAACAAGTTGTTCATGGGTTGTACATGCCCTAATCAGTAACCAGCTATACAATGTGGTCACTGAGAATATGAGAATCCAGCACCTTGGATCCGTTAGAAAAGTATGTGCATGGCGTCCTGTGTGTTGAAATTCACAATGGTTGCTGTCCATTTCTGCTCCCTGCAAATTGTACTCGTGGACTTAATAATTTGTACTTCCTTTATCCTACATTATAAGTTATTTTGGTTTTCCGATATATAATATTTGTTATACATTTAGGCATGCACTATGTCTAAATATATACTCCCTCCGTACAGGAAAATGAAGGCGTTCTGGGACTTCTGCTCGTTTGCGTAAATGATGTCTCCGAGCGCTTGCATGCATGATTTGGGACGGCTTTGCCCCTGCCGCTTCGCACGCCGCATCGCCCGTTTATCGTACAATGCAACGAAAACACACCCACGTGCGTGCAACAGATGAAGGCAAACGCAAAAAACGCTCGGCCAGCGCGCGCCATGCAACCACACAGTGCCATGCAAACGCACACGCGCAACAGACAGAGGCAAGTGCGATCCCGCAACAGACGAAGGCAAACGCAAAAAACACTCGGCCAGCGCGCGCCATGCAACCACAGCCATGCAAACGCACAAGCGCAATAGACAGAGGCAAACACTAAAATCGCGCATGGCAAAAAATTGCGCCTGCGAAGAATCGAACCTGGAACCTAAGTCTCAGGAGTTGCTGCGCTAACCAATCAAGCTGCGTGAGGTTGTTGTCTACGAAGGACCCACAACCGTATTTAATAGGGGTAGACAGTGAAAACTCTACCCTAATTAATTACTCCTTGATATGCTAAATGCTGTCTTAAATGACTTTCTTTACCAGTATGGAGGGAGTACAAAAATTATGTATCTAGAAAAAGTGAAACAGTTTATAAATTAGAACGGATGGAGTATATATTGTTGTGAACGCAGATCTAGCGCTGGAGACTGAGCTTAACTTTTATTTAGTTAACCGTCCAAACAAAATGATGATGGACAACTGGATTGCAAGAGTCTGGTTCCGACAACAAGCTGTCTATGGGTTGTATATACTCAAATCAGTAACCAGCTGTACCGTGTGGTCACCGAGAATATGAGAATCCAGCACTATGGATCCGTTAGAAAAGAATATGCATGGCGTACTGTGTTGAAATTTTACAATGGTAGCTGTCCATTTCAGGGCCCTGCAAAATGTACTCGCATACTTAATAATTTGTACTTCTTTTATCTTAAATTAAAAGTTATTTTGTGTTTGCGATATATAATATTTGCTATATATTTTACATAAAATTCAAATTATAAAAACTTAAAATAAAATTTCATCCACTAAATAATTTTACATAAAAAATAGTCCACTACAAAGTTGTAGAGATCCCATCTAATGCTACCACTTTTTTGTAGATCTTTTCTCCACCCCAGGTCATTTGAAAAATTCAAAACAATTGAATTTCCAAATCAGAAAACTTTAAACAGATTTTTCATGGACAAATGAATTCAAATGAAAAAGTCAACTACAAAATTGTTTATCTTTTGAAGTACTATAAAGTTTGTCTTCATATCCAACCTTACATGCAAAAGTTATGAATTTACTGTGCTCCAACTATTTTTTCTATGAGGGCCACTTTGACAACCGTCTCTGAAAATCTATTTCTAGAGATAGCTAGAATTGCATCCACATCTAGAAATGCCTCAGATTCTAAAAGAGGCTGCAAGCCGAACTGCCTCTAGAAATGCCATTTTTAGGGGCAGTTCAACTTTCCAGCCACCTCTAAAAATATAAACGCTTCTAAAAATCAATTTTTAGAGGTAAGCCATCTCTAAAAATACAACTTTGACTAAACATCTCCTCTTATCCATTGATGTTTAATTGAATTTCCCTGCTCCTATATCAATGTGTGCATTTGGGGTGCTGAGCAAGGGCCTTCTGAGGATGAGTGTCTTCATGTTGACCTCGGTGGGGACAAAGAAGTTTTGTACCGGTGATCTCCGTGGTGCTAGCCACAAGCACATATATGTATGATGTTTGTATTAATCATAAGAGATTGTTCCTAGCTGTGCCCTTCATGTTTCAAATTGAAGAAATGATTGGGTAAGATAAATTAGCATGCAATTAACTGCATAAACACCAAATATGGATGATGATTTAATATATCATATTTGTTGAATTAATGTATGATCTCAGAGTGTCGATCATTTAAGAAATCGGTAATTTAAAATCAACAATCTCTAAACAATTTAAATCTATGTAGGCAGATTCTCATGTGGCCACTGTCGCCAGATTATTGATTTGGACGTGGCGAAAGAGCTTGTAGCCTAGTGGTTCCAAGTGCTTAGTAGCACCTCCAGATCCTGGATTCAAGGATTTTATTGAGCTTTCAAGGTTGAGATCTTCTTCTACCTTACTAACATTACCATGAGAATGGTCATACCCTAGCAGATGGAGTTTTCTTTATCCTATCAATGCATCCAAAATGAAATATGGGATCCATCCAAAATTTTATCAGCCAATTTACGATCTACAGTTTCTACACCGTTTGTGAAACAAGTTTCATAATTTTCTGAGGTAAAACAAATTTTCTATGAATTTTCTAAGATTAAGCCAGATTTTAGAATTTTTAATTGCATAATTTTTCCATGTAACATGTTTGGATAAATTTATGAAAAAAATATTTTTATGATTTTTAGATATTTTCTAAAAAATATTTCTAGCTGATTTACCTCTGAACTTTTTACTTGGTTCGATTTACGGTCCACGTACGTGGCTCAAATCAGCAGAACCGCCATAAAACCACACAATGTGTAAAATTGGACGATCGATAGATGAGAGAGATAAATTTGATTTTTTTCCATAAAAATGATGCAGAAGTGGCCCCAAATTCAAAACGCAAAATGATGCAACAGGGCGTGGCAATTGGCGCTTCGCTGGACCCAAATTCAAAACGACGCGCTAGCCGCCGCCGGCGGTGCCCATGTAAAACCTAAGTAGCACGCAACTATTACGACACCACGGTGCAGTTTCCACGCTACTCAATTTTGATATATTTTGATGAGGAGGAAAATATTGATAGAGACGACGCCACTGCAAGGTGCATGCATGAAAATTATTGTAGTTTACATCAACCGCTAGCGTGCTTATAACCAGTGACAACTAGTCCATCAACCCATGCTGTCGTACGGGCTAGAATTTTAAGAAATATAAGAATTAGTTACTGTATAATACATCTAACTAATCAAAAAATATTTATATAAAATTTTATGTCTTTTTGTTTATTTTCTTAAAACATAGACATAATAAATACTCTGTAGTCTATATCTCGTTATCATAAACTTATAAGTTACCGTTTTGTGCATGGGACAAATCCATATGTTTTTTATCCATATTTATATTTTTTTGTTATATGGCACCTCTATAAATTTTAAACATGCAATTAGTCTAAAGCCTTGCCATTAACTATGGTGGCCCTTATTGCATCATATATTTTATGAAGTCATGAATCAAAATTTATTTTTTAAAATTCTATTCTTATTGACCACTACAGACTTTTTTGTCCTCAAGTTAGTTAAAGCACTTGTGCTTATTGTATCTTTTATTAACTCTATGCACTTTTTTAAAGTGAGGATTTTAGGTCACAGACTATATTATTAAATGCGATAGTAGTATAAATGATCATTTGAAATATGCACCATGCCACTTATGATAAGTGGTAGAGCTTGAAGTGAGACCTCGGATGGGGTAGCAATGCCAAACTAAAGAGAATTTTAATCCTTAAGTTAAGTCTAATAGTGATCGACTTTTTACTTTAAAGTAATATTAAAGGTCGGAAAATATAGCCACTAGTGGTCTTCCACACTTCTCAAGATGATTGAATTTTTATACCAAGAAAATATATGTGCATCTATGGTAATACTAGAAATATAGACAAACCAAACATTTTAATTAAAATATATAAATATATCTAAAGTAACAATCTATATAAATTATATGTCATGGCTACAAGTATGGTTTTAAACAATTTATTAGCATCATTAGTATATGAGTTATTAATGAAATATTTTTATGTCATTAAATATACATATATTTATCGTTCATGCATGCTGGCACGACGCATATGTTTACTTTAATCAAATCTTAATATATTAATGTTTTTAGAAGTGGGTAGTGTAGGCGCATATATATGTTCTATGGTTATTTAAGCATTTTTTGTAATAGAAGATGTTGATAATTTAGATGTAATTTTGAGAGGATTTATATGTTTTCTAATATTGAGATGAAAATTGAGTTACATAAATTATCTATCATAATAGAAGGACATGGGTAATTAGATGCAAATTTAGGTCTACTTTAGATTATGTTTCTTAACGGCATGGTTGGGTAGTTTAAATATAGAGCCGTGAGTTACTTTATATTATTTTGCGCAATCGTAGAGGTGAGTAATTATTTAGAAAATAGAACACATCCAATAGCTGCTATTATCTTTGGTGATTAGGTTATACTGAATTGATGGTCAGATGTTTCTGATTTTTATGAGAATTTCTATAATCTATATTTTATTTTTCTGTCAATACTTGTGAGGATTAACATGGACCGGCTCCATTCGTGATCTCAAGTTAGATTTTCTAGTATTTATCTTTTTTCTAGCGTGATATGTATTTCGTTGAAACCTAATGTTAAGATATATAAGCTCTTCTTGCATCCCTTTCTTTGACTTCATAGCTTTCAAATTTAAATCAAGTTGTTGCAATTTTTTCCACATGTTAAGCAGAAACTCAAGTGTTTTTATTTTTTATTAAATGTTTTCATTAAAAAGAGTTTAGGTCCTAGTAGTATTATTTTCCACATGCTAAGTTAAAATTTAGCTTGCACTGTGGAACTAAACATGTTGAATTTGTCATCTCATATTATATGTAGTAGTTTTATATATCATACAATGGTTAAAAATAAATCACCAATATTGATATAACATAATGTTTAAGTTAAAATACATAAACTTATTTCAAATAACAACTTATGAAGTTGATTATCTATTAATATAAATTAAAGTGAATTGTCAGTGTTATTGCTATGTGGTTTGTTAGGTGAACATTTTTCCATGCTTCATAAGTATTAAAATAAATAATTATCTAATACATGTTTACTTGGTATACATGTTAAAACATACTTCGTAGTAAGTACTTTGGTTATTTGATTTCACGGTTCTAGAAGTTTGTAAATAGAAATATATAGTTCTCTTACTTTTGGATATTAATTTATTTTTATTGAAGTATATTAGTATTAACATATAGATTTTAAGAGATAGTTTTGCTTATTTTTTATAATGCCTGAGGTAGATATATGTAAATGTGTAACAGTAATATTTATAGAGTTATGCTCCGGTGGTCCTTCTAAAATACTTTGCACGAATCTTAAAGCACTCTGGTAATTAATAATTATTTTTTGGTATGGATCTGGATTTGGGCTAGCCCTACCCAAGTTCAAACCAAGCCCTAGTGCCTATATATTGAGTCCACTCCATTCTTTTTGAGTCCGATTCTTCATCGAGCTGCGCATCGTTTCAACGTCGAACACTGAGTTTTGGGCATTTTTCTATATTTTTAATTATGTCAACAAGAATCAAGTATCTCCGTCTGGAGATGAAAAGTGAAAGGAAGGAACTTATCTCGCCGTGGTCCGGCTCAGCAATGGTGACGGACGTCGGAGGCGGCGCAGCAGTCAAGCTCTCTGTTGTGAGTTACTGTGCCGTCCAGTCTAAAGCCGCGGCGAATGTAGCCTCCGTATGGTAGCGGATGGCTGCTGATGCCGCCGCCGTCGTCGGCCATGCACTGACGCACTCGATGTTCCAGTTCGCGTTGTGCGGCTCGGGCGGATCGACAAAACCGATCGGACTCAAACAGTACTGGGCTTGGTTGTGGGTAGGGCCAGCCCGAATCCAGATCCATACCAGAAAAAATAATTATTAATTACCAGGGCGCTTTAAGAGCAGTGCAAAGTGTTTTAGAAGGACCACCGGAGCAAAACTCATATTATCTTTCACAACAACATATATATACATAGGTTGAATGCAAACTTAGGAGATTACTTTTGCTTTATCTAGATATAAATTTTATGTCAAGAATCTCAACAACATTTTAAAATCAATAGTCAAAGATACAAATGTGTTAGAGATATGGGCCAGGGGTACCTGCACCGTCCGTATATATGAATACCACCGAGCTATCGACCCAGCAGCCATCAAGGAGGAGGCCCGCAAGGGCTAACGGGATCAACCAACATGGAGATCAAGGCAAACCAAGGCAGGTGTATCTGGACGATATATAGGATCAATCTGTTGCGCATATCGTATAACAAACTAGGAACGCAGGTTGTTATCCCGATCGCTCTCTCTGTAACCCTACCTCTCTTGCCTATATAAAGGTGGATAGGGACCACGGGCACGGGATCCAATCTTCCACAAATTCCATGTACCTCGTAGATAGGAGCAACAACCCTTGTAATTGAACATTCGAATATAAGGGCAGCCGCACCACCGGAGTAGGGTTTAGCGCGCACTGCACTATGATTCCGTCTACACGATCACATTGCTGAATATTACCGGAGCAAAACAATCTGACAAAATATTTGACATAAGACAAAGGTAATACAACGTATAAAAAAAACCGATCGAGTAATAGTAACTACTCGATTGTTTTCTGACTCGATTTTGCAACACGATAGCGAACTGCCTAAAGTCGCGCGTCTGCTGCAGAGAGAGAGTGGCAGCAGTTCTTGAAGATGTCCATTGCTTGGCTGAAGAGAGGGACGTAGGCGTCCATACTGCCATCGCCGGAGAAAGACGACACGATGAAAATACAGCCCTCCACCGGCGGGTAACTTGGCATGAAGAAGAATGGCGGCCCACAGCCGAAGTCAAAGTCCTGGAACGGGAGCCCCGGCAGGCTTTGCACCTCGACGTTCGGGCTCAGCATCGTCTCCGACGGGTCTACCTCTGCCGTCGGCACCAGCCCTTCCTCCTCCACTACCCCGGAGCTTCCGAAGTCTATGAAGGACCTGAAATAGGCGTCGTCCATGGCGGCCACCGCCTTGGACACGACCTCCACGACTTCCCGGAGAGGTCTCCTAACCAGGTAGCCCGCGGTCGTGGTCGTCCGCGCCCAGAGCACGACGTTGCCGGTGTACCCTTCGGGCACTCGCGGATGATGCATCCGCGCGCGCCCGTTCACGGAGATGCGGAGCTCGGTACCCGTGCACCCGTCTAGCCTGCGCGCCTTCGTGACGCACCGCCACAGGTGCGCGGCCACGCACTGCAGCGCGTATGGAGAGCCACGCCAGGAGGATCGGCCGACTTCTTTTTCCTCCCTTCCTATAGTACCATACTAGATGAATTGAACAGCATAAATAGCTGGATTAGGCGAACAAGAAACATAATTAAATAGTACTTGATCGGATCACATAATCTCTGCTGTTGCGAACTTGCGATCACAAACCTATATTTATTTACCTCGTGTTGCTTCTCCTAATTAGACACTATTACAGAAAATCTCCATTATTGTACTTTACATCCATAACTTACTAGTGACAGCTGCGCGGCCAAGCAAACCATCGTGGCTACATATGCGAATATATATATATTGGAAGTTCATCCACCGTGGAGAAATCACCGTGCTATCGTTGAAGGCATATCAATAATAATCCTTCCTATGAAGATCACCGTGCAGTCGTCGAAGGTCGTCACGCCCAGCTGCAGCGGCGGTCGTCCTTCCGGCGATCCCGAGGCTGTTCCGCTCACGGTATTCGACAAGGTGAACTACGACCTTTACGCCTATGGCTTATACTTCTTCCGCCCGCCAGCGCCGCCGAGCTCTGTTCTTGAGGCCGGGCTCGCCGCAGCGCTGGCCGAGTGCCCAGAGTGGGCCGGGCGGCTCGGCTTCGACGCACGTGGCAACCGCGCCATCCTGCTCAACGGCGCAGGCGCGTGCTTCGTCGAGGCCACGGCCGACGTCCCGCTCGACAGCGTCATGCCGCTGCAGCCAGCGACTTCCGAGACGCTGAGCCTGCACCCGAGCGGTGAGGACGACGACGCCGTCGACGTCGACGGAGAGCTCATGCTTGTGCAGGTCACGCGGTTCACCTGCGGCTCCTTCGTCGTGGGCACGGCCGCGCAGCATCTCGTGGCCGACGGCCTCGCCTTCCGCAGCTTCGTGAACGCCTGGGGCCAGGCCACGCGCGGCGCCGCCATCGACCCCGTGCCCGTGCACGACCGCGTGTCCTTCTTCGTGCGACGGGACCCGCCCCGCGTCGAGTTCGAGCACCGCGGCGCCGAGTACAAGCAGCCTCGCACGGAGACGCAGGCCGGCAGCAGGAAGTCAAGGAGCAATGTCGACGACAAGGTGGTGATGCATAGCGTGAACTTCAGCCGAGAGTTCGTCGCCGAGCTCAAGAAACGGGCGTCCGCGGGGGCGCCGGGGCCGTACAGCACCCTGCAGTGCGTGGCCGCGCACCTGTGGCGGTGCGTCACGAAGGCGCGCAGGTTAGACGGGTGCACGGGTACCGAGCTCCGCATCTCCGTGAACGGGCGCGCGCGGATGCATCATCCGCGAGTGCCCGAAGGGTACACCGGCAACGTCGTGCTCTGGGCGCGGACGACCACGACCGCGGGCTACCTGGTTAGGAGACCCCTCCGGGAAGTCGTGGAGGTCGTGTCCAAGGCGGTGGCCGCCATGGACGACGCCTATTTCAGGTCCTTCATAGACTTCGCAAGCTCCGGGGTAGTGGAGGAGGAAGGGCTGGTGCCGACGGCAGAGGTAGACCCGTCGGAGACGATGCTGAGCCCGAACGTCCAGGTGCAAAGCCTGCCGGGGCTCCCGTTCCAGGACTTTGACTTCGGCTGTGGGCCGCCATTCTTCTTCATGCCAAGTTACCCGCCGGTGGAGGGCGTTATTTTCATCGTGTCGTCTTTCTCCGGCGATGGCAGTGTCGACGCCTACGTCCCTCTCTTCAGCCAAGCAATGGACATCTTCAAGAACAGCTGCCACTCCCTGTCTGCAGCAGACGCGCGACTTTAGGCACGTTCACTTTCGTGTTACAAAATCGAGTCAGAAAACAATCGAGTAGTTACTATTACTCGATCGTTTTTTTTATATGTTGTATTACCTTTGTCTTATGTCATATATTTTGTCGGATTGTTTTGCTCCGGTAATATCCAGCAATGTGATCGTGTAGACGGAATCAGAGGGTAGCACACGAGACACAGAAATTTATACTAGTTAGGGCTGCGGTGTGCGCTAAACCCTACTCCAGTGGTGCGACTGCTCTTATATTCGTATGCTCAATTACAGGGGCTGTTACTCCTAGCTAACATGGAATTTGTGGAAGATTGGATCCCGTGCCCGTGGTCCCTATCCTCCTTTATATAGGCAGGAGACGTAGGCTTACAGAGAGGGCGATCGGGATAACAGCTTGCGTTCCTAGTTTGTTATACGATATGCGCAACAGATTGATTCTAACTATCGTCCAGATACACCCGCCTTGTTTGCCTTGATCTCCACGTTGGTTGATCACGTTAGCCCTTGCGGGCCTCCTCCTTGACGGCTGCTGGGCCGATAGCTCGGTGGTAGTTATATATACGGGCAGTGCAGGTACCTCTGACCCATATCTCTGACACATTTGTTTCTTTGACTATTGATTTTAAAATGTTGTTGAGATTCTTGACATAAAATTTATATCTAGATAAAGCAGAAGTAATCTCCTAAGTTTGCATTCAACCTATGTATATATATGTTGTTGTGAAAGATAATATGAGTTTTGCTCCGGTGGTCCTTCTAAAACACTTTGCACTGCTCTTAAAGCGCCCTGGTAATTAATAATTATTTTTTCTGGTATGGATCTGGATTCGGGCTGGCCCTACCCACAACCAAGCCCAGTACTGTTTGAGTCCGATCGGTTTTGTCGATCCGCCCGAGCCGCACAACGCGAACTGGAACATCGAGTGCGTCAGTGCATGGCCGACGACGGCGGCGGCATCAGCAGCCATCCGCTACCGATACGGAGGCTACATTCGCCGCGGCTTTAGACTGGACGGCACAGTAACTCACAACAGAGAGCTTGACTGCTGCGCCGCCTCCGACGTCCGTCACCATTGCTGAGCCTTTTGTCGAGCCGGACCACGGCGAGATAAGTTCCTTCCTTTCACTTTTCATCTCCAAGTCAGAGTTTTCCCCGTTATTTCCCATCCTTCCGCTGACCCGATACCGAGGAGATCTACAACTGCTGCCGAGCTCTCGAACAGGCAACAATGGCCGTTGTCCTAGTCAAGTAATCCGAGATCCGGCCTCTTTGCTTGATTATTCTAGAGATGCAATAAATTGATTTTCAGTAGTAGTATGTTTTCGACACCTGGATTTTGAGAATATGACGGAGATACTTAATTCTTGTTGACATAATTAAAAATATAGAAAAATGCCCAAAACTCAGCGTTCGACGTTGAAAGGAAAAAGTCAACTTAAGCCCCGACCTTTCATACTTGGTCTACTTCAACCTCCAAACTATGAAACCGTCTGTTTTACCCCCTGAACTTTCCAAAACCGTCAATTTTACCCCCTGGGCTGTTTTCAGCGGCGGTCTTGCTACAGTACTGGTGGGTTCGAATTTTCTCTTTTTTTATTTATTTTCGACGAATTTTTAAAAAATCATAGTAAATCATAGAAAAATCATAAAATGAAAAATCTAATTTTATTGGACTCCACATGAGTAGATCTACACAGTGAATATATAATACGGTATGCTTTAGTACAAATTTTTTTTGTAGCTTTAGATTAATTAGAAAATCCAATTTTGTCTGTAATTAATTAGAATTTATCTATAACTAAGTTATATATAGTCCAATGAGTACGGAATTTTTACTATAGTTCAAGCATATAATAATTATTTTAACAAGCATACAATAATTATTTTTACTACGAAGTATGTATTAACATGTATACCAAGTAAACATGTATTAGATAATTATTTATTTTAATACTTATGAAGCATGGAAAAATGTTCACCTAACAAACCACATAGCAATAACACTGACAATTCACTTTAATTTATATTAATAGATAATCAACTTCATAAGTTGTTATTTGAAATAAGTTTATGTATTTTAACTTAAACATTATGTTATATCAATATTGGTGATTTATTTTTAACCATTGTATGATATATAAAACTACAACATATAATATGAGATGACAAATTCAACATGTTTAGTTCCACAGTGCAAGCTAAATTTTAACTTAGCATGTGGAAAATAATACTACTAGGACCTAAACTCTTTTTAATGAAAACATTTAATAAAAAATAAAAACACTTGAGTTTCTGCTTAACATGTGGAAAAAATTGCAACAACTTGATTTAAATTTGAAAGCTATGAAGTCAAAGAAAGGGACGCAAGAAGAGCTTATATATCTTAACATTAGGTTTCAACTAAATACATATCACGCTAGAAAAAAGATAAATACTAGAAAATCTAACTTGAGATCACGAATGGAGCCGGTCCATGTTAATCATCACAAGTATTGACAGAAAAAACAAAATATAGATTATAGAAATTGTCCTAAAATTAGAAACATCCGACCATCAATTCAGTATAACCTAATCACCAAAGATAATAGCAGCAATTGGATGTGTTCTATTTTCTAAATAATTACTCACCTCTACGATTGCGCAAAAAAATATAAAGTAACTCACGGCTCTATATTTAAACTACCCAATCATGCCGTTAAGAAACATAATCTAAAGTTGACCTAAATTTGCATCGAATTACACATGTCCTTCTATTATGATAGATAATTTATGTAACTCAATTTTCATCTCAATATTAGAAAACATATAAATCCTCTCAAAATTACATCTAAATTATCAACATCTTCCATTACAAAAAATGCTTAAATAACCATAGAACATATATATGCGCCTACACTACCCACTTCTAAAAACATTAATATATTAAGATTTGATTAAAGTAAACATATGCGCCGTGCCAGCATGCATGAATGATAAATATATATGTTTATTTAATGACATAAAAATATTTCATTAATAACTCATATAGTAATGATGCTAATAAATTGTTTAAAACCATATTTGTAGCCATGAGATATAATTTATATAGATTGTTACTTTAGATATATTTATATATTTTAATTAAAATGTTTGATATGTCTATATTTGTAGTATTACCATAGATGCACATATATTTTCTTGGTATAAAAATTCAATCATCTTGAGAAGTGTGGAAGAACACTAATGGCTATATTTTCCGACCTTTAATATTACTTTAAAGTAAAAAGTCGATCACTATTAGACTTAACTTAAGGATTAAAATTCTCTTTAGTTTGGCACTGCTACCCCATCCGAGGTCTCACTTCAAGCTCTACCACTTATCTTAAGTGCCATGGTGCATATTTCAAATGATCATTTATACTACTGTAGTATTCAATAATATAGTCTGTGACCTAAAATCCTTACTTTAAAAAAGTGCATAGAGTTAATAAAAGATACAATAAGCACAAGTGCTTTAACTAACTTGAGGACAAAAAAGTCTGTAGTGGTCAATAAGAATAAAATTTTAAAAAATAAATTTTGATTCATGACTTCATAAAATATATGATGCAATAAGGGCCACCATAGTTAATGGCAAGGCTTTAGACTAATTGCATGTTTAAAATTTATAGAGGTGCCATATAACAAAAAAATATAAATATGGATAAAAAAACATATGGATTTGTCCCATGCACAAAACGGTAACTTATAAGTTTATGATAACGAGATATAGACTACAGAGTATTTATTATGTCTATGTTTTAAGAAAATAAACAAAAAGACATAAAATTTTATATAAATATTTTTTGATTAGTTAGATGTATTATACAGTAACTAATTCTTATATTTCTTAAAATTCTAGCCCGTACGACAGCATGGGTTGATGGACTAGTTGTCACTGGTTATAAGCACGCTAGCGGTTGATGTAAACTACAATAATTTTCATGCATGCACCTTGCAGTGGCGTCGTCTCTATCAATATTTTCCTCCTCATCAAAATATATCAAAATTGAGTAGCGTGGAAACTGCACCGTGGTGTCGTAATAGTTGCGTGCAGCTTAGGTTTTACATGGGCACCGCCGGCGGCGGCTAGCGCGTCGTTTTGAATTTGGGTCCAGCGAAGCGCCAATTGCCACGCCCTGTTTCAGCTAGGTCTTATCAGTCATGATACAATGTTTTTCTCTCATAACAAACCACATATATCGTTATGCGTCGTAGTCCACCAAAATGGTGCACACAATAGGTACTAGAAGAATGCTACTGAAGATAGAGCAACGCCGAAGATTGGAGATGCCACGAGGTTCACAGAGCCATCCGCTGCGGTGCGCATCTGGAAAAAGGCCATGTACAGACAAGGCGGATTTATCGATGCCACCTTATCATCTCCAACCGGTATAGCTCGTAGACCACCTCGGTGCTGCTGTTTGACCCTAGTTGTGGTGCTAGAAGAATGCTATTGAGGTGGTTACATTATAATGTGTTGATACACATTGATTGTAACATTGACCTGTACGTAAATAGGTCTTTGTTATCGTATATGGAATTTTAGTGTAAGGTCTTTGTTATCGTATATGTAATTTATTTCTAATATTTTTATTATTTTTTGATGTATTTCATTGCTATCTAAATAAATATATCGTTGTTGTTAAAATTTTCCCACTGTACTATCTAAATAAATATATCATTTACATATATGCACCTTCACTGTCGGTTCTACTTACAAACCGGCAGTGATATTAACTTTCAATGCCGGTTCTACTTAAAAACCGACAGTGATGTCCATGCCCCCCTATATTAAACAAACCGCCGGCCACATACATCGATCCCACCCACCCACGAACTCTCACAGTCTTATTTATCACGTTTCACTCTCACTTCTCTAGAAATCCACTCTCTCTCTCTCTACGTGATTTGGTCATGGCTCCTGCATTTTTCAATGGTATTGATATGTTGTCTTCTTCAATATTCTATCTATATTCATTTGATCTATATTTATATTCATGTTTCTTTGCATTCTACATTTATATATATATTCTTATTCCTTGCATTCGATCTATATTTAATTATGTTGCCATATTTTACTTGGAAGAATTTTTTGTGCATATATTTTATGTTCATATTTTTTGGCATTTTATCGATCAGGTGGTATGAACAACGGACCTCCCCCACCACAAGAACTAGGTTTCCACCCTGGCGATGAGCCACTCGCTCCTAATGTGGCCGTTCTATGGTTCCCTGTTCCAGCTATTGTATGAAATATTTTCCAACATCTTTTGTTTTTTGATGCTAACAAATAAGTGTAATTAGTTTAATATCATTGTTGCATACATATATGTCGCAGACTATATCACCAATAGATCGGCTACGAACAGCACTTAGCTGGTTCTTTATCTCGGACATCGTCGAGAACACGTCATCTAATGTAAGTGGTCGGCTATGGACATGTGAACTCAGTTTTTCCATCCCTTTGAGGGGTGCAAATTATTGGAACCATATCCATGAGACGGGAAGACAGAGCCCGGACATGATAAGCGCCCAATTTAGTGCCATGCGCATCAGTTTAGAGGCACTTTGATGTGTTTGTTATGATATGCCTAATTTCTCACACTTCAAGGCACTTGCTTTGAATGCTGGTGATATCCCCGTCCCGCAAGCAAGCGAATGGTTTGCGAGCTACAACTGTGCGGATATGGTAAAATGGTCACTTATACCTGAGTTGTGGTTATTTATTGTTTATTATTGTTATAACATTCTCTATTTTTTTTCTTTTTCTCCGCATGCAGATCGCACTCCAGGACCTTACCTATGCTGCATATGGCTTGTGGGCCGTTCTAGACCAAGCTACGGAGCAACTCGGGTACGATTAGGACTTCTGCAATGGTAACCTCGGCCAGCTCACTGTAGAAGGACGCCACTACTACATAAGGATTACTAACAGGGGCAGTGGTCATTCAGTAGGTTACATCTATGGCCGACCATTCTTTCGATATTATGAGGCACGAGAGAGTGCACTCATACGGGCATTGGACTTCATCGATACAAGCGGATACATAATCCGTGACATCAATTACCATATTGGCTACAGAGGCATGTTAGTGTGCGTGGCCCGATCGAACCCGATAGTGATTCCGATAGTAATTAATGTTTATTAGGTTGTTTTCAAGGTCATAGTTTAATTGGGTTCTAATTTTAATTTGTATGGCTTTGTGTGTTTAATTATTGTCATGCATGTAATTCGTGTAACATTTGTTGGCAACTGGAAATATACGTTCCGATGTCGTATTCGTCTCAAACTTTTTCTTAGGCTTGCACGTGCCACGTGTGAAGGAAACACCAAGTTTGGGATTTTTTGGAGATGGTTTGCTACTTTCTGAGGTTTAATTGAATTTCCGCGCGACGACACCGTTTAATTATAGGTTGAACTGAGTCTACCCACGAAAAGATCCGAAATGGTGCCAAACTTTTACACATGCTCTAATGTGCCCTAGGGATAAGAATTTTATGGAGGTGGATGACAAAATCTATTGGGTCCAAGATGAAATTCACCCTCTTTTGTCTCATTCAGCACAGAGAAAAATATAATAAATAAAAAAAATGATCAGAAAAACCTCATATCCTGTGTAGGGTCTTAATTTGGGTGTACATGCTTGCCAAAAAAAATTCAAGCCATTTCGACGTAGGCGAAGTATACATGCTTCATAGAGGTATATGTGCCTTTTCATCGAAACATGACTATACACATAGGTTATCAAGGTTTCTGTGGTTCATAGGCATTCCGGTATCGTATTTGTCTCAAATTTTTTCTTAGGCTTGCACGTGCCACGTGTGAAGGAAACACCAAGTTTGGGATTTTTCGGAGATGGTTTGCTACTTTCTAAGGTTCAATTGAATTTCAGCGCGATGACACCATTTAATTATAGGTTGAACTGAGTCTATACATGAAAAGATCCGGAATGGTGCCAAACTTTTACACAGGCTTTAATGTGCCCTAGGGATAAGAATTTTGTGGCGGTGGATGACAAAATCTATTGGGTCCAAGATGAAATTCACCCTCTTTTGTCTCATTCGGCATAGAGAAAAATATAATAAATAAATAAAATTATCAGAAAAACCTCAGATCCTGTGTGGGGTCTTAATTTGGGTGTATAAGTTTGCCAAAAAAATGTCAAGTCATTTCGACATAGAAATACATATGCTTCTATTTATTTAGTATATAAAAAACATAGTACAATACTACATTTTTCAAAAAAAAACTGCTACACAACATCACTGTCGGTTTTGGGAATAAACCGACAGTGATGTACCCTCATCACTATCGATTTATAATGAGAATCGGCAGTGATGAGCTATTTCCTGAATTAATTAAATAATTTATAAAATTGAACAAAAAAATATGGCCCGTTTGGGACTCGAACACGGGTCTCGGGGGCTACGTTGAGGGGTGTTAACCGTTGAGCCAGACGGAGAAGTTCAAAAAAAATGAAAAGTTATCCTTCTTAACACCTAACTGCTACATTTTTTGAAAAAAAAAACTGCTACACCACATCACTACCGGTTTGGGGCTTGAACTAGTAGTGATGTACCCTCATCACTGTTGGTTTATAATGAGAACCGACAGTGATGAGCTATTTCCTGAACTAATTAAATAATTTATAAAAAAACAAAAAAATTTGGGCTGCCTGGGACTCGAACACGGGTCTCGGGGGCTTGGTTGAAGGGTCTTAACCGTTGAGACAGTCGGAGGAGTTCGAAAGAAAATGAAAAGTTATCCTACTTAACACCTAACTGCTAAACCACATCACTACTGGTTTGGGAATGACCTGGCCGTGATGTACACCATCACTGTCGATTTGGGGAGTGACCCGGCAGTGATGTACCCCATCACTGTCACTTTCGACTTACAACCGGCAGTGATGAGATACTAGTATAAAAGAGGCACAGGTTGAAATTATCCAAATTCATTTCAGCCCCGCGCTAACCCCCCCCCCCCCCCCCCCCGCGCCGCTGGAGCACCACCCCGCACCGGAGCACCACCCCATGCCATCCACCGCCCCACGCCGGAGCTCCGCCCCACGCTGTCCACCGCCCCAAGCCGGAGCACTACGCCGTCTGTGCCCTCGTTCGTTGTCCACGACGCCGGCCGTGCCCCTCCTCCTTCCTGGTGAGTGCGTTCAGGAGCACTCCCATCGCCGAGGCCTTCAGGAGGGCGCGGACAGCTGCTTTCCCTCCCCCACAGTGAGTGCATGGCTCACTGCTCGCTGTGTGTTTGTTGAAATTCCCCACGGTGTTAGTGCCTCATGGTAGCGCTTCTCCCTCCTGGTTCCTACCTTCCACCACCTATGGCTAGTAACATTGCTGATTTTTTTGTATCACCCACATCACAAGTATAATCATGGTCATCTCAACTCCATCTTCTATGAGTATTAGTGGTCCCCTTAGACCACGTAGGTTCGGATGCCAGATAAAGAAAAAAAGCAGGGACCTCGCTGGCTTCGTGGATTGCTAGATAGAGTAGCTTGCAGAAGAAGTCAGCGCCTCACCTGACAAATCATAGAAACACATATGGAGCTATATGTTGTGTCTTAGCATGCATTTTCTCGAGAGCATGGGATGAGTAAAGTGACCGAGTCATAAGATGGCATAACATGGAGTGGTTGGGACAAGAAGAAAGTGACAAATATACATTGTGTTAGGAAAAATTAGTTCTAATACATCCACTCCTATGTGTATTATAGTTTTTTAAGACAGTTGATAGTGTATGCGCACATTGATGATGCTGTTAGGGTATGTTTGTTTGTTCAGGCAAGAATCCTAGGCATCCGATTTTTAAATGTCTAGAACGAAAAATAAAGAACTACCTTGTGACTTCGGAGAGCATTTGCTTGTTTTTTATGAGCTTTCTAGCATCCTTACTAAGATAGTCTTTTCTAGCAGATTTTAGATGATTACTGATGATGACGTATTGTGTGATCTTGATACAATCACTGTAGCTACGTATTTGATGTTCAAGTACAAATTTGTGTGCTCTCGCCTCTCTGTCAGTCAGGAGAAGAAATGATACATTTCAATGGCACAGACATGCACCAGCATCCCAAAAATACATCTAGTTGATTTTTTAATTTCCTGGAAGATGTGGTTTTCTATTATTTGTTCATCAACCCTTTTACAACAAAAGCCCCATTGACATACCTACAAATATTGTTCATTAGAGTAGTGGTATCCATAGCCTCATGTTTCATGTAGATTTCGATATAACAGTGTGTGGATCACCAATGCGTCAATGAGAGGTTTTTTAGATACTAATGGCAATGTAAAACATGACATACATAGGTGACACCTGAATAAGTGGATTTTATTAAGATATGACTATATAAGTCAATTTCAGCTTCCTCCAAAATTCATAAACCAATCGGTATAATATGACTATTGGGAGCAATGAAGAATTTGGTTACTCATCTTGCACATGAGCAATACTGACAATGTATTGCCAAACAATGTTCTTACTCTTAAGCTTCCCCAGTTCAGTGAGTTACTATTACCACTTACCACATGCCTAATTTACTTAAATGTATAGGCAACCATGGCATGGTATGTAGTGCATGTTGGTCACATGCATGGGATTTATCGAACCTAGGAAGATTGCTATGCTCAAGTCAATCGCTACCCTGATAATTTGCACAAAAAGACAACACAGAGCTGAAGCTTTGAGGGCCTACTATAGTTATCCGGCCTACTATGGTCTAATGAATACAAACCATGGTCATCCGCTGGCACTGGAGATTGAAGAGAAGCCAGCCGCCGAAGATGTGAAGATTAGGAGAATTGCTACTTGGTCTTAGAAAGATGTCATGCTTTTATTTATGGCTATGGTCATTGCTTTTCTTATTTGAAAGTTGATGTAGGCTTAGTTTCGTAGAACAGTAGGTGGACTTTGTTGTATGTGGTCAATCAAACAATGAATTTGTTCTAGGTGAGCATATGCTATTATTTGACTTTGTTGTATGTAGACTTATTATTAGACTTTGCATTAAACATATTATATATATATGTGTATATATATATGAACATATGCTATTAGTAGTTGTCCGTAGCCAAAACTAACCACGATCGTGTCACGGCCATGACTCATCGTCGCCTGTTACCCTATCGCCGAAGAACAGATCGGCAACAAGAAGCGGCTGATATCGCTGGGACGGGAGAGCCGCATGATCCGACAAACAGTGACGGTGTCAATCAGGATGGTGAGAACGAGCAGCCATGGATCTCGTCTGGCCTGCTCGATCTGGGTCAAAATGACCAAGATGGTCAGGTAACTTTGGTATCATGTGACTATGTAGCCACACACGCTAATCAATTGAGAGAGTCATAGCTTACTTGGTGTCTCTAGAAGGAGCCTCCACTGGCCGAGAAGCCAGAGGGTTCGGGTAGCAGGAAGGCCAGATCCAAGCGAGGCGTGTCAAAGATTCCTGTTGGTAGGAATGCACACTAGCACATTACTGAGTTCGATGAATTCGGGGATCCACTCTCACCGCCTATAGCTTTGACCAAATACAAGACTATCCTCGGGTTACTTGCTAGGGACTTCATCCCGATTAGGTACAGGAAGTGGATTGGGAAAGATGATGACCCGTGGAGGGTTCCCGAAAGTGAGAAGGATTACATATGGGATGTCAAGATCCTAGAGTATTTCACTTTCCCAATGGAGTATGACAAGGAGTTAGTCAAGAAAAAAGCAAAACAAATCATGGGAACATGCTTCAAGAATTTCAAGGGGACATTGGACAAGAATTTTGTCCTCCAAAATAAAGAGCCAGATTTCGATGGTGGACAGTTTAGCAAGCAGAAGGACTTCTGGCAGGATTTCAAGGAATACATGTTATCCGAGGAGTACTTAAAACTGAGCGGGAAGAATAAGGAGAACTCACAGAAAGCGACGAATCCTCATCATCTCGGCTCTTGTGGCTACGCCAAAAAGATTCCAGAATTTGAAGCAGAACTTTAAAAGATGGATCGCCTTGCTGAAGAAGGCGTTCAGGTTGAGACCGCCGATTGGGAGCCTAGATCGGTAATATACTGTATGGGGTGGAATGTATGGCACGTTGAGGACAGGAGCTTTAGCTCCACAAATCAACCTATGAGCGAACACATCTAGAGGATCTACCAGTTAACTGAGGAGGTGAGGCAAGGGACTCGCACTTCTAATAGAGAAAAGACGTGCTCACCCAAGCAATCGGAACTAAGGAGCACCCTAGTCGCTCTAGAGGAACTGGTGTTGTTCCTTGGAAACTAGCATTCCCCCAAGAATCTAACACTTCCCAAAGCAGCTCGAGGTGTAGAGCGGAACAGGAGGCATAGTATTTGAGGCGACAAAAAGAGATGGAAGACAGAATGGAAGCACCGATTGAGGCGACTATTGAAGTGCAAGTCGAGCAAATTTTACTGTCCAAGGGCTCAGGAGTACCACAAAACCCTACTCCTACTGCCTTTAGCCCACAATTTAGGGGTCGCAGCAGTTGCGGATCGACCCCGCTCGACGAAGAAGAGACGAATGTGCCTCATCTGGTGGACGATATCACTGAACCCGTCAATGTCAAGTTGTACATCCATCAGGAATGGACAAAGGACAAGGTGGCGCATGGCTAGGCCTGGCCTGCAGGAGATGGGACAATTAATGGCCGCCCAATTCCACAGGGGTACGCTCGTGTCACCATTGATAGAATACTTTATAAGAAGTATAACAAGATACCCATTGAGTACCCCGTAGCGGAAGACAGGCCAAAACTTGGTCAACACAAGGGCTCACAAGTGACCTGGCGCAAGCGCTTCATTAAGCTTGACCATCAATTGTCCTCTGATGATGAGGACGACTGCGAGTCTTCGCCCACCCACGATGATCACTCACCAACTCCCAACAGAGATCACTCCCCTCCTCATCTAGAGCCATCACCCCCGAGAAGACAGAGGTCTCCTTCTATTCCTCCTCGTCTGACTCCATCTTCATCAGCTCCGAGAAAAGAGACTCCTCCTCCTCCATCTTCATCAGCGCCGGGAAAATAGAATTCTCGTCGTCATCCTCCTCCTTCTCCTCCACCTTAGCCCAAAACAAGATCAAGGACATCCTCGCAGTCGCAGAAAAGGTCCTTGGATTCAGTCGCTAATGCTCCCAAAGTGGACCAACAACAAAGAAAAAGGCCATTCAGTGGCAGTGTTACCACCTTGATGAAAGAAAAATTTACAGCACACATCTCGAAGGAAGATTGTGTTAGTTTCTTCAATCTCTGTGCCTCATTGCCTTCGTTTTTGTTGAAGTCCGAATTCGAAAGGCAAACACAGAAGAAATACGCTACAACAAGAGACGAAGAAATACACAATAAAGATTTAAGGAACATACAGAAGTACGTCAAAGACAACCCAGGATTAACCATGGAAGAGGCCGTGAACATCTATTATGATGTACAAGGGATGGGAACACTAGCTATGAAGTATGAAAGGGGCAATCTTTTGGTTTCCCATCATGAGTATAAAAATCTGACAATATATATGCGCCAGTTACATGAATATTACATGGCTCAAGCTATAGAGACGGACGACTTTGGTTTTGAGGTTATTATCCGTTCGCCACATGTTTTCCATTATCCTGAAGAAGAGAAGTTCGATGTCGAGTGGGAGTGCTTGTTCTAGCTATACCAGAAACGCTCTCTTGATGTTCAAATGTTGACGCTGTGGACTATGTAAGTACCCTACACGCATGATATTATAATTAACTACTCTCTCGAAACACAAATTGTTAACTTTTGAGCACTTCTCATGATTTTATGTAGGTGTATAGCAAAATTTTGCATTTTAAAAAGCAAATGGGATTACATAGGCTTCTTGGACCCCTTGTGAGTCAATGAGAGGACATGTGTAGGCCTCCATGGATGTGACGTGGATGACCTAAAACAGAGATTGATCGCTGTTTTCGATGAATTCACGATGAAGAACAAAACCCACATACTTCTAGCCTACAACTATGAGTATGTGTTCTCGGCTTTTAATTTTATGCTTCTTTTTTCGTTAAGATTATTCGATAATTAGGATTCTATGATTGCAGCAACCATTTCGTCTTTATTTGTGTCAATCTTGCAAAAAATCTGATCGAGGTGTGGGACTCGAAGAAAAAACCATTTCATCATCTGGATGCACCGGTGGCAGTGCTGAATTAGTAAGCGATCCTAATAACATATTATTTTCTAATCACACATACCGTTTTCTAATGTTTCTCCCTTTAATGTTGCTCAGTGTTCGAAATGGAGGGGAAGTATCTATCACAGCCGGCGGGAAATAATAAATACGGGTTTTATGTAATGTGGGCAATGCTTCGCTACATCGGCGGGAAATTGGAAGAAGCCGATAAGTTGGTGTGTATAATCCCCATTTCATTTATGTCTGTTAATAATTCCACAAAATGATTTACGGTTCCTCTTTGGGTATCATCTTTTTTGAACGACTGCGTAAGAAATATAACCACGAAAGTCTATTAGACATGAAGATCGTCGCACTGCAATCGGAGCTGGCAAAATTCATCTTAGCCGAGGTATTGAAAAAAGATGGAGTATTTTCCATTGCACAATCCGTGAAGTACAAGGACCAGTATGGCCCAGAGCGGCTCGCCAGATTATTGTAAGAAGTCCGAGAAGCATTGCACAATCTATAAAGTCCGAGAATATTTCTTTTTATTTTAATGGATCGAGATCTGGATAAGAACATTTGAATGGTAGCCGTAACATTTGTAATATTTAATATTGTTGGACCTGTCGTCTACGTAGCGTATATAAAGCGAAACCCGATTCCACGAAAAAATATAAATTAAAATCAATTATAAAATAATAAAATGCGAACGTGACATCACTGCCGGTTATCAGAAAACCGGCAGTGTTGTCGTAAACATCATTGTCGGTTATCAACAAAACAGGCAGTGATGGCACTGCCGGCTCGAGCCACAAACCGGCAGCGTTGACTTAGCCATCACTGCCGGTTCTCGTCACAAACCGGTAGTGATTCTTACTATAACACTGCCGGTTGAAACACAAACCGACAGTGTTGTTGGAACTGAACTCTACAGGGTGGTCTTATGAACCGGCAGTGTTGGTGGAAATGGACACTGTCGGTTGTGTAAAGAACCGACAATGAAGTTGAAGAACACTGCCGGTTTATAGGAACCGACAGTGATAACTTACCCTCATTACTGCCGGTATGGTTGTGTCCATTCAAAATCCGACAGTGATGGGGTATTTTGAACCGGTAATGAATTGCTATTCGGACGTAGTGACTGCCGCTAGAGCCACATGGAAGCATGCACTAGGCAGTGGATCACGTGCTGATTAGTGGACGGGGACCCGATCCCGCTCCCTCTCGCCCAATTTAGATATAGTGTAGGAAAAAAACAAATTACGGAAAGTGGTGAGGCATCAGTTGCTTATAATACTTCAATGGTGGATGTGCATGCAGCAGCATGTGATATGTCCAGCAGGGGTGCCTCTCTTGATATTTGAATCTAGAGGTTGACCAAGCTTATTTCCTAATAATTGTTGTACCTCATCAGTCACATTAATTTTCTTAGTGGTAGTGCCTCGACTCTTGACTATCAAAGCCCAGCCTCATCTGTTTTATATTAGAAAGCAACACAATGATATATAAGGCTTCGTTTGGCATAGCTCAGCTTTACCAGTGAAGTCATTTTTTGGGGTTTTACCTTAAATGAGCAGCTTTCACAGTGAAGCTGAGCTGCTTTGGTCACCCCGTTTAGTAAAACGGCTTCACGTGATAGACCAAAAGAATCAAATCACTATATTGCCCTTTCTTTTTTCTTTTCTCCTTTTTTTCTCAATCTTCCTCACGGCCAATCTCTTTCTTCCTCTTCTGGCTGGCTCGTCCAATGCCTGTTTGCTTGGCGCTCACCCCGATGGCTGAGCGCCCCAGCAGCCACACCCCCGTGGGCTGCGCCCCGGTGAGCCTAGCCCCCAGCGGCCATGCCCCTGGCGAGCGGCACCCCCGGTGGGCGGCGCCCCGCCGAGCCATGCCCTCAGCGGTCCGCGCTCTCCGTGGCCGCGTCCCAGCGAGCTGCGCTCCCAGAGCCACGTCCTCGGTGGCCGTGCCCCGGCAGGCCACGCCTTGGCACGGCGCCCCTTGTGGGCCACACACATGCGCGCTCTCCTATGTGTGTGCAAAACTTGTCTTTTGTGTATGCTGGGCCCCACATGCGTCAGGTGAAGCTGGAATAAGCTACTTTTTTTCAGCTTCATCACGTCTCATCCCTTTCTGAGAGGAGAAAAAATAGCTTGACCCATGAAGCTGTTTTGAAAAAAGGGTGTTTCACAAAAAACAACTCACAATAGCTCATGAGTTGTTGGTGAAGCTGTGCCAAACATGCCCAAAGTATCATATCCATGTTTGATCTTGGCTGCATGTGAGCATTAAATAGTTTGGTGAGAGTCAAATAGTCACCTCATTATGTTAGGTGAAAAAAACTTACATAAAACAAGTTGTTCATGGGTTGTACATGCCCTAATCAGTAACCAGCTATACAATGTGGTCACTGAGAATATGAGAATCCAGCACCTTGGATCCGTTAGAAAAGTATGTGCATGGCGTCCTGTGTGTTGAAATTCACAATGGTTGCTGTCCATTTCTGCTCCCTGCAAATTGTACTCGTGGACTTAATAATTTGTACTTCCTTTATCCTACATTATAAGTTATTTTGGTTTTCCGATATATAATATTTGTTATACATTTAGGCATGCACTATGTCTAAATATATACTCCCTCCGTACAGGAAAATGAAGGCGTTCTGGGACTTCTGCTCGTTTGCGTAAATGATGTCTCCGAGCGCTTGCATGCATGATTTGGGACGGCTTTGCCCCTACCGCTTCGCACGCCGCATCGCCCGTTTATCGCACAATGCAACGAAAACACACCCACGTGCGTGCAACAGATGAAGGCAAACGCAAAAAACGCTCGGCCAGCACGCGCCATGCAACCACACAGTGCCATGCAAACGCACACGCGCAACAGACAGAGGCAAGCGCGATCGCGCAACAGACGAAGGCAAACGCAAAAAACACTCGGCCAGCGCGCACCATGCAACCACAGCCATGCAAACGCACAAGCGCAATAGACAGAGGCAAACACTAAAATCGCGCATGGCAAAAAATTGCGCCTGCGAAGAATCGAACCTGGAACCTAAGTCTCGGGAGTTGCTGCGCTAACCAATCAAGCTGCGTGAGGTTGTTGTCTACGAAGGACCCACAACCGTATTTAATAGGGGTAGACAGTGAAAACTCTACCCTAATTAATTACTCCTTGATATGCTAAATGCTGTCTTAAATGACTTTCTTTACCAGTATGGAGGGAGTACAAAAATTATGTATCTAGAAAAAGTGAAACAGTTTATAAATTAGAACGGATGGAGTATATATTGTTGTGAACGCAGATCTAGCGCTGGAGACTGAGCTTAACTTTTATTTAGTTAACCGTCCAAACAAAATGATGATGGACAACTGGATTGCAAGAGTCTGGTTCCGACAACAAGCTGTCTATGGGTTGTATATACTCAAATCAGTAACCAGCTGTACCGTGTGGTCACCGAGAATATGAGAATCCAGCACTATGGATCCGTTAGAAAAGAATATGCATGGCGTACTGTGTTGAAATTTTACAATGGTAGCTGTCCATTTCAGGGCCCTGCAAAATGTACTCGCATACTTAATAATTTGTACTTCTTTTATCTTAAATTAAAAGTTATTTTGTGTTTGCGATATATAATATTTGCTATATATTTTACATAAAATTCAAATTATAAAAACTTAAAATAAAATTTCATCCACTAAATAATTTTACATAAAAAATAGTCCACTACAAAGTTGTAGAGATCCCATCTAATGCTACCACTTTTTTGTAGATCTTTTCTCCACCCCAGGTCATTTGAAAAATTCAAAACAATTGAATTTCCAAATCAGAAAACTTTAAACAGATTTTTCATGGACAAATGAATTCAAATGAAAAAGTCAACTACAAAATTGTTTATCTTTTGAAGTACTATAAAGTTTGTCTTCATATCCAACCTTACATGCAAAAGTTATGAATTTACTGTGCTCCAACTATTTTTTCTATGAGGGCCAATTTGACAACCGTCTCTGAAAATCTATTTCTAGAGATAGCTAGAATTGCATCCACATCTAGAAATGCCTCAGATTCTAAAAGAGGTTGCAAGCCGAACTGCCTCTAGAAATGCCATTTTTAGGGGCAGTTCAACTTTCCAGCCACCTCTAAAAATATAAACGCTTCTAAAAATCAATTTTTAGAGGTAAGCCATCTCTAAAAATACAACTTTGACTAAACATCTCCTCTTATCCATTGATGTTTAATTGAATTTCCCTGCTCCTATATCAATGTGTGCATTTGGGGTGCTGAGCAAGGGCCTTCTGAGGATGAGTGTCTTCATGTTGACCTCGAATTGTAACACCCTAAAATTAGCTACTTTCTAAAAAGAGTAAAATGATTTCTGTTAATTGTTTTGTGCTCATAAAAATATAGGTAAAAGAAATTTTTCTTTAAATTAAAATCCAACGTAAGGGTAACAACATGTTTGCGCATACATACCGTTGCATTGATACTTTTGTGATGAGTGGTTTGGAAAATAAATTCAAATCTCAATCTTTAAAATATTGCTTTTAAGTAGTGGTTTAAAAAAAATTGAAAATTTGCAAAAACAAAAGTTAGATAAGATGCCTTGTTTTTAAAATCTAAAGGCTTGGAAAAGGTTTTAAGACACGTTAGGACGATGCCTCACTTTTCGGGAATCTTTCCGACCTTTTTCGGGATTAAATTCATATTTCTTGGAGTTTTATCTTTTTCCTTGATCAATGCAAAAGTCTTTTTCGGGAGCTAAACCACTTTAGTTGTGTTCCTTATCCTTTCATCTATTCCCAGGAATTTTTCTAGTATTTTTCGGAGCTCAGAGATATTTTTCGGAGCCTAAATAGTAATTCCCGATTTTCTATAATTATTTTAATTCCGAAAATCAATATTTACTAAAATATCTCAGATTTCCAAAATATCCAAACCCTACGTATATATATATGCCGGCGTAGCCCTCGATGCGAGGATTCCAGAAGTACAGCCCGTTTTTCGAGCCGCCACTCGTAGCCCCGCAGATCGGACGCCGAAGTTCTCCACAGCTAGGTTTCCGGCGAACCTTCGGCGAGCTTTTCCGGCCACCTCGGACGTCTCCGGCGAAAACCGTCACCACCACGAGGTAGATCTCGTCGTTCTATACGACGTCTTGTCATCCTTTTCGCGAATCCATGCCCGTTCGTCGTTTCCCTAACCTTTCTTCTTCTTCTCCGGCGAGGAACACCATGACGCGGTCTTCTCCTTCGTCTCCGGCCACCACGGTACCCTCCCGTGTCCTGGCCCTGTTCCCACGCCGCCGCACCTGGGCTGTGGCCCTGTGCCGCCCCGTCCCGCGCCCCTGCTCGTGAGCGAGCCAAGCAGGATGACCGCTGCCGCCCTGTGCCGAGCGTGCAGTGGCCGGCAGCCACCGGCTGAGCCGGCTCAGGTCCAGCGCGCGCTGCCGTGGGCCCCAGCGCCGCTGAGCGGCCCCGCTGCTGGCCGGCCAGGCCAGCCGTCCTCGGCCCTGCCTGCACGAACACAGCAGCAGCAGGCAATCTCTTTGCCATGCCCACGTACGTCCAGATGGAGGAGGCCAGAGGTACAAGATGATGTATTTACAGTTTTGCCACCGATCGTTAATCCTTTACCGTTTCATCGTCTTAACTCCGTTTTGAGCGATTCTAGTTGCGTTAGTTTCGTAATTTCGTGCTCTACGCAGTAGTAGTAAAGTTTATCATGTCAGTTAATTATAAATTTATTAACCTAATACTAGTTACATTAATAATTAGTTAATGGTTTCCCAATTAAAAACAATCAGTTTAATTTCGTTCTTGTTCTTTTACGACTGTGCTGATCATGAGGTACACATTAGTA
This sequence comes from Miscanthus floridulus, assembly GCF_019320115.1. Classification (NCBI taxonomy): domain Eukaryota; kingdom Viridiplantae; phylum Streptophyta; class Magnoliopsida; order Poales; family Poaceae; genus Miscanthus; species Miscanthus floridulus. The sequence goes on along the minus strand of NC_089589.1, from coordinate 115,778,019 downwards.
GGAAAATTTATCATGTTTCACATCTTGGAAATTTATAAGTTAAATATTAATTTGATTTGTGCTTATGCAATTGAGTTTCTAATTAAAAGTAACATAGGCATATACTTCGGCCTTTTATAAATGATTGTAAATCTAATTAATGTGCAACTAGCTTTCTAAATTAATTAAAAGCAATATAGGTTTTCCACGTCGGCCTTAATAAATGAATATTAAACTGGTTATATCGATTTAAATATATGTTTTGATTATAATTGGTTTAGCTGAACTCACGTCATATTCAGTTATAGTGTAGATGCTCTTACATGTTCTTTTAATTTGAAAAGTTAAAGTTTATTTTGATTAAATAATACATGCACATCCGCTCCTTAATACATTATTAATTATTCCATTGATAAATCCTAAACTGATGTAATGCTTACATCATTTTGGTTTTCCTTTTAAAAATAATAAATGCTAGGGCTTATACGTGCTATATATGTTTTGAATATATACTCTCACTTGTTATTATATCTTTGTAAGTCAAAAATTTAATTTGCATAAATGATATCAAAATAACTATAATTAAGATATGAATAGTTTATCTTAGTTTTCTAAATCTAATAACTCAAGTATAAAATGACTTAACTCAATTTTAGATATTCACCTGAGATATCTTATACATGTTTTATGATCATTAAAATAGATAAAGCATATAGTTTTCTTTCCAACGCAAATCCTTCGATAGATGTTTCTGTTTTACCGTAGCTCCGATTAGTGTGCCTTTCGCGTGTGTGTGATCATAGCAATGCGTAGATTAGATTTCGAATCTTTTCATTGATTGGTGTATTGTTCTAATCTAGTATGTTTGCTATACATGCTTGTTCGGATGCTTGTGTGGTGCTTTTCGGTCTTGTCCAGTCGGTGAGTTTTGCGTTGGTGATCTATAAGAAGTTGGAGATCAAGAAGAAGAAGAAAACGTTGAAGATTAAAGCTTACCGAAGGATCGGTGTTTAAGGCAAGTATAGTTTGGGTTTTCTTTCTGTGACCATGATCTTGAAACTTGATTAATGAATATGCTACAAACATAAAAGATGACTTGTTAGCAACAACAGGAGGGTTAAATTCCCTCTCCACAAGGTCTCATTTGTAAGTGATCATCCGGGACTTACAGTACAGCTGTGAGGGCTATATGGCTCTGGCTCTAGTTGCTTGGGAGACCTTTTCTAGCAGGCTTAGAGGACACTACGAGTTGGGTATAGGACAGCCTCTGTCCTGTTGTGCCTTGCTATGGAAGCGGCCTTTTAATGGAAGGGGGGTTCCTATATCCGATGACCCTGCGGCCCTTCCCGGTTAGACGAACCTCTGAGCAGCTTTATATGATTTCCGGTGTTTGGACCTTGCAAACCCGTACATTTGGAAATCATGACTCACAGTGAAAGTGTACACCTCTGCGCAGAGTTTAATAAACTGATATATCAGCCGTGCTCACGGTCACGAGCGGCCAAGGGATTCTTACGCCAAAGATGAGCACTTGTTAAATCATGCTTAACTGAGTTATTTTGAGCTATTTATTATTCAATTATACTTGATCACGTGGCTATGGAATGCACTACCTTGTTGCTATATTTGCTAAGTTCGACATGGACTCACCCTTGCAATTTCCCCCACACCTCAGGCTGCTGGAGTCTGAAGGAGTTAGGCTTGTGATCAACCAGTCAGTTGGATCCAGGGGAGTGAAGTCTGCACCCGGAGATCAGAGTTGTCTATCCGTTGATTGCTTTCTAAGGTTATCTCTTTTGCTAAGTTCGCTATATATTAAGCATTGTGAATTGATACTGCCCCTTCATTTGTAGCTATATGTGAGGTTTGATTACCAGGGCTCACATATGGTGTGCATTCGGCTTTGTCCTTAAAACCGGGTGTTACAGGTGGGGACAAAGAAGTTTTGTACCGGTGATCTCCGTGGTGCTAGCCACAAGCACATATATGTATGATGTTTGTATTAATCATAAGAGATTGTTCCTAGCTGTGCCCTTCATGTTTCAAATTGAAGAAATGATTGGGTAAGATAAATTAGCATGCAATTAACTGCATAAACACCAAATATGGATGATGATTTAATATATCATTTTTGTTGAATTAATGTATGATCTCAGAGTGTCGATCATTTAAGAAATCGGTAATTTAAAATCAACAATCTCTAAACAATTTAAATCTATGTAGGCAGATTCTCATGTGGCCACTGTCGCCAGATTATTGATTTGGACGTGGCGAAAGAGCTTGTAGCCTAGTGGTTCCAAGTGCTTAGTAGCACCTCCAGATCCTGGATTCAAGGATTTTATTGAGCTTTCAAGGTTGAGATCTTCTTCTACCTTACTAACATTACCATGAGAATGGTCATACCCTAGCAGATGGAGTTTTCTTTATCCTATCAATGCATCCAAAATGAAATATGGGATCCATCCAAAATTTTATCAGCCAATTTACGATCTACAGTTTCTACACCGTTTGTGAAACAAGTTTCATAATTTTCTGAGGTAAAACAAATTTTTTATGAATTTTCTAAGATTAAGCCAGATTTTAGAATTTTTAATTGCATAATTTTTCCATGTAACATGTTTGGATAAATTTATGAAAAAAATATTTTTATGATTTTCGGATATTTTCTAAAAAATATTTCTAGCTGATTTACCTCTGAACTTTTTACTTGGTTCGATTTACGGTCCACGTACGTGGCTCAAATCAGCAGAACCGCCATAAAACCACACAATGTGTAAAATTGGACGATCGATAGATGAGAGAGATAAATTTGATTTTTTTTCCATAAAAATGATGCAGAAGTGGCCCCAAATTCAAAACGCAAAATGATGCAACAGGGCGTGGCAATTGGCGCTTCGCTGGACCCAAATTCAAAACGACGCGCTAGCCGCCGCCGGCGGTGCCCATGTAAAACCTAAGCTGCACGCAACTATTACGACACCACGGTGCAGTTTCCACGCTACTCAATTTTGATATATTTTGATGAGGAGGAAAATATTGATAGAGACGACGCCACTGCAAGGTGCATGCATGAAAATTATTGTAGTTTACATCAACCGCTAGCGTGCTTATAACCAGTGACAACTAGTCCATCAACCCATGCTGTCGTACGGGCTAGAATTTTAAGAAATATAAGAATTAGTTACTGTATAATACATCTAACTAATCAAAAAATATTTATATAAAATTTTATGTCTTTTTGTTTATTTTCTTAAAACATAGACATAATAAATACTCTGTAGTCTATATCTCGTTATCATAAACTTATAAGTTACCGTTTTGTGCATTGGACAAATCCATATGTTTTTTATCCATATTTATATTTTTTTGTTATATGGCACCTCTATAAATTTTAAACATGCAATTAGTCTAAAGCCTTGCCATTAACTATGGTGGCCCTTATTGCATCATATATTTTATGAAGTCATGAATCAAAATTTATTTTTTAAAATTTTATTCTTATTGACCACTACAGACTTTTTTGTCCCCAAGTTAGTTAAAGCACTTGTGCTTATTGTATCTTTTATTAACTCTATGCACTTTTTTAAAGTAAGGATTTTAGGTCACAGACTATATTATTAAATGCGACAGTAGTATAAATGATCATTTGAAATATGCACCATGCCACTTATGATAAGTGGTAGAGCTTGAAGTGAGACCTCGGATAGGGTAGCAATGCCAAACTAAAGAGAATTTTAATCCTTAAGTTAAGTCTAATAGTGATCGACTTTTTACTTTAAAGTAATATTAAAGGTCGGAAAATATAGCCACTAGTGGTCTTCCACACTTCTCAAGATGATTGAATTTTTATACCAAGAAAATATATGTGCATCTATGGTAATACTAGAAATATAGACATATCAAACATTTTAATTAAAATATATAAATATATCTAAAGTAACAATCTATATAAATTATATGTCATGGCTACAAGTATGGTTTTAAACAATTTATTAGCATCATTAGTATATGAGTTATTAATGAAATATTTTTATGTCATTAAATATACATATATTTATCGTTCATGCATGCTGGCACGACGCATATGTTTACTTTAATCAAATCTTAATATATTAATGTTTTTAGAAGTGGGTAGTGTAGGCGCATATATATGTTCTATGGTTATTTAAGCATTTTTTGTAATAGAAGATGTTGATAATTTAGATGTAATTTTGAGAGGATTTATATGTTTTCTAATATTGAGATGAAAATTGAGTTACATAAATTATCTATCGTAATAGAAGGACATGGGTAATTAGATGCAAATTTAGGTCTACTTTAGATTATGTTTCTTAACGGCATGGTTGGGTAGTTTAAATATAGAGCCGTGAGTTACTTTATATTATTTTGCGCAATCGTAGAGGTGAGTAATTATTTAGAAAATAGAACACATCCAATAGCTGCTATTATCTTTGGTGATTAGGTTATACTGAATTGATGGTCAGATGTTTCTGATTTTTATGAGAATTTCTATAATCTATATTTTATTTTTCTGTCAATACTTGTGAGGATTAACATGGACCGGCTCCATTCGTGATCTCAAGTTAGATTTTCTAGTATTTATCTTTTTTCTAGCGTGATATGTATTTTGTTGAAACCTAATGTTAAGATATATAAGCTCTTCTTGCATCCCTTTCTTTGACTTCATAGCTTTCAAATTTAAATCAAGTTGTTGCAATTTTTTCCACATGTTAAGCAGAAACTCAAGTGTTTTTATTTTTTATTAAATGTCTTCATTAAAAAGAGTTTAGGTCCTAGTAGTATTATTTTCCACATGCTAAGTTAAAATTTAGCTTGCACTGTGGAACTAAACATGTTGAATTTGTCATCTCATATTATATGTAGTAGTTTTATATATCATACAATGGTTAAAAATAAATCACCATTATTTATATAACATAATGTTTAAGTTAAAATACATAAACTTATTTCAAATAACAACTTATGAAGTTGATTATCTATTAATATAAATTAAAGTGAATTGTCAGTGCTATTGCTATGTGGTTTGTTAGGTGAACATTTTTCCATGCTTCATAAGTATTAAAATAAATAATTATCTAATACATGTTTACTTGGTATACATGTTAAAACATACTTCGTAGTAAGTACTTTGGTTATTTGATTTCACGGTTCTAGAAGTTTGTAAATAGAAATATATATGTCTCTTACTTTTGGATATTAATTTATTTTTATTGAAGTATATTAGTATTAACATATAGATTTTAAGAGATAGTTTTGCTTATTTTTTATAATGCCTGAGGTAGATATATGTAAATGTGTAACAGTAATATTTATAGAGTTATGCTCCGGTGGTCCTTCTAAAATACTTTGCACGAATCTTAAAGCACTCTGGTAATTAATAATTATTTTTTGGTATGGATCTGGATTTGGGCTAGCCCTACCCAAGTTCAAACCAAGCCCTAGTGCCTATATATTGAGTCCACTCCATTCTTTTTGAGTCCGATTCTTCATCGAGCTGCGCATCGTTTCAACGTCGAACACTGAGTTTTGGGCATTTTTCTATATTTTTAATTATGTCAACAAGAATCAAGTATCTCCGTCTGGAGATGAAAAGTGAAAGGAAGGAACTTATCTCGCCGTGGTCCGGCTCGACAAAAGGGTCAGCAATGGTGACGGACGTCGGAGGCGGCGCAGCAGTCAAGCTCTCTGTTGTGAGTTACTGTGCCGTCCAGTCTAAAGCCGCGGCGAATGTAGCCTCCGTACTCATTGGACTATATATAACTTAGATATAGATAAATTCTAATTAATTACAGACAAAATTGGATTTTCTAATTAATCTAAAGCTAAAAAAAAATTTGTACTAAAGCATACCGTATTATATATTCACTGTGTAGATCTACTCATGTGGAGTCCAATAAAATTAGATTTTTCATTTTATGATTTTTCTATGATTTACTATGATTTTTTAAAAATTCGTCGAAAATAAATAAAAAAAGAGAAAATTCGAACCCACCAGTACTGTAGCAAGACCGCCGCTGAAAACAGCCCAGGGGGTAAAATTGACGGTTTTGGAAAGTTCAGGGGGTAAAACAGACGGTTTCATAGTTTGGAGGTTGAAGTAGACCAAGTATGAAAGGTCGGGGCTTAAGTTGACTTTTTCCTTTCAACGTCGAACGCTGAGTTTTGGGCATTTTTCTATATTTTTAATTATGTCAACAAGAATTAAGTATCTCCGTCATATTCTCAAAATCCAGGTGTCGAAAACATACTACTACTGAAAATCAATTTATTGCATCTCTAGAATAATCAAGCAAAGAGGCCGGATCTCGGATTACTTGACTAGGACAACGGCCATTGTTGCCTGTTCGAGAGCTCGGCAGCAGTTGTAGATCTCCTCGGTATCGGGTCAGCGGAAGGATGGGAAATAACGGGGAAAACTCTGACTTGGAGATGAAAAGTGAAAGGAAGGAACTTATCTCGCCGTGGTCCGGCTCGACAAAAGGCTCAGCAATGGTGACGGACGTCGGAGGCGGCGCAGCAGTCAAGCTCTCTGTTGTGAGTTACTGTGCCGTCCAGTCTAAAGCCGCGGCGAATGTAGCCTCCGTATCGGTAGCGGATGGCTGCTGATGCCGCCGCCGTCGTCGGCCATGCACTGACGCACTCGATGTTCCAGTTCGCGTTGTGCGGCTCGGGCGGATCGACAAAACCGATCGGACTCAAACAGTACTGGGCTTGGTTGTGGGTAGGGCCAGCCCGAATCCAGATCCATACCAGAAAAAATAATTATTAATTACCAGGGCGCTTTAAGAGCAGTGCAAAGTGTTTTAGAAGGACCACCGGAGCAAAACTCATATTATCTTTCACAACAACATATATATACATAGGTTGAATGCAAACTTAGGAGATTACTTCTGCTTTATCTAGATATAAATTTTATGTCAAGAATCTCAACAACATTTTAAAATCAATAGTCAAAGAAACAAATGTGTCAGAGATATGGGTCAGAGGTACCTGCACTGCCCGTATATATAACTACCACCGAGCTATCGGCCCAGCAGCCGTCAAGGAGGAGGCCCGCAAGGGCTAACGTGATCAACCAACGTGGAGATCAAGGCAAACAAGGCGGGTGTATCTGGACGATAGTTAGAATCAATCTGTTGCGCATATCGTATAACAAACTAGGAACGCAAGCTGTTATCCCGATCGCCCTCTCTGTAAGCCTACGTCTCCTGCCTATATAAAGGAGGATAGGGACCACGGGCACGGGATCCAATCTTCCACAAATTCCATGTTAGCTAGGAGTAACAGCCCCTGTAATTGAGCATACGAATATAAGAGCAGTCGCACCACTGGAGTAGGGTTTAGCGCACACCGCAGCCCTAACTAGTATAAATTTCTGTGTCTCGTGTGCTACCCTCTGATTCCGTCTACACGATCACATTGCTGGATATTACCGGAGCAAAACAATCCGACAAAATATATGACATAAGACAAAGGTAATACAACATATAAAAAAAACGATCGAGTAATAGTAACTACTCGATTGTTTTCTGACTCGATTTTGTAACACGAAAGTGAACGTGCCTAAAGTCGCGCGTCTGCTGCAGACAGGGAGTGGCAGCTGTTCTTGAAGATGTCCATTGCTTGGCTGAAGAGAGGGACGTAGGCGTCGACACTGCCATCGCCGGAGAAAGACGACACGATGAAAATAACGCCCTCCACCGGCGGGTAACTTGGCATGAAGAAGAATGGCGGCCCACAGCCGAAGTCAAAGTCCTGGAACGGGAGCCCCGGCAGGCTTTGCACCTGGACGTTCGGGCTCAGCATCGTCTCCGACGGGTCTACCTCTGCCGTCGGCACCAGCCCTTCCTCCTCCACTACCCCGGAGCTTGCGAAGTCTATGAAGGACCTGAAATAGGCGTCGTCCATGGCGGCCACCGCCTTGGACACGACCTCCACGACTTCCCGGAGGGGTCTCCTAACCAGGTAGCCCGCGGTCGTGGTCGTCCGCGCCCAGAGCACGACGTTGCCGGTGTACCCTTCGGGCACTCGCGGATGATGCATCCGCGCGCGCCCGTTCACGGAGATGCGGAGCTCGGTACCCGTGCACCCGTCTAACCTGCGCGCCTTCGTGACGCACCGCCACAGGTGCGCGGCCACGCACTGCAGGGTGCTGTACGGCCCCGGCGCCCCCGCGGACGCCCGTTTCTTGAGCTCGGCGACGAACTCTCGGCTGAAGTTCACGCTATGCATCACCACCTTGTCGTCGACATTGCTCCTTGACTTCCTGCTGCCGGCCTGCGTCTCCGTGCGAGGCTGCTTGTACTCGGCGCCGCGGTGCTCGAACTCGACGCGGGGCGGGTCCCGTCGCACGAAGAAGGACACGCGGTCGTGCACGGGCACGGGGTCGATGGCGGCGCCGCGCGTGGCCTGGCCCCAGGCGTTCACGAAGCTGCGGAAGGCGAGGCCGTCGGCCACGAGATGCTGCGCGGCCGTGCCCACGACGAAGGAGCCGCAGGTGAACCGCGTGACCTGCACAAGCATGAGCTCTCCGTCGACGTCGACGGCGTCGTCGTCCTCACCGCTCGGGTGCAGGCTCAGCGTCTCGGAAGTCGCTGGCTGCAGCGGCATGACGCTGTCGAGCGGGACGTCGGCCGTGGCCTCGACGAAGCACGCGCCTGCGCCGTTGAGCAGGATGGCGCGGTTGCCACGTGCGTCGAAGCCGAGCCGCCCGGCCCACTCTGGGTACTCGGCCAGCGCTGCGCCGAGCCCGGCCTCAAGAACAGAGCTCCGCGGCGCTGGCGGGCGGAAGAAGTATAAGCCATAGGCGTAAAGGTCGTAGTTCACCTTGTCGAATACCGTGAGCGGAACAGCCTCGGGATCGCCGGAAGGACGACCGCCGCTGCAGCTGGGCGTGACGACCTTCGACGACTGCACGGTGATCTTCATCGGAAGGATTATTATTGATATGCCTTCAACTATAGCAACGCACGGGCACGCATATGTAGGAAGGTTTTAAATCTCCGGCTATAGCTGCCGCTATAACCCGCTATAGCTGTTTGAGAAAGATCAAGCTATCTATGTCTATGTACAACTTAGCCGCTATAGCCTGCTATATCTCCATTTAGCTCCGCTATAGCTGTTTTTGAGGTCATGCGCTAAAATGTCTTAGCCGGAGTTTTCAAACACTGTGTAGCCACGATGGTTTGCTTGGCCGCGCAGCAGTCACTAGTAAGTTATGGATGTAAGGTACAGTAATGGAGATTTTCTGTAATAGTCTAATTAGGAGAAGCAACACGAGGTAAATAAATATAGGTTTGTGATCGCAACAGCAGAGATTATGTGATCCGATCCAGTACTATTTAATTATGTTTCTTGTTCGCCTAATCCAGCTATTTATGCTGTTCAATTCATCTAGTATGGTACTATAGGAAGGGAGGAAAAAGAAGTCGGGCGCATTTTTAGAAATTTTGGCGCGTTTGTAGTAAGCTTACAAAGACCGCTACCCACCCAGCTACCACCCATGTCCGTCTCCTCCTCAAGTGCTGCTATCGGCGTGCAAGCCGCCACTCACCGCCGACAAAGCTAGTCCTCCGCCCCGGTACGCCTTACCGGCACGCCCGCATGGATCCACCGATGACCAGGCTAGTACTCATCATCGCCGTGGCCTCTCAAGCTCACTGCCGCAAGATCCAAAGGCAAAGATAATGTTGTCTCGCACTTTTCTTATCCATGTTTCTTGGCTTTTTATTCTTATTCCTCTTTTATCTCATCTGAGTACAAATCAAGCTTCCATCTAATCATTAAGGAGCTCACGAGCACATCCCCGCAGGTGCTCCTACTCTGATTCAGGCGACAGCGCTGCCGCTTCCATCGCCAGCCCTGCTCCACCACATCCTAGTCAAGATGGAGGAGGAGGCCACCAACAAGAGATACGAAGTAGACATCCTCATAGACGATGTCCTGGTCCTTATCCTCCGCTGCCCCACCGCCCGCACCTTGTGCAGCTGTGTGTGTGTGTGTGTCGCTACTAGTACCGCCTCATCTCTGAATCCGAGCACCATGAGGAGCTGCCCCAGTTTGTCGCCGAATTCATATATGGCAACTGGAAAGGCAAATGTCGATTCGCCAGCTTCACCGGTGAATACTAGAGCATGGATGTGTAAAGAATCTGAATGGGGAGATGATATCCTAGTATGCAAATTTTTAGGAACCGTGTTTCTTAATGGTTTTATGCACATGCTGGAGGTGTCCCACATAGTTGCTGTTGATATGGTGGGAAAGACATGGAGGAAAATTCTTAGGCCACTAGGTCCTGCAATGTTCATCCATGGAGATCAGGGTCAGTTGTCTCTAGGTAATGCGGATATTTTCAATACGTCTGACCTTTCAATCTGAAACCAGCAGCTTCCGGTTCCAATTTTAGTCCGATCCTACTGTTGTAACCATCGAAACTAGGAACTTGTTGCCAAGAAGAGAGCTACGAGGAAACTACACTAAACTTAACCGACATGGGCATAATGGATTAACCGAGGCGGGCATCACAACCGCCTCGGCCAAAAGGTCACGGTAAATAAATCTTTACCGAGGCAGTTAAAATGCCCGTCTCGGTAAATCAAATAAAAAAACAAAAAAATAAAAAGCCTGCAGCGCATCCCTAACTGGGCCTGGATCTGGGCCTCGCATCGCCACCCCTGCACGTCGTGGCCGCCGCCGCCCCTGCGCGCCGCAGCCGCTGGGGAAGCCCTCTGGATCCGCCCCACACCTTCTGGATCCACCACTGGAGAGGCCCCTCCCGCCACTGCTGGATCAGGATGTCATTGCCTACGCTTATGGGAGGGGCGCCGCCGGATCTGGATGCCGCTGAGGGAGGAGCACCGGCGTTTGGGGGAGGAGCCGTAGGGGCCACATCGCCGCCAGATCTGGCCGTAGGGGCCGTGCCGCCGCCGGATCCGACCGTTGCGGCCGTGCCGCTGCTGGATCTGGGCTCCTCCTCGCAGGACCAGGTGGTGGCCATCGAGATCCACCTCCATGCTCCTTTGGCTGTCGAGATACGCCATGCTCCAGCATGAGAGAGAGATAGAGAGGGAGAGGCATGAGAGAGCTAGCCGTCGCGCGCGATAGAGACAGAGAGGGAGAGGGTGGCGCAAGCGCCGCACCACGGAGAGGAGATGGAGGCACTACGGGGAGAGGGAAGCACGAGCGCAGTGGAGAGTGGGAGACGCGAGCGCCACGCGGCTCGGGGCTGAGGGCGCCGCATGGGGTGAGGGGCTTCTGAGTGTGGATAAAAGTGAGCTTGGGTTTGAGTGTTGTTATATATAGTCAGAGATGGTAGTGGGCTTGGGTTGGCTAGCGGGCTGGGCCTAATTAACGGAGGCGGTTGCCTTATAAATGCCGACTCGGTAAATCAATTTTGCGAGGTGGTTACTTGTAACCTCCTCTGTTAATAAAAGTGACCGCCTCGGTTAATATCAGGCATTAACCGAGGTGGTTCGAATGCATGCCCACCTCGGAGGCCATTTTCCAAATGCCTCGCATAAGTTTTTTTGTAGTAGTGCTAAGAGGAAAATTGGTATTATATTCATTTTAGCAAATATTGTAATGCATGTTTAAGACCGTAAATGATTTCAAATTAAGAAACTTTAAACTAGAAAGTTTTAGATCCTTTAGAGTACTACAAATAATTTGAAACTTTATTGGCCTTAAATAATTTGAAATGAAAAAATGGACTGCTACAAAGTTTCATATCTCTTCCAGTGCTGCAACGCTGGTTTTGGTCATTTCTCCACCCAAGGTTCATTGAAAAAACAAAAAAATAAATTTCAAATTATAAAAACTTAAAATAAAATTTCATCCACTAAATAATTTTACATAAAAAATAAAAAATAGTTCACTACAAAGTTGTAGAGATCCCATCTAATGCTACCACTATTTTGTAGATCTTTTCTCCACCCTAGGTCATTTGAAGAATTCAAAACAATTGAATTTCCAAATCAGAAAACTTTAAACAGTTTTTTCATCGACAAATGAATTCGAATAAAAAAGTCAACTACAAAATTGTTTATCTTTTGAAGTACTATAAAGTTTGTCTTCATATCCAACCTTACATGCAAAAGTTATGAATTTACTGTGCTCCAACTATTTTTTCGAGGAGGGCCAATTTGACAACCGTCTCTGAAAATCTATTTCTAGAGATAGCTAGAATTGCAGCCACATCTAGAAATGCCTCAATTTCTAAAAGAGGCTGCAAGCCGAACTGCCTCTAGAAATGCCATTTTTAGAGGCAGTTCAGCTTTCCAGCCACCTCTAAAAATATAGACGCTTCTAAAAATCAATTTTTAGAGGTAAGCCACCTCTAAAAATACAACTTTGACTAAACATCTCCTCTTATCCATCGATGTTTAATTGAATTTCCCCGCTCCTTTATTAATGTGTGCATTTGGGGGGCTGAGCAAGGGCCTTCAGAGGATGAGTGTCTTCGTGTTGACCTCGTTGGGGACAAAGAAGTTTTGTACCGCTGATCTCCGTGGGGTAGCAAACCGTTTGGTGCTAGCCACAAGCACCTATATGTATGATGTTTGTATTAATGATAAGAGATTGTTCCTAGCTGTGCCCTTCATGTTTCAAATTGAAGAAATGATTGGGTAAGATAAATTAGCATGCAATTAACTCCATAAACACCAAATATGGATGATGATTTAATATATCATTTTTGTTGAATTAATGTATGATCTCAGAGTGTCGATCATTTAAGAAATCGGTAATTTAAAATCAACAATCTCTAAACAATTTAAATCTATGTAGGCAGATTTCTCATGTGGCCGTTGTCGCCATATTATTGATTTGGACGTGGCGAAAGAGGTTGTAGTCTAGTGGTTCCAAGTGTTTAGTAGCACCTCCAGATCCTGGATTCAAGGATTTTATTGAGCTTGCAAGGTTGAGATCTTCTTGTACCTTAATAACATTACCATGAGAATGGTCATACCCTAGCAGATGGAGTTTTCTTTATCCTATCAATGCATCCACAACGAAATATGGGATCCATCCAAAATTTTATCGGCCAATTTACAATCTTTGGTTTCTACACAGTTTGTGAAACAAGTTTCATAATTTTCCGAGGTAAAACAAATTTTCTATGAATTTTTTAAGATTAAGCAAGATTTTAGAATTTTTAATTGCATAATTTTTCCATGCAACATGTTTGGATAAATTTATGAAAAAAATATTTTTATGATTTTAGGATATTTTCTAAAAAATATTTCTAGCTGATTTACCTCTGAACTTTTAACTTGGTTCGATTTACAGTCCACGTGGCTCAAATCAGCAGAACCGCCATAAAACCACACAATGTGTAAAATTGGACGATCGATAGATGAGAGAGAAAAATTGGATTTTTTTTTCCATAAAAATGAAGCAGAAGTCGATCGAGGCCAATGGCTTCTCTGGGCCCAAATTCAAAACGCAAAATGATGCACAGGGCGTGGCCAATGGCGCTTCGCTGGACCCAAATTCAAAACGACGCGCTAGCCGCCGGCGGCGGTGCCCATATAAAACCTAAGCTGCACGCAACTATTATGACACCACGGTGCAGTTTCCACGCTACTCAATTTTGATATATTTTGATGTGGAGGAAAATATTGATAGAGACGACGCCACTGCAAGGTGCATGCATGAAAATTATTGTAGTTTACATCAAGCGCTAGCGTGCTTATAACCAATGACAACTAGTCCATCAACCTATGCTCTCGTACTAGCTAGAATTTTAATAAATATTACTGTATAATACATCTAACTAATCAAAAAATATTTATATAAATTTTATGTCTTTTTGTTTATTTTCTCAAAACATAGACATAATAAATACTCTGTAGTTTATATCTCGTTATCATAAACTTATAAGTTACTGTTTTGTGCATGGGACAAATCCATATGTTTTTTATCCATATATTATCTTTTTTGTTATATGGCACCTCTATAAATTTTAAACATGCAATTAGTCTAAAACCTTGCCATTAACTATGGTGGCCCTTATTGCATCATATATTTTATGAAGTCATGAATCTAAATTTTAATTTTTCAAATTTTATTCTTATTGACCACTACAGAGTTTTTTGTCCTCAAGTTAGTTAAAGCACTTGTGCTTATTGTATCTTTTATTAACTCTATGCACTTTTTTAAAGTAAGGATTTTAGGTCACAGACTATATTATTAAATACTACAGTAGTATAAATGATCATTTGAAATATGCACCATGGCACTTAAGATAAGTGGTAGAGCTTGAAGTGAGACCTCGGATGGGGTAGCAGTGCCAAACTAAAGAGAATTTTAATCCTTAAGTTAAGTCTAATAGTGATCGACTTTTTACTTTAAAGTAATATTAAAGGTCGGAAAATATAGCCACTAGTGGTCTTCCACACTTCTCAAGATGATTGAATTTTTATACCAAGAAAATATATGTGCATCTATGGTAATACTACAAATATAGACATATCAAACATTTTAATTAAAATATAGAAATATATCTAAAGTAACAATCTATATAAATTATATGTCATGGCTACAAATACGGTTTTAAACAATTTATTAGCATCATTAGTATATGAGTTATTAATGAAATATTTTTATGTCATTAAATAAACATATATATTTATCGTTCATGCATGCTGGCACGACGCATATGTTTACTTTAATCAAATCTTAATATATTAATGTTTTTAGAAGTGGGTAGTGTTGGCGCATATATATGTTCTATGGTTATTTAAGCATTTTTGTAATAGAAGATGTTGATAATTTAGATGTAATTTTGAGAGGATTTATATGTTTTCTAATATTGAGATGAAAATTGAGTTACATAAATTATCTATCGTAATAGAAGGACATGGGTAATTAGATGCAAATTTAGGTCTACTTTAGATTATGTTTCTTAACTGCATGGTTGGGTAGTTTAAATATAGAGCCGTGAGTTACTTTATATTATTTTGCGCAATCGTAGAGGTGAGTAATTATTTAGAAAATAGAACACATCCAATAGCTGCTATTATCTTTGGTGATTAGGTTATACTGAATTGATGGTCAGATGTTTCTGATTTTTATGAGAATTTCTATAATCTATATTTTGTTTTTCTGTCAATACTTGTGAGGATTAACATGGACCGACTCCATTCGTGATCTCAAGTTAGATTTTCTAGTATTTATCTTTTTTCTATCGTGATATGTATTTAGTTGAAACCTAATGTTCAGATATATAAGCTCTTCTTGCATCTCTTTCTTTGACTTCATAGCTTTCAAATTTAAATCAAGTTGTTGCAATTTTTTCCACATGTTAAGCAGAAACTCAAGTGTTTTTATTTTTTTATTAAATGTCTTCATTAAAAAGAGTTTAGGTCCTAGTAGTATTATTTTCCACATGCTAAGTTAAAATTTAGCTTGCACTGTGGAACTAAACATGTTGAATTTGTCATCTCATATTATATGTAGTAGTTTTATATATCATACAATGGTTAAAAATAAATCACCATTATTGATATAACATAATGTTTAAGTTAAAATACATAAACTTATTTCAAATAACAACTTACGAAGTTGACTATCTATTAATATAAATTAAAGTGAATTGTCAGTGTTATTGCTGTGTGGTTTGTTAGGTGAACATTTCTCCATGCTTCATAAGTATTAAAATAAATAATTATCTAATACATGTTTACTTGGTATACATGTTGAAACATACTTCGTAGTAAGTACTTTGGTTATTTGATTTCACGGTTCCAGGAAGAGGGAGCGGAAGGTGGGGAATGGCGGAGCTTGGGAAGGATGCGGCGGCCATGGCGATGGCGAGAGAGCATCTCGGCATGGAGTTGCCGTGCTTTCCGCCTTTCCCTTGTGCACGCCGTTCGCCGCCGGTGGCCGCCGCCGACTTGAGCGGTCTCGCCCAGCGGCATGGTGATCTGTAGCGTGTAACGCTGTCATGTACAGTATTGTGCAGTTGCTTATCTGCTAATGGACATTTGAGACAACTAGGTAGGCTGGCGCGCTTCGCCACGCCCGTAGTGACTGCCAGCGGCGGATCCAGGAAATATTTTAGGGGGGACTGAACAACACTGCTGCTCGATCTTAAGTCTCAGCCCCCCCTACACTATAGAACTTTGCCTAAAAATTTATAAGGGCTCTACAGTAATTTGCACTGATTCGGTTTGGGTAGGGGGGGCTTGAGCCCCCCCCGCCCCACTGCTGGATCCGCCCCTGGTGACTGCACATAGCTTTGGAAAAGGCAATACGTTCAGTAGGGTTAAGGCTAGCTTGGAAACAGCAAAATATTCAGTGGAGTGAAGTAGATGGCAAACGTTCACAGATTCATTAATCTATATATGTATAACAGAGTGAAGCGCCACTGAGTAAAATATACATTAGTTACATGATCATGCATTGCGACACAAATGTTTAGGCTTCAACAGGAAGAGAGTATAGACGTAAACAGCATGCATCATGCATGGTAAAGAGAGGATTTATCTCGATGGCATGTATGATCATTTCACTTTGATGCAGAAGTTGTGTGTACAGGTAGAGAAAGTACAACTGACAAATTGGATACAGATCTACTCTGAACATTGATCTAAATTACTATACTAAAGACATTGGCATGATCGCCGGCCGTGAAGAAATGTCTGGTAGAAGGATACATTCATCATTCATGCATCATCAAAAAACCAATTTGAGAAGTACCTTCTTCCAGGAACACAAGGCTCGTACACGCTCTCGCAAAAAAAAATGTTCATACACACTAATAAAAGCATTTTTTAACTTGAAACACCAAATTTGCAGACTTTGATGCTGCCAAACACACTACTTTCTCCTGAAAGCTGAAAACAATTAAATAAAAGTGTAAAGGGAATATCAAGTAGGATATAAAGCTATAATGGTAGAAGCGTATCGTTCAAACCATATATAGGCAAAAATAGGATATAAAGTAGTACACTATGCTTTTTCAAGTGGTTGAATAGACAATTACGAATAATAATTTTAATGTCAAAAAAGAAACACTGCACGACAGCAACAAAAGTCAGACAAGACCACCGACAGGTATATTTGTTTACCTTTGGTGTAATGAACAATAACAACTCACTTTGTACTTCATGTTACGCCATGCCCATGCGTAAATAAGCATCTGAATAATAATTTTTCAAGATTAAATAATTTATTAGTCACGAAGGATGGGAAGAATAGATGAAGTCACCTAATGCATAGACATATTGACTACGCTATGCAGAATTGAAAACTTTCTTAGTGAAGTCAAGAAAGGTTTTTGTATGTATGGCCAATATGACTGTACTCTTTGTGATAATAATGGGCCAAAATAATAACATAGTAGTATGCAGTGTGAACCGTATACAATAACTGAATATTATAATATTATACAGTTGAATGTATGCCTTACTAACTGAATACGGTGTGCACATAGAGATTGCAATGCATAACAGAATCTGAAGAATGCCAGACCTGGTTCGGATCATCGAAGGCAGATTTAGCACTAAATTAAAATTAAGGACTGCAAGTTTTGGATGGGAAACATATATATTTTTCAGCTTCTCCCCTTGATTCTATACCTGAATGAAGCATATAAGAGAAGCAGCGTACCCAGATCAATAAGCGTTTAAAAAACAGGAAAACTTGGATGCTTTGTTTACTCAGTTATTTCCACATATGCCAAAATACCTCCTCAGATGTTCAATGGCTTTATTTATATCTGAATGAACAATATATTTATGGAATTGTGAGGTCCATGCAGTTTCAGAGAACAAAATTAGCAAGGAAATGGGAGGCCACAGTGAAGAGCAAGAGGCTTAGTGTCAATATTATTAGCGTGTAAAAATAAGAAAGTGTGATCCAAGATAGCCAAAAACCTATGGGTGTTAAGTAAAATACTAAGTATGTATAAACTAACAAACGACATCAGAGTTCAGATGTCATGTAACACTACATTTATAGGACATCTGAAATTCAAGAATCAACAAACATAAAGGACCGGCATCTAAACTAACTAAATTCAGGTTTAGTTAATTATAAAAGGTTTAGCTAAAAATGCCCTCAGTACTGATGCATGATGAACCATTAGTCAACATGTAGGAATCCAAAATGCATTTACCTATTGGTATTCAACCATGAGGGCTAAGATTTCGTGAAGAACCAAGGTTCAGGCTGCTGCAGCTGTTGATCAGGTCGTAGGGCTGACAGAAGGCACAAAGTAACTCCTTGCTGAAAATGGGTAAACTGCTTTCCATGTTGGAATTAAAAACTAAAAGAAATATAGGATTGAACGTAGTAAAGAGTGGCAGACAAAGGACCATAAAAAAAATAGTGACCATCAATATGCCAACTGACAACGGACCATGCTTACGACAAACGGCAAGCAAGCACAGTAGCTCAATTGTATTGTCTGCTTTGAAGTAAGGTTGACAAAGATCGAAAATTGCAAAGCCAAAGGAAGTATTTTGTTGCACCTGCACACAATTGAAGGAGATGCTGAAGGTCAGTATAACACCATTTTTATCCAGTTTTGAAGACATGCATTGCCGATTTGGTGGTACAAACAAATTTAATCTACAATTCAGCAAAGGAGGAGCACGCACTATAATAAGACTCTGTATATAATTGTGTAGACATGTATACTGCTACAAATAGGTTTAGTTCATAATTTGATAACTGAGTGGGGGTCAATTTACTAAGCACAACTGACAGGGAACAATTGAGTGGCTTCATAAATTACCATGCTTACAGGTCAGGTAGGATTAACTTGAGTATAGCCTGTATATGTAAGTGGCTGAGAAGACACAGGTAATTGTAGTAAAGAAATGAAACAAAGACATAATAAAAGTGTGTAGGGAAAACTCAAGAGCATGACGGTCAAACTAAGCTGGAACCATTAAGTTCCTGCTCTGCTCATTGTAGAGTCTAAAAGTAGGCTAAAGCAAGACGATTAAAGAAGTGCCCAAGATCACCATACTGATGATACACAGGGCAGGCTAAACTAAGGCCGGTTGGCACATGATATTCAGATTTGTAATAGAACCAAAATAATCAACAAATAAAGGAAGAACCCAATAAAGAAGAAGGCGCAAACCTGGGGTCGGGCATGGTTGC
Organism: Miscanthus floridulus; assembly: GCF_019320115.1. Classification (NCBI taxonomy): domain Eukaryota; kingdom Viridiplantae; phylum Streptophyta; class Magnoliopsida; order Poales; family Poaceae; genus Miscanthus; species Miscanthus floridulus. The sequence continues at coordinate 115,758,906 of NC_089589.1, read as the reverse complement.
TTATCAGGCATGGTTGCATACCACGAACATTATGCGGGTCTCGTCGTAGGAGTCGGGCGGGTTGCCGCTGAGGAGCGTTGAGACGACGATGGGCGCGTCACGCCACCGGCGCGCTCCCGCGAGGTCGTGGAGGATGTGGCCCAGGCGCGCCGTGGCGGTTGAGGCAGAGGATGGGAGGCTCCGCTGCCGCGGGCCTAGCGACGGAGCGGAGGTCCCGTGACTCGTTCGTTCGGCTTCAAGACCGCCCTCTGGTGGCCTCCCACTCCGGCGTCAGCGCTGGGGTCGACCTTGAACATGGCCGTTATCACGTACTCGTCATTTGTCTGTTTATGATGGTTTGTTTCAAAAGCGACTCCCACGGCCCAAACGTTGCTATGATTTGGCCCCGCCCGTTTAAACTTTGCTAGTTGGTTGGTCCAATATTTGGGAGCCGTATCTTGCGCTGAGCGCCCACAGCATGTTGGTTGTTGGGTTGTTTTCATCTCAAAAGAAAAAAAAAAGTGACATGTTGGGGTAGCAAGAAATGGCCGGCTCGCAGCAGCCGTTCAAGTTGCAGTGCCAAGGCCCACGGTAGAGAAGAGGTTTTTTTCTAATCTAAAAAAAAAAGTTGTGCAATTCGGCTGCATAGACAATTGGCACGGGCTGCATAGCAGATTTTTTTTAATATTTATATTTTATTCTTTTTAAATATACTTTTGGGCACAGATCTTTCAAATCTACACCTATGCACCCAAACAAGATGGCAATTGCCTTTTACAAAAAGAGGAGTGAGCTGGTGAAAGATACTGAGTGAATATTCTCTGGTGGAGCTTGTTCCATTCCCGATGTCCAGGAACCAAACACTAGAAATTGGGATGAAACTGCTCCGCTCCTATTCGCTCTCCAACCAAATGCTTCCTTGATTCATCCCTTGCATTTTTTTATGGATACCGAATCATTAGTGTAAAAAAGAGGATGTGGAAAAAAGAGGAGGTTAATTTGGTCATTGAACAACTTTAGTTGGCTTTAGCTCGGATAGAACAACTAATGACATAATGGGTTTCCCATTAGCTACGAGGCCTTTAGTTGATATCTTAGCTGGGCTGTTTAGATCTACCACAGCTAAATTTAGCTAGCTCAAGTTTAGCCGGTGGATCGAAACTGGACCTAAGTCTAGGAATTTTTCATGGTGTGCACAAAGAAGCGGACCAAGAAAGCTCACGAACAGAGGAGCATATATATGGACGCTGAAGCAAAGAATGTTTTGCTTTAATGGTGTCCAAGTCGCCGGATGACGGGATAAGCACTCAACACTCACATGCTTCACACACGATCGAGTATAGCACGTATCGAATGCCGGCCTCATCTTTCCGCAAATAGCAATATGATGACCAGTCTTTTGCTAGATGTTTCAAGAGAATTGTTGCTTCTATTTTAATTGTGGTCATTTAAAACTATATAATCTCCTGGTCTCATAATACATCGATTTGTATGATTCTGCTAAGTCAAACTATTTTAAAAATAACCAACTTTGAAGACAACAATACCAACATATCTATGGTACAAGTAAATATACTATGAAAATATATTTGGTGTATCTAGTGGTATAAATTTGATATCAAGTGCGCTTTTATATAAATTTGGTTAATTTTTTTTTAAAAAAAAGGTTAAACTTAGAATAATTCTAAAAAAATATTAAGAAGAGAACGAAGTACAAAAAAGAAAATAGGATGGGCAGCCCCTAATAATGTGAATTTATTAAGAAGTGAACGAAGTACAAAAAGGAAAATACAGATATTACAAAATAATTAAACAAATGGGGGCAAGCATAGCTTAGCCACTTAAACAAATGGGGGTTCTTTATGATTCCAATGTGCTGTCCCCCACTACGTCAAGTACACTGATCACTGTCGGGTTTAAATCCGACTTCTCTGCCGGAATTGGATACTTCTTTTGGGCATTTAAATTTTTCAGAGCTCCGACGAGACCTTGAAAGCACGCGCCGGCATCCCTCTTCTCCGTTCGTATCAGGTGCTCGGCAACGTCCGCCGGAGACATATCAACCTGATCCAGCAGCCGGTGTATCTCACCGAACAGCTCGAAATACTGGTACTCGTCGATGTCCAGGTAGTTATGGGCCAGCACCTTGAATGCCTCGTAAGTAGGACATCTCGATTAGTGGCGGAGCTAGGAATTGTATATAGCGGGGCGGACAATCAAATACATATAATATAAGCATAAATTTCAATATATATCTATATATGTATATGAGTTTGATCATATATTGAAACACCAAAATCTCTATTAAGTAATAATTAATTATGCATGTTGTGACAAATTTACGATGAAAAATATAACGATAAGCATAAATGGTTAAAGGAACCAACATGTTTCATTTAAATTTTGCTCTGCACATCTAAATCGCATCGAAGTCATCAATAGGTTCATCGGTTGCTATGGAAACTGGTAGATTTAGCACAAGTCGAATCAACCTGCCAAGGAAAATATTATCAGCAAATCATCATGACTATGATTATTTAAAGACTAAATAATCAACTAAATATTGTATAATGCATACCTGCCGATCAAATAGTAGTCATCTTGCTCTTGATCTATCGAAACATTAGCAGCAGCAGTGTCTCCTTGTAAAAAGAGTCAATTGTCGTTCTTTTAAGTTTCATGATGATTATCCTTCAATTAAAAAATAATAGTTTAATTAGCCTGGCTGTACATACGTACATCAGTACATGGGCTTGGACGTTTGGGCCATATGCCTCGCCGGATGAGCGCTGGGTCCAGCCACTACCGGACTTCTTGAGTTTGCCGAGTGCTCGAAACACTCGGCAAATGGTTCGCCGAGTGTAACACTCGGCGAACAGCACTCGCCATAAACAGCGACGGCAAAGTCAACTTTGCCGAGTGTTTTTTATCGGACACTCGGCAAAGCCTTTGCTGAGTGCCCGACACTCGGCAAAGTTGAACCCGAAAAAAATGGGAATTTTTACCAAAAAAAAATGGAATTTTTTTTTATCGATGGAGGCCCCCACCGGCCAGTGCCCACCCATCTCTGACATTTTTCGCGTGAATTCCATCTCTGACATTTTTCGCGTGAATTTCATGGCTACGCAGCCGACGCGATTCGAACCCGAGACCTCCCGCTGTGCACGTACCTCCTCTACTACTACACCACACTCTCACTTGTGTCTGGATTCCGTTTTAGTTTCCAATATATTATACTAAACCAAGTGTAAATTGCATATTTGAGGCCCTAAATGAATTCAAATAAAAAAGTTGTAAATTACAAAGTTTCATAACATTTCGAGATTTACACTTTTAGTTTAGGAAGTTTTTCCATCCGAGGTCGTTTACAAAATTTGAATTTTAAAATTTTGAAATTCAAACACAGTTTTGCATGACAAGATGTTTTCAAATCAAAAAATTGTCAACTACAATGTTTCATAACTTTTCGAGATCTACAGAGTTTATTTTGGTTGTTTTTTCATCCGAGGTCGTTTGAAAAGTTTGAATTTTAAAATTTTGAAATTCAAACGCAGTTTTGCATGACAAGATATTTTCAAATCAAAAAGTTGCCAATTACAAAGTTTCATAACTTTTCGAGATCTACAAAGTTTATTTTGGTTGTTTGATCATCTGTTCATCCGACATGGTCGTTCTAACATTGTTCACAAATCTTATATATCTCTCTTGTAGTTTCATAAACTACAAGAGAGATATGTTAGATTTGTGAACAAATTTATTTTCACTTTGTCGTATGAAGAAAAGACCAAAACAAACATTGTACATCTTGATGAGTTATACAACTTTGTAGTTGAAAACTTTTTCATTTGAATTAATTTACTGCTTCAAAATGTGCTTTGAAATTTTCTTTGCCGAGTGTAAAAAAATAACACTCCCCGGCAAAGAAGCTCTTTGCCAAGTGTCAAAAAAAAACACTCGGCAAAGAGCCTCTTTGCCAAATGTCAAAAAAAAAACACTCGGCAAAAGCGTCTTTACCGAGTGCCCAAAAAACAACACTCGGCAAACCACCTGACACTCGGAAAAGAGCCGGTCTTCGGTAGTGAGCTTGTCCTTGTAGTTGGTGGTGAAGACGAAGATGCGCTCTTCGCCGCACGACGACCATAGCCCGTCAATGAAGTTGAGCACCCCAGAAAGGGTCAGCTTGCTGGCTTGGTCGCCCTTGTCATCCTCCTTCTGTAGCATGGTGTTCACGTTGCTCTGGTCGTCGGACTTCTTGTCGGCCTTCTTGTCCCTGCGCTTGCTGGTGAGGTCGACCGAGCAATCAATGTCCTCGATGACAATGATCAACCGAATATCCTTCGTCGACAACCGGTTCGTCACCCCTACCGCTTTCTCCGCATGTGCGCATAGTGTCGGATCTGCCATCGGGCCAGGGGCCTGATCGAGGCGGGAGAGGGGGGTTTGAGCCCCCCTACCCTAGCCGCGACATTGGAGCCCCTCAGGCCTGCCCCACATAAAAAAATGACCATTAACGCTAGGGAAGGAGGGGCTGGAGTTCTCCCGACAGTGAATGGAGGTTGAGGACGAGTTTCCTTCCTATTCCATTATTTGTGTTTCAACGGCCCATGTAGAAGCTAGTTGCCAGCCCATTAAGAAATAGAACCAACCTTTTTCCTTCCTCTCTCTCGGTCATGGCCTGACACCATCACACGGGGACATGCGCACTGGATCTCGTGCGGGCGAGCGGAGGCTGCTCTACTAGGGTTAGCGGCGCGGTGTGCCGGAGAGGGCGTGAGGCGGCAGCGGACGGAGGTGCTGGCCGGCGAAGGAGCAGAGCAGAGCGGAGGCCGAGCGGCGAGTGCAGGGTGGGACCACGCCACCGTGGGAGGCAGGAGTGGCCGTGCAGCCACGGGCGACAGCTGGCTGGCAGCCAGCCCCAGCCCCCAACCCACCTCTTGGCACCTGCAAAGGCGGTTGATGACCCTCGCCAGTCGCGAGTCGCGTCGCGTCGCGTCTCTACCCGATCGCCATGCCGCCGGCATGACAACGGCACGACGCTACCTGTCCTTTCTCACGCTTGACTCACCGGCATGCGTCGTAAAGGCGGTTGCGTTCCATGATACGCCTTGCCGTTCTTGGATGATGCACACATCCGATGCGTCTTCGCCGTGCAAACCTTCTTCCATTCTCGGTTCCTCGATCGAGACGCGAGCCGCGTATTTTACGATTGCATGTCATTCATCTCCATCTCTTTAGGGCCGCTTGATGCCTTAGATGGCAGGGGTAGGGCCTTTTCTGCACCTTCGTCCGGGTTAAAGCAAAGAGTAAGAACGAAGAACCATGGACATCCATTCTTATGGGCGTGGGCGCGGGCGCGATCGGTAGGGGTGGGAGAGGGGACCGGCCAATGCCCATGGACGACGACCATGGGTGGATCCAGCGGGGGGGTCCCCCTACTGTCGTTGATCCCATAGAGGAGAGGCATGAGGTTGAAGATGAACTTTGAGCCCCTCTGAACTTTTATCCTAGATCCGTCACTGGCGACGACGACCTCCGCTGTTGCTACCCCTTCTTCATCGCGCTGGCGGTCGCCGCCTTCGGTGTCGCGCTTCCCGTCTGCGGCACCGTCACCAACGCCTTGTTGGCTAGCCTCGATCTCGTCGTCACCAGCAACGACACCGGCACCGCAGTCGATGCCCCGTGCGTGGCCGTCACCTATAACCTCTCCGTCACCATCCAACGCAACCACAACTGGACAATGTGGGTGGAGCTCGCCGCGCCGCTCGAGGCCGAGCTCCGCTTCATGGGCCGGCGCTATTATGGCGCCCGCCTGGCGGACCCGGGCAGGAGCGTCCTGCCATGGGGTGCTGAGGAGTTCCGCATGTTGGCCGCGTCGTCGCGCGCCGGGGTGCCTCTCCGGGGCGCCGGCGCCGCGGTGGAGCTCGAGGCAGCGCGCCGAGGGCGTGTCCGTGACATCACGGACACGGTTAGCGAATAATAAGATAGATATTAGAGACTCCATCACCGACACGGTGGTTCAGGTGTATCTAGCCACTGGGCGGCGGCATCACCGAGTTTAATTTCTAGCTTAGTCGTCAACTCGTTGTCATGCATCTCGACCGACCGAACCGAACAAGTATTCAGGTGAGACCACCACCATCAGGATTCAGGAGCGCGTGCCAGCGGACTAGGCCAGAAAATGTAACGCTGCATGCTACGCCCTCTGTTTTGTTTTCAAAAGAGTGCACATTTAAATTTGATTAATTAATGTCAAAGTATTCTGTATTTTTTTACAAAATTTACAGAAATAGTATAAACAATTATGGTTTTAAATAGAAACAGTGTAAAAATATATTTCATGATGTACCTAAGACTTATTTGGTGACGATATTTCAACCTGAGGAGAAGAAAGGTCGATCAGGGCAGGGGCGTCCCTGGGGCCGTGCAGGCTGTTCGACCGAACAGGCCCCCCAAAAATCATGGGCCCCAAGATTTACTAAGTATCCTAAGAATATATAATAATTTTGGGCTTTGTTTTAATTAGTTAATCAGCCACAACTGTCTTCTTTGGCCCATAAACGTGGTCTGCTGGAGTACAAGAAAGACTTAATGCATTGGCGTTAATAGCCCTTTAAGAGTGGCATGCTAGAGAAGATTGATTATGAATATATCATTTAAGATTTCATTTCATAGGATGCTAAAAGAATATCGCTTTTCAAATGATTGTTATACAACAGGTATAATCCTTGGTCTACACGGCTATACTTAGCAATTTAAGTAATATATTGATATTTGCAATCATTTTCTTCTATTGGCATTAGATATTAGGCCTCTCCACTTATTGTTTTGAACCGGGCCTCATATTTTGCCGGGACGCGCCTGATCAGGGCATCATGCATGCATGACGATGCATTGAATTGATCCAAGCCATGGAACTATAGCGAGGAATCGAATCGAATAATCGATACACTAATGAAACGACAACCACGTCCTCAGGTTCAGGCGTGCAATGCAGAATATAGACTAATTAACTACTCCATCTGTTCTAAATTATAAGTCATTTTAATTTTTTTGTACTCATAATTTGGAACGGAAGGAGTAGGTGTAGGTAGCAGCGCTGTGCTCCCATGCCCGGCCCGCCAGTCGGGTCGCTGGCGAGAGATAGTCAGACATGCGATGCGATGCGACGGCCATTTCCACCCGGTGGTTTGGCTGTGTGCTTTCGTCACGACCGGGACGTACGCCCCACCAGCCCACGACGCCGCCACTCACCACACCACGACGAGCTGATGGGTGAGGCCCGACGACAACGACACAAGACGGAGGGGTTCCACTCGTGTATATATATATATACACATACATGCCACAAAACTGATAGTACAAGTACTAATATTCCTTCATGTCATTGGAGCACTCATGAGCCCCTGCGTGCCTGACAATGCAAAACTGTTAGGTGGAACATTGCCATTGCGAATACTACGACTTCATCTATATGTGCCCGATCACGACGCGACAATAACCTTCAAACTAGCTACACATACACACTATCGTCCATACGCATTATACTGCTTCAACAAAAATTCACATAAGGTGCAGCTCGAGCGAATGCCGCCATTAATCGCCAGCCCACCCAGGCAGAAGGTGGCGACCATGAGGCAACTCATGCCAAAACGGAGCAGACGGATTGCCGCCCATGCCGCTGGCGCACATTCTGATCTCCAAGGGGGGCGAGGTGTTCCTCATGCGGAGGATGGGCTTTGCACCGCCGACAGGTCCAATCTTATCCGCGTCCAAGGGAGCTTACGACGAGTTTTTCGCAAGGAACTGGACATCGACCGAAGTGGAAGCACTGGACGCGCTGTTCCCGGCGAGCAATGCTACGACTGGTACAAGACTCTTCTCGGATGGCGGAGCAGAGTCGCGCGGTCACTAACAGAGACGCCCAGCTCCATAGGTTACTGCGCTGCTCGTAGTTCGGTTGTTACTTTTATGTAATATCGAAGTTTGAAACGTACTAGGATGGTCCAGTCACAACTGTAAGATCTCCTAGGGCGCTCATTAGAAGCGTGTCGTATGTATGGTTAAACTCTCCTGGTTCTTAATTACAATGATACACAAATCTTTTGCGTATTCGAGGAAAAAAAATAAAAATTCACAGAATATATAATAACAGGTCGAATTTTTTGATGTTGCGAATGTTGTTCTTTGATGTCCTGCTGTCCTGGCTCACATCATGTTCAAAGTTCGAGGAGGAAATATGACAAGTTGTATAAGATGTAGCAGATGATATTTTATCATGTTTCAAGAATTGCTCATGCATGTTGCATAGTATTGCATTGTTTCAGTCATATACAACATCGGAGAATAACATGTGCAACATCATAAAATTCGACGGATTTTACCATTTTCAAAATCTGTTGACAAATAAAGAGATATTCTATTCCCAATAACAGATACATGCAACACAAACGGACATGCATGATGGAAGAAGAAGAAGAAGCAACTCTCTTTTTTTTTAAATCAAACTGGTAGACTTTATTCATTTAGGATTGTTATATCATTTGTCAGGAGATCTAGAATAAAGCTAGGGGGTTCATCGACCCAAGTACAAGTTTGCTTAAGTTGCATAGCTCTTTTTGCTAAGTTATGAGCTACCTGATTTACCTCCCTAATGCAATGCTCAATTGATATATCTTGAAATCCGCCCCATATAATATTACATTCGTCATATAGTGCAGCTGCCGACGTCGCTGAGAATCCTCCGTTGTTCATCGTTTTTACCACCTCCATACACTGATTGGACGATCAATCGATCACATCTAATCTGTTGTGCAAGCATCAAACCTTCCTTCAAGGCATACGCCTCCACCATAGGTGCATCTATCAGATGAGGCACGAAACTGTGAGCAGCTGCTAACGCCCCTCCCGAGCAGTCTCTAATAATAGCACCCACACTGCCACATTCCCCATCTTCATTGAAAGCTGCATCAACATTGACCATAACCTTTCCTTCCGGTGGTTTCTTCCAACCCTGACGTAGTTTTGATCCGTTCTTCATTGTTGCTTTATAATTCTTAGTTAACGCCACAATTGCCATGGCAGACCTTGAAGGCCTTTGGATAGTCTCTCCATGAACAATTAAGAAGCAACTCTCTTTCTTATGTAACCCTCTGAGGTTTTTTAGGTGGTACTAGATACACACTTCAGTTGGAGTGGCCGCGAATTCCATTCGGTTTTATCTCAGCTGGTGCACTACTATTAATTTGATTTGATGGCTAATATAAGGACGTAACTGCTGTTCCCTACTACTAATATAACCCATCATCCCAGATAATCCCAAAGAAATGAAAAATAAAGGTCTTTCCTCCTCCACTTAAACAAACCAGATGTTTTCTTGTAGGCTTCAGCGCTCTGCTGGCGCCAAAACTAGACGATTCGACCATTGCTCTCAATTTTTTGTGAGGTCTTGGCGTTGGCGCGTCCACGGCCCAACAGGCCTGTACTGTGGACGAGGGGTGCCCATGACAAAATCAAAGCCCACATAGTCACCTCACAAATAACATATACTACTAAATGTTACTCCCTTTGTCCATGAATAAATTAAGTTTTAGATTAAGTCAAACATTTTAAAGTTTAACAGATTTATATAAAAGAGTGCTAAGATGTATGACACCAAATTAGTGTCATCATATAAACCATAAATATATTTTCATAATATGCCCATTTAGTGTGTGAATATTTGTATATTTTTATATGAATGGTGCATTTTTCCTACTCCCGAGAGCAGTTACTCCCGTCTTTAATAAACCATATTATGTATGTGTACATACTCATTTATCAGTTTGAGTATGTTTATATACTCATTTTAAGATACTCCAAATCTTACTTCGCAATTTTTTTTCAAAAGAGCCCATATTTTTAATATATTATTATACTGCTATTATAGTAGTATACAAAATAAGTATGACCATATACTCTAAGTATACTTGCATATTTGATATACAAAGTACCCTAGATTGTCTAGTATGATGATATACTCCGTCTACGTACACTTCATCGGGTCATATACGTCCTAAATATAGAAATATACACATGGGAGTAACTACTCCCTAGGAGTAGAAAATAATTACCCTTTATATGAATTTAGTCAAATATAAAAAATCTTAACTTAAAAATAACTCTAGGAATTGATTAATTCAGGGACGAAGGGAGTAATGGAGAATTGACTAAGAGATAACGGAAAAGTTTTGGCTTGATATATTCTTTTGCAAGGGAGAAGCATCAGTTTGCAAATATTACAAGCACACAAAAAATGTTTTGACTTATATAGGTTTTAGATTATTGACCATTACCAAAAATGAAATGCTATCTATTTGAAGTAAAAAAAAACTACGTAGTCCTTGACTCTAGCAGCTGTCACGTCACTATTGTCTGCTCCTCACGATGATAAGTCCACTTCTCCTCAAGAAGAGTACTATCACCGTCCCAAAAAGAATGTAACTTATCTGCTGCGTGCCACGTAGACGTAGCTTGGTTCACGTTTGACCAAGTTTCAAGTCAATGATATTTCACATTTATGGCTGTAAATTAATTTATTGTAAAAATACATTTCGTAATCATTCTAATGGTATTTATTTGGTATTATAAGTATCGATAGTTTTTTATCTATAATTGGTCAAACTTAAGGTGCTTAAAAGTTCTGGAACGGAGAGAGTACATGAAAAAAGTTTGTTCAGCTTGAATTTTAAGCAGATTAGGCGCTACGACGTGTGCTAGAGCTTTTTTTTTTTTTTTGAGTTTGAGCAAATCGACGTGTACGCTAGAGCTAGATCAACGCAATTAGAAAATTAACCTTGGGCCTCCTCGAGAAAGTTCCCAACTCAAAAGCAAGCCCAACAAGACCACCAGTCCACCGCTAGGCCCAACAGGCGGGCTTAACAATCAGTTTCAACACTCCCCCGTCGCAATCGAAAAAAAAAAAAAAATTCAAGGCCCACACTTGCAGACCCATCCCCTCCCCCTGCGCCGCCGCGGACCATCACCATGAGTCCATGACCGTTCCACCTGATCCACTCCCTCCGCCGCCACGAGGCCCGTCGGATTCGCCGTTCAAGATGACCTCGCCGTGGTCGCCACCGTCCACGGACAACTCCAAGGATCACGGCATCAAGCGCAGGGCGTCCCCGTCAAGCGCATCGCCCACGGCCCCGATGACCGTGAGTTGCCCGACGATTCCTCAAACAGCAGCGAAAATGTCACAGAGTACACACGGAGCAACCAAATACGCTACTACATGACAACAGTCTTATTTACATGTAACTTGACAAACAACAAGGGGGAGCACATCATCAGACATTCTGACCTGAGATACAGATACAAGCTGTGGTCGACAGCGTGTCACGGGACGTACGCGAGGAGCGATGTACCATCCTGTGGTGTGGATTGCCAAGCTGTAACTCTTTGTTCTCTCATCTCCCTTCGGCAATTGAGCTGCCTCCAGTCCAGAGATGAGACGACTGATCATTCCTCGTACAACAACTGTGTACAGAAACTGTCAGAGTGTAGTATATGGAAACCGTAAAGAAAATGGTGTTGACCACAAGCAGAATTTCAAGCAACAAAGTAGTAGTGATTTCCATGCCTTGTAGAGCTAAGCCCCCGGCCTAATTGGATCAACATTCAGCTTCAGTAATCTCACACTGAACCGCTGCTCTAGCTGTAGCCTCCTCACCAACTGCCTGAGCATCACCTTCAGCTCCAGCATTGGTTCTGCTCGAAGTCGCAATTGCATTTTCTGTCACTTCATCATCAACTTCTTGAACATCATCTTGTTCAATGCCATTGATGAAAAGGTCGATCGGGTTGTGATGTTCGGCGTGCGGGCTCGGCCACGGCCGCCGAGAGGCGCGAGGGGGCCACCGTGGAGCACCGGTGGCCAGGCGCAGCGCATATGCCCAGTGCGGAGCCAGTGTGCAGGGCCGCGCCGATGCTGAGGGCGGGGAGCCAGGGCGCAGCCACCGCCGGGAAGGGCATGCCCGGCCGCAACGGGCTTGCTCTGCCGCTGGGGCGCGGTCGTCGGGCGCTGCCGCCAGCCGCTATGGCACACGGCCTCCGGGGCTCGCGGCCGCGGGGGTTCTCCGGGAAGAGCGTCGAGCGGCCATCGGGACGAAGCAACGAGGAGGAAGAAAGGGCCCGTCAGGAAGATTTGACCAAAAAAAAAGGAGAAAAAAAGGTAGTATGGTCATTTTATTCTTTTGTCCGTCATTTGAAGTTGCTTTGCCGGGATAACCAAAACAACTCAGCTTCATAAAAAAAGCTGCTTTGAAGCTAAAATCCAAACAAATGACTTCACTAATAAAGCTGAGCTATACTAAACAGAGCCTATGTCTATGCAGATCTCCCAATGTATGTACCATCATGCCCTTTGTTTTTAGATTTTTTATTGATACTATTATAATTTTGCAACCTTTGAGAACTACCTTTACCATTCATCTATTTGAAACCATACCATTAAAACTCATGTGTTGCCTGAACCATGTCATATTCTACGAATCCAACGACGTTGGACCCACAAAAAGGCTTTAGTAATTTCGTATAGGCCAAAATGCCCCTAAGACACCGCCTTGCTGGCCCACATGTCATCTTCTCTTTTCCCTCTTTCTCTCCGCACACGATGGCCACCAATCCACCTCTCCATCGTAGGCACCGCCGCCGACGCAGCCCACGCCGGCAACATCGCTGGCACTGGGAGGAGTGAGCAGGGCCAAGCGCGCGATGGCGAGCGCATGCTCCTAGGGTCCGCCCCGCCATGTCCCCGTGGGAGCTCCACCTCGCCATGTCCACGCGGGAGCTCCGCCCCGCCATTGTCACCGGCGCGGGAGGTCCTGGTGAAGATGGCCAAGGAGGCGTGGCGTGTGGAGGAGCACGTCGAGGTGGAGCGCCGCCTGGACCACGACCTCAGTCCACGGCCGGATGGAGCCAGCGCAGCAAGGTGCGTTTGGGCGAGGCTGCAAGCTAGGCGGGGTGGCACGATGTGGCCGGACACCCGTGAGGCATGTAATAGGGCAGCAAGACGCGGGTTGTGGCAGCGCAGCAAGTCGCATCCAGGTGAGGCCACGAGCGGGGTGAGGCAGCGCGGCGCGAGCACGACCCGATGTCGGAAGCCATGGCCCGCGGCTACTCGCTTGCCGCCGCTCCTGCTCGGGCCGACGTATGGCAACGGTGCTCCAATTCGAGGCCTCGCCCTAGTCTTCCTCGACCCAGCAGCATCGACACCAACGGCACGGCTGCGGACCGCGACAGCAGTGGCCCGGCGCTGGACTTCCTCCCCATCATCACTGAAGTGGACGCCATCGAGGAGCTCCTAGCCGCTGGCTCCTGGTCGTGTGGTGGACGCCACTGCCGCCAATGATGCAGTGGCCTCGACTGCGGCCGCCGTCGAATCCCTCGGCGCCTGCGAGGAGGCGGACATGGTGGACTCCATGGCCATGGAGAAGTGAAGCAGTAGGGAAGGGAGGAGGAAGAAGATGTTTAGTGGGGTCCACACGTCAGTGTCATAGAGAGAGAAAGGTGGAGGGTTAGCTTTGTCCATACCAAAATACGATGACACCGTGTACGCTTGCAGGTGGGTCCAAGACCTCTCCGGGCGTATACCATACCATATTTGAAACAAAGGAAGAATTGTAATGTTGAGATTCAGAATAGGTGAAGAGTAATGCTACTTCTCCGTGCTTGAAAAATTGTAACGGTATCCATAAAAAAACCCGTTTCTATAGTCATTTGTCCACACCTTGTGATCGCTTTTGGTGCTCAATTTCTTAACAATGTCGAAAAAGAGCAATGTATCAATGATAGCTCCAGCCTAAAGTCCAGGGACTACTAATAAAGTCCTACATGTATTACATTACCTACCATACAACCTGTTCGCTTGCTCGTAAATGATCATAAATTTCCAGTCAGAAACAGTGTTTTTCTCTCACACCAAACCAGCCAGCAGTCCACGATCGTTTACGGCCTCCCGAACAGGCTAATGGTCGATAGCTTCTAAAAGACTTAACAGTGGTGTATGTTTATGAACAGATGGTAGTCAGTAGACAAATTTAACCTATTTCATGACATATTATGCACTACAAGATAACTTTTTTGCCGTTCCACCGACGTGCGCGTGGCCGCGCGGCGTTGTACTAGTAGATACAGATATCGTGGTACGAGTGCAATGTTGGACACAGATGACACACGTTCCTGATGAGGTGTTCTATTAAAGCACCTACATCTGACAAAAATAATCCTCACCACCTCCGCCTCGCAAAAAGGAAAAGGTAGAAATATTATCTTCGCATGGCACGCGTCGGCATGTGAAGGATTGTGTACTTGATGGCCTATTCGTTCTTTCTTCTTGTTATCTTTTCTTCAAACTCGCGACCTGCCAATCGTGTACGCTGCCCTAATTTTAGTCGCGCTATGTTTTTTGACATTCTTAGAATATTTATTTAGCCGGCCAATCTTTCTTTACTGACAATGCATCGCATGTGTAGGCATCACGGCATCTGTCCACCTTGCTTGAGGCCCGAGGGGTTGATTGAATGTAATTATCAGGGCTGCCGCGTCTTTTGTATCTATATCTATATCTATATCTATACCTCTATGCCTAATAATAAAAAGATAAAATTTTCGGCTATTTTTTTTTTTCGTCCATCCATTCTTTTTGTCCGTCTCCCCTAACTACCTTATAATGGAGAGTTTCTTTTATCCGGACTTATATATATAACCCGTGCACATATGAGTTAGAATAACTCGTGTCTAGACAAATAAGGAGTAAGAATCTTAATATAAATAGATTCCTCAGATCTGAGTACTACAAATAGAACTCTTAATAATCAAATAGAAAAGGATACTCCGTTTTTTTATTTTCATACGAGTTAGCTTGCGTCTAGACAAATATAGAGTATGAATCATAATCTAAATAGATTCGTCAGATCCTGAGTACTCTAAATAGAACCCTTAATAATCAAATAGAAAAGGATAAGAGTTACCTTTTTTTATTTTGCTCACCCTTAAATTTTTGTCCAACTTAATCACCGATGTTGTGTCGGTATCCTTTTTCTTTCCGTGTTCGTCTCTGTTACTTCTCCCGCCGCTTTCTCTTTTTTCTCCGACTCAGTTGCAGACGGCGGAGGGGGACATGACGGGCGGCTGCGGCAGACTCATGGGACTGGTGATGGCGGCAAGCCTCTCACGGACGAGCGACTGAGGCAATGCGGGCGGTGTCTGTCTCGGCTCTTGCGCGGCGAACGGAAGCAGGGGCACCTGCACGACGAAGCTCACCGGCGGTGGCCACAACAATTCTGTGCCCGGAGAGGTAAGTAGGACCATGCATACCTCTACTTCTCCGCGGATTCGAACTCGATGGAGCCTGAAGCCCTGAACTAGAGCCAGAGTTTGGAGCCTGCATCGAAGAAACGGTACAGAGCCGGAGACCGGAGTTTGGATCAACACGCCTCGCAGGACTGGATCAACACGTGATGCCTGGATCTCGTGCATGGACCTTCCGATTCCAAGCTCGAATCCACTAGTCAGATTCAAGCACTCAACCACCCTGTCGGCTTTCATTTCTGTGGCTTATAAATCGGCTCATGCTGTTTTGTTGTGAGAGAAAAATACTCTATCATGACTGATAAGCATGGCTGATACGATCAAACGAACAGGGCGCTTGCTGCATCTCCCACAGACAGGTGTGGATGACATCTGCATCGATGTGCCTCAGACTTTGAAGATGGTGTACGGTCCGGCTTGCGCCAACTCGGCTGAGGTCGCTGTGGGCAAGGTGGGAAGCTAACGTCGCTCAAACTTGGACGGCGGATCCGCAGATGGAGGGCTGAGATCTGGATTTTGATTTTTTTTTTAGATGTGGAGCTCAGCTTTGAGAGAAGAAGAGGAAACCAAGAGGCGATGCACTGGTTGCAGATAGGAATATTAATAAATTAAATTAAAAGTAGAGGGCGGCGATCAGCGTTCTGCGGCTGTGCTGGTGGCCTCGTGGGGCCTTCAACGAATCAACGGAGGGGCGGCATGTGGCTCTCGCGAATCCACGCCACTCCGTAGAAGACGCTGGACACCACAACGCTCCGCCGCCGCCGCACGCCAGGCACTCGTCGGCCGGACGCCACGACACCAATCCGGCCCTCAGATGCCGCCGGAACGCCCCCTCCTCATCCGACAGCCATGCCGTCGACGCCGACCGCCGTCGGACGACTACGAAGAGGCCCTCGATGATGCCGTGCTAACAGAAAGCGACTGCAACTGCTTTCTCAACTTATTTGTGTTCATCACGACTTCCAGTTGAGTACTCCCATTAGCATATACTTCCTCTGCCTTAAAATATAAGTCGTTATGGGATATGTGCAGGTCAAACTTTCTCAACTTTGACTAGGTTTGTAAAAAATACGTGCAACATTTATATCTCCAAATAAGTTTATTATGAAAATATATTCAATTGTTTATGTAATGATACTAATTATGTATTATAAATATTAATATTCTTTTATATATAATTGGTCGAAGTTAAAAAAAAAAGTTGACTTCTCGGGAAGCGAGAATGAATTCTATTTTGGGACAGCGGGAGTATATAAAAGCAATGTTGAAAATATTTTAACAATCAAGTTCGTCTCTGTCTGATTGGTAAGCTTAGACATCATAATGGCATTAAAAATTTCGACTCTCATGGACACCCTCATGGATCAGTATAAAGCATTCCAATCCTACAGCATACACAAATGACAGCCTTAAAGTTATGATATTTTCAAAGGGTAGATAATAAAGACCATCTTAGACGTTCTGGCATTAGAGTATATACGTGCAGACACATAAGCATGTTGGTGCAAGTGAGCAACCAGCAGGAGTCGAGAGTCAGGGGGTGTTTGGATCCCAGGACTAAACTTTAGTCCCTGTCACATTGAATTTTTAGATATCAATTAGGAGGACTAAACATGAGCTAATTATAAAACTAATTACATAAGTTGTGGCTAATTCGCTTGCCAGCGCCGTGTACAGGATGGTATGGAGATGTGGTGGAACTTATTCGAGGATTTGTTGGCGCACGAAAGAAATGGATATAAAAAATCTCTTCCCGCCGGTATAAAAAATGATCTTAGACGCATTACGGAAAGATCTACACACTAGAGTTAGTGAGTCTGCGACGCCACACTCTCTGTGACTGTAAATTTCACGAACTTAGCTTTTTGGATTAAATGTCACTTTAACGTCGGTCATATACTTTTATAGTATTGTTATCTTATCGTGCGATCCGTGTGTTTTTAGTACAAAAGTTTAGTTGTCTCGTGGCAACGCACGGGTACGAACCTATTTACACATATACTCGAACCTGTGTGTACATGATTATATGGAGATGCAGTGGAACTTATTTATGAATTTATTGGCGCATGAAAGAAATGGATATCATAGAATTCTTTCTGCCGATATAAAATATTATCTTAGCCGTATCACGAAAAAGTCTGTACAGTAGAGTTGGTGAGCCTGTGACGTCGCGCTCTCCATGACTGTGTTAATTTCACGAACTTTGATTTTTGAATTAAACGTCACTTTGACGTCGGTATTTAATTTAACAATATTGTTATCTTATCGTGCGATCTGTATATTTTTAGTACAAAAGATTTGCTACCTAGTTAATAAATTAAATTAAAAGTAGAGGGCGGTGTTCAGCGTTCTGCGGCTGTGCTCGTGGCCTCGTGGGGCCTTCAACGAATCAACGGACGGGCGGCATGTGGCGCATGGTCGCATGGAGTCTCTGACTCTCCGTGGACGGGTGGCGCTGAATCGAACCAGTTCGGCAATTCACATGCAAGCGTCGGCTGTTTTTTCAAAAGAAAAAATAGCTCATGCACAGACCCCACAAAGTCATAACGTTGGCATAGAAGCAAACACAGACTAAGATGTTATAACAAAACAAATTAAAAAAAAGAAACTGATTGACTTCATTCCGTGTATCCAGATCTAAAAACTCATAAATTTCATGAACAGTGCCCAAAAAACTTATGATATAGTGTATTTAGTGCCATAAACTTTAATTTTCTATAATAAAATTTATTTTAACAGTGGGCCATTGCGCTAGCCTACTATTAAAATGGAGAGTATTTTATGATCATTTTTTCTCTCATCGTATGTCAGTGGAGAGTCGGTTTCAAGGATAAATTGACTAATATTAAAGAGTGGGCTAATCTTAAAGAGTGAATGTTTCGTTTTTTTTAACTTTTCAAGCAACCCTCGCACGTCCCTCTTTTATTTCTCATTCTCAAATTGCTCTCGCAATATCTTATGTGACTAGGAATGACGTGCCAGAGTTAGAACGATTCGTGTCCAACAATGATACAGAACTTGATTTCAGAATATATCAAGCCCCGTTGCAACACACGGGCATGTTTGCTAGTAATAATAAAGAGGTAAAATTTTTCACCCCTATTTTTGGTCCGGCTCTTCCCTCAAAGTAACTCCGGTTGAATTTTTCTTCTATTTTTTCTCTCATAAACATACAAAACAAATAATAACGGCAATAATCCAATCCTTCCTAAACAAATAATACCGGCAATAAAAATTACCACTGTTAGTCCGCTCCTGAGTAGAGCCCACCGAGTCCATTTTTTATTTCCATATATCCCGTGCATAACGTGTCCTATCCTTTTCCTTTTCCGTAGATATCACACCCCCCCCCCCCCCCCTTCTGCTTCTATGCGGAGTCCAGTTTCATAACGTGTCCTTATTTTGTTTATGTCGTGATTTAGTTTTTCAGAAGAGTAATTCCGGCTGTTTTTTTCTTCTATTTTTTTCCCTCATAAACATAAAAAACAAATAATAATGGCAATAATCCAATCTTTCCTAAACAAATAATAACGGCAAATAAAATTACCACTGTTAAGTTTTTGATATAGTTAAGATTAGAAACAAAACTTATATTTAGTTTTTCAGAAGAGTAATTCCGGCTGTATTTTTCTTCTATTTTTCCCCTCATAAACATACAAAACAAATAATAATGGAAATAATCCAATCTTTCCTAAACAAATAATAACGGCAATAAAAATTACCACTGTTAAGTTTTTGATATAGTTAAGATTAGAAACAAAACTTATTTTATTAAAATTTAGATGAACAGATGGTCTAAGTAATCAAACAATTGGATAGTATGAAAATTGAAGTTAGGATATATATATATGTACAAGTAAATATTTTTGTACTTTACATTAGAAGAAAAAATCTCCTAAGATTGTATTTTAATTAACAATATTAACTTATATTATTAATATCATGATGATCATAAAATAAATTATAGCTTTTAAATTTTATAGAAAATGATAAAACATAAACAGATATGTATTTAGTTCATTAAAAGTTATAAGACATTTTGGCTTTTCTAGATTTATAGTTTTTGCTATACACTTAGATATATATACTCTGTCTAGATATATAGTGAAAGTAATATATTTGGAAAAACCAAGACGTATATAATTCAGAATGGAGGAAGTCACTCCTGTCATCTTTTTCCATAATCTTTGATATTTTTTTCTCCGTTTCATCCACCTTCCTCTAATTGTGCGAACAGTGAAGAGTTTCTTTTTGTCATGCTTTTGTTACTTGATTGATCTAGACTTATGACCAAAATTCATACGAGTTAGAACAACTTGTGTCTAGCGGTGGATACATGGTTCAATTCCAATACATATTGGGTCGCACCTTTTATGACCTGGACTGATGACCCACGCTCATATAAGTAAAAATAACTCATGTCTAGCGATCTATACTTATCAGGTTCACGGGGTAAAAAACAGCTGACTCACATCCAACAATGATATGATATCTTATTCCAACGCACGAGCAAGTTTGCTAGTGAAAAATAAAGCAACAGATCATTATTTAGTAACCCGATACAAAATAAATAAAAAAAGGCCCTTTTTTTGAAAAAATTCGGATTTTTATACACATTAAAATGCTATTTTCGTTCCGCCTACTGCAGAAAACTTTCAATTCGTTCCGCCTACTGCAGAAAACTTTCAATTCCTTGGAAGTCTTGCTGCCCAGATAACACTGCTTAAAATCCTTTCATCTATGCCGATTCAGTTTTTGTCAGTGAATAAGGTTAATTAATGACGATTGTACCTTGGTCGTCATGGATGTGGGCGTCAGCCCCTTGGTACAACCGTGACCAGTTAAAAACATTCAAAGTGGAAAATTGTGTGGTGCCTCGAGTCGAACCCGACACCTACTAGTTCAAAACCAAGTTGGCTTACCATTGGACTACACAATTGGATATGTCTTAGAAATGGGAACGCTGTTTTCTTATTGGATTTTTCATGTCTCTGCGTCGAAAGCAGTCAATAAGATTTCAGTTCGTTAGTTCATCGTGTGGAAAGCACGAATAATTAGACGCTCCAGAGCTCTAGCCGCAGGGATGACAGGTGCGTGATGAGAACAATGGCCATATGCTTGGCTGCAGGTGCAGCTGGCCGTGCGATTTAGCAACAGTGTCTTCTTTGATAAGTGCTACTCCCTCTGTGCCAAGATAGAAGTCATTCTTGTTTTTCGAGAAATCGTTTTTTTTTACTTTGACCAATTATATATAAAAGAATATTAATATTTATAATATATAATTAGTATTATTAGATAGATTGTTGAATATACTATCATAATAAATTTATTTGGAGATATAATTGTTGTACGTATTTTCTATAAATCTAGTCATAGTTGAGAAAGTTTGACCTACACACATCCCATAACGTTATCTATTTTGGGACGGAGGGAGTACGCACAAACTACTCTGATCTCAATGATTTGACAATTCAATAGTTCATTCATGTTCTATTTTTTCATTCAATCGTCACAAATTTCTTTCTTTCATTGTTTATTTAATTCAGTTATCTCACCAATCATTAATGACAGGCCAAAGGTTTTGTATTTTCTAATTCCACTACCACTGAAGCTACCTCCTATTGACGTAACATTTCTTGAGGTGAAGTGTTATGTCTGTTCAGGGCACTCTTGCAAGCGTAAATAAGCAGGTCTGTTAAAACTGGAATCTACCATGTTATGTCAAGTTGTTTACTATTAGTCCTATGTATCTTCTAAGAATAAGAGCTAGAATTGTTGTCTTCAGGAGTTCAGGGCGCAGTGCATAGAGATGTCAAACCTCAAAACTTGATTTTCTTTCCCAGGCTGAAGAAGAGGTATCTTATTGACATCGAACTTTACCCATTGACCGCTTTCCACGCAGAGACGATCTGGGAACTGCCCCAGATAAATATGCCCATAACCTGTGCAACAAAGGATTTATCATGTCTGATGGAAACTAAATAAAATCTACTTTTCTGTTACTAAGAGAGCGTCTCATGGCCAGGTTGGAAGCCGAGCAGTAGCAAAATCTTTATGCTCTGCTAAAATCGTGCTTGATAATTTCCCATGCCACCTTATAGAACAGACCACTGAACCCATCCGGGCCCGGGGCACGATCTAAGGGGAGGTCCTTGATGGTTGCCCGGATTCTTCTTCCGAGAAACAAGCATCTATGCCGGTGAGGTCAATACGGGGCAGGAGATCCTCTAGGTGCAGGGAGTCGGTGCGGTGGAAGGGTGTGCCAAAAATCCCCTTGTAGTAGTTGTAGATGAGGTCTTCCTTTGCTTCTTCTGTTAGATAAATAGATATTTTCATGGTCAATTTAATCCAGAAATAAAACATCAGCAGGTTTGTGACGACATATATGTGCATATGTATATCACTAACAAATACTACAGCATGCAGGTATGACATACAGATTGATACAGTAAGAACGTAGGCTCTATTCGCACTAGTCGACATAGTGCGTTGCTCGAAGTCATGGATCGCAGTCGATGCAGGAAGATGATTGCAGTGTAGTCCCACGAACGGTCACCAGGAAGAAGACGAATTGCTGTTCCGCAAGCGATCACCGAGAAGAAGACGGGTTCCGCGAGCGATCACCAGGAAGAAGACGTACGTGGACGAGCAGTCGCGGATCGCTCCCCAAAAAACTAATCGCCACACACCCCGTGCAAGGTTCGCAGGCGGACGAGGGTTCTGGAGGCACCTACTCTCCTGCTACTCCATGCGCGTAGAGGTACGGGACGGGGAAACCCAAAGGGCGGCTGAGATATGGTCTCTCGGAAGTGAAGCGGGGGTTGAAGACTGACGGAGGACTACAGATTTATGGCTGCGACGGGGAGGGAGAGAGGCAGCGGAGGATCCCAAGAGACGGAGACACGAAGAGACGGTAACTGGCGCAATCAGTTCGCCTCCACCATTGAGGAGAGACTCCCGTGATTATGTGGATTAAGTGGCAAAACCTGGCCACGTCCGCCCGCTCGCTCGCCGCCCGCCTACCTTGCCGCGCTCGCGCTCGCGCCCACGCCCACGCCCACGGCCCGACCGCCGTCGGCGGTGGCGGCGCGCGCGCACGTGTGGCACGCCTTTGTCTTTTTCTCAGCTTCTCAATTAAGATGGATAATTTCCAACAAAATAAGCTGGGTTAACGTTCAGTCAAAATCTCGTATGGTATTAAACCATACAACGCTCAATGTTACGTACCATAGAGTTTTATTTGATTTATTAAATATTATACGGGCCAAGCCCATAATATATCCAACAATCCCCACCAAACTTTAGGGTTTGGAACAAAGTAGTCTCAGAACCACATTTCTTTTATATATCAGTGTTTCGATGGAGACTGCTAAGTTGAACATCCATCTAGAGCAATAGTTTCACTCAGTCACAACTGAATAATGGACTAAGCCTTGAATTGACAGTTTTGTGTGAGGTGAATGTTACTAAAGTCCTTACCTGATACTAGGCTGCAAAAGACATCCCCTCTATTTGAAGTATATAAGTCATACTTCAGTGCCTTTCATGAGTATTTAGAGATCACCCAAATCTGATAGACTGTGACCAGCAGTCTGACTCATATATGTGTGTTCCTTAAAAGATATTCTATAGGACAATATCTTCGCTTTAGCAAGCCACTTGGAACACATTAAGGTAAAAACCAACCTGTCTTACAGAAAGAAAAGATATGCATCAGAAATGAGTCTTACTAATAAGGATCTTTCCTCACAATTTACTACTAGCTTGTTTCACCATCCTATTTTATGGGATCTTCGATCACATAGAACATGTTACCACTATAGTAAATTTTATGTGGGTCTCAAACCCATCTCTCTCGATGCACTTTCTATCACATTGCGTGACAGACCCTTAGTGAATTGATCTGCCAGATTGTTAGACGTGTGAACATAGTCCAACACTATTACTCCGGAGTTTCTCAATTTTTTGACAGATTTTAGTCGTCTCTTAACATGCCTTGTAGACTTCATGTTATCCTTAGAACTGTTAATCTTCTAATCACAGTCTGGTTATCGCAGTTCATAGAAATAGCCGGTATGGGTTTTTCAATAACTAGTAAATCCATAAGGAGATTACGAAGCCACTCGGCCTTAGAGCCAGCGATGTCTAATGCTGTGAGTTCTGCTTCCATTGTAGACTTCGTTAAGATAGTCTGCTTGCAAGATTTCTAGGAAACAACACCACCTCCAAGTGAAAACATATATCCACTTGTGGCTAAAGCTCATCAGCATCAGAGATCCAGTTGGCATCACAATAGCCTTCTAGCACTTTTGGATGTCCGGTATAACGAATGCCATAGCTTATAGTGCCTTTTAGATAGCACATCACTCTCTCTCTCAAGAGCATGCCAGTGATCATCTCCCGGGTTTGACACAAAACAACTCAGCTTGCTCACAACAAATGAGATGTCAGGCCTTGTTGCACTAGCAAGATACATGAGCAAACCAATGATCTGGGAATATCTCAATTGATCCCTTGCTATTCTCCGATTTTGCCTCAATAGCACACTAGGGTCATAAGGTGTAGGAGCAGGTTCACAGTCACTAAATCCAAAGCGACTCAGCACCTTTTCCACATAGTGGGAATGTAACAGAGTTACCCCACCATCAGCTTCTCTTAGAAGGTTGATATTAAGAATAACATCAGCCTCTCTCAAATCTTTCATTTCAAAATTATTAGATAAAAATTCCTTCACCTCCTCAATCACTTTGAGGCTGGATCCAAAGATCAGTATAACATCAACATATAAGCACAAAATAACTCTTTCACCCCCACCATACCGATAGTACATACATTTGTCAGCTTCATTCACAACAAAGCCAGCAAATATTAGAGTTCTGTTGAACTTCTCATGCCACTGCTTAGGAGCTTGTTTTAGGCCATATAATGACTTTAATAATTTACACACCTTGCCTTCTTGACCATTTGCTACAAACCTATCCGACTGATCCATATAGATCTCCTCTAACTCTCCATTTAGGAAAGCTGTCTTAACATCCATTTGATGAATGATAAGACCATAAGAGGCTTGTAGGGAAAGCAAAACTCGAATTGTAGTCAATCGGGCAACCGGTGAATAAGTATCAACGAAATCCTCACCTTCCTTTTGAGTATAACCCTTGGCCACAAGTCTTGCCTTGTACCTCTCGATAGTACCATCAGGCCTAAGCTTTTTCTTGAACACCCATTTGCACCCAATAGGCTTGCACCCATAAGGACGATCAATAATTTCTCAAGTTCCATTAGACATAATAGAATCCATCTCACTCCGTACTGCTTCCTTCCATAAGTCAGCATCAGGAGAGGAATATGCCTCTTCAATGGTCGTTGGTGTGTCATCCATAAGATACACAATATAGTCATCACCAAAAGACTTTGCAGTCCTCTGTCTCTTACTTTTCCTAGTGACTATAGTGTCATCCTCCTTAGGATTTTGCATATATGGTTCCTCAATTTATTCTATCGGAGTAAAATTTTCATACTCATGGAGAATTATAAATTCATGACCAGTCGTGCTAGGTGCATTTTTCATGGGAAATTCATTCTCAAAAAATGTAGCGTCTCTAGATTCCATGATTGTATCAACAGCCATATCAAGAACACTATAATTTATAATTAAAAATCTATAACCCACGTTGTGAATAGCATAACCAAGAAAAACACAATCAATAGTCTTTGGTCCAAGCTTTCGCTTTTTGTTTATTAGCACATTCACATTTGCCAAACAACCCCAAGTTCGCAGGTAAGAGAGATTTAATCTCTTCTTCTCCCATTTCTCGAATGGTGTAATTTCTTTGTTCTTTGTGGGCACCCTATTCAGAACATGACACGTTGTCAATATAGCCTCACCCCACCATTTCTTAGATAGTCCCGTAATCTCTAACATG
Source organism: Miscanthus floridulus (assembly GCF_019320115.1). Classification (NCBI taxonomy): domain Eukaryota; kingdom Viridiplantae; phylum Streptophyta; class Magnoliopsida; order Poales; family Poaceae; genus Miscanthus; species Miscanthus floridulus. Next base: position 115,733,650 of record NC_089589.1, on the reverse strand, counting down.
GATTAACCAAATTAGTTAAAGTGCGGTTCTTTCTCTATGCAATCCCATTGGACTGTGGTGAGTATGGTGGCGTCCTCTCATGAATAATTCCATGCACCACGCAAAACTCAGAAAATTCAATTGAGAAATATTCTCCTCCGCGATCGAACCGCAAACGTCTGATTTTCTTCTCAAGTTGATTTTCTACCTCAGTTTTTATCACACCCAATTTTAAGGATAAAATTGAATGCACTAACTCATGTGTGCCCAAAGATCAATCATACACACAAGCTGATAAATTATAAGAGAGTATTATCACAGTGTATCTTACATCACGATAATAACATAACTTAGTCTTATACATCACAGCGGAAATAGAGCTAAATCGAATCTGTTCTGGGTTCCAGTCTGCGCAGAAACATCAACTTGTGACTGTTAGATCTCACAAACCTCAACAGCTATTGACGTGATTCCAGAGACATTTGAAAGATACAGAAGTCTAGTTTTCTCCACAAAAATTTCAGAATTTTTGACAGCCCAGATTTCGAGATACAAGATAAAGATCACAGACTGCTCCAGAAAACAACACAGCAGAGATAACATAAAGCAAACCATCTGCATTAAGATTTCATCTAAACTTAAGGTTCCAATCTAAGGAAGTTGTGGACATGCCCACAAACTTCCAGCAAACAACCAAACTCCAAATCAACCAAGTTCACAAATTAAAACATCTAATCATCCAAGTTCACAAATTAAAACATCTAATCATCCAAGTTCACAAGACCAAACAAGACTAAATATGAAACACGAACTAACGACGTTGTAATCTTAATCAAGGCACCTAACACCTATCGGGCGGTGTCAATCATGGTGAACGACCGGCGCTTCTTCTTGTAGATTGGTGGCTACCCAAGTTGAGCACGTAGTTCATCAACTTGCTTCTAGAGGCGTCTTTCGGCCCTCTGTGATGCACGCAGCTCTCCTTTGACTTCTTCATCCACCCCCTGCATGGCATGGACATGCAGCACTGTTGTTTCTAGAGTTGGGTCACTCTCTGGTAGAGCCAAGACCTGCCAAACACCCTCATGATCATTGCGAGGAAGGAACCTGAAATGATCCTCCCTCATGGCCTCAAAGCGACGACCATGGTAGTAGATGTAGGCATCCTGCACTGCATCTTCCATGCCATCCAATGCATGGGCCCTCCTGGCAGTGGCACGGTGGACAATCTCTACCTCATGTCCATTCTTAATGTCATTCCAAGCAGTGACAACCAGCTCTACCTTCCAAAAGGTTGCCTCCAAAGGATGCTGGTACTCTGCACAATGATAGCTGATGGAGGCGTGCAGATCGGGGTAGTAGTCATCCAGCACATGGTTGAAGAGGGTGTGGTAGTAGGCCATCTCTGGGGCTGGCTTGAAGTAGTACTTGCACTTCCAGCCTATCTCCTCATCCGCCATAGGGACAGCTGGGGATGGCGCAGGTGTAGATGAAGTAGCGGATGACTCCTCAGGTGTAGCTACAACAGGATAGATCGGTGCAACAGTTAGAGTAGGAGCAGGTGCAGGTGTCGGGATAGCCATCTCCTCATCGTCAGAGATGATCACAATCTCCTTCTCCGCCTATGGAGCACGTGGGGTGAACAAGGCACGATAGCCAGCAGTGCTGAGGTGGGCAGTCTTCGGGTTATGAGACATCTATAGATTTAAAGTGAGATCGAATTAGAATCAACAATTTTATATAATAGATTAAGGTATGAAAAGCATAAATGTTTTAATAAAATAACAAGAATAAGACAGTAAGTAAGAAACCAGAGGAGCAAAGATGCTAAAACGACCGTTTCTAACTAGGCTTGCGTCCTACAGTCAACATGGCTCTGATACCAATTTGTCACACCCAATTTTAAGGATAAAATTGAATGCACTAACTCATGTGTGCCCAGGGATCAATCACACACACAAGCTGACAAATTACAAGAGAGTATCATCACAGTGTATCTTACATCACGATAATAACATAACTTAGTCTTATACATCACAGTGGAAATTAAAAGATAACTCTCTCTCGTGGAACACCATCACAGGGAAGGTCAACTGGTTGACCACAAGCCTAAAAATCCTAAGGAAACTCCTCATACCCGTTGTCCTCTGTTACCCATCCGGGATTTTTATCCAAATAAAGAAAATAAACAAGCGTAAGTACTTCCCGTACTTAACAAGATAACATGGGGTTACGTAGCTCAAAAAGGACGACACTGGTTTACTACAGTTAGCACTTTTAGTAAGTCATGATTTTATTACAAATTATTATCAAGCTATACTTATGCTCCCATTTAAACCCACTTAATCAGATATCAGCATCGTTTGGATCATATCATCATAAACCATCATAACTGAACAACAATGAGTAACCAATTATTCTGTGAGTTTTTCGGGCCACTCGTGACCATGAGCATGGCTCTTATAATAGTTTGTAACCCTCTGCAGAGGTGGTGCACATTCACCGCGAGTCGTGATTCCCATATGCCCGGATTAATTACTCCCATATCACTGCCAAGGTGAGCGGGTAGGGTACACTATGAAGCCATTTTATAGGTTTCTCTAACAAGTTAGGGCCACTAGGTTTCCTCGGCAGGCAGATGTAGGAACCCCCCTTTCCTATGGCACTAGCAATCTACCCATATGCAATTAACCCATAGGAGTCAAGGGAACAAGTCATCAAATGACTAGAACGTCCTTATGGTTATCAAAATTAGACACATGCACGTGAGTATATGATTGAAGTGAATAGGACATCAAGGTAGGCCCATGCTATACTTGGCTTGGTTCACAAACTCTTGCTGGTCCTGCTGGTCATCGAAGAACTCTTGGTCACCAACGTTCGCCTCACCGTCTGAACACGACCAACACAGCAACATACAACATTCCAGGAACATTCATGCAAAGCAAACAATACTATAGTTAGAATAGTACATCAATAGTATAGAAAACAAATTAAAATGTTTATGAAAAGAATCTACGTCTCGCTACAATCACGGCAACGCAAAGTTCATGAAAAACGGAGCTAAAACGCGAAAGTTATGATTTAAACGGGATTTCCTATAGCAATATATTTAATTAAATCTAACCATGAAATTTAAAAGTTGCAAACTTGATTTACAGCGGTACTAACACGTAAATTATGAAATTACGAAGCTAACGCAATTTGAACGGATCAATTTGGAGCTAAAACGGAGTTTTTATGAGCAAAACAAATCTAATGGCATTTCTGTAAATACTGAAAATGTATTTTGAACTAAAACAGTGAACTTTACGCTTTCAAAACGAGAAAGCGTACTCTGGAAACTACGCTAGGGACGGCGGGTTCAATTTATCCAAAAGCGAGGGACTCTTTAGCAAAATTTCACGCGAAAGGGTAACTTCTAATCCTGGCCGGCTAGGATTGGAGAGGAGAAGAGAGAGAGAAGGAGGTCCGGCCAGGCACAGTGCAGCCGACGGCAAGGCTCCATGGCCGGCGGCGTGGAGGTCACCGGAACGTGCGGTACGGGGGCTAGGGGCCACGGTTCGAAGAACCGAGGGCACCGGGGAGTTGCGGAGGTTCTCGCGAACCCGTCCAGGCCAAGAACGGGGCCGGTGGACGCGGTTGGCGCGGTGGCCGCCATGGCCGGTGAGCAAGAACTCATGGGCGTTCATGGATAGGGCTCTAGAAGCCACGAAACAGGAAATAAAACACATGGGGAGAGAGAGGGGATCACGGTGAAGCTCACAACGGGGAGAATGGGGTCGACAGCGGCTCGGAGACGGCGGTTCGCGCGGAGGCGGGCGGCGGATCCTGGTGATTCCTCAGCATGGTGGTTACCTCGTGCACAGGCGACGCGAGAGGGAGAAAGGAGCAGCAGGGAGAGCGGGGAAGGGTTCGGCACCATTTTAAAGAGGCCGTGCACGGGGAGGACGCGCCCACATCGTGAGAAGAGTGGGCGCGGGGCGGCGGTTGCTCCAGGCGTGCGCAGGCGGTTGCGGGACGTGGTGAAGGTGGTGGGGGGAGGAGCTGACAAGCGGGCCTGGCTACGCAGTGGCTGAGCACGGGGAAGGGGCACGACGGTTGCTACGGAGCTGGGCTTCGGTGCGGCGCTTCGCGCGAGCTGGGCCGCAGGGAGGAAATGGGCCAGCAGGCCAATTGGGCCAGCGGAAGGGAGAAATGGCCTACGGGCCAAAACTGAGGAAGGGAGGGAAGGGAAAAGTAATTTTTTTCTTTTTCCAAATCAAATTTCTAAATGTATTTTTCGAATAAGTTTTGAATCCTTTTGAGTTTAAATCAAAAACCACTCAACATATTAAATACAATGCTCCAGCATGAGTGCATCAACATGTTACTAACCTTATATTTGATTTTATTTTCATAAAAAAATTATTTCTTTCCTATATTTCAATGTTCACATAATAACATAATTAAATTGAATTTTGTTATTTCAAAAAGACTGAAATTTTGGGTGTTACAATTCTACCCCACTTAAGATGAATCTCATCCTCGAGATTCGGGTGATTGCTTACTCAAACAGTTGCGAATAAGATTTTCTCAGATCCTCTTCTCTTTTCCAAGTAGCTTCATCCTCTGAATATCGATTCCACTTCACCTTGCACATCTTTATAGTTTGGCTTCTTGTAACTCTTTCGACAGTTTCCAAGATCTTTATCGGATACTCTTCATATGTAAGATCTTCCTTAACAGCAAGTTCTTCCAAAGGAATATGCTCTTCTGGTACCCTCAAACACTTTTTCAATTGAGAAACATGGAACACATCATGCACACCTGACAAACTCTCAGGTAGTTCCAACTGATAGGCTACTTCTCCACGTCTCTCTAGGATCTTGAAAGGTCCAATATACCTTGGTGCTAACTTTCCCTTCATATTGAATCTTTTCACACTTCTCATTGGTGACACCATCAAGTACACATAATCACCAACTTCAAAAGTCAGCTCTCTTCTGCGAGTATCAGCGTAACTCTTCTGTCAGGACCGAGCCACTCTTAAGTTGTCTCTAATCATTCTCACTTGTTCTTCTGCGTCTCTAAGGACATCGGGTCCAAACACTTGAGTTTCACTAGTCTGATTCTAGAACAAAGGCGTTCTACATTTACGTCCATACAACACCTCAAAAGGTGCCATCTTGAAACTCTTTTGATAACTGTTGTTGTACGAGAACTCCACGCATGGTAGACTCTTATCCCAAATATTACCATACTGTAGTGCACAAGCTCTCAACATATCTTCCAAAATCTGGTTGATCCTTTTAGTCTGTCCATTAGTTTGCGGGTGGTAAGCAGAACTGAAATTCAACTTTGTCCCCAAAGATCTATGTACTTTATGCCAGAATTGCGATGTAAACTGAGTGCCTCTATCCAACACAATTTTCTTGGGAACACCATGTAAGCACAATATTCTTTCCATGTACAACTCTGCTAACCTTACACCCATATAGGTAGTCTTGACTGGTAAAAAGGGAGCAACCATGGTGTGTCGATCCACTATTACCCATATTGAATCATAACCTCTTTGAGTGCGGGGCAAACCTACGATAAAATCCATACCAACTTCTTCCCATTTCCATTCAAGAATCTTCATTGGTTGTAACAACCCTGCAGGTCTTTGATGCTCAGCTTTCACTCTTTGGCAAGTGTCACACAAAGCCACATACTCTGCCACATCTCTCTTCAAACCATACCACCAATACTTCTCCTTGAGATCCAAATACATCTTGGTACTTCCGGGATGGATGGAATAAGCAGATTCATGTGCCTCTTGCAGAATTGCATCACGGATAGCCTTCACTTCAGGTACACATATCCTTTTTCTGAACCAAAGAGTACCATTCTCATCCATCCTGAATCCTGGTGCCTTTCCAAGCACTACATTCTCCGCTATCTCTTTCAGTTTTTCATCCTCCAATTGACCTTTCCGTATCTCTTGTTCCAATGTAGGCTCTATCACCAATTCTATTGCATTAGTGACAAAACTCAAGTTCAGATGCTCCATTTCAGCACACAACTCTGCTGACATAAAAGTCATCCCAAGTCCATTAGCATAACTCTTCTTGCTAAGTGCATCAGCTACGACATTTGATTTTCTTGGATGATAATGCACTTCCAAGTCATAGTCTTTGATCAATTCCAACCAATGACGTTGTCTCAGATTCAGATCTGACTGAGTAAAGATATACTTCAAACTCTTGTGATCTATATAGATATCACTCTTATGCCCAATTAGATAATGTCTCCAGATTTTCAAAGCATGTATCATAGCTGCCAATTCCATGTCATGAGTAGGGTAATTCAACTCATGCTTCCTCAATTGTCTAGATGCATATGCCACCACTCTTCTGTCTTGCATAAGCACACATCCAAGGCCCAAACAGGATGCATCACAATATATAGAGAAGTTCTTGCTTAAATCAGGCAAAATTAATACTGGAGCTATAGTCAACCTCTTCTTTAGCTCATCAAAGTTTGCCTGGCATTTATCCGACCATACATACTTAGCATTCTTTTCCAACAGAGCTGTCATAGGCTTGGCTAGCTTGGAAAAACCTTCTATGAACCTCCTGTAATATCCAACCAATCCCAAAAAGCTACGAATCTCACTTACATTGGTTGGTGGTTTCCAAATCAACACATCTTGTACTTTGCCTGGATCCACTTCTATTCCACCATTGGAGACAACATGACCTAGAAAAGAGACTTCCTTCAACCAAAACTCACACTTGCTCCGCTTAGCATACAACTTATGTTCTTTAAGCTTTTGCAAGACCAACCTTATATGTTCAGCATGTTCTTCTTCAGTCTTAGAGAATATCAGTATGTCATCTATGAATACAACCACAAATTTATCCAGAAACTCTATGAACACCTTATTCATCAGATACATAAAGTATGCAGGTGTATTGGTCAATCCAAAAGACATAACGGTATACTCATACAAGCCATACCGTGTAGTGAATGCTGTCTTGGGAATGTCCGAGTTTCGAATCTTAAGTTGATGGTATCCTGAGCGAAGATCAATCTTGGAGAACACAAAGGCTCCTCTCAACTGATCAAACAGGTCATCAATCCTAGGCAAAGGGTATTTATTCTTGATTGTAACCTCATTAAGTGAACGGTAATCCACACACATCTGTTGATTACCATCCTTCTTATCCACAAAGATCAACGGTGCACCCTATGGGGAAGAACTAGGGCATATGAAACCTTTTTCTTCCAACTCTTTTAGTTATTTCTTAAGCTCTTCTAATTCATTAACCCCCATTCTATATGGACATTTAGCTATTGGTGCAGTTCTAGGTAATAATTCAATAATGAATTCAATATCTCGGTCCGGTGGCATACCTGGCAAGTCATCGGGGAAGACATCCGAGAACTCCTCCACAACATGATCTTGTTTATTGGCTTCACCATCTAGCTGGTTCACTGTGGTTGTAGGCGGAGCTTGCACTACCACTTCTACATAGATTCTATCTCCATTGAGTGATGTCACAACCACAGATTTCTCCTGACACTGAATCACTACCCGGTGTTGTTTCATCCAATCCATTCCCAGAATAAGATCAATTCCCGCTGTTCTCAACACAATAGGTTTCACTTTGAAGTCTACCCCCCTTAAGGAAATGCTAGTTGAGGGACTCCAATATGAAGCGGGCATACTACCTCCTGGTGAATTTACTAGTATGGGGTTTTTCATGGCACACAAAGGTATGCTATGCATTCTAACAAAAGCTTGGGAAATAAAAGAATGCGAAGCACCAGAATCAAAAAGTACTATAGCAGAGATAGAGTTGACGCTGAACGTACCCAACATGACCTCAGGCGTCTCCTGAGCTGCATCAGATGACACATAGTTCACCTTCGTAGTGTGAGGTGGTCGGGCATTGAACTTCTGATTGCCAGTATAGTTCTGAGGTGCTTGCTGGTTCTGCTTCTTTGGACACTGATGAGCATAGTGACCTACTTCTCCACAACGGTAGCATGCATTGGGGTTATTGGGTGCACCACTCTTCACAGGAGCATTATTGGGCATTCCCTGGCGTGTTGCCAGATTGCCAGTCTGTTGCGGAGGACGTTGATTACCATACTATTGCTGGTACTGAGGACGTTGCTAGAACTAGTTACATTAAGGATACTGACCACAGTTTCTCTGGTTAGATGATCCTTGATTCCTTTGTTGAAAACCCTGCTGGGGATATGCACGCGGGCATGTGTTGCTTCCTGAAGCTTGCCCTTGAAGCCTCCTCTTCTTGGCTTCCATCTCTTTGCGCTTATCGTCAATCACGATAGCGCGGTTCACCAAAGACTGAAAGTTAGGGTAGGTGTTGGACATCAACTAGAGCTGCAGGCCATCATAAAGTCCTTTGAGAAAGTGGCGTTGCTTCTCCTTATCCTCAGCTACATCATTTGGAGCATAGCGTGACAGTTGAGCAAACTTGTCACGATACTCCGCCACAGTCATGGATCCTTGCTTGAGGGACCTAAATTCCTCCTGCTTCAATTCCACGAGTCCATCAGGGATATGATAAGACCAAAAATTGTCCTTGAATTCCTGCCAAGTGATAGCAGGAGCATTGTTGGGACGTCCATACTGGAAAGAATCCCACCAATCCTGAGCTACTCCCTAGAGTTGACCAGAAGCATACAACACCTTCTCAGGATCGTTGCATTGTGCTATGTTAAGTTGCTTCTCCACAGCACGCAACCAATCATCTGCGTCCATAGGGTCTGAGGCATGAGTGAACACCGGTGGGTGACCCTTCATAAACTCTCCACGCTTATCTCTGACCTGAACAGGCGGTGGTCCTCTTGCAGGTTCATTATCCAAGCGCTGCATCATAGCTTGCATCAACTGCGCTTGCATTCCCATTAATTGTTCCATGGTCACAGGTGGCGGCGGTGGTGGATTTATGAGAGCATCACGTCCATGACAACGGCCTCTGCCTCTTCCTCCTCTTGTGGCCATCTGTTTTCCAACAAATGCACAAATTTTAGAGATTTCCAAATTATAGAGAGCTTACAAAAGATAAGAAACAATGCTGAGAATTTTCTGGACAAGATTCCAAAAACAGCAGTTCAGTAAATCTATCATAACTTGAGTTTTAGAGATCCAACAGGGGTGTACCAAGAACGGTTGGAAAGCTGAGGAGATCATCTATAACTTTTATTTAGATCACTTTTACAGATTCTGACATACACATAGTCAAAAATAGAGCTAAACCGAATCTATTCTGGGTTCCAGTCTGTGCAGGAACATCAACTTGTGATAGTTAGATCTCACAAACCTGAACAGCTATTGATGTGATTCTAGAGACATTTGAAAGATACAGAAGTCTAGTTATCTCCACAAAAATTTCAGAATTTTTGACAGCCCAGATTTCGAGATACAAGATAAAGATCACAGGCTGCTCCAGAAAATAGCACAACAGAGATAAGATAAAGCAAACCATCTGCATTAAGATTTCATCTAAACTTAAGGTTCCAATCTAAGGAATTTGTGGACATGCCCACAAACTTCCAACAAACAGCCAAACTCCAAATCAACCAAGTTCACAAATTAAAACATCTAATCATCCAAGTTCACAAGACCAAACAAGACTAAATATGAAACACGAACTAACGACGTTGTAATCTTAATCAAGGCACCTAACACCTATGGGGCGGAGTCAATCATGGTGAACGACCGGCGCTTCTTCTTGTAGATTGGTGGCTGCCCAAGTTGAGCACGTAGTTCATCAACTTGCTTCTGGAGGCGTCTTTCGGCCCTCTGTGATGCACGCAACTCTCCTTTGACTTCTTCATCCACCCCCTGCATGGCATGGACATGTAGCACTGTTGTTTCTAGAGTTGGGTCACTCTCTGGTGGAGCCAAGACCTGCCAAACACCCTCATGATCATTGTGAGGAAGGAACCTAAAACAATCCTCCCTCATGGCCTCCAAGCGACGACCATGGTAGTAGATGTAGGCATCCTGCGCTGCATCTTCCATGCCATCCAATGCATGGGCCCTCCTGGCAGTGGCACGATGGACAGTCTCCACCTCATGTCCATTCTTAATGTCATTTCAAGCAGTGGCAACCAACTCTACCTTCCAAAAGGTTGCCTCCAAAGGATGCTGGTACTCTGCACAATGATAGCTGATGGAGGCGTGCAGATCGGGGTAGTAGTCATCCAGCACATGGTTGAGGAGGGTGTGGTAGTAGGCTATCTCTGGGGCTGGCTTGAAGTAGTACTTGCACTTCCAGCCTATCTCCTCATCCACCATAGGGACAGTTGGGGATGGCGTAGGTGTAGGTCAAGTAGCCGATGACTCCACAGGTGTAGCTACAACAGGATAGACCGGTGCAACAGCTGGAGTAGGAGCAGGTGCAGGTGTCGGGGTAGCCATCTCCTCATCGTTAGAGATGACCATAATCTCCTTCTCCGCTTGTGGAGCACGTGGGGTGAACAAGGCACAGTAGCCAGCAGTGCTGAGGTGGGCAGTCTTCGGGTTACGAGACATCTATAGATTTAAAGTGAGATCGAATTAGAATCAACAATTTTATATAATAGATTAAGGTATGAAAAGCATAAATGTTTTAATAAAATAACAAGAATAAGATAGTAAGTAAGAAACCAGAGGAGCAAAGATGCTAAAACGACCGTTTCTAACTAGGCTTGTGTCCTATAGTCAACACGGCTCTGATACCAATTTGTCACACCCAATTTTAAGGATAAAATTGAATGCACTAACTCATGTATGCCCAGGGATCAATCACACACACAAGCTGACAAATTACAAGAGAGTATCATCACAGTGTATCTTACATCACGATAATAACATAACTTAGTCTTATACATCATGGCAGAAATTAAAAGATAACTCTCTCTCGTGGAACACCATCACAGGGAAGGTCAACTGGTTGACCACAAGCCTAAAAATCCTCAGGAAACTCCTCATACCCGTTGTCATCTATTACCCATCCGGGATTTTTATCCAAATAAAGAAAATAAACAAGCGTAAGTACTTCCCGTGCTTAACAAGATAACATAGGGTTATGTAGCTCAAAAAGGACGACACTGGTTTACTGCAGTTAGCACTTTTAGTAAGTCAGGATTTTATTACCAATTATTATCAAGTTATGCTTAAGCTCCCATTTAAACCCACTTAATCAGATATCAGCATCATTTGGATCATATCATCATAAACCATCATAACTGAACAACAATGAGTAACCAATTATTCTGTGAGTTTTCCGGGCCGCTCGTGACCGTGAGCACGACTATTATAATAGTTTATAACCCTCTGCAGAGGTGGTGCACATTCACCGCGAGTCGTGATTCCCATATGCCCGGGTTAATTACTCCTATATCACTACCAAGGTGAGTGGGTAGGGTACACTATGAAGCCATTTCATAGGTTTCTCTAACAAGTTAGGGCCGCTAGGTTTCCTCGGCAGGCAGATGTAGGAACCCCCCTTTCCTATAGCACATATCCATCGCGGCTATACACATAGGAACAGAGGCAGCCCTATACCCAACGTGGCAAGCCCCTTTTGCGCCATAAAGGTAACCTCTAACAAGCTAGAAAAGGTCCTATTACTGAGCTAAAGTTAGAGCCATATGACTCTCATGGTTGCACTGTCAGTCCTAACTTTTGTCGATAGATAATTCCTTATGGAGGGCCGGGAGCAACATGATCAAAAGTCATTTGCACCTTCGCCCTATGGATCAGTTGTTATAAATCATGTTATACTATTAGTTCCATAGAACCATTCACCATCATGTAGATCATGTTCAGTTAGAGCACTAGCAATCTACCCATATGCAATTAACCCATAGGAGTCAAGGGAACAAGTCATCAAATAACTAGAACGTCCTTATGGTTATCAAAATTAGACACATGCACATGAGTATATAATTAAAGTGAATAGGACATCAAGGTAGGCCCATGCTATACTTGCCTTAGTTCACAAACTCTTGCTGGTCCTGCTGGTCATTGAAGAACTCTTGGTCACCAACGTCCTCCTCACCGTCTGAACACGACCAACATAGCAACATACAACATTCTAGGAACATTCATGCAAAGCAAACAATACTACAGTTAGAACAATACACCAACTGTATAGAAAACAAATTAAAATGTTTATGAAAAGAATGTACGTCTCGCTACGATCACGGCAACGCGAAGTTCACGAAAAACGGAGCTAAAATGCAAAAGTTATGATTTAAATGGGATTTCCTATAGCAATATATTTAATTAAATCTAACCATGAAATTGAAAAGTTGCAAACTTGATTTACAGCGGTACTAACACATAAATTATGAAATTACAAAGCTAACGCAATTTGAATGGATCAATTCGGAGCTAAAACGGAGTTTTTATGAGCAAAACAAATCTAATGGCATTTCTATAAATACTGAAAACGTATTTTGAACTAAAATAGTTCACTTTACGCTTTCAACACGAGAAAGCATACTCTGGAAACTATGCTAGGGATGGTGGGTTCAATTTATCCGAAAGCGAGGGACTCTTTAGCAAAATTTCGCGCGAAAGTGTACTTCTAATCCTTGCCTCAAATCAGGAGATGGACGGCTAGGATTGGAGAGGAGAAGAGAGAGAGAAGGAGGTCTGGCCGGGCACAGCGCAGCCCGCGGCAAGGCTCCATGGCCGGCGGCGTGGAGGTCGTCGGAGCACGCGGTACGGGGGCTAGGGGCCACAGTTCGAAGAACCGAGGGCATCGGGGAGTTGTGGAGGTTCTCGCGAACCCGTCCAGGCCAAGAACGGGGCTGGTGGACGCGGTTGGCGTGGTGGCCGCCATGGCCGGCGAGCAAGAGCTCACGGGCACCCGCGGATAGGGCTCTAGAAGCCACGAAATGGGAAATAAACCACATGGGGAGAGAGAGAGGGGATCACGGTGAAGCTCACAGCGGGGAGAACGGGGTCGACGGCGGCTCGAAGACGGCGGTTCACGCGGAGGCGGGCGGTGGATCCCAGCGATTCCTCGGCGCAGCGGTTACCTTGTGCACGGGCGACGCGAGAGGGAGAAAGGAGCAGCAGGGAGAGCGGGGAAGGGCTCAGCGCTGTTTTAAAGAGGCCGGGCGCGGGGAGGACGCGCCCACGTCGCGAGAAGAGCGGGCGCGGGGCGGCGGTTGCTCCAGGCTCTCGTGGGCGGTTGCGGGACGCGCGGAAGGAGGTGGGGGGAGGAGCTGACAAGCAGGCCCGGCTAGGCAGTGGCGGAGCGCGGGGAAGGGGCACGGCGGTTGCTGCGGAGCTGGGCTTCGGCGCGGCGCTTCGCGCGAGCTGGGCCGCGGGAAGGAAATGGGCCAGCAGGCCGGTTGGGCCAGCGGGAGGGAGAAATGGCCTGCGGGCCGAAACTGAGGAAGGGAGGGAAGGGAAAAGTAATTTTTTTCTTTTTCCAAATCAAATTTCCTAATGTATTTTTCAAATAAGTTTTGAATCCTTTTGAGTTTAAATAAAAAAACACTCAACATATTAAATACAATGCTCCAGCATGAGTGCATCAACATGTTACTAACCTTATATTTGATTTTATTTTCACAAAAAAATTATTTCTTTCCTATATTTCAATGTTCACATAATAACATAATTAAATCGAATTTTCTTATTTCAAAAAGACTGAAATTTTGGGTATTACAGTTTTATAGACTTTAAAAAATTGCAACGCTTTATCTTTAGTTTTCAATAAATACACGTAGCAAAATCTAGTGCAATCGTCTATAAATCTCATGAAGTATTGTTTACCACTTTTAGTCAATTCGCCATTCATTTCGCATAAATCAAAATGAACGAGTTCTAATGGTGCCAAGTTCCTCGCCTCAGCAGCCTTGTGAGGCTTACGTGGTTGCTTCGATTGCACACACACCTGGCACTTAGAATCTTTGACTAAGTTAAATTTCGGGGTTAAAATCATATTTGCAAGCCGCGTGAGACAGCCAAAATTAATGTGACAAAGTCGTGAATGCCATATATTCGACTCATTCGAAACATTAACATTGTTCACTACTTTATTACACACATCATCAAGCAAAGATAAGCGGAACAAGCATCCGCAATCATAACCTTTTTCCAACAAATGTTCCATATCTCGACACAACACACTTATTGGACTCAAGCACAATTTTAAAGCCATCGCGACACATTTGAGAACCGCTAACAAGATTCTTCTTGATGGAGGGGACATGCTGCACGTTCTTTAATAGCACCGTCTTTCCCAAAGTAAACTTCAGAACGACCATACTAGCACCAAGAACACGCGCATGCAAACCGTTTCCCATCAGCAAGGCTTCAGTCCTATCGGCCTGATAGGAAGTAAACAAAGAAACATCAGCACATACATGAATATTAGCACCGTTGTCCATCCACCACTCAGGTGAAAGACAAACTAAAAGAACAAACGGTAAAGAATTACCATACCCAGATGTTCCTCCTCCAGTCTCGCTAATCACCACATTTAGTGATTTCTTTTCTTGCTTATATTTACGGTCTAGGCATGCACTTACCCAATGCTCATCACTCCCGCAAACAAAGCAACATCCACCTTTCTTGTTGTTTTTCTTCTTAAATTGTGCAGTTTACTTAGGCTTTGTATTGTTGTTCTCTTGCATATTCTTCTTCTTTTTATTACGGGATACAAATGTTTGGCAGTAGATAGCACATTTCTGATAGGCAAATTCAAAGGTCAATTGGCTAGTGCATCTGCTGTAGATGGACATAATTGGTTGTATCTAGTTGCTTTAGGAGTCTTTGATTCTGAAACAAATGATAACTGGATATGCAGCCTGTTCGGTTGGCTGGTTCGTATCGTTGCTAGTTCGTGAATAAGTACTGCTGGCTGGTTTGTGTGAGAGAAAAATACTGTTCCGGCTGAAAATTTACGATCGTTTATGACAAGCCACAGCCAAACAAACAGGCTTATGGTTCATGAGTTAGCTTAGAGAGGCGATTGGATCACCGAGGGTTTAGCCATATGCACTGATGCTAGATAGGCTGTGATGGCAGGGGTAGCAGAAGTGTTTCCACAAGCTGAACATAGAGAATGCATGTTTCACTTAGTGTCAAACTTCTAGAAGAAATTCCATGGGAAGGTATTTGATGACCATCTTTGGCCTACAGCATCCTCGTGGAACTCCTATTTATTTGAGAAGCATTGGGCAGGAATGGAGGTGGCTAGGCTAGCCGCAACAGATTATCTAAGGCAATGCCACAAAAAGTTGTGGACTAGGAGTCAGTCCTTGACCATATACAAAGTTGACTATGTTACAAATAATTTGGCAGAGAGCTTCAACAATTGGATCAATCCTCACAAATCCATGAACTTAGATGACGAAGTGGCATCAAAGGATTTATTCTGCCACATGGTTATGACGAAGTGGCATCAAAGGAGGAAGATTGGACAAAAACTAGATGGATTTATTCTGCCACACATAATCAAGCAGCTTAATGAAAAGAGTAGGGAACTAAACTTGGAAGTGCTTGAATGTGGACCACATGTTACTAAAATAACTGCACTAGGAGGTAGTGGCTTCAGATTTGTGGTTAACTTGGAAGATAGAACTTGTTCTTGTCGAGAGTGGCAAGTTTCTGGTCTTCCATGCAAACATGCTCTTGCATTCATCATAGCTCTTGCTAATGGTAAAATAGAGATGCATGTGGACTCTTACTACTCCATTGAAAAATTTAGAGCAGCCTATGCCCAACTAATACTAGCTATGATTGATAAGACACAATGGACTAAATCTTCCCATGGGTTTTTTATGCACCCCCCACTATTGACACCCATAGCTGGTAGGCCTAAAACTGAGAGGCATAAAGGTGGCACTGAGAAGAAAAAAAGAAAGGGCCAGCACTAGTGTCCTATTTGCCTGGATTATGGGCATCATTAGCACAATTGCAAGAAAGGCAACCCAACTGAAATTGAAGCTATGAAGGCTGTGAGGTAAGAAATGTGTTCATATTTTGCTGCAACAAATAATTTACTACAACCCACTTACTAATCTCTTATTGCTCAATGTAGAGGACCACGAAAGAAGAAGGCAAAGACTACAAAATCTGCTCAAAGTTATATTATGCCTTTAGAGGATGAAGTACCAGCGCTATCTATGTCTTTTCCACCTAGATAATGTGCTCACTTGTGCAAAATCTATGAACTTGTGCAAAGTCTGATTACCTTTGCTAATTTGTGTGTATAAAATCTACTCACTTGTAAATTTCTAAGTACAAAATTTGCTTACTTGTGCTGATTTCTATGTACAAAATCTGCTCACATGTGCTGATTTGTAATTATATTGATTGATAACATAGTCAAAGCTTGGGAACTACAACTAAGAAGTCTCCAATTAAGATGATAACAAGTAAGAAGAGAAAAAAGCCTGACTCTACATCTGGACCTTCAAAGAGTTCAAACTGGTATTAAGATCTCTTTTGTATTTTATTTAATGAAACATGGTTTCCAATCTAATTAGAGAACCTAATTACCAATCTTCTCTCACCATAGCCAAAGCATGGAGATTACAAGCAAGAAAAATGAGAAACATGGTAACTCCAGCTCTAGAGCATAAAAAAGATAACATGTTACATTTGATATGGTAGTTCTTCCTTTTGTTGTTACATCTAAATTCAACTTCGATATATGTACATGTGCAGGTCAAGAAGCGGCTCCAATCAACCCGAGCCAATTTCCACCAAGTTTCATTCTTCAACAAAGGAGAAGGCTAAAAGGACCAAGAAACAACTTACTTCAAACCTGAAAAAAAATTCCTATGCTGCCACTTGACAGCCCTGCAATGGGCACCAGAAACAAAACAGCTAAGCTTGCTAGTCCTGCAAATAGCACAAGAAGCAAGAGAAGGTTGAGCTTGTGATTCTCTATGTAGATATGATTGGCAATGTGTAAGGCATATGCTCTATGAACTATAATGTAGTGCAACTGATGTGTGTATGATGAACCTGCTATTCTGTAATGTGAATTTAGACCCCTATGTATGAACCTTCATGTGTTTATGTTTATGAACCTGATAATGCATGCATATTTATGAACCTGGACATGTGAACTTAGACCCCCTATTGTATGGATTTGTTGAGCTAATGTGAGGTGTGCAAGGTGTTTACATTTTTTTGTTTTTTAAGTATGCTGACAATGTGGTTAGATTTGTGAAGCTTGTGCATCAAATTTATTGATTATTATTGCCACTCTTCAATTATCAAAATGCTATGTTTCATTCACAAGTATATTTGTGATATTTGTGCTTTCCTTATTTGACATTATGTCTATTTATTCTTTTCTTATCTGGCACTACATGTTGCTAGTCATAGAAGGGCATATATGTTATTTTAGGTGGCACTTGACACCGTTACTGCATCAAATGGACGGAAGTGCCATATACGGTAGGAATTTTCAAGTTGACGCTGGATAAGGAAGTTTAAAATTTCCAGTGCCAAATACGGAAGAGTGATTTGTTTCAGTGCCAAATACAGAATTCTCTTGTTAATGTTATCCGTACATGAGTCGTTAAGGGAATTTTTTTTTGTTATGTGAAGGCTTGCCAATGTTCTCACGAGCTGATAGTACAAGTGTAGTCGTCGTGCGGCATAGATTCTGAAACTAAAATAGTAATTTGGAGTAGCTTTATTTGCTAGCAGTTAGTGCTTAACTAGTACTGTCGTTTTACCAACAGGTGCTCGAGCAGAAAGAATGGTATGTGGTCCAGTGGCGGATGGACAGAGAATGGTATTCTCCAAGTGCGGCGGTCTTCCCAGAGTGATAAATACTGCAGACGCGGAGGCCATTCTGCATAAGATCGTCAATTACCTTCCCCAGTTGAAGAAACTCGAAGTCTCCGGCATCAGCCAGAAACATGGACGATGGTCTTTATTGTACTTACGCATCATGAATCATTTGGAATCCTTGTCACTGCAGTTCGAGAGGAACAACCATTTCCTTCATTGGGAGGAACTCGTCTACATTCCCACAAGCCTACGGAGCCTGAATATGATCGGCCACGTCGAGCAGCTGCCACAGAGCATCGAGGATGCTGTTAATCTCGGGAAGCTGACTTTAGAGATGACTAATGCACTGTTGACAGCAGAGATCATACCGCTGCTCGGGAACCTACCAAGTCTGCATACTCTGCGCCTTCGCGTCAGCTAGGATCAACAACATGGTGAGCTCCAATTCCCCACTGCCCTTTTCAGCAAACTCCAGGTCCTCGAGATTGCCTGCAAATCCAAGTTGCATGTAAGGTTTGACGAGGGAGCCATCGAGAAGCTTGAGCTGCTGAAGGTCCACTGCCTTGAAGGTTCAGAGATGCAGTTTTTGGCGCTAGAGCACCCGTTTTCCCCAAAGCAAGTATGGCTTCTGGGTTCCTTTGACGGCGTACTCAAGGAAGCAGTCCAGCAGCAGCATGTCAAGCACCCGAAGAAACCTGCTCCGAAGCTGGAGGTCCGCCGGCCACGTTCATACCAGGTGTGGAGATCGTGATTAGGCTTGCCCTCGTCTCAAGCATAACTTACTGTTCCTGCACCGCACGTACGACTGGTGCCGCTCGTTCCCTCTAATTATTCCCTTTTTTTGTTTGAATAATTGTGCTTTAGTTCTAATAATCTCTTCTAAAAGTGAGCACCGGTTGTTATGTATATATTCGTGTATAATAAATGCTCTCGTGTCGTTGAATGTAGATACCTGTTCAGTTGGTGGGATTGTATATTTTGTTCTCTTACCCAATTATTACTAGGCGCATTGCCATGTGCCTGTATATAGCGGGAAAAAGGCCTTTAAGTAGATTATTACTGTACAGTTGTCACGCATTTGTCAGCCTGGTACATGATCACTACCTCCCCTATAACTTTGTCCTTCACTATCCCGAGAGAGATGGATGTATTGGGGCCGGGTTCAGATCTCACCGTCCCTGCTTATTGATGCGAGCCCGCATGTTTGCCTTTTGGTTGCTGAAACTCGCATGAGGGCCCAGCCCAAAGCAGCAGAGCTTCACAGACTTCTTGTTTCCTCTTTGGGTTTGGGCCTCGCTGTGAGTGAGTGTCGGCCCCGTGACGGACAGGACAGCCCACGCTGGAACTTGACAACACGCTGTTTCCTTGGCTGAGCTTTGCCTAGTTCTGTTCGTTCCCGTTCTCATTTATCCTCTCCATGTATGTATCTACGTACTACTCTTTTCGACATCTTCTAGGTAGGCTGTCGTACTGTTCAGTGGAGTATATATTAATTGTACATGGCACAAAAACAAAGATTGTCGTCGTTTGTGAGTTCTGTTGTGAATGAAGTTGAGAAACCATATGTGCTGTCGTCATATATATCACTGGTGCATTGCCAGGGCGGAAGGATAAATAATAAATAAATAAAAAGTTATCATCGGCCGGCAGGTCACTGCACACCGCCCTTGCCGTGGTTGTGAGAAGATGACTGTAGTTTTGGTTAATAATCAGTAGCATCAGGAGGTAGGACTTATCCTCTCATTGTTGTCAGCCTCTGCGGTCTGAATCAGACTGGGTAGGAAAATGTTGTCATCGGCCAGCTGGTCACAGCACACCGTGGAACGCGGCTAGTGCTGTGTCTGCAACCGTGCTCGATATCTCCAGCTGATTGCTTGCATGCATGCTGTACGTTCTGGATCATCGCATTCGCATCTCCTAAACGTAACTCTCGGTATATCATGGGAGCAGAGATGTAGAAATGATGCTCGCGAAGAATTGCTAAAAATTATGTATATATTCTCCTTTTTTCTCACTCCTGCTCTCTTAATCTTGTTGAATGGAGATCAATTGGCTGGCGTGTTCATTTTTTAAAAAGACTCTCGTGATCATTCCACATTCGGTACACTACCACTGTTGCGATGTACTCCTATTTAATTTGTCAACAAGGTAGAGGATGTTTCTTCTATGATTAAACTGAAGACACAAGTGATTGGTGTTCTGCACTGCTGAATGAAGCTGAGAATGTGTGTGTGGGTGGAAAATGTTAGAAATTTAGGCATTTTCATTATCAGTTTAATCCAGAAAGATAACATCAGCAGGTTCGTGACGGCATATATGTGCATGTGTATATCTCTAACGAACGCTACAACATGCAGAGATGACATACAGATAGATACAGTAAAAATACAGATTACAGTAATCAGGAAGATTAGACTGTACCCAGCGGAGGGTCCCATGCCGAGGGCATCGGATGCTTCATTTGCACTAGTTGACTTAGTGCGTTGCTCGAAGTCGCGGACCACAGTCGGTGCAGGACGATGTTCGCAGTGTAGTCCTACGAACGGATCACCAGGAAGAAGGCAGCTTGCGGTTCCGTAGGCAATCACCGGGAAGAAGACAGGATTTGCCGCCAGGAAGAAGACGTACGTGGACGAGCAGTCGCGGATCGCTCCCTAAAAACCTAATCGCCGCGCACTCCATGCAAGGGTCACCAGCGGACGAGGGTTCCGGAGGCACCTGCTCTCCCGCTACTCTGTACGCGCAGAGGTACGGGACAGGGAAGACAGAGGGCTGCGGAGATGTGGATTCTCTCGGGAACGGTTGTGGGAGACGGGGTCTGAACTGACGGAGGATTGTGGATATATGGCTACGACAGGAGAAGGGACGAAGGCAGCGGAGAATGCTAGGAGACTAGAAGAGGTTCACCGGCGGACAAGGGTTCTGGAGGCACCTGCTCTCCCGCTACTCTGTACGCGTAGAGGTACGGGACGGGGAAGACAGAGGGTTGTGGAGATGTGGATTCTCTCGGGAACGGTTGTGGGAGACGGGGTTTGGACTGACGGAGGACTGCGGATATATGGCTGCGACAGGGGAAGGGACGAAGGCAGCGGAGAATCCCAGGAGACTGGAAGCGGAAGGGATGGTAACTGACGCAGTCAGTTCGCCTCCACCATCAAGGACTGAACTCCCATGCTCGCCTCGCCACGCCACGCCACGCCACGGCCTCGGCCTCGGACTGGCCCGGCCCGCGCCTGCGCCCACGCCCACGCCCACGGCCCGGCCCAGCCGACGGCGGCGGCGACGCGCGCGCACGAGTAGCACGCCTTTATCCTTTTCTCAGCTTCTCAATTTAGATGAATAATTTCCAACCATATAAGCTGAGTCAGCGTTCAGTCAAAATCCCGTATGGTATTAAACCATACAACACTTAATGTTACGTACCATAGAGTTTTATTTGATTATTAAATATTATATGGGCTAAGCCCATATTATATCCAACAATCACACCAAACTCTAGGGTTTGTAACAAAGTAGTCTTAGAACCATATTTCTTTTATATACCAGTGTTTCGATGGAGACTGTTAAGTTGAACATCTATCTAGAATCATAGTTTCACTCAGTCACAACTAAACAATGGACTAAGCCTTGAGTTGACAGTTTTGTGTGAGGTGAATGTCACTAAAGTCCTTAGCTGATACTGGGCAGCAAAAGGCATCCCCTCTATTTGAAGCATATAAGTCATACTTCAGTGCCTTTCATGAGTATTTAGAGATCACCCAAATCTCATAGACTGTGACCAGCAGTCTGACTCATATAGGTGTGTTCCTCAAAAGATGTTCTGTAGGACATCTTTGCTTTGACAAGCCACTTGGAACACATTAAGGCAAAAGCTAGCCTACCTTACAGAAAGGAAAAATATGCATCAGAAATGAGTTTTACTAAAGATCTTTCCTCACAGTTTACTACTAGCTTGTTTCACCGTCCTACTTCACGGAATCTCCGATCATATAGAACAGGATACCACTATAGTAAATTTCAAGTGGGTCTCAAACCCATCTCTCTCGATGCACTTTCTATCACATTGTGTGACAGACCCTTAGTGAACTGATCTGCCAGATTGTTAGACGTGTGAACATAGTCCAACGCTATTATTCCGGAGTTTCTCAATTTTCTAACAGATTTTAGTTGTCTCTTAACATGCCTTGTGGACTTCATGTTGTCCTTAGAACTGTTAACCTTTGTAATCACAGTCTGGTTATCACAGTTCATAGAAATAGCTGGTATGGGTTTTTCAACAATCGGTAAATGCATAAGGAGATCACGAAGCCACTCAACCTTAGATCCAGTACTGTCTAATGCTGTGAGTTCTGCTTCCATTGTAGACTTCGTTAAGATAGTCTGCTTGCAAGACTTCCACGAAACAGCGCCACCTCCAAGCGAAAACACATATCCACTTGTGGCATAAAGCTCATCAGCATCAGAAATCCAGTTGGCATCACAGTAGCCTTCCAGCACTTTTGATGTCCGGTATAACAAATACCATAGCTCATGGTCCCTTTTAGATAGCGCATCACTCTCTCAAGAGCACGTCAGTGATCATCTCTCGGGTTTGACACAAACCGGCTCAGCTTGCACACAGCAAATAAGATGTCAGGCCTCGTTACACTAGCAAGATACATGAGCGAACCAATGATCTGGGAATATCTCAACGAATCCCTTGCTATTCTCCGATTTTTCCTCAATAGCACACTAGGGTCATAAGGTGTAGGAGCAGGTGCACAGTCACTGAACCCAAAGCAACTCAGCACATTTTCCACATAGTGGGTTTATAACAGAGTTACCCCACCATCACCTTCTCTTAGAAGCTTGATATTAAGAATAACATCAGCCTCTCCCAAATCTTTCATCTCAAAATTTTTAGATAGAAATTCCTTCACCTCCTCGATCACTTTGAGGCTGGATCCAAAGATTAGTATGTCATCAACATATAAGCACAAAATGACTCCTCCACCCCCACCATACCAATAGTATACACATTTGTCAGCTTCATTCACAACGAAGCCATCAGATGTTAAAGTTCTATCGAACTTCTCATGCCATTGCTTAGGAGCTTGTTTTAGGCCGTATAATGACTTTAATAATTTACGCACCTTGCCTTCTTGACCATTTGCTACAAACCCATCCGGCTGATCCATATAGATCTCCTCCTCCAACTCTCTGTTTAGGAAAGCTGTCTTAACGTCCATTTGATGAGCGATGAGACCATAAGAGGCTGCCAGGGAAAGCAAAACTTGAATTGCGGTCAATCGGGCTACCGGTGAATAAGTATCAAAGAAATTCTCACCTTCCTTTTGAGTATAACCCTTGGCCATAAGCCTTGCCTTGTACCTCTCGATAGTACCATCAGGCCTAAGCTTTTTCTTGAACAACCATTTGCACTCTATAGGCTTGCACCCATAGGGACGATCAATAATTTCCCAAGTTCCATTAGACATAATAGAATCCATCTCACTTCGTACTGCTTCCTTCCATAAGTCAGCATCAGGAGAGGAATATGCCTCTTCAATGGTCGTTGGTGTGTTATCCACAAGGTACACAATATAGTCATCACCAAAAGACTTTGCAGTCCTCTGTCTCTTGCTTTTTCTGGTGACTATATTGTCATCCTCCTCAGGATTTTGCACATAGGGTTCCTCAATTTGTTCTATCGGAGTAAAATTTTCATGCTCATAGAGAATTGTAAATTCATGACTAGTTGTGCTAGGTGCATTTTTCATGGGAAACTCATTCTAAAAAATGTAGCGTCTCTAGATTCTATGATTGTATCAACAGCTATCTCAGGAACACTAGAGTTTATAATTAAAATCTACAACCCACGCTGTGAATAGCATAACCAAGAAATACACAATCAATAGTCTTTGGTCCAAGCTTTCGCTTTTTGTTTATTGGCACATTCACCTTTGCCAAACAACCCCAAGTTCGCAGGTAAGAGAGATTTAATCTCTTCTTCTCCCATTCCTCGAATGGTGTAATTTCTTTGTTCTTTGTGGGCACTCTATTTAGGACATGACATGCTGTCAATATAGTCTCACCCCACTATTCCTTAGATAGTCCCGCAGTCTCTAACATGGCATTTAACAAATCAGTTAAAGTGCGGTTCTTTTTCTCTGCAATTCCATTGGACTATGGTAAGTATGGTGGCGTCCTCTCTTGAATAATTCCATGCACCGCGCAAAACTCAAAAAATTCATTTGAGAAATATTCTCCCCCGCGATCGGATCGCAAACACTTGATTTTCTTCTCAAGTTGATTTTCTACCTCAGCTTTACAGACTTTAAAGTTATGCAACGCTTCATCTTTAGTTTTTAATAAATACACGTAGCAAAATCTAGTACAATCATCTATAAATCTCATGAAGTATCGTCTACCTCCTTTAGTCAATTCGCCGTTTATTTCGCATAAATCAGAATGAACGAGTTCTAATGGTGCCAAGTTCCTCGCCTCAGCAGCCTTGTGAGGCTTGTGCGGTTGCTTCGATTGCACACACACCTGACACTTAGAATCTTTGACTAAATTAAAATTTGGGATTAAATTCAAATTTGCAAGCCGCGTGAGACAGCCAAAATTAATGTGACAAAGTCATGAATGCTAAATATTCGACTCATCCGAAGCATTAACATTGTTCACCACTTTATTACTCACATCATCAAGCAAAGATAAGCGGAACAAGCCTCCGCAATCATAACCTTTTCCGACAAATGTTCCATGTCTCGACACAACATATTTATTGGACTCAAGCACAATTTTTAAGCCATCGCGACACATCTGAGAAGCGCTAACAAGATTCTTCTTGATGGAGGGGACATGATGCACGTTCTTTAATAGCACCGTCTTTCCCGAAGTAAACTTCAGAACGACCGTACCAGCACCAAGAACACGCGCATGTGAACCATTTCCCATCAGCTAGGCTCCAGTCCTGCTGGCCTGATAGGAAGTAAACAAAGAAACATCAGCACACACATGAATATTAGCACCGCTGTCCATCCACCACTCAGGTGAAAGACAAACTGAAAGTACAAAGGGTAAAGAATTACCATACCCAGATGTTCCTCCTCCAGTCTCGCTAATGACCACGTTTGTTGATTTCTTTTCTTGCTTATATTTGCGGTCTGGGCACGCACTTGCCCAATGCTCATCACTCCTACAAACAAAGCAGCCTCCACTTTTTTGGTTGTTTTTCTTCTTGAACTATGCAGTTTGCTTTGGCTTTGTATTGTTGTTCTTTTGCATCTTCTTCTTCTTTTTATTACCAGATGCAAATGAGTTTTTCTTCTGCACCATATTGGCGGTGGAAGATTCAATTCCTTTTCCACGGTTGTCTTTTGCTCTCGCCCTCTCCTCAACATCAAGAGATCCAATAAGCTCAGCCACGCTAAACTCTTATCTCTTGTGTTTTAGAGAAATATCAAAATCCCTCCAAGAAGGTGGCAGCTTAGCGATTATACCGCCGGCCACAAACTTGTCGGGCAACAGACATGGGAAATGTTCTAGTTACTTCGCTAGCGCCTGTATCTCATGAGCCTGTTCGACCACAGAATGCTTTTCAACCATTTTGTAGTCATACAACTGCTTCATAAGGTACAACTCACTGCCAGCATCAGAAACCCCAAACTTTGCCTCAAGAGCATCCCATAACTCTTTGCCTGATGTGCAAGATATGTAGTTTTTCTCATACTTGGGATGAAGTGCACTGATCACGGCGCCTCAAAATAGGTTATCGGCAGCCAAGAACCTTCTCTCCTCCTCAGGAGTAAACTGTTCAGGCTTCCCCTATGCGGCGTGATAGAAGTTCATCGCAGTCAACCACAATACCATCTTGGCACGCCATATCATAAAATTCTTGCCATCAAAATTATTTGGCTTCAAAGCAGTAGCAAAACCACTTACAGAAAATTGCCTAACATTAGGTTTTTGGATTGTTAGAAATTTATGCATTTTCATTATCAGTTTAATCCAGAAAGATAACATCAGCAGGTTCGTGATGGCATATATGTGCATATGTATATCTCTAACGAACGCTACAGCATACAGAGATGACATACAGATAGATATAGTAAAAATACAGATTACAGTAATCAGGAAGATTATACTGTACCCAGCGGAGGGTCCCATGCCGAGGGTTTCGGATACTCCATTCGCACTAGTCGACATAGTGCGTTGCTCGAAGTCATGGACCACAGTCGGTGCAGGACGATATTCGTAGTGCAGTCCCACGACAGGATCACCAGGAAGAAGGCATCTTGCGGTTCCGTAGGCAATCACTAGGAAGAAGACGGGATTTGCCGTCAGGAAGAAGACGTACGTGGACGAGCAGTCGCGGATCGCTCCCCAAAAACCTAATCACCGCGCACCCCATGCAAGGTTCACCAGCGGACGAGGGTTCCAGAGGCACCTGCTCTTCCGCTACTCTGTGCACGCAGAGGTATGGGGCAGGGAAGACAGAGGGCTACGGAGATGTGGATTCTCTCGGGAACGGTTGTGGGAGACGGGGTCTGGACTGATGGATGACTGTGGATATATGGCTACGACAGGGGGAAGGGACGAACGCAGCTGAGAATCCCAGAAGACTGGAAGCGGAAGGGACAGTAACTGACGCAGTCAGTTTGCCTCCACCATCAAGGAGTGAAACTCCCATGATAATGTGGATTGAAGTGGCAAAAGACTGGCCACGCCCGCCCGCCGCCTGCCGAGGCCGTGGGCCTCGGCCCGGCCCGCGCCCACGGCTACGGCCCGGCCGGCGGCAGCGGCGGCGCGCGTGCGCTTGTGGCACGCCTTTATCCTTTTCTCAGCTTCTCAATTTAGATGAATAATTTCCAACCATATAAGCTAAGTCAGCGTTCAGTCAAAACCACGTATGGTATTAAACCATACAACAGTTAATGTTATGTAACATAGTGTTTTATTTGATTATTAAATATTATATGGGCTAAGTCCATATAATATCCAACAGAAGACGGCTCGTCGGTGAAAGTAAAATGGAAGGAAAGCTGGAGCTGAGTGCCGCTCCTGAGCTAAGCCAAGCTATGCCACATTAGCTTTGTTGGCCAGGCCTGTTGAACGACCAGCATATTCGTCGTGGTCCCGTCTGAGTCACGAGCATGCGAGTGGGACCCCTGGACCCGATCATCACAGAGAGAGTGAATGTGATGAAGACTGGCAGTGAGATCAAGCAGGATGGTTTATTAGATCAGCAATGGTGAACAGAACAGAGCGACAGCAATCACTCATCGAGTCATGAGCCATGGCCCGCATGCTGCATGAACATGCCTCAAGTCAAGGTCATCATCGTCTCCGGTGGCTTTGGTTGGGGCCACCACTACGACCGCACTTGGGCTGTGTTTAGTTGGAGGGAAAAAGTCTACTTAACCTTGCACCTTTCATACTTGGTCTATTTCACCCCTAACTATGAAACCGTCTATTTTACCCTCTGAACTTTCCAAAACCGTCTATTTTTGACAGTAGTTGGGGGTGAAGTAGACCAAGTATGAAAGGTGGGGGGTTAAGTAGACTTTTCCCTTAGTTGGAGGGAAAGTTGGAATTTGGGTACTGTAGTACTTTCGTTTTTATTTGGCAAATAGTGTTCAATCATGGACTAATTAGGCTCAAAACGTTCGTCTCGCGATATCCAACCAAACTGTGTAATTAGTTTTTTTTCGTCTACATTTAATGCTCCATATATATATCGTAAGATTCGATGTGACGGGTACTGTAGCACTTTTTTTTTGAAACTGAACACGGGCTTACTGCGAATTCATGATTATATAATAAATAAATGTCTGATGCACGGCCCAACAACCTTACTGTACACAGTGCCGTATCATGTATTATCCGTGCGCTCGGAGCACTACACCATCTGGCATCTGCGGCATACAAAGGCTCAAGGCTACCTACCTGTGGTTCACTAAACCAGAACCAGGCGCCGCTGCGCGGCACGACAATAATTGAGTCCATACCCGCTGCTGCTCTTTTAACAGCATGTTTGGTTTGCAGCACGAGATCATCCAACGGACCATCCGAACCTATATCCGAGCCTAGACGCCGTGTGGATTGGGTTTCCGGTTGACGTCGTCCGTCATCTGCGAAGCAATAATAGCAGGTCAATCAGTGGAATGCGGTGATCCAGCAAAAATGATTGGACCACCTCATGCCGCATGAACCCATGCCGAACGAGATCGTTCGTCGAACCAAACATGCTAGTAACCATATAATTGGGAGTACAGAGCTGTGATCATTGTACTGGAGTAGCTAGCACTGTAATAGCCTTTCAATGAACCAGTTCCATGGCGCAACCGCCACCTAAGTGTGGCCAGTACCATATGCTTTCAAGTCACATTACTAAATGAGACTTTTCCCTGTGTGCCCTTATAAAAGATCGTAATCCCCTGTGTGCCCCTGAAAAAATTCAGCGGTCTTCAGCGCCACTACTCCAACTTTTTCGTGTCATCCATGCCACTTCCGTCAGTTTGGGCTCTAACGCCGTTAAACTGCAGGTGTGAAAAGACGAAAATGCCCTTAAGTTCAAATATGTTATTAATTTTTTTTGAGCATCTTAACGACTTCAAATGAAAAAACTCAAAACTAGAAAGTTGTAGATCTCGTCGAGATCTATAATTTTCATATAAATTTTTTTTTCATTTAATTTCGCAAAAAAAATATGATTTGATATGATTAATATATCTTAGAAAAATCATATTATTTTTTTTGCGAAATTAAATGAAAAAAAAAATTTATATGAAAATTATAGATCTCAACGAGATCTACAACTTTCTAGTTTTGAGTTTTTTCATTGGAAGTCGTTAAGATGCTCAAAAAAAATTAATAACATATTTGAACTTAAGGGCATTTTCGTCTTTTTACACCTGCAGTTTAACGGCGTTAGAGCCCAAACTGACGGAAGTGGCATAGATGACACGAAAAAGTTGGAGTAGTGGCGCTGAAGACCGCTGAATTTTTTCAGGGGCACACAGGGGATTACGATCTTTTATAAGGGCACACAGGGAAAAGTCTCTTACTAAATTGCTGACACAAGCACACATCAGCGAGGGCTATAACGCCCGAGGATGCAAACAACCTATCACACGCAGAAAGCCACTTCAAGACCAGCGAAGATGTAGCACCCGGTTTTAAGGACAAAACTAGACACACACCATATGTGAGCCCAGAAAGTCAAATCACACATTGACCCTTCGAGCTTTGTGTGGAGCGTTGACAACTTGCTATGCAAGAGATGAGAAGACCCTTCCTTGGTGGAGAGACTCCATTGTGAACTGATTTGGGTTTAGGGTTAGGGTTAGGGATTACTGTTCATCCTCCCCATGGTGCTTCGTGGGTTAGGGTTCGGCTTGGAGTGCCGAGACCCCTATCTCTTCTCTTCTCTGATCCGAACACGGATGTTCTTTTCTTGCCGTGCGTTCGCGAGTACGGTGGTGCGGCATCTTTCCCCGCTCAGTGGTGGTGGTGACCGGGAGTTGGGTGACATCCGCCACCCCCGGTCTCTTTTCTGTTTGCTCTTACCCGGTTAGGGTTAGGGTCTCAATCCGAAACGGATTGGACCCTTCTTCTCTTTCATTTCTTTTCAATGCTCTACCCCATACTTTGACCTTGGTTCTGATACCATTGTTAGGATCAGGGAGTACCTCTGTAAGGTAGATTCGGGGTAGACTTTTCTCTTAGATGTGAAAACTATTGATGTACCTTGGTCTAGGTCACCATTCGGTCCATGGCGCCACAACGGCTTGGACGACGGTGACATGGCAGCTCGGTGCAGTGGTTCCAGCGTGGTGGAGACGATGTCCAGTGGCGACGGCGGAGTCAATGGGGCTTCCCGTCGCTTGCAGCACATACTTTAGATCGGGTTAGGTTTTCTCTGTAGGTGGATCACGGCGGCTCCGTTCAAACTCTTAGTCGAGCCTTGATCCCCATCTCTCTTTATATAGTGCTGTGCGACAGGGGCCTACCAACCATATTAGAATTGGGCTCCCCCGATCAGGGTGCAGATCCAAGGGCCCAATAGATTGGCCGTTGGGCCTATTGGTGGAGATCAACTAACAAGCTCCAATTCCCCACTGCCCTTTTCAGCAAACTCCAGGTCCTCGAGATTGCCTGCAGGGCCGTCCCGGGAAAATTAGAGGCCCTGTACGATACTAAGAAATGAGGCCTATTAGCCTAGAAAAAAAAACTAAATATACGATATTATAAAGCATGCAGTATGTTGCAATAAAATATATATCAAGATTCAAGAATGATACCTATATTACATAATCTTTACTTGAATAACATCATTCTTTTAGTGTTCTTTGAAATGAAGTCTTCAATAATATGCTCATAATCAATCTTCTCCAACAGTTCACCTTCAAGTGCTATTATAGCCAAATCATTAAGTCTTTCTTGTGTCATTGTAGAACGCAAATAAGTCTTCAATAGCTTTAACTTAGAAAAGCTTCGCTCTACTGATGCAACAGTCACAGGAATAGTCAACAAAACTCTATATGCAATAGTTGCATTAGGAAAACAACCATGCTCCTTTAAAAACCGCAAAATTTCAACAGGCCCCATTCTTTCTTCTGGAATGAAGTCTTGTAGAAACTTCAGCTCCATATATAGTTCTTTGGCATCAATATCAGATTTTTCATCCTTTTTAAGGACAGCCTCAAGATTATCACAAGAAGACTTCAAGCTTTGGTTATCCAACGACCGCAATGTTTCCGAAGTAAATAAGAAACCAAAATTTTTTGGTATTCTTTGTACTGCTCAAATCTTGTTTCCAGAGAGACAATAGCTTGATCAATAAGAGTGTTAAAATACTCTATTCTAAATAACTCCTCTGGAGACATTGTGGCAATATTTGTGTCTTCTGGGTTCTCATCGTGATGCCTCTTTCTTGTAATTTTTCTTTTTTTAGTGAATGTAGTACCAATATCCATCTCAAGTGCAATTTCTTTGGCCGACTCCAAAGCTTGTAAGAAACCAGTTTCCCTATAGCCCTCGAAGAAAGAAATAAGCCCTTTCACTTTCTTGATAGCAACATCAATAAGCATATCCTTTTCTTGCATTTGTTTGCTTACCAAATTAGCAGCATACAGTACCTCATACCAAATAGCAACTGCCACTATAAAGTCATATTGTCCAAGTTCATTATTTGCCAAACCTTTAGCCTCACTACTCTTTGCTGGATCGTTATCAATATCAGATACCTAAATTAAAAGAAGGAAAACATTTTTAATATATGAGATAACCAACAAAAGTACATTATTAAATCAGTACCAATATGAAAATGTTGGATACCTGAAGTAGAGCCTCCCGAATGTCTGCACACTGAAACCTGATAGCTTTAACACTATCAATGCGACTCTCCCATCGTGTAGCTGAAACTGACTTGAGAGTCAGTCCAGTTATGTTTTCTTTTAGTATCTGCCATTTTTTTGTAGAGTTAGCAAATGCTGTGTAGATACGTTGGATGATTCCAAAAAAATCTTTAGCTCTGCCACAAGTCTTAGTAGCCATATCACAAAGTGTTAAATTAAGGCTATGACAACCACAAGCTGAATAAAAAGCTCTAGGATTTACATCCAAAAGCTTCCTTTGTACACCTTGATGTTTTCCTTTCATATTTGAACCATTATCATAGCCTTGTCCTCTCACATTATCTATGTCAAGATCAAGAATCTTTAGCTCATTCTCTAGCACATCAAAAAGTGCTTGTCCAGTCGTGTCATTTACATCTAAGAATCCTAGAAAGGATTCTTCAACATGACCTGATGTTGAGTCCACATATCTTATAATTAAAGACATTTGTTCTTGGTGACTTACATCAGGGGTACAATCAAGTATGACAGAGAAATACTTTGCACTCTTTATCTTCTTAATAATTTCAGACTTAATAGCAGAAGCAAGTAAGTGTATCAACTCATTCTGAATCCTAGGACCAAGATAATGAACGTGAGTTTCATCATTTGTAATCCGGCGGACATGCTCTTGAATAACTGGATCAAATTCAGCCAACATCTCTACTAAGCCCAAAAAATTCCCATTGCTATCATCATATAGTTTGCTGTTACTTCCACGAAATGCAAGATTATGCTTGGCAAGAAATTTTACTATGCCAACAATTCTAAATAAAACCTTCCTCCAATGGTCCTTTTCTTTCTCAAGTTGTCGTTGAGCAGCTTTGTCAATAGTTTGATCAGTTTGCAATCTGTTACGCAACTCATACCAAGCTGTCATGCTCAAAACATGATCTGCACTTGTCTCGTGCTCTTTGAGTCTCTGCCCAAGATGTATCCAGTCATTATAACCCTCATTTGCCAACTGACCTTTTCGATGACCTTTTGTAAATAATTTACAGCTGAAGCAAAAAACTCTATCAAGTTCCTTAGAATAAACAAGCCAATCCCTGTCACAGCTTTCTCCATTTGACAGAATTCTATCATAGAATAGTGAAGAAAATCTTCTAGATAACATGTCCTTAGGACCCTTCTGAATTGATAGGTCTCTTTTAGGGCCCTTTTGTGCTAAAATGTCAACTTGTCTACTATCAAGTGAATCCCAGTATCTTGGATCAAATATATCAGGCTGAAAAGAATCACTAGCATTTGAAGAAGGATTCAAGTCTTCACTGTCTATCTGAGTATTTGTGTTGTCAGCTTCCTCAACTTCAACATTATTTTCTGGAGGATCTATAGGATCATTATCAATATTATTGTCAATCGCCTGCCCCTCCTCAAGCAGGGCCCCTGCCTCAAGTGTTGGATTATCAGACGACACTTGTGACTGTTTTGTAACAAATCTATCCATAGCTCCTTGCTGAGATTGGACTAATTCCTCTATTCTTTGTTTCTTCTTACGCTTTTGAAAACCTGATTCAAATTTTCTAGAACGATTTGTAGAAGACATGGCTTCAATCTTTGAATGCTATTCCAGTAGGTGTCTAGATCAAAAGATAAAAAAAAACAAAATTTAGAGATCGATCAACTACTTATTATTGTTCGCGGCTACCAGTGAATGAATTGAAAAATAAATATGAATGATTTATATTACCTTCAGGGCCTTAGCGCCTCGCTCTCGCTGTTGCGGTTGCAGCTAGATCGTCACGGCTCACGCCCTGTCACTCGCGAAACGCTGCCGGCGGCCGGTACGGCGTCAGGCGATGGCGGCGACACGAGACGAGACGTCGAGAGGTAGTACGTGAGACCTAAGATTTGCGATCTGATTCAGTTGGGGAATTGGGATCGGCAACATTGCCAACTGAACAGCGGCCGGGCAACAAGCCATTGTTTATTGGGCTTTGGTCAATTGTTGTACACGTCGCTTTGCTAATGGGCCAAAGGCCAAAGCTACTGCTGTACGTTCTTATTTACCAAGCAATACATATATACGTATATATACTCTATATATATTTGGAGGCCCCTGAAAAGTGGAGGCTCTGTACCGTCGCACACGTTGCACGTGCCAAGGGACGGCCCTGTTGCCTGCAAATCCAAGTTGCATGTAAGGTGGTCCACTGCCTTGAAGGTTCAGAGATGCTGTTTTTGGCGCTAGAGCACCCGGTTTCCCCCAAGCAAGTATGGCTGCTGGGTTCCTTTGACGACGCACTCAAGGAAGCAGTCCAGCATCAGCTTGTCAAGCACCCGATGAAACCTGCTCCGAAGCTGGAGGTCCGCCGGCCACGTTCATACCAGGTGTGGAGATCGTGATTAGGCTTGCCCTCGTCTCGAGCAACGGCGGAGCCACGTATTGGGCAGAGGGCTCCGGCCCCCCTTGCCCCATAAAAAAAATAAAGATATATGCTGCGGATGTGCAAGCTCCGCCATGCTAGCTAGTGCAAAGCTGCAGGATTGTCTGAGCAAGTAAGTTGGCCATACACTAGTAGAGATGTAGTAGTAATAAAATGAGTATATCCGTGCCAGTAATAAATAATACACTTGCAGTAGAACAACTAGCTGCTCTCAAGTGGTAGTTCAAGGATGCTACAGTATAATTGGTCCCTCCTTAACTTAGATTCACGCTCCGCCACTGGTCTCAAGCATAACTTACTGTTCCTGCACCGCACGTACGACTGGTGCCGCTCGTTCCCTTTAATTATTCGCTCTTTTTTTTGCTTTAATAATTATGCTTTAGTTCTAATAATCTCTTGTAAAAGTGAGGAACGGTTGTTATGTTTATATTCGTGTATAATAAATGCTCTCGTGCTGTTGAATGTAGATACCTATTCAGTTGGGATTGTATATTTTGTTCTCTTACCCAATTATTACTTGGTGCATTATTGCCATGTGCCTGTATATAGCGGAAAAGGCCTTTAAGTAGATTATTACTGTACTGTTGTCACGCATTTGTCAGCCTGGTACATGATCACTACCTTCCCCATAACTTTGTCCTTCACTATCCCGAGAGAGATGTATTGGGGCCGGGTTAAGATTTCACCGTCCCTGCTTATTGCCTTTTGGTTGCTGAAACTCGCATGAGGGCCCAGCCCAAAGCAGCAGAGCTTCACAGCCTTCTTGTTTCCTCTTTGGGTTTGGGCCTCGCTGTGAGTGAGTGTAGGCTGTCCTACTCTTCAGTGGAGTATATATTAATTGTACATGGCACAAAAAGAAAGATTGTCGTCGTTTGTGAGTTCTTTTGTGAATGAAGTTGAGAACTATTGAACCATGTGAAACCATATGTGCTGTCATATATATCACTGGTGCATTGCCAGGGCGGAAGGATAGATGAAAAGTTATCATCGGCCGGCAGGTCACTGCACACCGCCCTTGCCGTGGTTGTTCAGTGAGACGATGATTGTGTGGAAGTACTGTGGTTTTGGTAAATAATCAGTAGCGTCAGGAGGTAGGACATACCCTCTCATTGTTGTCAGCCTCTGCGGTCTGAATCAGACTGGGTAGGAAAATGTTGTCATCGGCCAGCTGGTCACAGCACACCGTGGAACGCGGCTAGTGCTGTGTCTGCAACCGTGCTCGATATCTCCAGCTGATTGCTTGCATGCATGCTGTACGTTCTGGATCATCGCATTCGCATCTCCTAAACGTAATTCTCGGTATATCATGGGAGCAGAGATGTAGAAATGTTGCTCGTGAAGAATTGCTACAAATTATGTATCATACGGTATATTCTCCTTTTTTTCACTCCTGCTCTCTTAATCTTGTTGAATGGAGATCAATTGGCTGGCGTGTTCATTTTTTAAAAAGGCTCTCGTGATCATTCCGCACTCGGTACACTACCACTGTTGCGATGTACTCCTATTTAATTTGTGAACAAGGTAGAGGATGTTTCTTCTATGATTAAACTGAAGACACAAGTGATTGGTGTTGTGTGTACTGCTGAATGAAGCTGAGAATACGGCTCGCCGGTGAAAATAAAATAAAATGGAAGTTAAGCTGGAGGTGAGTGCCGGCCCCTGAGATAAGCAAGCTATGCCACATGGTTGGCCCACGCCTGTACAATGACCAGCATACTCGTCAGTGGTCTCGTCTAAGTCACGAGTAGGGATGAAAACGGTACGGATATTTTCCGACCGTATTCGAAACCGAATCCGTTTAGAGGGGTTGAGATCTGTCCATATCCGAGTCCGGATATCCAACATCCGATACCGTATCCGTATCCGAATACTCAAATCGCATATTTATGATGTCGATATCTAATTGTATCCTATCCGACATAGTTGACACTATCTGTATTCGAATCCGAATCTGGACAGAAATATGAAAACAAATGTAATATCGGTGATATCCGTCCGTATCCGACCCGTTTTCATCCCTAGTCTCGAGCATGCGAGTGGGACCCCTAGACCCGATCATCACAGAGAGAGTGAATGTGATAAAGACTGGCAGTGAGATCAAGCAGGATGGTTTATTAGATCAGCAACGGTGAACAGAACAGAGCGACAGCAATCACTCATCGAGTCATGTGCCATGGCCCGCATGCTGCATGAACATGCCTCAAGTCAAGCGGCATGTTCGCTGGTTGGTTTTTGGGCTGGTTTGGATTGGCTGGTGCTGGTTTGGTGTGAGAGGAAAATACTGTTGGCTAACTAGTTTGGGCTGGCTGAAATCAACCAGCGGACAAGGTAAAGGCCATCATCGTCTCCGGTGGCTTTGGTTGGGGCCACGACCGCGACCGCACTTACTGCGAATTCATGATTATATAATAAATAAATGTCTGATGCACGGCCCAACAACCTTACTGCACACAGTGCCTTATCATGTATTATCCGTGCGCTCAGAGCACTACACCATCTGGCATCTGCGGCATACAAAGGCTCAAGGCTACCTACCTCGGTTCACTAAACCAGAACCAGACGCCGCTGCGCGGCACGACTATAATTGAGTCCATACCCGCTGCTGCTCTTCTAACAGCGTGTTTGGTTTGCAGCACGAGATCATCCGAACCTATATCCGAGCCCAGACGCCGTGTGGATTGGGTTTCCGGTTGACGTCGTCCGTCATCTGCGAAGCAATAATAGCAGGTCAATCAGTGGAATGCGGTGATCCAGCAAAAATGATTGGACCACCTCATGCCGCATGAACCCATGCCGAACGAGATCGTTCGTCGAACCAAACATGCTAGTAACCATATAATTGGGAGTACAGAGCTGTGATCATTGTACTGGAGTAGCTAGCACTGTGATAGCCTTTCAATGAACCAGTTCCATGGCGCAACCGCCACCTAAGTGTGGCCAGTACCATAAGCTTTCAAGTCACATTACTAAATTGCTGACACAAGCACACATCAGCAAGGGCTATAACGCCCGAGGATGCAAACAACCTATCACACGCAGAAAGCCACTTCAAGACCAGCGAAACTGTAACACCCGGTTTTAAGGACAAAACCAGACACACACCATATGTGAGCCTAGAAAGTCAAATCACACATTGACCCTTCGAGCTTTGTTTGGAGCGT
Organism: Miscanthus floridulus; assembly: GCF_019320115.1. NCBI lineage: Eukaryota > Viridiplantae > Streptophyta > Magnoliopsida > Poales > Poaceae > Miscanthus > Miscanthus floridulus. The sequence continues at coordinate 115,696,971 of NC_089589.1, read as the reverse complement.
TGACAACTTGCTATGCAAGAGATGAGAAGACCCTTCCTTGGTGGCGAAACTCCATTGTGGACAGATCCAAGATGACTGGAAGAGTCGAGTGGTGGTGGCGAACCAGGGTGGTTTGCAACATTTGTCTTGGTTGGTGGAAGCCTTTGTGACAACCTCAACATTGTGACAACACAAAAGCTTGGTGACCAGAAGTGTACCTCAGTGGAGTTTCAACATGGATTAGGGGTTCATTTTGGCAAATGACTGCATGGGATACATCTCCTCGTCTAGGGAGTTTGCACGTCCTTACATGTTGAGGTCTCTAGGTACTACATTAAGGTTTTCACATGTGCGTTGTTTGTGTGGCTTTACCTTTCCTAGTGTAGTTTTCCCTCGCTTATATGACTGGGTTTATATTGTGAAACTCTCTGGGGGTTTGTATAGGTATAGAACAATAGATAAACATAAGCGCATATTGTGTTAGTTGTTTCTTTTCATCTGGTATGAAATCAAGTAAAACTCTTGGTTAATAAGTTTTCATTGCAATCTAATTCACCCCTCTTCTTCTAGGTCGACTACTAGGTTAGAACAAAAGTTATAACACAAAACTGGGGAAATAAAATAATATGTGCACAACAGATTAGGAACAAACTTGGCCAGCACGAATTCCACCGCCAGACCACTCAGATGTGTGTGAGAGAGAAGGGGCTCACCACACCGACTCACCTGCAAGGCCTACACACCACCGTCAGACCACTCAGATGTGTGTGAGAGAGAGGGGGCTCGCATCTCCTGAGAATTAACATAAAGCCTCCATTGGGGCGTAATAGTAAGATAATAGGAGTACAAGAATATAGTTCAAACCCTAGCTAGGCAGGGGGCATAAGGTTACAGTTTTGAAGATACATACGCCATCGCCCATCGGCACAACTCGTCTTGGAGAGAGTCGATCAGGGTAGAAGTGTTTGTCCCAGAGAACAGAGTCATCGCAACTAGTTTCAACACTCCATGAGCAGATAGGTGTTCATTGCGGAAAATTGAGCTGTTGCACACGCCACAAAGTCACCAAAGGATAGTATTGAGAACGGCCGGCCAGAGCCCCTCAGTAGTTCTGTACAAGGGCGGATGCAGCAGTTTTCTAGGTTTGATGTCGGACGAAGACATTTGGTATGCTCCTGTCCGTTGACGACAATGGATAACATTAGTAGATGGATAAAAACGGAAACGATAAACAAAACTGGCCGTGTATTGTTCGGCAAACACAGCCTGTTCGCTTGCTCGTAAACGATCGTAAATTTTCAGCCAAGAACAGTGTTTTTCTCTCACACCAAACCAGCCAGCAGTAAATAATCCACGATACGATACGGCCTCCCGAACAGGCTGCAGGCCAGGGATAGAATGATGACGGACAGAAGCAACATCCCAAAAGTACTCTCACTCCTACTTAGAAAGGATGCAATTCTAGGATAGTGCTAGCCTGCTTGGTCAAATGATCTGTAGTTTGCCTAAGTCTATAAAATATACTATTCTTTATCATACTAAATGGTTCATTAAATATATTTTCGTAGTATCCATATTTGGAGTCCTACATGTTGATATGATTTCCTATGCGTAACGTTAATCATACTTTAGTTAACTTGACTTTAACCATATTTAGAATTTCATCCTTTTTGGGATGTAGCCATGTAGGTAGTACCTATCAACTTGAACGCGGTTCGTCCAGCTTCGGAGTAGGTCTGTTCGGATGCTGGGCAATTTTCTGCAGCAATTCTTGCTTCAGGGTGTCGTCAAAGGATCCCTTGAGCCAAACATGCTTGAGTGAAGACGTGTGCTGTAGCCCAGAAAAATTCAGTGACGACCCATCCAACGAGCGAACCTTGAGCTGCTCAAGCTCTTTCATATCTCTGTCGGCAAACTTCACTTGTAAGTTGGAGCTGCAAGCAATCTCGAGGACTTTGAGTTCACAGAATTGGTTGGGTGTAGACCACGCTGCACCATCCAGTCTGTCACAAAATTGGAGCTCAACATCTTGGTCTGCTTTTAAATGAAGGCATAGGACTTGCAACCTTCTTATCTGACCAAGGACCTTTAGGCAGCTCCAGTGTTGGAACTTCTCTACATGTACCTTCATCTTAAGTCGCTGTAGATTCCTTGGGGTGGTGAATTTATCCAACCACTCCAAATCCTCGTCCATGTGGAGCTGCAGTGACAGCGATTCCAAATGGACGTGCCCCTCAATAGCAGAAAGGAACCCCTTGATGTTTCTCCTATTGATGCCAGACACTCCAAGTTTGCGAAGTTGGGTCAGGTTCTTGAACAGCTGAATGTTCTTACCACCTATGGTGCTGACGTTAATAACACCAAGCGTGTGCAAGGATACGAGTGCTCCAGTCCTTTTGGGCACCTTGACGCCATCACAAGCAGAAACATGTCCATACCTACTCCTCCTTGTTGTTGATGGCTCCTCATCCATCAGCGCTACACTGGTGCCAGCACGAATATACTGCAGCTGCAGCAGCTTGCTGATGCCATCTGGAAGCTTGTCAATATAGCTGTGCCTGATATCCAGAGTCTGGAGCTGATTCAGGCCACCCAAGGATTCTGGGAGATGAGAAACCTTTGTGCATCTTCTAAGAGAGAGGAACTTGAGACGAAGTAGATGCATCATGATTTGTTCCACGTCATCGTCATTGACGTTTGTCTCCTCCAGATCCAGCACACGAAGCACTCTCATCCTGTGAGATATGAAGAATGACCTCCACTCTCTAACAACCGTCAAAGACCGTAGCCGTGAGAAGTCCAAGCTGTCGAGCACAAACTTGTCAACCTTCCAGCTGCTCCCAATGGCCAAGTGCTGTCCTGCACGTTGTATGTTCAGACTGCACTCTCCCTGAAGTACAGTTACTTCCAGCGGAAGGAAAATGTTCTCCTTCGTTTCCTGTGAGATGATGTAGTCAAGGAACAAAGAGTTGACATGGTATGCAGTCCCTCTCATGCAACCGGCAACGGAAGATGATGATGTCTGTGGCGGCTTATCTATGATGCCCAGGGTGGCAATGTTGCGCAAGAGCTTCTCCGTGTACTCCACCTTGCTGTTGCTGTCAAGGCCCTCACAGTAGCTCTCTGCAATCCACCTCCTCACCAAACGACTCCGCCGAATTATGGTGCTTTGAGTAAAAAGTGACAGATAGAAGATGCATTTCTTGAGGCTGTGGGGACAGGTTTGATAGCTTGAATAGATCGTGGTGAATACGTCCCGAAAGCTGTCAAGCCCTTTGTTGGTCTTCAACTCATACATGAAGTTTGCATTCAGGCGCATCTCCTGTAAACTGTTTGGTGCATTGTCGAAGCAGTTGCCTAATGCAGCTATTAATTTGGGAAGTCTTCCACACTTATTTATGATAAAGCTTGCATCCTCCCTCATGTTAGGATCCGGATTGGAGGTTCCAGCATCTTCAGTTGCCTTGTTTTTTTGGCGAAGGTCTTTAATTACCTGTTTCATGGAGAATAAAAGAAGTGCACTATTTAAAAAAGTATTAAAAGGACTATATATCGATTCATATTTAGTTAACACTAATTGATAGAAGCTAAGCTATCCCTGCGCTAAATTAAATACACAGCAGTCTTCATTAATTGAATGGAGATGTTTGGTGGAAATATATTATTCTGTACTCAATTTACATATATACATCAAAGTCATGGAATTTAATTTCAATGGAAATTTCTAACAACAATGATGGACTCTAAAAGAATAAAATTTCAAAAAGGACAATATATATTAACCTCATTAGCATTAGAAGAATCGAATAAGTAGATAACTTCAATTCAGTAGAAACAATTTACAATATCTAGATTAAAGGGAACACTTGATTGAGGCTACAGTTGGGTTAGCAGCATGTTTGTTTAATTCGTCATTGTTTTAGTTGAAAATAATATACAATTTCAATTAATAAAAGAAAAATAAATCCAGGGCGTAACCCTCCGGTTTGCTTCATCAAAATAAAATGCGCAAGGTGCCATTGGTTTTAATAATTCATTCAATCATTAAGACACATATACTAGTCTGAGCATGCATGGCTCGGGTTAAGGACGCACCTCCTCGAACAGACAAAGGGCCTTATCAGCTTCTAGACCTTTGAGGATGCACACTGCATCATCTGATGTTGCACAATGTCTGGCAACACTTTCATCCCTTGTAATGACAGTGATACAGCTCTTGGTAGCTCTTGAGATCAAGTTAGCTTTTATCACGTCCCAATCTTCCATGGACCCTAAGTCATCAATAACAAGAAGCCACTGCTCTTCCAGTAGACCCCAATACGATCGAAGGATATCTTCGCCTTCGGCTGGTGTGGGCTGTAGAATAATGCTGCCATCGGTTGTGAAGCCGTAGATACTCGTACACATGTCCACGATATCGAACGGATGGGGTGCGTTGACCCAACAGTTCATCATGAACTTCCATGCTGGACTCTGAGGGTCGTTGAAGAGGGATTTTACAAGAAATGATTTCCCAACACCAGCAATCCCGCACACTGAGACCACACGATGTGCCTCGCTCGTGAGTGCCAAGTTTAACTGCTCTTTAAGTTTCTTTGCTTCAGGTTCGTGCACGAGAGGCCAGGAATCATTTTTACCAAGAGGGCGTGGCATCGTTCTCTTCAACTCCAACTTCAAGATCGCCCATATCACCTGAAATGACAAGAGGCTTTTTATCGTAAGCTAAGCGTGCAGTGCTGCGTGATTGGGCGAACGTATACGCAGCAGCAGGAAACATCATCAGCTATCACACATGATCATAACTAAAGCCTACTAATTTGCACACGAGCACTAGTGAGTAGTGACCCCTCCCGACGTTATAATAATGCTAGTCCACAATAATAGCCAATGGATCAATTATGTTTTATTTTATAAAAGAATTACGCACTAAACCTCCTAGTAATAGATATCTATCAGAATTATATTACCTCCTCTGATCTGTGCTTATGAAATATATATATATATATATATATATATATATATATATATATATATATATATATATATATAGAACTACTATCCTATAGCTGGCTGCAGAATAACTTATTCTGTAGCCACTTTGAGTTACGATAATTACTATGTTAATTTACGAGATTTACAGTAATTCCTTACTAAGTGGTTTACTATAACGTTATGGTAAATATTCCCATGTGTTATAGTAACCCAACTATCGTAAATATGTATTGACATTATGGTAAATTAGTATATAAAATTATGGTAAATAGAGGTGGCTACAGAATAACTTATTTTGTAGCCGGCTGCTGAATAGCCTCTCCCTATATATATATATATATATATATATATATATATATATATATATATATATATATATATAGGGAGAGGCTATTCAGTAGCCGGCTACAAAATAAGTTATTCTGTAGCCACCTCCATTTACTATAATTTTATATACTAATTTACCATAATATAAATACATATTTACGATAGTTGGGTTACTATAACACATGGGGATATTTACCATAACGTTATATTAAACCACTTAGTAAGGAGTTACTATAATCTCGTAAAATAACATAGTAATTATCGTAACTCAAAAGTGGCTACAGAATAAGTTATTCTGTAGCCAGCTACAGGATAGTAGTTCTATATATATATATATATATATATATATATATATATATATATATATATATATATATATATATATATATATATATATATATATATATATTTAAAAACTATATTTACATCTAAATTACTAACACTTCCATTATGGCAGATAATCGTAAACCATTAGATGTAAATTAACCACCCTAAAATATAAAAATAATAAAACAGCCCTCAAATCAATATCTAAATAAAAATATATATCTCTTTTTATGAAAACCCAAAAAAAACATATGTTACATCAAATTATGTCTATATAGGTTAGTCACTTCTATCACTGTTAGTATTAAACAACGATTATTAGAATTATGTAAATATGAATATCATCATAAACAACGATTATTGTGATTATGTAAATATGAATATCATCATGAGGATTATTTGCATTATAGGTCTTTCTAGACATCACTCAAACTCTACCACTGATCTAGAGGGTCGTGGAGTAAACTTAAATGGTTGTCTATGCCTTAAGATGCAGTTTAGAATCCACAATCCTTATTTTTAATAGAACACAAATTGAGACATTTAAAGAAAAGGTACTACAAGCACAAGACTTTCAACCTAACATGTGAATAAAAAACCCACATAAATTAATAGATCAAAATTGATAAGAAGAACTGTAGATGTAGATGGAGAAGTGTATGAATCAGTTGATAAGTTTATCATAATCGAAGATATAAAAAAAAGCAATTTGTGAACAATGGACCTTACAGCGATGAGGAGATAACACACACCAGACCCGTCAGTTGTTCGTTCACTATGCAAAAGAGTTCAATAGACAGTCTGGCTATGAATAACACTAGCACTGGACAAGCAGGTGTATGGACAGACAATTGACATAGGCTGATGAAGCTTGCAGGGAATATTCTTCACCGGACTATCCGGCAGTCAAGAGATTACACACAATGGACAGTTAGACTTGGTTCAATGAGGTCCAGAGGCAAAGTCACTGTACAAATGACTTCATTGGACGATCCGACGATGGTGACGGGCAACGCACTAGCAGTGGACTGACGTCAATAGCAGAAGCAATATCTAGTTCAACGGTTAGTGGTCACTAGATGATCCGGTGATAGCAAATGAGTACCATAGGTTTGTCTGGCGTCTCTAAAAAATGCCAGCATTTGCCAATGACTAGTTTTAGGTGAAGCGCCTATAACATACTTCATTCATCTGGTTGATTGGAAGGTGTTGGAGTACCTTCAGGCACTTAGTGATCATATCCAAGGGTGCGCTAGAACAATTTGAGGCTTTGTGCTTCTTCATCAATTACATTGACCCTTCGAGCTTTGTGTGGAGCATTGACAACTTGCTATGCAAGAGATGAGAAGACCCTTCCATGGTGGCGAAACTCCATTGTGGACAGATCCAAGATGACTGGAAGAGTCGAGTGGCGGCGGCGAACCACGGTGGCTTGCAACACTTGTCTTGGTTGGTGGAAGCCTTTGTGACAACCTCAACATTGTGACAACACAAAAGCTTGGTGACTAGAAGTGTACCTCAGTGGAGTTTCAACATGGATTAGGGGTTACATTTTGGCAAACGACTGCATGGGATACATCGCCTCGTCTAGGGAGTTTGCACGTCCTTACATGTTGAGCTCTCTATGTACTACATTAAGGTTTTCACATGTGCTTTGTTTGTGTGGCTTTACCTTTCCTAGTGTAGTTTTCCCTTGCTTATATGACTGGGTTTATATTGTGAAACTCTCTGGGGGTTTGTATAGGTATAGAACAATAGATAAACATAAGTGCATATTGTGTTAGTTGTTTCTTTTCATCTAGTATGAAATCAAGTAAAACTCTTGGTTAATAAGTTTTCATTGCACTCTAATTCACCCCTCTTCTTCTAGGTCGACTACTAGGTTAGAACAAAAGTTATAACACAAAACCGGGGAAATAAAATAATATGTGCACAACAGATTAGGAACAAACTTGGCCAGCACGAGCTCCACCGCTAGACCACTCAGATGTGTGTGAGAGAGAAGGGGCTCGCCACACCGACTCACCTGCAGGGCCTACACACCACCGCCACTTGGTCATCTCCTTCTATCCTCTCCACCGGACAACTCAACTATTGCTCGCACATTAGGTTCTAAGAGAGTAATCAGTGGGGGAAAAAGAGATATTTACTTCTTTTGCCACATTAAGAAGTGGTCACTCTTAACATGCCACCATTAGAAGGGCTCCAACATATTTGTTTGTAGAGAAGGAAAGCGTTTCAATTTTGGGACATTTTTCCTACATGGCGGTGTAAGTCACCCCTCTAGCGTGATATGGGTGCACAAAAAGACTGCCCTTTCTGTACCTTATCCTACATCTCACTCCTACAATGCGTGCCCCAGTTGAAGAAGAGGGAGCCCCTCAGAAGTCACCCTTCACAAGAAGAATGCCCAGAGGTGAAGGATAAGGATGGGGCAGGAATGTCTTTTTCACATGCCCCTGCTTGGCTGGAGGTGTGACTTGGAGTGCCACGTGAGTAAGATGTTCGAATTCTCTATTTAGTGCCAAATCTACATGAGCCCTTCTACTGAGGACTGGTCGCTGCTAATTGTAGTAGGAAATTAAATATCTCTAAAAATCAGAGGGGCTTGTAGGAAGAGAGAAGGTGGTGGAAAAACGAGAAAGGAGACAGGGACAACAAAAGAGATAAGGTGGACAAAAGAGAGCTTTCGCTTGGAACGAACGCTCGTGAAATAGGATTTCTACGTATACTCCCTCAGTTCCAAAATAAATGCATATCTCACAGTTTGAGGAGTCAAACATTATCAAGTTTGACCAAATTTTTAGAAAACATTATTAACATTTAATCTTTAATGTTTATTATAAAAATATATGATGTGATTCATCTAATGATGTTTATTTAGGATCATAAACATTAATATATTTTTGTATATATTTGGTCAAACTTAGAATCTGTTGACTCCTCGAAATGCGAGATGCGCACTTATTTTGGGACGGGGGAGTATATAAGATAGAATGAATCAAACTATCCATCGACTTCCACTCTTGCTAGACGGCCCATTGGAGGACCGCACATGGCAGCACCATTGAGCCACACACACGGCAGCGCTGGTGGCCCCAGGCAGGCATGTAGGTGAGCCACCACCTCCTGTACCACCACCACTTCAAAAGAAGACGAGCTCCGGTGGATCAATTTTGCATTGATTGAATTGTTTTTTAGGCGTGTTTGGTAGAGCTCCACCTTCAACCAAAACAGTTCTAGCTATGAATTCTATGGTGGAGCAGCTCTTCATGGTTCTAGCTCCTCTAGTCTCTAGTCAGTAGACATTTGGACAAATAGCTTCTCCTAGTAGACAAAAGAGGGAAAATGTCCATAGTGCCCTTCTTTTTTTCCTTTCTTTTTTTATTTTTTATTTTCTTTCTTTCTTTATTTTGTTTATTTTCTTTTCTTCTCTCTTCTCATGTATTGAGTATCTTCTATTCCCTCTCCCTTATCTTCTCGCCCACGCCGCCCCTCCAACCGGGAGGCGCGCTCGTTCTCCGCCACACCTCGCCGCCCCTCCCCGGTCCCGCATTCCGCCCCACCCTCTCCCTTCTCTGCCTCGCCCCGCCCGCACGAGAGACCTGCTCTAGTCCTGCATGCCACCCCTTCCGCCAGGAGCCCCACCCATCCCTGGTCCTACATGCCGCCTCCCTCTCCCTCCTCTGCCGCCGTGGCCCATGCCCCTCTCCTTTGTCTTGGCACACCCACCTCCATTGACACTGATGCTGGCTCCATCGAGTTTCATCTCCAAGCGTCGCCCATGCCCATGTCACCACCGAGGAGGGACAGTTTGGGACGAGCCCGCACCCACGAGGATAGAGCCAGGGGAAGCTACGATTTTGAGCTCCCCCGGCATTCTTCAGCTCTCTCTCTGTCTCTCTCAGCGTGATTTTCGGGTGGAGTAGGTGAAGTTGTTCCCCCTTTTCCTATTTGGTTCACGGAGCAGAGAACCTTGCTGTAGGCGAAGCAGTGTCGGGAGTGATACCAAACGTCGCCTCAGTTTAGCAATCTGTTCACTGGCTTTGTCAAAAGCTGTGGATCAATTTCTTCTTTCCTTCATCTTGTTCTTGTTCTTGGGGATGGAGGGAGAAATGAAGCTACAGGTTGTTGAACCAAGTTTGAAGGTTGATTTTCAATGCGACAACGAGCGGCTGACTGCAGTTTGGTTTTGCCTCCCACATTTCGATTTGACTCAACACTAGAGCCGTCCTTAGGCCAAAATAATACAACTGTACTGATGAGGTGGGAGAGAAGAGAATTGGCCAGAAGAGACCGACCGACTGTCTCATAATAATTATTAGAAAAGAAAAAGAAACAAAGAGGGGTGGTTGGAGGAACGAACAATTCCTTCCCTTCCCTCTAGAACAACGTTGACAGTACCCATCGTCAGGATGCCGTCTAGAGTGTAGGCGAACGTAAAGCATAGGGAAATGGAAAAAGAAGAGCCACGGGCTCAATGAATGCTAGATGCAAGGAGTGGACATTAAAAAAAAATCAAAAACCTTTCTCCGAAAATATAGTCTTCACAACTTAACCATCTTATTATTACTTTCTCTCCAAAATTAAAATTTTAAAACAGATATCATATAGAAAAACATGAATTAAGCTTAATGAAACTATTGCTTAGCTCCATATATAGCATGCAATGCAAGCAAGCGTGTTATTGGATGGTGAACACATATCCCTTCGATCTAAAATATACAAGAGTCCTCGTTGACCACAACACAAGAACCATCAACCAAAGTATTGTTTGTCATGCATGCATGTGACATGAAGACGCCGGTAAATGAGCTCACTTAGTAGTGCAATCAAGTGATAAGCCCGAAGATAAAAGTAGCAGTTCTGTCTGTGAATGTTTAGAAAGATTTTTCTAGAGAGTAAAAGCTAAAACATTTTATATTAATCAATGCAGGTTATCATATACTAAAATACTCACTCCGTTCCAATTTATAAGACGTAGTTTGAAATGATACGGTCTCCTAAATTATATTTTAACCATTCATTTACTTTATATTATACTGTTTATGCTAAACTTATGATTATTGTATAGTACTATTACTTACAAATCTAACCATATCAAGTTTGTAATATAATAGTAAGAAATTGATAGCTAAATTATTGGTCAAAGATTTTAAAGTTTGAATCTTAATATGTGTGTGCGCCTTGTAAAAAGGAACGAAGGGTAATGTAACATTGAGAAAAAAGAAAACCATGCACTTGTGACATATAAGAAAACATTTCACACAAAGTGGTTAATTAAGGTTTGGGGATTTTCGGAGATAACCTTATCGGCGAAGAAGGCGTACACAAACTGATCTTCCGAGAACTTCCGGAGCAAGGATACATGGCACGGCTGCCCCACGCACAGGCTTGCGATCTCAGGCTGCTGCGTTGACACAATAATCCTGCTCCCATTGTTGAGGTCTGGCAGGAATGCCCTTATAGCTTGCCATTCTGCGACGCTGGAAAGGTCTTCTAAGACGATGAGGTATGTCTTCTTTGATAGTCTCTCCATGAAGTCTGTAAGCATACGTTGGGTAGTGTTGATGGACGTCAGCACACTGCTGGCTGTTACACATGCTCCTTGTTCTCGGGGTTGGGAGAACGACCTAGCCAAGCTACGGATGAACTCATGGGGATTGAACGGATGCATCAGCTTCGCCCAAGTACGCCAATGGAAGTTTACAAGGACATTTGGGTCATCATACACCTTCTTAATGATGGATACTATCCCAAGATCGCTTTTTGTTCCGCAGACCGAGACCACTCCAAGGCCCTTGTTGTCTGTGGTTATCAACCTGGTGAGATCCAAAATGCCGATATGTTTATCAAAGCCATGTCTCGGCTTGATGAACATGTCCGATGTCCTTTGGCTGGCACTGCCAGCAGAATTCTTCATCATCTGCTCTCTCGAGTTGCCGATGGAGTTGTAGCGCAAGTTCCTCTGGTTCACATCCTCAGCTCGGGCCTTGAGCAGCTTCATCTCAGCAACCGCTCGGTCCAGGGCCAGTACTCGTGCCTTCCAGGGCGGCTGTAAGAAGGACTGCTGTAAGCGAGGCCACCATGACGGCTTTGTGTCCAGGTGAAGGACAAACTCAATGTTGTCTTCAGTGTCATAGGACAGGTCGCGGACCTGCCCCACCCAGGTCCTTGTCACCTGGTTCTTCATGTCCTCCTCATCGGCGGTGTTGAGAAAGGACTTCATCATCTCGAACTCATCCTTGATGAAAACAGCATCTTGTTGCAGGGTTCGCCATTGCTCAGCCTCCTCCTTCATAGCGGACTTGACCTTGTCCACCAGGGCCTCAACCAACGCCCTGGGAATCCCGATGGCCTCCATTATTATTCCTATTCCTCTCTCGGTTGCTCTACTGTCTGCTTTTGTGGCTGTGGAAGCTAGAAGTGGCGCTGCTATTGCGCTCAATTACTGGACAGAATTGCTCATCGATCTACCGTATGAAGATGGCTATATAAAGGGTCATGTTAGGGCACCCGCAATGATATAAGCTTACTAGCTCTAAGCTAACCTTCTCAGTAGTGCTAACTTTTAGCATATAGCTTATAACATGGATAGCACCACATGACACTCGCACATGATCTTGAAATGTGTGTATGAGACTAGCTCTTGATCAAGAGCTGGCTTTTCTTTATCTTCTACTAAAATATGAAAAGAATGCTTAGAGGTAGCTTACGAGTCACCCATTATGGGTACCCTTAGAGGCACCAAACTGAAATATTAATACTACTCTCTGTTCCTGAATAAATATATTCCTAGCGAGTATTGGACAAATTAGTATGATAGAGAAAATACCATATCACCCTTCATTAATTGGAGTAGTTGGACACTGATCGTTGATTAATTGTTTCAACAACACACTAATCATATCATTTGCTTCACACATCTAACTGCAGAAACTCAACACTGGATTGGGAGATGGGGGTACAGTAAATGCAAAGAGACCACCAGAAAAATAAATGGCCTGGTGGACCATTCAAGCTTCTAGATATTGATTTATTTGTAGATAAACAACACTCGTCTGAAAGGTCAAAAACAAATTAATCAATCGAGTAGCAGCTGGCACCTCTTGGATTATGATAATTAAGTTAGGGCATATTCATTGCTACAGGACATATTGATTGATAGTACAGGTTCTCACATGGGAACACATGGGACGGACAACAAAACAACAGCATCCCGATATTTTTTTAAAAAACGCACAATTATTAGGAGTACTTGGGTACATAAATTATCGCGTATGACATAAATTTAGTCTAGCTTGGTCAGCCTATTTCGAGGCACCACCGAGACCAAGGAGCATCTCCTCACCCGGCCGGCACCGTTAGTTAATTGGCATGGTTTGTTTTTTCAGACTAAAGAAGAATTATATTAAACTAGCACGTCATCATATTACAAGCACTCTAGAATACTACAATACGTATATCTAAGGCTGGATAACGAGCTGGCTCGGCACGGCTCGTTCTGGCTCGTTAAGATAACGAGCCAGCTCGGCTCGGCTCGTTATCCTAACGAGCCAGAAAGCCAGCTCGGCTCGGCTCATTAAAAGCTCGAGCTGGCTCGTTAAGCTCGTGAGCCAGGTATAGAAAATACACAAAATATAATATTTGTATTTATCTAAAGTTTGAGAATAATAATAATATAAAAGAAATGCATCTAGACCAGTTACCAGTCAATTTATAGGGTCTAGACCAGTTACCAGTCAATTGTAAAGTGCAAGGCATGAATTAATACAAAAACTAATATAAGTTTTGATATTTTTTTTCCTGAAAGCTTGGCTTGTTTAGCTTGCGAGCGGCTCACGAGCTGGCTCGAGTTGGCTCGTTATAGCTAACGAGCTAAAATCTTGGCTCAGCTCGGCTCGTTATCATAACGAGCCGAGCCGAGCCAAGTCAAGCCAGGCACGAGCCGAGCGAGCTAACGAGCTTCGAGTTTTTCGTCCAGCCTTACGTATACCTAGAAACTATTCTTCATCTACATTGTACCCATGTTTTGTATAGCTCCAAATCTCATTTCCAAACCAGTACGACGATTCATATGGATGACCGCATATAGCAAAAGGCCTGAGAACAGATGCCCAACAAACGACGACCAAAACTCCTGTAGGCGAAATTGAACGTAAACTTCTTTCTTGTGTCTTCCTTCTCCTTCCTTCTGCTACCGAAGAATAAGAAAAACCGATCTGAATCTTGCCAACTTAGTGCCATTAATCGGCTTGAGGGGCAAACTTATTCTCACTAGTCCTTCATCATGGTCAGATCTAACTACAACAAAACGTAGAAGAGACCGGAGACAATTATTCTATGACAGCAACATCATCTCTGTCTTGATGTCATCGTGCGGAAACCTAATTCTCCATGTCGTCATGCCGTGGAAGTTGCTGACACCGTAGTTGTCACCCTCGTCTTCACCAGAGTCGCTATGGAGAAACAAAATCCACCCCACCCCATCGTCGCAGCCGGAAACTTGGCATAAAGAGACCCTAACCCTAACAGAACTCGATTTACTAGAAAACTTATTAAAGAAATGTATCCCCACTCCCTCCGGCCTCCGGCGAGTGAGTTCCTAGAGGGGGAAGGGAGGGGGACCAGCGGTGGTGGAGGCGACGGCCTCGGCTGCGCCCTAGGGAAGATGAGCGAGAGTCCTGAATTGCGCCACGAGAGTTGATTGGAATGGTTATCCCACCCCGTGACTCCTATGTCCACCCTACGCAGCTGCCGAAGGAAGGCCAATGACCGGACAACTGATTTACCCTACGCAGCTGCCCAAGGGGCGAGCTTGTTGTTTCCCATAGAGAAATTGGCACCCAACAAAAAATGCGTGTATCAAACTTAAAACTTCTCAAGTCCATGCATCATCAGTTAGTTCATCATCCGATAAGTTGTATTTGATAAACATCGACAAAAATCTCTTCTGCATATCCTATTTAGGGCAACAAATTGGTATCGATTCTGGACTCAGTTGAAGCAGTCTAAGAAACAGAAGGAGTTGGTGTTGGAGATATCTTGCAAGTTAGAGTATACGACAATGTATTTCTTCACGTCCTTTGGATGGCCATTTTTACTATAACAATTGAATTATGGGTTGATTTTGTTTTGTAAGCTTGGTTTGGTTGCTGCGTGGATAAACTTGTAATGAGTTGATCTGATTTCTCTTTTTTTTAAGATAAAGTCGAATACCTCTTCCATTACCTAAAAGATGTATGAATGGGATGGCTAGTTCTCAGCCCAACCCTCACCAAACTTCACTGATTTTACACCTCTTATCCTCGGTAAATTGAATAGCTACTAGACATATTCAATTGGCTATCCAAACAGGTCTATTGCTTTTGTTTTGCACCAGTTCATTTTTTAATACTAGCCTACGAATCCGTGTTCTTGCAGTTAGAATTTTATGGACATATCTATATCTATATCTCTTATAAAGCTAATCCAAACTATAAATTCTGCTAATCCCCACTATAAATTCTAACTCAACACGTAAGCCATCCACCTCATCTCCCACTAATAGGCATATTATCCCGCTAACTTTAACCTTTTAATGCAAGCTATCCACGTCATCTCCACTAGCACAGTTACTACTTTCATTATAGAAAAAATTATAATAGGCATCCATATATTGCTATTTGTTTTGCCATTTCATCATCTTATAATTCGACCTAATTCTGGTAGTTTTTTTTTATTGGATTTTTTCATTGCCTTGCCCAATATTTTATAAGAATGAATGTTAGAACATACATGTTTAACTCATAAATATTTGGACGCTGGTGGATAAAATTATGGTGTATAGCTACTCAAACTTCCTTCTTTGCAAAGGTTCAATTTTGTGGAACCTTCCTATTTAGTTCGAGTGTCTTGACTCAGTATATATGGGTCATGTATTTTCATCCTTCATTTCACAAGCAAGATTAAATGGCCGGAGGTGATCGCAGGGTGAATGGGAGCTTCAATTTTTTTTTCTCTTCTTAAGAACTAATAAAGAACAGCCTATATCCTGAGACAACCCACGAACCTCTCGAGCAGCATTAGCCAACATTTCGTTGTCACATCAGACCCACAGAACATAGAAACTAGGCTAGAAAGATGCCCAAATGGACCAGACGTGAAAGATGCGGAACTTGAGTATCACCCTGTCATAACGGGCCTACCCTCTTTTTCAAACTCCGTCTGGATGGTTTTGCAACTTTCAGCCTGCAGACCTTGGAAGAAAATATCGGAACCCAATCAAATGACCTTCAAAAATCTTGATTTTTTACGTCTTCACAAATTAACAAGGATACTTTCCAAAAGGGATATTCTCAAAATATGGAAGATAGCCAAACCGGCCAGGATGGTTTTGGTTTAGGACAGCCGCCGATATCCAAAGGATGTTAGGAATTTAGGCATTTTCATTAACAGTTTAATACAGAAATATAACATCAGCAGGTTTGTGACAGCATATATGTGTATGTGTATATTTTTTATGAACGCTACAGCATGCATAGATGACATACTGATTGATACAGTAAGAATACAAAATACAGTAATCACAGAGATTAGACTGTACCCAGCGGAGCGTCCCATGCCGAGGGCATCGGAGGCTCCATTCGCACTAGACATAGTGCGTTGCTCGAAGTCGCGGACCACAGTCGATGCAGGAAGATGTTCACAGTGCAGTCCCACGAACGGATCACCAGGAAGAAGACACCTTGACGTTCCAGGGAGAGGACGGATCCAAGAGCGATCTCCAGGAAGAAAATGGACGAGCAGTCGCGGATCGCTCCCCAAAAACCTAATCGCTGCTCACCCCGTGCAGTATTCTCAGGCGGACGAGGGTTCCGGAGGCACCTGCTCTCCCGCTCCTCCGTACGCGCAGAGGTACGGGACGGGGAAGTTAGAAGGCTACTGATCTGTGGTTCTCTCGGGAGTGGTTATGGAAGATTAGGTCTGGACTGACGGAAGACATGATATATGGCTGCTGACGGGAAGAGAAGACGAAGGCAGCGGAGAATCCCAGGAGACGGGAAGCGGAAGCGGAAGGGACGGTAACTGACGCAGTCAGTTTGCCTCCACCATCAAGACCTGGCCCGGCCCGTGCCCGCGCCCATGGCCACGGCCCGGCCCGGCCGACGGCGGCGGCGCGCGCGCGTGTGGCACGCCTTTATCCTTTTCTCAGCTTCTCAATTTAGATGAATAATTTTTAACCATATAAGTTGAGTCAGCGTTCAGTCAAAATCTCGTATGGTATTAAACCATACAACACTTAATGTTACACACCATAGAGTTTTATTTAATTATTAAATATTATATGGGCCAAACCCTTATTATATCCAACAATCCCCACCAAACTCTAGGGTTTGTAACAAAGTAGTCTAAGAACCATATTTTTTTATATAACAGTGTTTCGATGGATACTGTTAAGTTGAACATCCATCTAGAACAATAGTTTCACTCAGTCACAACTGAACAATGGACTAAGCCTTGAATTGATAGTTTTGTGTGAGATGAATGTCACTAAAGTCCTTAGCTGATACTGGGTAGCAAAAGACATCCCCTCTATTTGAAGCACATAAGTCATACTTTAGTGCCTTTCATGAGTATTTAGAGATCACCCAAATCTCATAGACTGTGACCAGCAGTCTGACTCATATATGTGTGTTCCTCAAAAGATGTTCTGTAGGACAACATCTTTGCTTTGACAAGCCACTTGAAACACATTAAGGCAAAAGCCAGCCTGCCTTACAGAAAGAAAGATATGTTTTAGAAATGAGTCTTACTAAAGATCTTTCCTCACAATTTACTATTAGCTTGTTTCACCGTCCTACTTTACGGGATCTCCGATCACAAAGAACAGGTTACCACTATAGTAAATTTCAAGTGGGTCTCAAACCCATCTCTCTCGATGCACTTTCTATCACATTGCGTGACAGACCCTTAGTGAACTGATCTGCCAGATTGTTAGACGTGTGAACATAGTCCAACGCTATTACTCCGGAGTTTCTCAATTTTCTGACAGATTTTAGTTGTCTCTTAACATGCCTTGTGGACTTCATGTTATCCATAGAACTGTTAACCTTCATAATCACAGTCTGGTTATCACAGTTCATAGAAATAGCCGGTATGGGTTTTTCAACAACCGGTAAATCCATAAGGAGATCACAAAGCCACTAAGCCACAGATCCAGCAGTGTCTAATGCTGTGAGTTCTGCTTCCATTGTAGACTTCGTTAAGATAGTATGCTTCCAAGACTTCCAGGAAACAGCGCCACCTCGAAGCGAAAACACATATTCACTTGTGGCATAAAGCTCATCAGCATCAGAAATAGTTGGCATCACAGTAGCCTTCTAGCACTTTTGGATGTCCGGTATAACAAATACCATAGCTCATGGTCCCTTTTAGGTAGCGCATTACTCTCTCAAGAGCACGCCAGTGATCATCTCCCGGGTTTGACACAAACCGGCTCAGCTTGCATACTACAAATGAGATGTCAGGCCTTGTTGCACTTGCAAGATACATGAGCGAACCAATGATCTAGGAATATCTCAACTGATCCCTTGCTATTCTTCGATTTTTCCTCAATAGCACACTAGGGTCATAAGGTGTAGGAGCAGGTGCACAGTCACTGAACCCAAAGCGACTCAGCACCTTTTCCACATAGTGGGTTTGTAACAGAGTTACCCCACCATCACCTTCTCTTAGAAGCTTGATATTAAGAATAACATCAGCCTCTCCTAAATCTTTCATCTCAAAAATATTAGTTAAAAATCCCTTCACCTCTTCGATCACTTTGAGGCTGGATCCAAAGATCAGTATGTCATCAACATATAAACACAAAATGACTCCTTCACCCCTACCATACCGATAGTACACACATTTGTCAGCTTCATTCACAACAAAGCCAGTAGATGTTAAAGTTTTGTCGAACTTCTCATGCCATTGCTTAGGAGCTTGTTTTAGGCCATATAATGACTTTAATAATTTACACACTTTGCCTTCTTGACCATTTGCCACAAACCCATCCAGCTGATCCATATAGATCTCCTGCTTCAACTCTCCGTTTAGGAAAGCTGTCTTAACATCCATTTGATGAATGATAAGACCATAAGAGGCTGCCAGGGAAAGCAAAACTCGAATTGTGGTCAATCGGGCAACCGGTGAATAAGTATCAAAAAAATCCTCACCTTCCTTTTGAGTATAACCCTTGGCCACAAGCCTTGCCTTGTACCTCTCAATAGTACCATCAGGCCTAAGCTTTTTCTTCAACACCCATTTGCACCCTATAGGCTTGCACCCATAGGGACGATCAACAATTTCCCAAGTTCCATTGGACATAAAAGAATCCATCTCACTCCGTACTGCTTCATTCCATAAGTCAGCATCAGAAGAGAAATATGCCTCTTCAATGGTCGTTGGTGTGTCATCCATAAGGTACACAATATAGTCATCACCAAAAGACTTTGCAGTCCTCTGTCTCTTGCTTTTCCTGATGACTATAGTGTCATCCTCCTCAGGATTTTACACATAGGGTTCCTTAATTTGTTCTATCGGAGTAAAATTTTCATGCTCATGGGGAATTATAAATTCATGACTAGTTGTGCTAGGTGCATTTTTCATGGGAAACTCATTCTCAAAAAATATAGTGTCTCTAGATTCCATGATTGTATCAACAGCCATATCAGGAACACTAGAGTTTATAATTAAAAATCTATAACCCACACTGTGAATAGCATAACCAAGAAAAACACCATCAACAGTCTTTAGTCCAAGCTTTCGCTTTTTGTTTATTGGCACATTCACCTTTGCCAAACAACCCCTAGTTCACAGGTAAGAGAGATTTAATCTCTTCTTCTCCCATTCCTCGAATGGTGTAATTTCTTTATTCTTTGTGGACACTCTATTTAGGACATGACATGATGTCAAAATAGCCTTACCCCACCATTCCTTAGATAGTCCCGCAGTCTCCAATATGGCATTAACCAAATCAGTTAGAGTGCGGTTCTTTCTCTCTACAATCCCATTGGACTGTGGTGAGTATGGTGGTGTCCTCTCATGAATAATTCCATGCACCGCGCAAAACTCAGAAAATTCATTTGATAAATATTCTCCCCCGCGATCGGACCGCAAACGCTTGATTTTCTTCTCAAGTTGATTTTCTACCTCGGCTTTATAGACTTTAAAATAATGCAACGCTTCATCTTTAGTTTTTAATAAATACACATAGCAAAATCTAGTGCAATCATCTATAAATGTCATGAAGTATCGTCTACCGCCTTTAGTCAATTCGCCATTCATTTCGCATAAATCAGAATGAACGAGTTCTAATGGTGCCAAGTTCCTCGCCTCAGCAGCCTTGTGAGGCTTGCGCAGTTGCTTTGATTGCACACACACCTGGCACTTAGAATCTTTGACTAAGTTAAATTTTGGGATTAAATTCAGATTTGCATGCCGCGTGAGACAGCCAAAATTAATGTGACAAAGTCGTGAATGCCATATATTCGACTCATCCGAAACAATAACATTGTTCACTACTTTATTACACACATCATCAAGCAGAGATAAGTGGAACAAGCCTCTGCAATCATAACCTTTTCTGATAAATGTTCCATGTCTCGACACAACACATTTATTGGACTCAAGCACAATTTTAAAGCCATCGCGACACATCTGAGAAGCGCTAATAAGATTCTTCTTGTTGGAGGGGACATGATGCACGTTCTTTAATAGCACCGTCTTTCCCGAAGTAAACTTCAGAACGACCGTACCAGCACCAAGAACACACGCATGTGAACCGTTTCCCATCAGCAAGGCTCCACTCCAATTGGCCTGATAGGAAATAAACAAAGAAACATCAGCACACACATGAATATTAGCACCACTGTCCATCCACCACTCAGGTGAAAGACAAACTGAGAGAACAAAGGGTAAAGAATTACCATACCTAGATGGTCCTCCTCCAGTCTCGCTAATGACCACATTTGCTGATTTCTTTTCTTGCTTGTATTTGCGGTCTGGGCACGCACTTGCCCAATGCTCATCACTCCCGCAAACAAAGCATCCTCCACTTTTTTTGTTGTTTTTCTTCTTAAACTGTGCGGTCTGCTTAGGCTTTGTATTGTTGTTCTCTTGCATGTTCTTCTTCTTTTTATTACGAGATGCAAATGAGTTTTTCTTCTGCACCATATTGGCAGCGGAAGACTCAACTCCTTTTCCACGGTTGTCTTTTGCTCTCGCCCTCTCCTCAACATCAAGAGATCCAATAAGCTCAGCCACGCTAAACTCTTGTCTCTTGTGTTTTAGAGAAGTAGCAAAATCCCTCCAAGAAGGTGGCAACTTAGCAATTATACCGCTGGCCACAAACTTGTCAGGCAACAAACATGGGAAATGTTCTAGTTCCTTTGCCAGTGCCTGTATCTCATGAGCCTGTTCGACCATAGAACGGTTTTCAACCATTTTGTAGTCATACAGCTGCTCCATAAGGTACAGCTCACTACCAGCATCAGAAAACCCCAAACTTTGCCTCAAGAGCACCCATAATTCTTTGCCTGATGTGCAAGATTTGTAGTTTTTCTCATACTTGGGATAAAGTGCACTAATCATGGCGCCTCGAAACAGGTTATCGGCAGCCAAGAACTTTCGCTCCTCCTCAGGAGTAAACTGTTCAGGTTTCCCCTGTGCGGCGTGATAGCAGTTCATCGTAGTCAACCACAATACCATCTTTGCACGCCATATCATAAAATTCTTGCCATCAAAATTATTCGGCTTCAAAGCGGCCGCAAATCCACTAACAAAAAATTGCCTATTATTAGGTTTTTGGATTGTTAGGAATTTAGGCATTTTCATTAATAGTTTAATTCAGAAATATAACATCAGCAGGTTTATGACAGCATATATGTGCATGTGTATATTTCTTATGAACGCTACAGCATGCATAGATGACATGCTGATTGATATAGTAAGAATACAAAATACAATAATCACAGAGATTAGACTATACTCAGCGGAGGGTCCCATATCGAGGGCATCGGAGGCTCCATTCACACTAGACATAGGGCGTTGCTCGAAGTCATGGACCACAGTCGATGCAGGAAGATGTTCGCAGTGTAGTCCCATGAACGGATCACTAGGAAGAAGACGCCTTGACGTTCCAGGGAGAGGACGGATCCAAGAGCGATCTCCAGGAAGAAAATGGACGAGCAGTCGCGGATTGCTCCCCAAAAACCTAATCGCCGCTCACCCTGTGTAGGATTCTTAGGCAGACGAGGGTTCCGGAGGCACCTGCTCTCCCGCTCCTCCGTGCGGCAGAGGTACGGGACGGGGAAGTTAGAAGGCTACTGATCTATGGTTCTCTCAGGAGTGGTTATGGAAGATTGGGTCTGTACTGATGGAAGACAGGATATATGGCTGCTGACGGGAAGAGAAGACGAAGGCAGCGGAGAATCCTAAGAGACAGGAAGCGGAAGCGGAAGGGACGATAACTGACGCAGTCAGTTCGCCTCCACCATCAAGGAGCGAAACTCCTGTGGTAATGTGGATTTAAGTGGCAAAAGACTGGCCATGCCTGCCCGCTTGCCGCCCGCTTGCCATGCCACACCCATGGCCTTGGCTTGGCGCGGCCCGCGCCCACGCCCACGGCCTGGCCCGGCCGGCGGCGGCGGTGGCGCGCGCGCGTGTGGCACGCCTTTATCCTTTTCTCAGCTTCTCAATTTAGATGAATAATTTTCAACCATATAAGCTGAGTCAGTGTTCAGTCAAAATCCCATATAGTATTGAACCATACAACACTTAATGTTATGCACCATAGAGTTTTATTTAATTATTAAATATTATATGGGCCAAGCCCTTATTATATCCAACAAAGGAAAAGGTCAAAGCTTAATCAAATGTGTGTTGGCGGTCCTTAACTCCTAATTTTAACCACCAAAACTCACATAAAATTCACTCATATGAACATGAAACTTAGTAATAGGGATTATAACTAACGAATTCCACAAGTTTTGGAGATTTCTCATTTACAGGAGGACTTATGCGCAAATAAAACAAAAAGGGCCAAGAATAGAAAG
The DNA here is from genome assembly GCF_019320115.1 of Miscanthus floridulus. Taxonomy (NCBI): domain Eukaryota; kingdom Viridiplantae; phylum Streptophyta; class Magnoliopsida; order Poales; family Poaceae; genus Miscanthus; species Miscanthus floridulus. The sequence goes on along the minus strand of NC_089589.1, from coordinate 115,674,268 downwards.
AGAAATAGAAAAGGGCCAATTACCAGAAAGACTTGGGCCCAAGCACGAGAGGCCAAGGCCTAGGCGCAGCACACATCCCGCCAGCCAAAGGCAGTTGGGGGATGGTGCTACCTGGGGTCAGGCGACCCTTGACCCTAGGGGTCGCCTGACCCCTTGCCTGCGCACCACACAAGCCTTGGTGGATTCTCCGAATATTCCCACAAACCAACCCTGGGAGTACTATAAAAGGAGAGGGGAGGCTCCCCACACAAGACAACATGTAGGAGACAAGAAGAAGAGCCTCATTTCCAATCTTAGCTCTTAGCTATTGTTAGAGTAGGGAGTGAGTGAGTACGAGTTAGAGGAGTACCGGAGCTGTCGGCTCCCTCTACACTTGTACCTCGATGGGCATTGTGCTGCTTGGAGTACAAAGTTTGTGTTCTTCTACGGTGGTGAGTTCTCAAAGTAAAGTTAGTTTTGTTTACTATTTGCTTTTGGGTTCGTCGTTCGCTCTAGTAATGGATGCTCTAGTAGAGGACTCCTAATAAAGACGAATGTTCCTGGCCAGCGCTAGAGTAGTAATCGGTAGCATAGACGTGGTGTCTAACCTAAAGATTACCTTCGTTTGCCTCGTTCCCCACGGCTGTGAGGTCGGTGGTAGGTGGTGATAGCCCTATCCATCCTTGGTTTCCTCCATGTTCGGGTTCGGCGTAGAGCTGTTAGGCCGACATCACTTGGTAGACTAGGTGCGATCCGGTGCTCAAAATAAGCATGTAGTGATCAAGCTATCTTTTCTTAAGATCTCTATCCTTAGAAAGCCTCGCTACCCAAGCCACTTTTCTTCTTGTTATCTTTGGTGAACTAGCTTAGAGACTCATACACTTTCGTTCCTTGTGAAAATATGATACCCTGAATACTTCTGGGTGAGGTGCTACAACAGTATATCCTTGCAATTGAGGATTAATTTCATAAACATTAAGAAATACCATCATGCATTTCTGGCACCGTTACCGTGGAACGGTTGTCGTATTATCTCCGAACCTAGTTCACCTATGTATCCTTTTGTTTTACCTTTCTTTTCTTTTTATTCTTCTCCAATGGAGCAACCTACTATTCAACAACTTTCTGCTCATAATGGCGAGTTCTTAGAGCCACCATCATCTTCAAAGATAATCATAGCTTCTAGCTATGAACTCCATCCTAGCTTTATAGCCATGGTTCGGGAACAAACATTCTCTGGATTAGACTATGAAAACCCTTACCATCGTCTATGGGAGTTTGAGCAACTCTGTGCATGCTTGACAATCTCAGGCATGACACAAGAAACACTTCAGTGGAAGTTGTTTCCCTTCTCTCTTGATGAGAAGGCGAAACAATGGTACGCCCATAACGTAGGAAAGGTAAACGGAGATTGGGAACAATTGAGAAACAAATTCAATATCGTGTTTTCCCTATATCTCAAATCGCTTCCCTACGACAAGAGATCCTCAGCTTCCGCCAACATGAGACGGAAACCATAGGTGCAGCCTAGGCTAGATTTTTGATTTTAGCACACTATGGCCTAGACTTGTCTATACCCAACCATGTGTTGTTACAACATTTTTTGTTAGGTCTTAGCAAGGAATCTGCCCTACAGTTTGATATCACTGCCAGAGGATCCTTTAATCACAAAACCATAGCGGAAGGAGAAGCACTTCTAGACCACATTGTAGAAAACACTCCTCCCATTGAACCCCTCTGAGTAGAACCTGAGTCAAGCCATGAGGAAGTCTCATCGGCTAAGTCTGAATCCTTTCTACCTATCTTGAGACCCTCATCCGAACCAGAAGTTCCAGAGGAAGAAATTCAACTCACAGAATTTCCATTTTTTGAGGAAGAACTTTTTGAAGATTTTGGAAATATCTTAAATTATTCTTGCCAAAAGAAACCACCAGTTCCTGTCACTCCTCTTGACACTTTAGATAAGGATTTCCTTAGAAAAACTGTTGAGTTGACTGCCATCATGAGCAGTGAATGGGTAGAAGAAGCAGAGCTTTGTTCTAAAGAAATTCAGATTCACACTCCTTCAACCATCCAATGCAAATTTTGTGGAAACTAGGTAGATGTGTTGTATAACCCAACTGTCGGAGCAAACCTCATGTCTGCATCTTTCGCACTCACCTACTTAGGTGACAAACCTTTTGCTCCCACAAACAAATCCTTCAGAAATACCCCATGTTCTAACCTAGAAGGATTCGAGATTCTCCACAACATAGCAGTGCATCACGGTGATGTTGAAATGGCCTTTGACTTCCATTTCTTCAAAATCCAAGATTTCAACATCTTAATAGGGCACCCATTAGAAAAGCTCTTCATGGATCCACCAACTTTGAAGAATCTTGACATAAAGCTTGGGACGGACATTTTCTCCATTCCTATCTTGAGCTATAAACTCGACGATAGAATCTCTCCCTTGTTCAACATCAATCGAGGATGTCATGGTTGTTTCTTCTTTTGAGCCTCTTGAGTCATCCTTGGACAAAGATGCTGAACTCTTCATTCAAAGAGGATGACCTAGGAGAAACCATCAAACTTCCCACGCATGAAACAACATCACGACCTCCAATTGAGCTCAAACCCATACATGCTAGCCTTCGTTGTGCTTTCTTAAATGGCGACACTTAAACTCATGTAATCATCAGCGATAAGCTCTCTGATGAGGAAATAGTCAAACTCATTGCCATTCTAGAAAAGCACAGGCCTGCTTTCAGGTACTCACTTTAGATCTTAAAGGGATCAGTCCTACCCTCTGCACCCATCACATTCCAGTTGATCCTTCTAGCACACCTTCAAGAGAGCCTCAACGTAGGCTAAATAATGCGATGCGAGAGATTGTTAAGAAAGAAGTCCTCAAGCTCTTACATGCTGGGATAATTTATCCCATGCCACACAGTGAATGGGTTAGTCCCATTCAAGTGGTACCAAAGAAAGGAGGAATGACGGTCATTGAGAATAGTAAAAATGAGTTGATCTTGCAACGAACCATCACGGGGTGGAGAATGTGCATTGATTATCGGAAACTCAACTCGGCAACTAAGAAAGATCACTTCCCTTTGCCTTTCATTGATGAAATGTTAGAGCAGTTGGCAAAGCACTCTTTCTTTTGTTTCCTAGATGGGTATTCAGGGTATCATCAAATTCCCATCCACCCTGACAATCAAAGCAAGACTACCTTTACCTACCCGTATGGAATGTACGCTTATCGACAAATGTCTTTCTGGTTGTGTAATGCACCCGCCTCATTTCAACGGTGTATGATGTCTATTTTATCTGACATGATCGAGGAAATCATGGAAGTTTTCATGGATGACTTTCCTATCTATGGGAAAACCTTTGATCATTGTCTAGAGAATTTAGACAAAGTCTTGCAAAGATGCCAAGAAAAGGACTTGGTGCTTAATTGGGAAAAGTGACATTTCATGGCCCGAGAAGGCATCATTCTTGGACACCTTGTGTCCGAGATGGGGATCGAGGTGGACAAAGTGAAAATCGAAGTTATAGAATAGCTCCCACCTCCTGTAAATGTGAAAGGAATCCATACCTTCCTAGGTCATGCAGGGTTCTATAGATGCTTCATCAAAGATGTCTCTCAGATCTCTAGACCCCTCATGAACCTCCGTGCTAAGGATGCGCCTTTCGAGTTTTTCGATGAGTGTTTATGTGCATTCCACACCCTTAAGAAAGCACTCGTCTTAGCACCAATCATTCAACCCCCTGATTGGGCGCTACCTTTTGAGATCATGTGTGATGCTAGTGACTATGCTATTGGGGCGGTCCTTGGCCAAACCAAAGATAAGAAGCATCATGCAATCGCATATGCAAGCAAAACGCTGATAGGAGCACAACTTAACTATGCAACCACTAAAAAAGAACTCCTAGCGGATGTTTTTGCCATAGATAAGTTTAGATCTTACTTAGTTGGAGCAAAAGTTATCATTTATACTGATCATGCTACTTTAAAATATTTGCTCACTAAGAAAGTTGCTAAACCTATATTAATAAGATGGACACTTCTACTCCAAAAATTTGATATTGAAATAAAAGATAAAAAGGGAGTAGAAAAAACTATCGCGTATGCAAGTTACTAACATGTAGAAACTCCCCATAAACGATTTCCTAAGCAACGACATGCTACTAAAGGTGACAGACTCCAACCCATGGTACACAAACATTGTGAACTTCATGGTTGCAGGATATGTACCACCGGGGGAGAACAAGAAGAAACTCCAATTCGAAAGCAGATGCCACTTTTGGGATGACCCATACATGTACACGGTATGCGCTGATGGATTGTTAAGGAGATGCGTACCAACAATAGAAGGGATGTAGATCATAGAAAGATGCCACACAGCACCATACGGAAGCCATTATGTAGTGTTCCGCACACAAGCAAAGATCTGGCAATGCAGATTTTTCTGGCCCACAATGTATGAAGACACCAAAGAGCTCATCAGAAGATGTTAGAAGTGTCAGCTACATGGGAACATCACTGCTCGCAATGCAATGCCCATTACATACAACCTCCAAGTGGAATTATTTGGCGTATGGGGCATTGACTTCATGGGACCATTTCAAAAGTCCTATGATTGCGAGTACATCCTAGTAGCCGTTGACTACGTGTCTAAATGGGTGGAGGCACTACCATGCAGAGCTGTCAATGCCAAGCACATACGAAAGATGTTCCATGAAGTGATTTTTCCTTGCTTCGGAACACCCAAGATAATCATAAGTGATGTAGGGTCTCATTTCATTGATAAGACCTCCCAAAACTTGTTAAAAGAGCTTGGAAAATATTCTGCAGAAGACGGTCAATGAGATGGGGAGAGGATGGAAAAACAAGTTACCTGATAAACTTTGGGCATATAGGACAGCTTACAAAACCCCAATCGGCATGTCACCATACCAGCTTGTGTATAGGAAAAGCTGCCACTTACCAGTTGAGCTAGAGCATAGAGCTCACTGGGCCATCAAAAACTAGAACATGGATATTAAGCTAGCCGGTAGAAACAGGCAAAAATAAATTGCCAAGCTAGAAGAATGGAGCGAAAAGGCATATCACAGTGCCAAGTTTAATTGGGGCTTAAGCATAACTTGTTACTACTATGATGTTAAAACTGTGACTTATTAAAATGCTAATCGTAGTCAAACCGTGTTGACCCTTTTTGGGCTTCATAACCCCATGTTATTCTTGTTGAGTACGAGATGTACTTATGCTTGTTATTTTTATTACTTGGATAAAAATCCCAGATGGGTAACAGATGGCAATGGTTATGATGATTTTCCTGAGGATTCTAGACTTGTGGTCAACCAGTTGACATCCCTGTGAGATGGAGCTACCGCGAGAGTTATCTTTATTTTTCCGCTATGCTTATGTAAAGACTATGTGATGGATAATATTCGTGATGTAATAAACACCTGTGATGGTACTTTTGTAATTGTCGGCTTATGTGTGTGACTGATCTCTGGGCGCACATAAGATTATGCATTCAATTTTATCCTTAAAATTGGGTGTGACACAAACCGACCCTGGGAGTACTATAAAAGGAGAGGGGAGGCTCCACACACAAGACAACATATAGGAGACAAGAAGAAGAGCCTCATTTCCAATCTTAGCTCTTAGCTATTGTTAGAGTAGGGAGTGAGTGAGTAAGAGTTAAAGGAGTACCGGAGTAGTCGGCTCCCTCTACACTTGTACCTAGACGGGCATTGTGCTGCTTGGAGTACCAAGTTCGTGTTCTTCTTTGGTGGTGAGTTCTCGAAGTAAAGTTAGTTTCGTTTAGTATTTGATTACGGGTTCCTCGTTTGTTCTAGTAACGGATGCTCTAGTAGAGGACTCCTGATAAAGATGGAAGTTCCTGACCAACGCTAGAGTAGTAATCAGTAGCGTAGACGTGATGTCTAGGCTAAAGATTACCTTCGTTTGCCTCGTTCCCCAAGGGTGAGAGGTCGGTGGCAGGTGGTGACAGCCCTGTCCATCCTTGGTTTCCTTCACGTTCGGGTTCGGCGTAGAGATGTTAGGCCGGCATCACTTGGCAGACTAGGTGCGATCCGGTGCCCAAAGCAAGCTCATACTGATCAAGCTATCTTTTCTTAAGATCTCTATCCTTAGAAAACCTCGCTACCCGAGCCACCTTTCTTCTTGTTATCTTGGATGAACTAGCTAATTAAGAGACTCATACACTTCCATTCCTTGTGAAAATACGATACCCTGAATACTCCCGGGTGAAGTGCTACAACCGTATATCCGTGTGCTTATGGATTAATTTTGTAAACGTTAAGAAATACCAACAATGTACTCAAAAAAACATGTAATTTGGTAGAGGTGTTTATAACATCTTATAACATCATATAAAACATCTCCCCAAATTCCACATCAATTGGAGTAAAGTCTCCAAAACCGGCTTAGCCGGATTCAGAAACCAACTTAGTTGGTCTTGCCCAGACATCAGTGAGCACTATTCTAAGAAAAAAAAACTAAAATTGATCCAATTGGGCTCCAAAAAAATTATGAAACTCTACACACACCTTTCCTATCAAATGGTAGAGCTCTCCCCAAGAGATGTTGACAAAAATGTAAAACCTTGGTCCAAAATTTTGAAATTCCATATTTACTTGTTTCCTTAGGATCTAAATGATTTCCAGCATTCGTACCTCTTATTTACTTGTATCTAAACGATCTTCTTTGAAACATCTCATTACATATATTTTGGTCCTTCGATTATTTATGATCTCAATCTATCACCCAAACAATAAAGAGTCGGACTAAGTAATGCATAAGGGTCATGTCCTCTACGGCTAGAAATTTAAAATAATTTAGCCGATTGTAAACATGTACGTCATTGCTTGTTATTATATATTTCATCCTCTGAATGACTTGGTTTTTTGTTTGTTGCGGGGTAGAAGCTAGCTGGTGATGCTTTCATTGAAAGAGCAATCGCATTCCAATACCAAAATTTGGACACCAACCATGAGTATCTTGTTCAGTCAAGTGAGCCAAGTCTTAAACAAAATTAGCCAGCCTAGCCCGTAAACTAATCAAAGGCATGGTTTAGAAAACGATGCAACAAAGAAGAGAAAATAAATTTGTTGGCTTGCAAATGACGCTTGCCATGATTGACAGAGCACTACTATGAAAAGGATTTGTAGAGATGTCTGGTTTTTCAGCAACGTTGTCTCAATCACCCGCAACCCATGTTGTGCCTAAGCTCAGGCCCCACTGTGATCTCAATCTATCACCCAAACAATAAAGAACGAAACTAAGTAATGCATAAGGGTCATGTCCTCTACGGCTAGAAATTTAAAATAATTTAACCGATTGTAAACATGTACGCCATTGTTTGTTATTATATATTTCATCGTCTGTGTGACTTGGTTTTTTGTTTGTTGCGGGGTAGAAGCTAGCTGGTGATGCTTTCATCGAAAGAGCAATCACGTTCCAATACCAAAATTTGGACACCAACCATGATTATCAAGTTTAGTCAAGTGAGCCAAGTCTTAAACAAAATTAGCCAGCCTAGCCCGCAAACTAATCAAAGACATGGTTTAGAAAATGATACAACGAAGAAGAGACACTAAATTTGTTGGCTTGCAAATGACGCATGCCATGATTGAGAGAGCACTACTATGAAAAGGATTTGTAGAGATGTCTGGTCTTTCAGCAACAACGGCTCAATTGCCCGCAACCCCTGTTGTGCCTAAGCTCAAGCTCCACTAAGCTAGCCACCCCTACAAATGAATTAGTAGAGGTGACTGGTATTATCAGCCGCGCTTGAAAATTGAGGGGGTGGGGGCACTGGTAAGACCAGCTGCCTCTAATAATCTATTTGTAGGAGCGGCTAGATATTTAGCCACCTCTATTAATGTTCCGGGTGTATGTAGGAGCCCCCTTCTTTCTTCTCAGGTCATTTCCTGCTACCCAAGAAGGAAGAAAGTGGGGCCTTGGGCTACCTTCCAAAAATTGCAAATTTAACGGCGAAAGGTTTTGCTATTCCAAGCTTCTTTGTGAAGTTGTACTTGTAGATTAGTGCTTAATTAATATTTTGATTTTCTCTCTCTTGTATGGTAGTTGAGGCATTTGTGGAGAAATTAGACCAAATCTTAGAAGGTAGTAGGATGAATTTATTAGGGGAACAAGATTCTACCCTTATTTAGTGGCCATGTCTTGATTTTAATGGACTACTAATTAGTTTTAACCAGGGATTTGGTTTGGATCTAGAACCAGAGTTTGGGCTTTTAACTTTTTTTTATTATCAACATTCATATTATTTTTGTTTTAGAAACAAGATTATGTTTGCATGAATAATAATGGATAAATATTAATTGGTGCTAATTGTTTTCTTTAAAATTATTTATTAAAATTAAGAAAGTAAAAAAAATTTGTTTAGTGGTACATTAGTTGGTTAATGAGGTTGTTTATTTTCTCTTTCTTGCACAGTGGTTGAGAGGCATCAGTTACATTTATGGTACAAATTAGATCAAAACTACATATTTATATTTATAATTAAGAAATGGGATTGCATGAACAATATGTGTAGGTGTACTGTTTTTTTATTTATAATTGAAGTAAGAATGGCCTTTTACAATTATATTGTTATATACTAGTAATATTCTTTCTAGTTATTACTCATTTTTATATCACAATTAATTTTTTTTCTTTGATTGATGTTGGAAAATATGGACTATAGGTACTTATGGATGTATGGTTCATTATGGTAGAAACCAGGTTTCTGCGCTGAAGTGGATAGATTTATTGAAGCCGCAGAGAAGCATGCAATGACGACTCAAAATAAAACTGAAATTCTTTGTTCGTATAGCGACTGCAAGAACCATCTCGCAAGGAAAGATGCGCCTGTCATCATATCACACTTGATTGTGTGGGGTTTCGTTAAGGACTACACAGTTTGGATCTATCATGGCGAAATGCTCACGTTGATCCAGAAGAAGAAAATACCGACGACCACGATTACATGGACACGTTTGTAGCTGAGCTTGATGAAGAAATGCATGGCATAAACAAGGTGGTGGTGGTGTTACTGGTGGTGGTAGCGATGCGCGCGGCTCTTCGGGCCAGGGCCAGGGAGGGAGCCAGCGGTGGCGTTCTTGGGCTCCTTCGGTCGGCACGGAAGGGGAGCCAACTGGTCAAGTTGCTTTTCGTGTTGGGCCACACCGTCTCCTAAGCTCACAGGAGCTGCGCCACATGGTTGGCCGCCAGGCCTGTGGACTGACCTGCATAGAGACCACCTCCGTAAATAGCCAGATGGTCTGCATGCAAATATCCAACTCCGAAAATCATTTGCGTCGTAAGGTGGCCGCATCGATTTACAGAGACAGTTGCCTTAGGAAGGTCATCTTTATAAACCCATTTTCGTAGGCGGGCATCTTAAAGAGCCCGTCTCTAAAATCATTGTCTTAAAAAGTAATTCATAACTTTTCGTATGAAATAGGATGAAGATAAACTTTACGTCAACATTATAACTCTCGACACGATTTACAACTTTGTAGTTGAAAAGGTTTTGGTTTGCAACTATTTAGAGTTGAAAACTATTATTTTAAGTGCACATATTTTGTAATTTAAAAATTAAAACATGGTCTACACCAAAGTTTAGTTCTCGATACAATCTACAACTCTATAGTCAAAAAGTTTTTGATTTGAAGTCGTTGAGAGTCCAGAATAGCATGTGCATGGCGTACTGAGTTGAAATTCACAATGACTGGCCCTCCATTTCAGTTCTGTTGATACTCGTGGACTTGATAATTTGTACTTCCTTTGTCCTAAATTATAAGCTATATATTGCTTTTTGCATAATATTTTCTATATATTTAGATATACATTATATCTAAATACATAGAAAAACTATGTATCTAAAAGGAATAAAATAATTTACAATTTAAAATGGATGGGGTGTATATTGCTATGGACTCAGATCAAGTACTGGAGACTGAGCTTAACTTTTATTTAGTTAACCTTCCAAACAAATTGATGGACAACTGGATCGCAAGAGTTGCGTTCAGACAACAAGCTGTCTATGAGTTATTGAGTTGTATATACTCTAATCCATGTGGTCACCGACAATACGAGAATCCAGCACTACGGATCCGTTAGAAAAGCATATGCATGGCCTGGTGTGTTAAAATTCGCAATGGTGGCTGTCCATTTCAGCTCCCTGCAAAATTACAAGTTATTTTGTTTTTCTATTATATAATATTTGCTATATATTTAGATATGCACTAGTATGTCGAAATACAGAAAAAACTATGTATCTAAATTTTTTTTAAAAAAAAAATCAATTTAAAACGATGGAGTATATATTGTTGTGGACGCAGATCTAGCGCTGGAGACTGAGCTTAACTTTTATTTAGTTCACGGTCCAACCAAAATGATAATGGACAACTGGATCGCAAGGCTGCGTTCCGACTTCCGAGATCATAGCAAATTGATTAGTGGACTTCCGAGATGGTGGCAAATTGATTACCAGACGTGGACTTGACCAATCACATAAGCCCTCCCCCGAATGATCCACGAGGAACGGCCGCGAGAGCCACATGGAAGCTAGCACTGGGCAGTGGATCACGGGCTCATAACTTGGGGCAGTGTGTGTAGCAGTTTGACCATCTTGAATCGCGGTGCCTCGGTGATAGCGGCGCACATGGCACGCACGCCTTATTTGGCCGTTAGTCCCGCTCTGCGTCGCTCAAACGGTCATGGTGAATGGCAACCAGTTATCAGATTCATCCAATCATGTTTTTTCGGAACTTCTGACAGTTTTAGTTACCTGTAGAGCTGGTGCTTCGGATCTTCTGGGTTCTTAGGCCAGTCTCAATGGGGATTTCATAGAGTTTCATGGGCATTAAATATGCTGATATGGTACTGTCTTGATGAAGAGAGAAGATAAAATTTTCATAAGAGTAGAGAGAGTTTCATGGGAATGAAACTCTTCTGCACTGTTTCCAAAATATGGGTGTGTTGGAAATTGGGAGATGAACCCCCCCACTGAGACTGGCCTTATCTAACTTTAGTGTCAGGGCACTCACAATGCAAGATACTAGCATAGGACGTCGTACCAAGAAACTATCATTCGCAGTGCAAGATTTTCTATAGCACAGAACATATGTAGTGATAGAAACTATGTTTGCTCTCCCAACGCGGTTAGAGTAGTTTCTTCTCCATCGATAACCTTGAAGACCCAATTTCTTAGTTAGATTTGGTTTCTTGGAGTTTTTCTGTCCTTATTAAATCACTTGCCACATCAGCAAATTGCCTTTGCGGCAGTGCAATTAATATCTATATAAACTACCATAGCTTCTGCGTTGTGAGTGCCCTTACCGATTGGAGGCTCTAACAAAGGCACCATTTAATTAACATGCTTGTCTCTAATCAATATTAACGGAGGCCGCCATTCTAAGTGTCCATATCTAAAAATTTATTAACAGAGACGAATATCTTAAAAGGGTCCATCTTTAAAAATCATTGTCTTAAAAAATAATTCATAATTTTTTTTAAGAAGTCAGATGAGGACAAACTTTATATCAATATTATAGTTCTCGAAGCGGTCTGCAACTTTGTAGTTCAAAAGTTTTTGACTAGAAATTATTAAAAATCTAAAAAGTATTATTGTTCACCGAATATTTTAAATTTTTAAACAAACTTGGACGTTGACATATGGTCTACACCAAAAGTTATAGTTCATAATATAATCTACAACTTTATAGTTAAAATTCTTTTTAGAGTCGCAATATGAGAATCCAGCACTATGGATCAATCAGAATAGCATGTGCATGGCGTAGTGAGTTAAAATTCACAATGGCTGGCCGTCCATCTCAGTTCCCTTGCAAAATGTACTCGTGGACTTGATAATTTGTACTTTTTTCTAAATTATACAAGTTATTTTATTTTTTGGTATATAATATTGTTACGTATTTTGATATACACTGTACCAAAATACATAGAGAAATTATGTGTCTAGAAAAATTAAAACAATTTACAATTCAAAACGGATGGAGTATGTATTGTTCTGGACGCAGATCTAGCGCTGGAGACTACGCTTAAGTTTTATTTAGTTCACCATCCAAACAAAATGATAATGGACAACTGGATCGCATGCAAGGGTTGCGTTCCGACTTCCGAGATCGTAGCAAATTGATTAGTGGACGTGGACTTGACCAAACACATAAGCCCTCCCCCGAATGATCCACGAGGAACGGCTGCTACTGCAGTACTGCCGCGAGAGCCACATGGAAGCGTGCACTGGGCAGTGGATCACGTGCTCATCCATCGGGGCACATGGCTTGATCACCTTCATCTGTTTTCTTAGTGGTAAGCCCACCTTCATCTGTTTTATATCAGAAAGCAACAAAATGATATATAAGAACCATATCCATGCTTGATCATGGCTGTATGTAAACATTAAATAGTTTGCTGACAGTCAAATAGTCACCTCATTATATAAGGTATCTATTCAGTTATCTATATGTTGGGTGAAAAAACTGACAGACAACAAGCTGTCCTTAGTCAGTAACCAGCTATACCATGTGGTTACTGATAATACGAGAATCCAGCACCACGGATCCGTTAGAAAAGCATGTGCATGGCGTACTGTGTTGAAATTCGCAACGGTATTGATAGCAGCAGGACGTCCGGTTGGCCGGACGCAACGTTGCAGGGCCCGAACGGCCCAACAGCCCCCTGTCTCCACTCTCCACCCAGTAGACAATACCAGGTTTGTCTCTTCAGTCTCCACATTAATCTTCCGCATGATGTTCATTTTGGCTGTTCGTCCTACACCGCCCGCTGCAGTTCCTGCCTCGTCGTCAGCTAGCACCGTCCACCTTCTCCACTGTGCCCGCTCGCATGCTGCCTCAGGGCGGAGCTAGAAATTATGCATAGGAAGGGTCGGCCGAAAAAATCAACTTTTAAAAGCTGAACGCGGCTCAACCAATTAGGTTTCTCATGGTGGTCGTCTGGGTTAATTTATTGACTTGACACAATTGCTCGCACTTTTTCTTATACTAGTAGAAATGCATGTGCGACACGCACATGTTTATAAAAAAATTATCATACCCAACAAGGATTTTTTTTTGAAAAGTCTAATTATATTTTTAATAACTAAAAAATTAAATAAAACATTTATAAAGAAACAAAACATATTGTTCTAATAAAATAAATATCAAGTAGCACGTAATTATACATGGTCATAAGAATACGATAGAACTGTTATGCTGGCCTAAATTATTACAAAAATTTCGTGATCCGAAGGAATAATTTTGAACAAGAAATGAAAATCATTTTTGGCGGTTCGGCATAGGTAATGTATATTGAACCGCACAATAACTTTGAAGTTGACTTCTAACGAAGCGATCTTTCACGCCCTTATTACGCCGTACATATAGCTGGAGGCCTCTAGATTTTGTTTTGTTGCCTGCATTTGGCAGCTGCAATGATAGCAGCATTTAGCAAGTGCACAGTATATCAAAATAGATTGTCGATCACCATCGGCTCCAAGTTATCCCGATGGACAATTCCTGTAAGCAAGCGATGAAAGTTTTTTTTTTAGTTAAATGCACCAGAGGTCCATCAACTTAAGAGTGTGTTTTGGTTAGCTCCATCAACTTCGAAAGTAGATTTTTAGGTTCATAAATTTTTTATGTTATATCACTTAGGTCCATACTTCTCCACATTGGCTTGTTGTGCAGATGTGGCATCACTACTGGAGATGTCTGGGTTTTAGGCATCCGACGTCACAACTTGCTCGAAGCCTTCTTAAATTTTCACCACAACCTACACATGCGATAACATGACACCTCGACAAGTTTCATGATTTTTGGACTTCGTATGGATTTTATATAATTTAAAAACACTTTTCCGACAAGTTCCTCGTCATGTTACGTGAAGAAGATGCCCGAAATTTGATGTGAGTTCGTGGATAGGGACTCAACATACACCAAATACTATGAATAACATTTTTTGAATCACTAAATTGCATTATTCCATCCACCTGCAGTTCAAATTTGAAATATTCGAAAAAATCAACGAAAAGAAATAAATTAGGGAAATATATCAAAAAAAGTCAAATTTGGCCCAAATTTTAAAATTGAGATTGAAATAATGTATTATAGCACCACAAAAAAACTGGATTCAAAAAACCAAAAAAAAACTCTTTGCCGAGGGTCTAGCCTAGCCCTCGGCAAAGGGGGTCTTTGCCGAGGGCCTGGCCAATGGCCCTCGGCAAAGAATATTTAAAAATAAATAAAAAATCTTTGTCGAGGGCCCTGGATCCAGGCCCTCGGCAAAGGGCCAACCCTAAATCGGCCAGCCGCCCAAATTCCCTGCCCACAGACCAAAAAAAAATCTTTGCCGAGGGCCTAGCTTGGCCCTCGGCAAAGGGGGTCTTCGCCGAGGGCCTGGCCAATGGCCCTCAGCAAAGAATATTTAAAAAAATAAAAAAATCTTTGCCGAGGGCCCTGGATCTGGGCCCTCGGCAAAGGGCCCAACCGTAAATCGGCCAACGGCCCAAATTCCCCGCCCAGAACACAGGCTGCTTGACGTCGCCGCTGCGCGCCCCGCCGCTGCCTCGCGCCCCGCTGCCCCGCGAGCCCCGCCGCCCCACCACCGCCCCGCGCCCCGCCGCCCCGCGCCCGACCGCCCCGCGCGGCCCACCGGAGCGCGCCCGGCCGCCACCGTCACCCCGCGCGCCCCCGGCCCCCGGCCGCCAGAGGAGGAGGGAGGAGGAGCAGGCCACCGGAGGAGCCCCACCCCGCCGCTCGCCTCAACCCGCCGGAGGTGCCCCGCCCCGGCCACGCCGCCCGCCCACACCCGCCCACGCCCGTCGGCCGGCCCGCCCCGAGGAGGAGGAGAACCGCCGCGCCATCCGTCGGCCACCGGAGAAGGAGGAGGACCCCGCGCCACCCGCCAACCCCGTCCACGCTGTCCGCCGTGCCCGCCCCCGTTCCGAGCAGAAGGTGGGAGAAAGGGAGGAGATGAGAAGGGGAACAGGAGAAGAGAGGAGGCCGAGAAGAGAGGAGGAGGAGGTGCCCCGCCCCGGCCCCTTGATGCTGCCCCGTCCGCGGCCTCCGACGTCCAGGTATGCCCTTCCCTCGCTTCATGGTGTACAATGCTGGTGAAGGAGGAGGTCTAGGTGGAGGTCGAGGTGGTGGTGGCGTGCAATGGTGGAGGTGTATGTGGAGGTGGACGTGGAGAAGAAGGGTAGTGTGTTTGTTGAGGTGGTGGTGGTGTGGTCATTGTGGTGGATGTGGTGGTGTGGTCGTTGTGGTGGATGTGGTGGTGTGGTCATGGTCGTTGTGGTGGATGTCGTGGTGTGGTCGTGGTCGTGGTGGTGGTGGTAGTGTGGTGGTTGTGGTGGTGGTGGTGTGGTCGTGGTGGTGTGGTCATGGTGGTGGAGGTTGTGGTGGTGGTGGTGTGGTCGTGGTCGTGGTCATGGTGGTAGTGTGGTGGTTGTGGTGGTGGTGGTGTGGTCGTGGTGGTGGAGGTGGTGGTGTGTTGGTGGTGGATTAATATATATCTGGCTATCGGCCATCGTGCCGTATTTGTTCCCTTGATATGTGGTTGTCGGCCATCGTGCTGTTTTTTTCTTGCAGGTTTTGGAAACCTCCCCGTACAGGGGAGGTTCTGCCGAAATTTTCAACTTATAGTATTGTGTTTCTTCTTTTGCAGAGAAGAGCACGTCAGAGGGGACTCGGCGACCCCGATCCTCTTCATCGGCGTTGCGGGTCTGCCTGCATAGCATCGCCTCGTCACTGCCCTGACTCACCACTGCCCCGCTAGCCTGACTCCACCGCCACCCTAGGTATAAATAAGCCATCCTCCCGTATCATTGTCTTAGATCGCGTAACCTAGTTAGGCGTCTCCCATCCGAAAGAGATACGGTCGTAGGTATGCGGATCTTTGCATATCTACGACCATATCTATTTCGGATTGTCCACGTTTTTTGGACAGCCCGCGGATGCATAGATGGGTTAGTTTCCATGGTATGCTCCGGTCCGAGACCGAGTTTCGGTAGCTCTTCCCTGTTGTTCTCCGGATACACACTCTCCCTGGCAGGACATGTATCGGGAGAACAGCGAGAAGGTGCTGCCGAAATTCTGTCTCGGAGAGGAGCGGAGCCTGGAAACTGACCTCATCTACGCATCCGCGGGTGGGATTAGGACCTATCCTCACCTATTAGACATTAGGAACAACGCGTAGATGCAATTGATGGTCACAATACTCTGTGATGTAAATGTTAAAGGATGGAGGACCGTCAGTGGATGTACATGGGCTGGAGAAGCGGCAGTGACTATGACTATGAATGGGTGAAGGGGACAAATCATTTCTTGAAACATGCATTTGGCCCAGGAGCAGGAGGACATTCTCTAGTTTGGTGTCCCTGCAGCAAATGTGACAACAGGAGAAAGGTAGACGAGAAGACCATGGGTAGACATCTTGTGTTCAATGGTTATACGCCTGGCTACCAGCAGTGGATCTACCATGGTGAAGCAGATCGTATAAGAGTGGAGGTGGTGAGAGCACGCCTCGAGGCTTTTGATGATGATGCGGGGGTAGCAGACATGTTAGATGACGCCCACCAAGCTCACTTCGTTGAACGACGTGAGAAGGAGGAGATGGAGGAATACGCAAAGGACTTCTACAAAATGTTGCACTCGGCACAGAAACCCCTTCACGAGCGTACAATGATTTCTCAGCTGGATGCGGTTGGACGCGTAATGGGGTTGAAGGCCGAGTTAAACCTGAGTCGAGAAGGCTTCGATAAGATGTTGGCCGTGTTTGGCACCATGCTACCGGAGAAGCACACTTTGCTGACGAACTTGTACGAGGCAGAGAAACTCCTTCGTATGCTTAAGATGCCATATGACAAGATACATGTTTGTCCGAAGGGGTGCGTCCTATTTAGGAAAGAACACAAGGACGCAAATTACTGTCCGAAGTGTAAATCCTCCAGGTACCTAGAGGTAGACTCTGGTGATGGTCAGAAAAAGCAGCTTCCGATCCCCGCAAGAGTGCTACGGCACCTTCCTTTCCTGCGGAGGATCCAACAGCTATTCATGATCGAGGAATCCATGAAACAGATGACATGGCACAAAGATGGCAAACGGTACAATCCTGGGAAGATGGTACATCCGTCTGATGTTGAAGCATGGACGTACTTCAATGACAAACATCGTGACAAAGCAGCTAAGGCCCGTAATGTACGTGTCGCGCTGGCAACAGATGGGTTCAATCCTTATGGAATGATGGCTGCCCCATACACATGCTGGCCCGTTTTTTGTTATCCCCCTCAATCTCCCTCCTAGCATCTCCTTTCAACGGCATAACGTATTCTTGTCGTTGATAATTCCTGGACACCCAGGGAGTAATATGGGTGTGTTCATGGAGCCTATGATTGATGAATTGATCCACGCTTGGGAGAAGGGGGTATGGACATACGACCAAGCTACAAAGACAAGCTTCAAAATGCACGTTTGGTACCACTACTCCCTACATGACTTCCTGGCGTATGGGTTATTTGCCGCCTGGTGTGTTCACGGGAAGTTCCCATGCCCAATATGCAAGGAAGCTGTGAGGTTCATTTGGTTGAAGAAGGGTGGCAAGTATTCGTCGTTTGACCAGCATTGTCAGTTCCTCCCTCTAGACCATGAATTCAGAGAAGACATCAAGAGCTTTACGAAAGGTGTCAAAGTGACAGACCCTAAACCACACTTGAGGACTGGTGCCGAGGTTCGTGCTCAGATAGATGCTCTCGTGCCCAATGAAGAAGGTGGTTTTATGGGATATGGTGAGGAACATATGTGGACTCATAAGTCCGGCTTGACGAGGCTCCCCTATTTTGATGATCTTCTTCTGCCACATAATATTGATGTAATGCACACTGAAAAGAATATCGTCGAGGCACTTTGGGGAACTCTCATGGACACTGACAAGTCTAAGGACAACGTTAAGGCTAGAGTGGACCTAGCAACATTGTGCGATAGACCGAATCAAGCGATGCAGCCTCCTAGTGGTCGAAACAAGAACTAGAAAAGGCCTAAGATCAATTTCGTCTTGCAAATCGATCAAAGGAGGGAAGTACTAAATTGGATCTAGATGTTAATGTTCCTAGATGGATATGCAGCGAATCTTAGTAGGGGAGTGAACTTAGGCACTCTGCGAGTCAATGGGATGAAGAGTCATGACTACCACATATGGATTGAGCGGCTTCTTCCGGCGATGGTCCGAGGCTATGTCCCTGAGCATGTTTGGCTAGTGCTGGCAAAGTTGAGCTTTTTCTTTTGCCAGTTTTGTGCCAAGGAGATATCTCAGACCGTCGCTCAGGACTTGGAAAAAACGGCACCTGTGTTACTCTGTAAGTTGGAGAAGATCTTTCCACCCAGCTTCTTCTTGTCGATGCAGCATCTGATTGTGCACCTCCTGTCCGAGGCACGTTTGGGGGGCCATGTAGGCCCGTTGGTGCTATCCAATCGAGAGATGTCTAAAGACTCTTCGCAAAAAATGTACAAATAAAGCCAGAATTGAGGCTTCCATTGCAGAGGCATGCTTCGGGAGGAGGTGGCAAACTTCACAACGCAATACTACAAGCCGAACCTTCCTAGCAATCATAATCCACTCCCTCGTTACAATGCTGGCGAAAATGAATCGACCTTCAGTCTTTTCCAAGGCCAACTCGGCAGCGCAAGTGGATCAACCCCAAAGCTATTGGGAAATGAAGAGTGGCGCAGTATCATGCTATATGTGTTGAATAACCTTACTGAGGTGCAGTCGTTCATCAAGTAAGTTCTCAACGAACTTGTTTCAATACGCCGTCACTATTCTGCATCCAACCCCATTGATTCTCGTTCGGACAGGGAATTTGTTCATGAATTATGGCATCAATCAAGGGATCCTACCTCGCATGAACAAGACACCCTTGTTTCGTGGGGTGCGGGAGCGGGGAGGCCTGATTTTATTTCTTGGTTCAAACAAAAGGTAATGTCCAATTTAGCTCGTACGTTCGATCGTCCAAGGTGATCGTACATTTGATTAATATAATGATCTATCATGCTTCACCTTGTAGGCCTAGACCGGTTCGTCCACGAGTGACGAGTTGAAACAGGTTGCAAACGGCTGTGACATTAGGGTGAAGTCATTTACCGGCTATGATGTGAATAGATATCGCTTCCACACAACAAGTTACGAGCAGATTCGGCCCAAACGAAAAACCACAAATAGCGGAGTTTGTACGCCCGGCACTGATGGCCTCGACTATTATGGTAGAGTTGAGGAAATCTATGAACTCTCATTTCATGGAGACAAACCTCTTAAACCTATCATGTTCAAATGCCACTGGTTTAATCCTCGATCAACGAGACGAACCCCTCATCTTGGGCTAGTCGAGATTCGAGAAGATTCCATCTATCCTGGAAAAGATGTCTACATTGTGGCTCAACAGGCCGTGCAGGTGTATTATACTCGATACACCAACCAAGACAAAGAGGATCTTAAGGGTTGGGCTATTGTGCACCAGGTATCTCCACACGGTAAACTACCTGCCCCAAACGATGATGATTACAACTTCAACGCAAACACATATGATGGACAGTTCTATCAAGAAGATGGACTACCAGGCATGTTTTAGATAGTCTTACCCGAAGCAATCGAAATGGAAGTAGACAACAAAATGGTTGATGGCGAGGTCGATGGAGATGTGGTGGTAAATGCCAAGGACATAGCAATGCTTGAGTGATTACTTCTAGGCAATGACTACGATGACAACATAGAACCTTCGGATAGTGTTGCCCATTTGGACAATTTTGACAGTGATGATGAGACCTATGATCCCAATCATGAAGATTATTCCTAATACATGTAATACTATGTTTTTTTAATTTGTGTTTTGTTTATATATTTTGAATCTATTTCTAATATATGTACTAATTAGTCTTGTTCATTCTTTGTGATTGTAGGTGATTAAACAAAGATGGCGAGCAGACGTCCACGCCGTGACACGCCCTCGGTTTACGGGAGAGACCGCCTTCTCCTTCGAGGTGAGGGGTCGTCGTCCGGGGCAGCATCCATAGGAGGTGACGAGAGGACAACCAGGGGTAGCAGCCGCAGGAGGCAGCGGTCTCCTCCCTCGCCATGTGATGAGGTGCTGGAGGAGGAGCACGTGACGGCCACAGCCACATCCTCGTCGGAGGACGAGAGGGGTCAGCAGATGGGTGAGGGAGGCGAGGCGCTCGAGGGCAAGGGAGGCGAGGCGCTCGAGGGTGAGGGAGGCGAGGGGCTCAAGGGCGATGGAGGGGGTACCACTACCTGGACTCCCTACGAGCGAGGTCTCGCGAGCCTCCTTCTGGTTCCGCTTCCTCACAACCGCCCAGTGATTCGGCCTATGGCAAAGAGGTAAGTAACTATAGATGTTATCACAACTACTTCATAAGATATGTTGGAAATCATAAGAGAAACTGATAAATTTTCTTAATCACTTGTGCAGGGCCTGGTTGGTTTTGTCAGGTACTCCAGCACGCACCCCCGCGAGCATCCTTGGTGTTTTGTGCAGGAAATGGTACCCCGGCATTGTGCAACTGTCCGAAGAGCCGGTGGTGCGGGAGCCGGTCTCCAACTGGGATAGGTACGCGCTGGTCACGAATGACACTTACCGCAACAAGCAGGAGCGGGTATTGGCGGAGTTTTGGGTAAGTTTCGCTCGCACAACATTGCTTAATACATCTCATTCATTGGTTAAATGTTTTATTGAAATAATGAATGGATACATCGGTTTTGTATGCAGAAAATTTTCAAGGCCGAAGAAGGACTTGAGGCCCAGGCGGATCGGGCGGTTGCCGCAGCTTGTAGGAAGTACGTCACCGAGATGCACCACCATGGGCACGTCCAAGCCCACATAGACTACTACAGGTCGGTACTTAAGCAGTCCCTCCCCAAGCCTCAAGCAAGACTGATTACGCTGACCCGGGACCAGTACCTTGAGGTAGGTGAATAACATTCATAATGATTTATTTTGATATTAACTAGGTTCAATTTCATCTTCTTATATGTCAAATACTCGATGACTTGTAGGTGATTCCTTGGTGGTGCCGATCGTATCCCGAGTGCTGGGCCATGATCATGGACAAGTGGTTATCACAGGACTTTGTTGGCACGCACGAGAGGCTGCGGGAACAGTGTCTAATGAGGCAAGGTCCAACTCACCATCAAGGCAGCCGCAGCCTCCCAGGATACAAACAAGCATACGTAAGTGATTTCTTTTCATTTATTTTGATGCTTAATTCTGCTTGATTTCTCACCATCTTCCTGTCTTTCTCGCAGGAGGCTGCGCATCCGGGCGAGGAGGTCTCGGAGTTCTCTGCGTGGGCTATGTCCCACATGGGCAGGGCGTCGTCCTCTGTCTCCTTCGACCCTGCTGCCCCGCCTCAGGTGTACTCCGACTCGAATGTATACACTAAAGTCCAAGAGTACACGTCCTCGGTAAGGGAGATCTATGGGGAAGATTACAATGTGCGCACTGAGCCCATTGATGCAGAGACGATCATGAGGCTCGGAGGAGGCAAGTAGCACGGGCGGCTGTGGATTGCAGACGACGCCATCGACTCCACCACTGTTCCCTCCCTCGACGCTATCCGAGCACAGAGCACGAGCTCCAACCAACCCATACGCTCACGGCCTTCTCCAGCACTGCAGCAGGTCCAGGCACTCCAGGTAATTCCTGTTTTACTCGTCGTACGTTGATATTTACACACCTAAATTAGATTTGCATT